>NC_056748.1:939893393-940613393 GCF_019279795.1 Protopterus annectens
TTTGGAAAAAAAAATTTTTTTTTTTAAAAAAAAAAGAATTGGGGTTTTGTGAAAATTCAAATAAATTAAAAGGGGAGAAAGTGGTTAGTGAGTGGGTGGCTGAGTAAAGAAATTTGCATAGTTCTATAATACAAAGATGTCCCTAGAAAAGAATACCATTTCTTTGGTAAGGAATGTGATAGTGAGTGAATTAGCTTATAAAATAAAAGATGCTAGATATATGTGATGCAAAAGGAAGTGGTGATTCCAGTAGTTTTTACATGTACAGACTGTAGTTTTAGTTACTAAGAGCAAAACATGGATGAGGCACGTGTTGGTTAGTCTGAATGGATTCTTAAAAGAAATGGGAATAACACTGAATAAAGGTAAAAGTAAGGGTTTGAGTGATGTAATGAAAACTGGGGGTGTATATTTATCAGTGAATGAAGTGTCTTTGTTAGGGATACATTTTGGGGGAAATGATGCAGTTGTGAACAATGAGAGGGTTTGATAAAGAAAAAATATGTCATGTGGAGGATGTATAGATCTGCTTTTTCAATCTTGTGTAAGAAAGTTAAGGAACAGAATGAGAAATTAATAGTGAGAATGTTTAAGTATAAGTAGAAAGTGACATGGTGGATGATGAAAAAAAAAGCAAAAGAATATGTAAATAAAGAAATTAAAAATTGTCAAGAAAAAACATATGAATGTGAAAAATAAAAATTGAAGCTGTAGAGAAAGATAGAAGGGTGTGATATAGTAATCTGATGAAACAATATCGTTATGCAAATTTATTTATTTTACATTTGTTTACTGGGAAAGTTCAACTGGGCAAATACCCATTTTCAGAGGAGGCCTGGGTAGAAAAGCTGCACATGTAAGACATTTAGACATTGACAAAAGTGTAGCAATTTATACAATGGTAAAAACACATATAGCAATTTATGCAATGGTAAAAACATGTAGAAGTAACATCGTATTTTGACAGTAAAAAACTGCTGAGAGCTCCACATGTAAGACATTTAAATATGAACAACGGTGTAATAACTAATGGTAAAACATGAGAATGTAATATAGTTTTGACAGCAATCTAGAACAAAATGTAACAGTGGGTCTCAAGAATTCTTGACATGTCATACAGAGGTGGTTAAAATAACATGAGTATTAGTGTTTAATAAAGAAAAGAGAGAGAGAGAGGAGGTGCAAAGTAGCTGATAGGTTGGGAAGGGTTTAGGGATCAGTTGTTGATTGTGAATGATGATTGAAATGAGAATGTTTAACGTGATAGGAGGCAAGTCATAAGACCTATCATTTGTCCTGGATTGTTGCAGGAGCAAACGAGCCAGTGACTTTTGAGTAATTTTTTTTTAAAGTGATTAATATTGGGTGTGGATCTTAATTTTCAGGAAGTGAATTCCACATTTTAGCTGCATATGTAGAATAGAGAGAGTCACCTGCAGCATTCTTAGTTTTGGTTACTTTTAGAAGGGATTTTTTTTGTTGGAGCACAAGTAATGATAACTGAAAATGGGTTGAAGTAGGTTTTGGAGGACTGGTGTTTTTTCTTCCTGGGTGAGTAGTTTATGGGTCATTGTCAGCTGATTGCAGGAAAGGAGTTGGGGAATCTAACCAGGAAAGTAGTCTTAGTGCTTGACAGTGATGTGATCTGTACGGTGAGACAGTGGCAAATTTTGCAATTTTATTATATTTCTAGTTTTTCTAAATCTGTCTTCTTGAGGTTGGTACATATGGGAGAGGCATGTTGCTATCTTAGTATTAGTAGTTAAGAATTGCTTATTTCTATGTAGGCTTCCTAATTTTTTGTGTACTTTATTGATTGTGTAGGTCAGATCTGAGGTTATTATCAGTAACAACACCTAGGAGTTTCATGTGAGTCTCAGGTGTAGTAATTGTATTGTCTGAGTCAGAAATATGGAAGGTGGGAGGAGGAGGAGTTCTAGTTGTTTGGAAGAGCATGATTTTAGTTTCATTAGGGTTGAGTGTAAGCTGAGTGTCGGAGAGCCAAGCTTCATTGGTGGTAAATGACTTTTATGTTGTATCTTGTAGTTTTTCTATAGTGTGGGGAGCACAGATGATTGTAGAATCATCTGCATATTGAACCAAGGAAGCCAGAGGTGTGGCTGTGTTGAGATTGTTTGTGAAGATGTTAAAGAAAAGGGGACAAAGAATGAAACCCTGTGGCACACTTAGTGGGACTGGGAGTAAAGGTGATAAGTCCTGCTGCCATTTCACTGCTTCCTGGTGACCTGTTAGTTTTGAAACCATGTGAGAGCAAAGGAACTGAGGTTTAGTTTTGCAAGTTCGGTTAGGAGTTTATGGTGAGAAACTGTGTTGAAGGCTTTGGACTTGTCTAGAAAATCAGATGACACTATTTTTCCTTCACTCCTATGCTGATTGATAGTGTTAGTGAAACTCGAGAGCGGTTGTGGTACTGTTATTGGGTCAAAATCCATGTTGAGAGTTGGCTAGGAGGGAATTAGTTAGAAGGTAGTGTATTAGTTGAGAATGAATGCATCTTTCTAGAATTTTTGAAAGTGGGGATAGAGTTGCAATTGGCCTATAGTTTGAAAGTTCAGTAGAGCTACCCCTTTATGTAGGTGTATTATATAGGAGATTTTACAGAGAGCTGGTATTTGTTCTGTTATTGAACGATTGATAAGAATAGAGACAGGGTTTGAGATGGCATCAGCAGCTATCTTGAGATATTCTGCTGGTAATTTTTATCTACTGCTATAGTAGTTGGCTTTAGTTTTTAGTAGTTTATTTATGGTATTGATAGGGACAGGATGGAAGGAGAAAGTGTTGATGTAATGGGATCCTATCTCGCCTACATTCATGACAGATGGGTTCGGAGCCGATCCATCGGCTCCGACTCGGCAACTTATATACTAGCACGAAGTCTCTCATTGGCTGGGCTATACCCTATCCCAGGATGCACTACACCTGCTTCCCCAGATCTCGTTTCTCGTTTGCCGCTTTACAAGCTGGACGTGGTCTCGACTTGGCTGGAGCTAAGTGTTTATTTTTACCTTTATTGGTCCTTGACCTTGGGGTTTTTTTTATCATATATTAACCAAACAGCTGTTTTAACAGCTTCTTTATACTATTTGTGAAGTTTGAGTGCTTGAGTGTCGTCTGGTACTTGTTCCTTTTTTCTGTCGGGCAAGGCCCGTTTTAGTTAGAGGGCCCTTGCCCTATTCTTGTGTACTACTTTAGTTAAAAGACCTTTTGTACTATTAAATTTAATTCCTTTGTGTTTTTTTTTTTGTCTTTTCGGGCCAAGCCCGTTTAAATTAGAGGGCTTTGGGCCGTTGTATTTATTTGTCAGTTTGTGAGGTAAATTTCCTCTAAGTGCTTGCACCAGTGAGTCTCGCGCTTGTCAGTTGGCGCTTCTTTCTTTATAGTGCTTGATTTTTGTGGTGAACTCTATTTGTTGTAGTACCTGTACAATGTCTAAAGAACAAAAGTCAGGGTTTAAAAAATGCACTAGGTGCAGTTATAAAATGTCCATAACAGACAGCCATTCAATTTGTGTTTATTGTTTGGGGCCGAAACATCTACAAGAGACTTGTAGCGTATGTCATGCCTTTTCTGCTAGAGTTCTTCAAGAATGTAAGAACAAGCTTATTTTAAAAGGGCTTATTAAACCCTCCTTTGAGGAAGCTTTGAATCCTCCTGTTGCTTCCAAAAAGAAAAGATCGTCGGCTCCGACAAGTCCGTCGGAGCCGACTTCTAAAAAGAAAAAGTTGACCTCTTCTTCCTCGGCTCCACTGACTTCGGACCGAAAGTGTCGAGTCTGCCTCGATACCTCCTTCGCTCCATTGGCTTCGAGCCGCAAGTTGGAGTATTGAGAGGTGAATCACCTCCATCGGCTCCAATGGCTTCGAGCCGGTGGAAGTGTGCAGCTCAGACTCTTCTCGGCTCGAAGGCTCTTCGGTGCCGATGGTGGTCCATGAGGTGGTGGAGTCGGCCGACAGTATTGGAGCCGTTTGAGCCGGTCCCCTTCTCCTCGGAGCCGAGAGGAAAGTCTTCTCGAGTGTCTACCTCCTCTAAATCCTCGAGACTATCAGATTCGACCTGGATAGGGTTTTACAGAGGCTCTTCCAATCTCCAGTGTTTGCTAAAATGGTCTCGGCTCCAGCACAGTTTGCTTCGAGCCGATCCGACACATTTGATTCCTCCTCCAACCTCCTCTGAGTTGTTGGAGCCGGTGGTGGTGGAGCAATGTGGAGCCATACGGTCGGAGCAGAGACCCCTATCAGGCCTTTCGGCTCCGACCATGCTTCCTACCCTGTCCTCCGGTTCAGGGTTTGGTACTGCGACCTCTACAGCCGGGCCCGAGGGGAACACTTTGGGATTAGGTGCTTCGGTGCCTAGTCTTCCTCTCGGAGCATCGGCTGCTGGAATTCCCAGTGCCATCGTGGCCTCTAGACCAGTGACTTCCTTGGATTCTGGAGGTCCGTTCTTTGAGGCCATGAGGAGCGCGCTGGCCATGCCTTTGCCGGTTCAACTAGAATCTACCTCACCGTCCCTAGATTTGGAGACTGGTGCCTCTGTTGCGTTGCAGCCCCCGCAGCGGGCCCCAGGGCCTGAGGATACCCCATCGGGTTCCCTTCTTCGGGTGGTCCCTCCCAAACTGCTTCGGACGAACCCCCACGGAAGAAATTGTGTAAGAGGAAGCACGTAGACTCCCAAGATGAGTCTATTACATCGGATACTGACCTCGATGACGCTGAAGGGTCCCCAAATCATCTTCGATGATATCTCCTTCTCAGATATCTTGGAGATTCTGAGACAGAGAGGTGACTGGCAAGCCAAAACCCCTTCAACTGAGGAGTCAGTCTTCCTCAAGGCCTTTGGGGCCCAGCCCTCCGCCTCCTGGGTGTCTCTGCCCTTGATGAACTCCTTGATTTGGTTTCTCGAAGGGTGTGGGAACACCCTGATTCTGTGGAACCGGTGCCTGCGAGGCCCAATAAATTTTTGTCAGCTCCCCCCCAGAAAGAATTTCTCACAAAGGGTGTACCGGTAGATGCTTTGGTGGTGGCTTCTGCCACACAGCAGGACGTGGCAGAGGCTTCGACGTCTATTCATCCTCCTAATAAAGATTCTAGGAGTATGGATAGGTACGGGAAGCGTACCCTGTCCTCAGCGGCCTTTACCTTACGGTCGCTGAATTATTTATGTCATTTTACGAGGCTCCAAAGGGATCTTCTCAAAGAGCTAAATGACTCCCTTGTTGGTAATCTACCTGAAGCGCTGGCCTCGACTGTTGGCGCACAGATGACTACTCTTTGTTCTATTGTTAACTCGTCCATGAGGCTCATCTCGTATGCGGCCGAGGGGGCGAGTAGAGCAGCGGGAACAGGCGTTGCCCTTAGGAGACAAGCCTGGTTACGCTTGTGTTCGTTTACGGAGGCCTTCAAGTCTTCCTTCGGCGCCTTTGATGGGTGATCTTTGTTTGGACCCAAGGTGAAGGACACACTAACTCGGTGCGAGCAGGAGGGCAAGACTTTGACTGCTGTTGGGGCCTGTTATTCCGCTCCTTCCAGGCCTTATCCCAAGGCTGGGAGAGGAGGGAAAATGTGGTTTAAAAAATCCCAAAAGTCTTTCTCTACTCCACCCAGTGATTCCCCCTCCAGAGGCAGGGGGGGGGAATTTTGGAAGACGCCGCCCCAGAGGTGGCAGAGGCCCCCGTAACTCTGGAGACCGCGATTCCTTTCGTGGTTCTTCATACAACCAGCGTTCCTGAGTGGTTGCCCGACTGTGCAACTCCGGAGCCAGTCGGGGGTCGCTTTGCGGCGCATCCACAAGCTTGGGAATCCATAACAAGCGATCAGTGGGTGCTTCGCATTATTACCGGAGGATATATCATCCCTTTCAACAAACCCCCCCTTTCTTTAAGGAAAATCCTGGACGTGCCACCCAGTCAGCGGGATCAGGCAGCATTAGAAGTTTCAAAGCTGCTGGAAAAAAGAGCCATCCAGCCTGTCCCCATCGACCAGATCGGATCAGGAACTTACTCAAAATTATTTTGGTACCAAAAAAGACAGGGGACTTCAGGCCCATATTGGACCTCAGTTCATTGAATCGTTTCGTCAAGAAGTCCAAATTCCGAATGGTCACTCTTTAATCTATTCTTCCTTTGCTGGAAAAAGATGCATGGATGTGCTCGATAGATCTCCAGGACGCTTACTATCATATTCCCATAGCTCAAGAGTCCAGGAGACATTTACGCTCCGCCTGAGCCAGTCATTTCCAATTCGAGCACTGCCCTTTGGTCTCACCACAGCCCCAGGGTGTTCACCAAGTGTCTGGCAGTGGTAACTGCTCACCTGAGAAGTCTGGGATTCCAGGTGTTTCCTTACCTAGACGACTGGCTCCTTACAGCCACCTCCGAGCATCTACTTCTCCAAGCGCTCAGAGCCACGTTCACCTTGGGCCGTTTCTTGGGGATCACATTCAATTTGCAAAAATCTGTACTACAGCCTTCTCAGCGTATTACCTTCATAGGCGCAGACTTAGACACAAAAAGAATGCGCGCCTTTTTACCGCCAGCAAGAATTCAGATCTTACAAGATCAAGTCAAATCCTGCCTTCACTTACAGAGAGCCCCGGCCCATCGGATCCTACAACTGTTGGGCTCGATGGCATTGACTATACTTCTAGTTCCCTTGGCCAGACTTCACATGCGAATTCTACAATGGTTACTGTCGGTTCAATGGTCTTATCAGGAACTGCCCTTGAACCACTTAATCATAATCACGGAAAGTTGCCGTCGAGATCTGCGTTGGTGGCTTCTACAGTCAAATCTCGACCAAGGGCGATCCTTTATTCCTCAACGTCCCGTTGCCACTGTGACCACGGACGCCTCCCAGGTAGGGTGGGGGGGTCATTACCTGGACAGGTCGGTCCAAGGCACATGGCAGATCCAGGAAACACATTTGCATATCAATGTCCTGGAGATGAGAGCGGTACTATTGGTACTCCAAGCTCTCCATCACGCTCTCCCACAGGGCCCAATTGCGATCCTATCCGACAACATGTCGGTAGTATGGTACATAAACAAGCAAGGGGTACCAGGTCTTACCCACTATGCAGAGAAGCCATGAGACTTTGGCACTGCGGTAGCTACCAACCGCTTTCTAATGGCAACGCACATACCGGGGAAGTCCAATGTGATTGCGGACAGATTAAGCAGGACCATTCTCTTGCCCCACGAGTGGTCCCTCAATCAGAGTATAGCTGCGAAATCTTCGACAGATGGGGTCTTCCTTGCTGCGATCTGTTTGCCAGCCCCACAATGCGAAATGCAGAGAGTTCTTCACACTGTTCCTTCCCAGGGACAGATTCCCAGGGACGCTCTGACTCACATTTGGCCCCGGTCTTCTACGCCTTCCCTCCGTTCCCCCTCCTACCGAGGGTGATACAGAAGGCCATTTACATGGAGAGCGAGATGATTCTGATTGCCCCGCACTGGCCTCGTCAAGTTTGGTTCCCTTTCCTACAGAGGCATGCGATAGAAGGTCCATGGTTTCTGGATCCGGTGCCAGACCTGTTGACTCATCAGTCAGGACGGCTTCATCCGTCTCTCAGGTCCCTGAAGTTGGCAGCATGGTTACTCCACTTCCATCCTTAGTCCGAGATAATGCTCTCTCACCGGATGTGGTCCACATTCTGTCTTCTTCCCATAAACCTTCCACCATCAAACTTTATTCCAGTAAATGGAAAAGGTTTGCCTTCTGGGCTCAAGAACGAGGTATAGATCCTCTCACTGCTCCAGTATCGGACGTTCTGAATTTTCTGGCCTTCCTGTTTCAGTCGGGCTCTTCGGTTTCCACCATTAAGGTTCAGCTAGCGGCAATCTCTAATTTTCATGCTTCATTTGAACCTTCATTGATGTCTCATAAACTTTGTAAGGCATTCCTTAAAGGGGCTTGGCTCCTTAGGCCTCCTTTATCTCATCCTGTTCCTCCTTGGGATTTGAATATGGTTCTTGCTGCCCTAACTGCCCGTCCTTTCGAACCAGCTGCTACTTCTGATTTAAAATTTCTGTCTTGGAAAACGGCCTTTTTAGTAGCCATAACATCTGCTAGGCGAGTTTCAGAACTTCAAGCTCTTTGTTCTGATCCTCCCTATTTGATTTTTCACAAACATAGAGTTTCATTGAAATTGAACCCTGCATTTATTCCAAAGGTGGCCTCTTCTTTCTGTTTGCAACAAACCATAGAACTCCCTGTGTTTTTCCCAGAATTCTCTAATAACGCAGAATATACTTTGCATCAATTGGACGCATAGACAGTTACGCTTTTATTTGAATAGAACCGCTCAAACGCGAAAATCAAATCAATTGTTTGTTTCTTTGCAGCGAACAAATTGGGTCAACCAGTATCAAAAGCCTCCATATCAAAATGGATTAAAGATTGTATCACCTTTGTTTATTCACAGGCCAATAAAGACCTTCCCTTTCCAGTCAAGGCTCATTCTACCAGGGCAATGGCTACTTCTGTAGCTTTTCACTCCAAGTTATCCATTGATGATATTTGTGCTGCGGCAACCTGGACTTCTCCGCACACTTTTATTTCTCATTACAAATTGGATGTGGTTTCTCGAGGCAGAGCTTCCTTTGGTTCCACGGTTCTCAGGAGTGTGTTCCAATGAGCCACCCGGGATGTAGGTGCTAGGGACGCTGTCCCATCTGTCATGAATGTAGGCGAGATAGGATCCCATTACATCTTTTAGTTATGTACTTACCATAACTTTGGATGTATGGGATCCATCTCCTACATTCATAAGTACCCACCCTCCTTCCCCCTGCCTTTTGGATTTAGAGGAGCTGTAGTCACTTTTTCTTGGCGTTCTTTCTTGAAGAACTTTAGTTGGTTATAGTGACTTATAGTGTCTCTGTGTTTACATGGGTGTATGAAAGCGAACAAACAAGATCTGGGGAAGCAGGTGTAGTGCATCCTGGGATAGGGTATAGCCCAGCCAATGAGAGACTTCGTGCTAGTATACAAGTTGCCGAGTCGGAGCCGATGGATCGGCTCCGAACCCATCTGTCATGAATGTAGGCGAGACGGATCCCATACATCCAAAGTTATGGTAAGTACATAACTAAAAGTTATTGCTTACTGTCAGGGGTGGTGTTTGTGGTGAGGTGCTGTTTTTTTGGTTAGGGAGAAGGTGCCTTCAGTGAAGTATTTGTTGAATTGTTCTGCAGTGTTATGTACACTACTTGGTGTGGAGGGGGTGGGGTAACTGCTTTTGCTGGGTGTAGGATTGCTCTAATAGCTGACCAAAATTTTCATGGGTTTCTTTGGTGTTTCATTTGTAAGTTGGTATAATATATATTTTTTTTATCTAATATAATTTATTTCTTTAGCTTTGTTTCTAAGTTCTTGATATGTCAGGCAATTTGGTTGAGATTTATTTGCAAACCAACATGGTCATGCCTTGTCTCCGAGTTAGGAGAGCTTTTGGTTAGCCATGGTGTACAGTTTGATTTAGCTGGAATGGTTCTCAGTGGGGGGGGCAAGCTTATTGAGAATATTGAGGAATGGGCTGTTAAAATATTCAACAGCAGAGTCTGGAGACAAGGAATTTAGTAGAGTCCAGTTGCATTGTTTGAGGGTAGATACTAGGGTATGGGAGTTAAATTTCTTCTTGCTACAGATTTGATGGTAGGTGACTTGTTTAAGATGGTTAGTGTGTTGCTTGGGCAGAAATGTTGGTATGTGATCACTAAGGGTATCTTGAAGACAGCCAATCTATAGTGACTGTGAGAGTTTATTGGTAAGGGTCTAGGCTAGGATAGTCTATTTGAGTTTTTGTCAGTTCTGGTAGGGCTTAGTACAATTTGGTTATAGCCATGGCAGTTAATATGATTAATGAAGTTCTGTGAGTTAGTTATTCAAGTCTGTGTTGAAATCTCCCATGGGTGGCCTAATGGTTAAGGTGTTTGCCTTACAAACACAAGGTGCAGGGTTTGAGTCTCATAAGGGATAATTGGCTAAGCTTAAAATGGCTCGCAAGGGCAGTTAGCTTAGTACTAATCTATGAACCTATGAACCTATGATTGTTTCCTGATAAGTAGTTTTTGAGGTCCAGTCTAGGATGCACTCTGTGTTGGAAATGTTATTACCTGGGGGGATACAAGTTCCTGCTATTATTAGGTGTTTGTTGGTGTTGATTTTTAGATTGGTGAATAAAATCTTGGCATTGTAAAATGTTGGGTTGTTTTGGTTTAGAGGTTGCAGTGTCAGATTGCTTTTAAACATAATGGCCACTCCTCCACCCATTTTTCCTTTTCTGTTTAGCCTGATAATATTATAGCTTGGGGGAACATTCTCATTATCATGTATGTGTGGTTTCAACCAAGTTTTAGTTAGAATAACTATATCGAATGAGTAGAGAGAGAGAGTAGTGTGAAGTTCCTGAACCTTATTAACTAGGCTTCTAAGGTTTATATTTATAAGTAGTAAGTCTGATACTTTTTTAGATAGGTCTAGTATGCTTATGAGGAAGAGTGGATGAATTAGAGATGAACTTTGGGGTAGGTATGGGGCCAGGATTGGGGTGGATGTCACCACTAATTATAAGTTAAGATGCTACATTTACTATACATATTTCTGTGAAAGTACTACTTTATTGGAAGTACTAACGTGATTACATTTTTCTCCTCTACGTTTCGTGGTTGTTGGTATGAGCTTCTTTTTATTACATTTACTATACATTTAATAAATTTAGTTACAATCTTATACTAGTTGTTAGGTGAAACATATTGTGGAGGTATGTTATATGTGATTTGTTCAAAATGTGTAGCATTATAAATAGTTGGGGAAATTTCAGTTTGCATGCATATTTTGTAGTGGCTGTAGAGATGTACTTTGACGGTTGGATGGAATTACTTTTAAATGGGAATAGGTGGTGAAATGGTGGTTAAGGTATGATTTATAAGTATTGATGTATATAGGGGTATCATTTTGCTCTGGATGGGTTCTTGTATTGTGAAGTAAAACAGGGTATACTGTTTATTTATTTTACTAAAGTTATTATGTTAGCTTTATGAAGTTTAGAAAATGTTTTTTGAGTTTCCTGGGATAATTGTGTGGAACATGTGGTAGGGGACGTGAGTTACTGTTTGGATTGTAGTGAGTGAAATAATTGTGAGGCATGGTCAAATTTAAGGGGAAGTAGTGATAGGATAATGCGATCAATTAAATTAACTGGGAATGAGAGACCATAGGCTAGTTGTGGAGAGTGTGGTGGCTAGGTTAAATTAAGTGTAAGTGATGTAGAGGTGGGTGGGAACTGGGGGTACGGTAGGGGAGCAGAATGAGCCCGGGCGTAGCAAGGGTGAATGTAGCAGGTTGAGCCAGTAGAAGCAGACTAAGCAGCAGTAAAGGAACAGTGTTCTTCCAAAATGAAAGACTTTTAAAAACAGCCAGTATTTCAGAACTCTCTGATATTTTCTTACAGCTGGAGAAATGCTGATGGTTTTAATATCTGTAAACGAGTGGGAGGGGGTCATTTTAGTGTGCACACCACTGCGCTAGTCTATTTAGTTTTCCAGTTTAAATGTAAGTACAGAACTGAAATATTCTGGGTGGACATACATTGTAAAGACTTGGTAGAAAAATGCTTGAGGGTTTTTTTTCCTCACTGGATGGTGAATCTTTCTGGCGCAGCCAATCCCTGGATTGGGGGGGGGGGGCACTCGTTTTATCAGGGCTTAATGCGAGTGGCAAGCATACTAGGAATTGGATGCTAGGGCTCAGCAGCTACTTTAGCAACTATCTTACCATTGTAATTTTTAAAAATCCATTCAAATTTCCATGGTAAATTTTACCAGAAGTGATTAAAGCCTTTAAATTTTAAAAAAAGTGGTGTACCAAGATAGCAGAGCATCAGGATTTTCTATGGAGACTGGTAATAAATAAGTTACCAGTAAAGGGGAAGCGTCTATATCACGTTATTGAAATCTTACTATATCGAATCACTAAGGGTCGACCTCTAGTGAGCGATGTAGTAAAACATCGAATAACGTTTAAAAAAAAAAAAAAAAAAAAACAAGCGTAGGCAGGGGGGCAAGCCGCCTGCGCCTCCCACACACACTCCTATTTAAATAATCCAACTCCCGACACCGCACTACATTGAGGTAAACAGAAATCTCCCCCTACAGAGATTTTCGTTTACCTGCACGATGTTCTGCGCTTTCGATGTTGTGGTGCCGACAATATCAGCTTCGATATTGTTTGCTTTCAGCATCGTGAAGTAGACCCAAGGGGAATATGTTATGTTATAAAAAAAGAAAGTTGAAAGTCTGTTTATTTTGTGGGAAGGAAGAGACATCAGAGCATTTTTATTTTTCAAAATGTAAAAGAGTGGTAAAAATTCTATAAAAACTTGTGTGTAAAAAATTTTTTTGAGAATATTAATATAATTTAAACATGAATATGTATGGATACATATAGAATATGTAAGAAGCATAGAACAGATTTTGTTTCATGTAATATTGGCAATTTGGAATGAAAGACTGAATGAAATTTTGTTCAATGGGAAATGGATTTTAGCATACCTACTGCAAAAATTTGGATTATGGTTGTGGAAGAATGAGTAGGGATAGTTATATAAGAATAACAATGAGGATATTGTACGAAAAAGTGATAAAAAATACAGAATTTATGTGCGTGTAAATATGTACATTTTGTAAATATGTAATTTTTTTGTGTGTTGGGTTAAATAATGGTCCCTTATTCTTTTTGATAGATGCCAGAAGATCTTTTACATCCACGTAAGCTACCAACTGAGGTAGATGGGACCTTGGTTTAACAAATCCCCCCCATGCTGCACTCCAGTGTCAGCAATCAACTGAACTGGTGTAGGAATTGAGCAAAAAACCTTCTGCACCAAAGGCAAGCATGCTACCTGTTGTACCATTAACAATGACTATTTACTCTGTTCTGAGATAAATGCTGAGGACTGTAGCAGAGTTTGAGCTGATGGATGCACTGCTTTATTGAACCACACTGTCTGCAGTAATTTTATCTCTGCCATGATGATTAGAATTTGGAGTCACACTTCTGAAGATGAGCTTGCTATCACCTCCATCTATGCTGAATCAGCAGCCTTTGCTTTTAGACTTAGTGACTGGCATCTTACGCAGCTAATACAAGATCTTTGCATGAAGAACTTTCTGAATACTTTGGAGAGAAATTAAACCAAGGGGGCTGACTGTAAACATTTCTGGACAGTGAGGGAAAGGCACTTCTGACAGCATCCTTCTGTGTTATGAATTGATTTAACTCTCCATGTTTAATTTGTAATCCATTGTTGATGGTTTAGGTGATGCCATTTGTTGGTTTTGGAAAAGCTTTTATACTAATATAAGACAAATCCTTTTTTCATATCAACTGAGATCCATTTTTTTTAAATCAGAATTACTTGCTCTATAATGTGTTGCTAAATTCCTTCCTTTATAATTTTTTGAGGCTAACCCTTTTAATGTGCACCTGTACTCAGGATGGGCATTTATGCAGTCAAGTTTTGACTCTAAAATCTGGAGTAGGGACTTCATTTGTCAGCAACCTGTGGGTCTTGGATCCGATATCGGATCCGAGCCGGCAACTATTTATACAGCTATGGATCCGAGCTCCTAGCTCCTCCCCTCACCCATAATCCCCTGCCAACCCCAAATTACCTCAGATCTAGTTTGCCGCTCTAGAGTGTGTCAGCTGGATTTTGAGCTCCTGGCGATTATTGAGATAAGTGTTCCCTTTTTATCTCTTAGCCTATTTTTCTGTCAGTTAATTAGTGTGTGTGTATTAGGCTTCCCTCTAGTCTGTTAATTTTTAAATTTTTAGTGTTTACCCTTCCCTCGCTGGTCGTTAGAGTGTGATTGTGTGTGCTTGCGTTTGGGGCCTTGTGTGTTTGTGTAGTTTACTTAGTATGTGCGGGCCATCCTCCAGTCAGAAGCTCCACCGGCGGAATTGGTCCTGAGGGCACTGGGCTCTATGGCAGCGGCAATAACGCTCCTTCCATGTGCTCGCCTAAATATGAGGGTACTACAGTGGACCCTCCAAGTACAATGGTCCTTTCAGCTTCTTCCTCTCAATCACCCTGTCTCTATCAGCAAGGCTTGCCGGAGGGCCCTGTTATGGTGGCTTCATTCCCCAGACCTCCATACAGGCCGCCCCTTCTGCGCTCCAACTCCTCTCGTCACAGTGACCACGGACGCTTCTCGCCTCGGGTGGGGGAGGCGGCATTGCTCAGGCAGAACGGTCCAAGGCACGTGGAACGACACGGAGACCTCCCTGCATATCAATGTTCTAGAGATGAGGGCGGTGCTGTTAGCGTTGCAAGCACTTCACAACCTTTTTCCCGTAGGAACTATTGCGATACAGACGGACAACATGTCAGTTGTCTGGTATATCAACAAACAGGGGGGAACCAGGTCTTATCCACTCTGCCGAGAGGCCATGAGGGTGTGGGAATGGGAGATCTCCACCAACCGCTTTCTGATCGCAATGCACATTCCGGGACGGTCCAACATTCTGGCGGACAAACTCAGCCGCACTGTTCTTTCCCCTTACGAGTGGTCTCTCAACTCCCGAGTAGCGAAGCGGATTTTTGCAAAATGGGGGCAACCCTGCTGCGATCTCTTTGCCTCTCCCTCAAATACGAAATGCGACAGCTTCTTCGCGCTGATTCCCCCACCAGGGGGAACCCCGAGAGACGCTGTAGTGCATGCTTGGCCGCCCGGTCTACTTTATGCCTATCCTCCTCTACCCCTGATGCTAAAGATGTTACAGAAAGCCTCTCGGTTGGGGAGCAAAATGATCCTCATTGCCCCATTCTGGCCTCGGCAAACTTGGTTCCCTTACCTGTGGTCTCACTTGGTAAATCCTCCCTGGATTCTAGATCCCTGCCCGGATCTAATATCCCACCCATCAGGCTTACCGACCCCGAACCTGGACAACCTGAAGCTAACAGCTTGGCTGCTCCAGTTCCACTCTTAATCAGGACTCCCGGTATCTCTTCACTAGTCAAAGCCATCTTAGTGGCAGCGCATAAACCTTCCACCAGGAAAGTTTACTGCAGTAAATGGAAGCGCTTCTCCGTCTGGGCGGAACATCATAATTTGGACCCCTTCACTGCTCCGCTAATGTCCATTTTGGACTTCCTTACCGGACTTATTCAGCAAGGGGCTAGCTGTTCGACAGTCAAGGTACAATTGGCAGCCATCTCCCATTACCATGTAGGACACGAAACAGGTCCTTTGATGTCAGCTAAATTATGTAAAACCTTCCTCAAGGGTACTTTTCTGCTCAGGCCCCCTATCAAAGAAGCCGTACCCCCTTGGGACCTATCACTAGTTCTTCAGGCCTTGACTGCTTCTCCCTTTGAACCAGCTGCCTCGGCTGATCTTAAATACCTGTCTTGGAAAACAGCATTCCTGGTAGCCATCACTTCAGCGAAAAGAGTTTCGGAACTTCAAGCTCTGTCCATAAAACCCCCTTACTTGGTTTTTCATCAGGATAGAGTGTACCTCAGGACCAATCCATCCTTCCTACCTAAGGTGGCCTCAGAAACCAATATCAATCAGTCCATTAACCTACCTGTTTTCTTCTCTAATTATCAAAATAAAGGAGAGTACAAGCTGCATTCTTTAGATGTGCACAGGCAGCTGCGTTTCTATATTCGTAGGACTGCTGGTCACAGACAATCTGATCAGCTGTTCATCTCCTTTGCCAAATTCAGTTTGGGTAAAGCCATTTCGAAGGTCACCTTATCACGCTGGATTTCCCAATGTATCCTTCTAGCTTATGAGACTTCTGGGAGGCCCGCACCTCAAGGGGTTCGTGCACATTCCACTCGCTCCATATCTACTTCTGCTGCATTCAGATCTAGAGTCCCCTTGGATGATATTTGCTCCACAGCCACTTGGGCCTCGTCTCATACCTTTATCAACCATTACAAACTGGACGTCATTTCCAGAGGGAGAGCATCCTTTGGCTCCGCAGTGCTCCGGAACATCCTTCCATGATGGCCACCCAAGATTCAGGTAGCTAGGGACTCTGTCCCACAGGTTGCTGACAAATGAAGTCCCTACTCCAGATTAAGAAGTTATGTACTCACCATAACGTTCTATCTGAGTAGGTGGCTTCATTTGTCTGCAACCATCCCCCCCCTCCTTCCCCCTGGCCTTCAGAAGAGTTGGTTTGGTGGTATTATCCTGCCCTTTCCTGTTGGGATACCTTTTCAGGTATATGTAGGAGGGCAAACTTGATCTGAGGTCATTTGGGGTTGGCAGGGGATTATGGGTGAGGGGAGGAGCTAGGAGCTCGGATCCATAGCTGTATAAATAGTTGCCGGCTCGGATCCGATATCGGATCCAAGACCCACAGGTTGCAGACAAATGAAGCCACCTACTCAGATGGAACGTTATGGTGAGTACATAACTTCTTATTTCTACACAGTGGTACTAGTGCACTCTGACTTTAAGAAACCTGAACTCTAAACTTAAGTCAGTGAGATTTTCAAGGTGGGATGGCAGTCTTCTAGAACTAAGTAGCTAAATTATTCAGAGCTGATAAAATTCCATATTACAATTTCATCGCTTTTTGCTTGGTTCCATTTGGTAAGCTCGTATGCAGTATGCATTTAGCCATTACATTTGTTTCCCACAGCTGTAAGCACAACACATGATGATGTATTATTAATGATAGTATACTAGCCCATGTGTGATAACATGTTTAGTTCAGTTTTCACCCAAATAATCAGATTCCAAATCAATTTATGCTAAGCACAAGGTTGAGTGCCTATGCTACAGATATCTGGAGGTGTTACAGAGCCCAGATAAACAGTCTGCAGTGTAGAAGTACAATTTAGCTGGACACACAACATTTCTGTTGCAACTCCCTCAATGTATGAAATGTAGGTCAGTATTCTGATGGCAGAGCAGCAGTTACCAGCTGTAGCATAACCTACATAGGAGAGAGTATCACCAGGTACTACCTGGACAGGAAGCAGGTGCTGGCTGTGCATGGAATGTACGCCCTACGTATTACTCTACACAACCAATGGGATACCTTTGTCCCACTTGAAACAAAAGTTTACTTATCACTGGACAAATTTGCATCTGGAACACTTCAGCACCATATGAAAAACATAGTTGGAGTGTCCCAGACTACAACTTTCTGAATCTTGGGCAGGTTCCTGGCTGTAAGGTGTCATGAGACTCGAAACTGCATCAAGTTCCAAAGAACACTAGCCAGTCAGCGCACAGCAATGGAACTGTTCTTTGAGGTAGCACACCTACCTTAGTTCTTGGCACCTTTACTGCCCCTCAAAGCTTAAAGCCCCCTTCCCCAGTGAAGATGAGGTAACTTGTGTTCAAAAGGGGTAGCATTCAGTTAAATAATGTTTTGTGTACAACTGGAAAAATACTTCATGTCTCTGCAGCCCACTCAGTAGTTGCCATAATTTCTTTATGGGAAGTTGTATGCTACAAAGATACAGGTTTAGAAGTGGATGCATATCAGAATGTCATTCTGTTGGTGAGTGTTAATGCAAAATTGTAGATACCATATGAACTTACATATACATAAAAAATTGTAGATACCATATGAACTTACGTATACATAAACACACCTATGTACACATTACACTTGCATTTATATGTATAAATAATTTGACTATATATATTCATAGATGAATAGATAAATACTCGGCATTCAGTCTGCAGACCCATTACAAGCCTAGCCAAAAAACCCTATTCAGAAATACCCTCTAACCTCAAGGAGGGACAGACAAGATAAACAAGGGGAGAATTTGAGGCTGTCCATCCAGTCTGTAGTGGAAGTTCGTTCCAGAGGTGATGGATATTTTGGGTTATGAGTCACTCATGCTGTGTCTTATTTATCTGCTGATGAAGGTTTAGTTCTTTTAACTGGGTATTTGAGTTACCATTTGTTTTTCTAAAGGAGTTAGGAGGTCAAAGAGGGGTGGATTTTTCATGGTTCAAAATGATAGAGACAGATCTCCATGGAAAATTTTGTAAGATACCGACACAGAAAGAGGTCTGCCAGGCTGTCCTGATAACTAAGACTTTTAAGACCACTGATTTTTTTATTTATGAATTTCTGAGTTCTGTCAAGTTGAGTGACATGTTTAGACAAATACATACCAAAAGGTGCATTTTATTCAGTAGTGGTTCTGATGAGGTACAAGCAACCCTATTACATATTCATAGGAATGATTAATGAAGTGCCCTTAAGCAAAGAAGTCCGTGGATTGTAAAGGTTTTAAAAAATAGTTTTAGTTTTGAAAAAAGTTGAAATAAGTAATAGAGGATGACTTATGGGAAACCCTACTTGAGTATCAAGAGTTACTGTGTTAACTAAGGATGGACTCAAATAAGCCAAAACCACCTGGGTTAAATTATGTTTTGAGCATTAATCCTGTAGAAAAGATGTTGTGTCTTTCGGCTTTTCCTGGTGGCAGTATCTGTGTGGAATATGCAACGCATTGCTGTACATGTCATGTCACACCTGTGTATTGCTAATTTGTTTGCATAAAACTGAATGGAAAGAAAACTACTTGAGTACATCTGCTGCCTTTTGGCTACTAGCATTCAGATTTCTGTTTTTAATAACTATTTTGTTGCTTTAACAGAAGCCTAACTGAACTTATATATAAATATATATATATATAATTTTCTTTCCATTTAAACTGATTTGCCAACATTTGTATATGCATTGCTGCATCTGGTGAGTTAAGTGCCGCAATGCATTTTTCTCCCTGTCGGTCTTTACATTCGTGGGCTGTATTTTAATAAAAAGCTGTGTGAATTTTTTATTAAACCACAGTCCGAATTTAATCTATCCTTTGTTGACAGGACCTTGAGGGGTAGAATGAGATGCAGCTGTAGACTTTAACTGCAGATCTCCTGTATGTGAAGTGCTATTGACATGCAACAGATTTTCCCACATTGCTGCCACTGAGGTTAAAGTTCAGTGTTTATAGTCAGTGCCATCAGTTTATGGAAAATACTAGTTTTAAAAGTGTTCTTTTTCATAAGCAAAACTCAAAAATGTTTGCTGATGTGGTAAAAATTCTGTTCAGTAGTTTTATGTACCGTATGCCATGATGCAAATTTAATTTTTTTAACATTGGCAGATCACTTTTAACACTAAATTAAAATACATTTTCCTGCTATTAATAATTGTGTAATACCTTTTCGTTTTATTTTAGTGGTATGATACTTTTCCCAGGGTGGACTATGCACATTGTTATTTTAAAGCATGTTAAAATGTTCTCTCCTGTTTACATAATTCTTTGTAGCACCTTATTAACCCTTATTTACATTCATGTTATAGTTCATACCATCTGTTCAGATGAAAGTGGGATCCTGGATAATGGTATCCTTTAATTCCTGTGTCCCATTGTCTTTAATATTAATCATATCTACTCACCTATTTTGCTATCTTAATATATTACCTTGTTATTTTTAGTGCTTCCTGTCAGCAAAGCAGACATGCTTTATCTGTAATTTTGCCCTTGGACAATATGTGCTGTTTACCTTGCTCACACTTGCCCAGAGTTCACCTCCCTGTTATAGCTTCATAGGTGTTTAGTAGGCTAACAACTACAAGGGACTTTATAAGCCTAGCTGTGCATCCCAGATCTCTGACAAGTTCTCATAACCTCGATAAGTGTAAGCAGGGGCTTGGGAGGTGAAATATTTACAAGCATGAGCCTGGGAGATGAACCATTTCCAGGCTACTTGTGTCCATTAGAGACATAGGTGCCAAACCAGGCAAGAATTTCCTGTTCCCCATCCAATTGTCCAAGTTACACTTGAATTGGGTTAGGGAGGAACTCTGCTTCACATGAATGGGAGCCTGTTCCAGAGAAGGGATAGTCTCTGAGGTATGTACCTGTCTTTCCAACAGATCCTGTTTATATCACAGGCAAGCTTTAAGTGTTTAGAACAGATAATTCTGGTGCTGTTTGTTTTGTGGATATGCAGGAGGTCCATCAAAGTGGGGTCTGACAGTGTCTTGTATGCCAGGCATAGATACCCCTCAACAAGCCTGTAGGAGATAGAATTCAGGGATAGGGCCTTGAGGCAGTCTGCATAACACGTTACTTATGCCTGTATTTTTTTAGTGAGGAACCTCTGTGGACATTCCACTTGATGGATATTCTTGGTTAGGTACATACCAAAGGGTGCATTGTACTCCATGATAGCTCTGATGAATGCTGAATACAGTGAAACAGTGGCTTTCATGGACCAAAATGCTGTACCTATGTTTATAAATTGCACACCATAAAATGATTTCCTTACTACTGTAGACATAATAATCAAAGGCTAGATTACTGTCTGTGTGTGTTCCCAAGTCCCTGACTATTTATTTATTTATTTATTTATTTTATTTTATATTTGTTGACCGGGCTAGTCTAGCTGGATACATATCCTTTTTCAGTAGAGGCCCGGGGAGAAAAGCTCCAGTTATGATAAGATTACTACATACAATAGTTAGAATAAAAAAACAAGCTAAAAAATACATTTTGAAGCACAAAATGGTTGTAAGGAGAGTACAAGCAATTTAAGTGAATCAAAGTTACAAAGTCTTGGTATAGGTTTAACCAGCAATTAAGCAATGAGTTATAAGGTACAATCAGCACAAGTTCATACAATTTTTGACAAGAAAAGCAAATTAGCATGAAAAGCAAATTGACATTCACTTAGTCAAAGAGGGAGAAGAGAAGTAGGCTGGAAGATATAAATAGAGAAGAGTTAGCTTGTAATAGTTAGAACTGTGGAGGGGCAGTAGCCCAGGAGGTAGGGGAAAAAGGGGCAGAGAAAGGAGAATAAGAATATTTAGTCAGGCATTGAGCAGGGACATAGCCAATGTATTTTTAGGTGATCTTTGAGGTGTTTCTTAAAGAGTGGAGTAGATGAAAGAGAGGTCAGTGTTGTAGGAAGGTTGTTCCAGATTTTGCCCACCACATTGGTAAAGAGCGAGTCCCCAGATTTGTTATTAGATTTAATGTTGGCAATTAGTAACTTGCTAGCTGAGCGTAGCGTTGTAAGATTTTTATATGGGGAGATCAGGTTAGAGAGGATAGGAGTGTTAGTAGGGTGGTACAGAATTTTTTGTGTGATTACAAGTTGATTATATTGTAGTTGGTTATGTAGTTCTAACCATTTGAGTTGTTTGAGGTTGAGACAGTGGTGGGTTCTATAGGGAGAGCCAGTAGCAAATCTAACTATATTATTATAGCTAGATTTAAGCTTGGTAAGGTTGTGCTTAGATAGATTGGTATAAATGGCAGAAGCATAGAATAACGTAGAAGTAAGATGAGCCTGGGCAGTGGAAGTTCTAGCAAGTTGTGTAAGGAAGGGTTTGATTCTATACAGAGAGCCTAGTTTTTTATTGATAGTTTGAATAGTATTATTGATCTGGGCATCAAAGCTGAGGTTGTGATCAATGGTTATACCCAGAAGGCATGCAGTAAGATCAGGGGAGATACAAGTTCCATTATAGGAGTTAATAGTGAAGTGGATCTGTGGCGATTTTTGAGTGGGGGTGAAGAGTAATAGTTTGGTTTTCTTGGGGTTGAGGAGCAGACAATGATCAGTGAATCATTTTTCTACAGAATTAAATACCATTTGAGTAAGGGTTTGGAGAGAGGATGAGGACTTGGCAGTACAGATTAGAGTAGAGTCATCAGCGTATTGTATGCAAGTGGCTTGTGGAACAATAGTGTAGAGATTGTTAATAAAGATAGAAAAAAGAAGAGGGCCTAGGATAGAGCCTTGAGGGACTCCAGTGTTCACAGGGAGGGGTGTGGAAAGATTGTTGTCCTAAAGAACTGCTTGATGTCTGTTATCTAGATAGGATTTAAACCAAAGAATAGCTTGTGGGTCAAGAGATTGGGCTTTTAGAGTACTGATAAGTATGCTATGGTTGACCATATCAAAAGCTTTTGATAGGTCTATAAACAGAGCAGATGAAAGAGAGTTGTTGTTTCGATTTCTGTTAATACAGTCTGTAAAGCTTAGTAGGGCAGTAGTGGTGCTGTGAAAGGGTCTAAAGCCATGCTGACAGTTAGCAAGTAAGTTGTTATGGAGCAAGTGTTGGAGTAGTTGATGGTGGATACATCTTTCCATTATTTTGGCTAATGGAGAGAGTAGAGCAATTGGACGGTAGTTGGAGATGTCAGTGGATTTACCTCCTTTATGCAAAGGGATTATATGGGATACTTTCCATATGGAAGGGGATGGTACCTTCTGTGATTGTTCTGTTTATAAGGATGGATATTGGATAAGCTAAGGGTTTGGCAGCTACTTGAAGGTATTCTGCTGGGAGGTTATCTGCAGAGGGAGTACAAGGTTTGAGTTTCTGAAGGAGTTTACAGATAAAGGAAGTTGGAACTGGTTGTAACTGTAAGAGGGGAATAGAACTGTTTGTATTCTGTAAAGGAGAGGGGGTAGTGGGTGTTAGTGTTTTTGTTAAAGTTTGAATAGCTTCAGTGAAGTAGTTGTTAAAGGTATTGGCTATTTGCAAAGGACTATCATGGGGAATAGAGTTTGGGGCTGGAGTCCTAGCCTGCCCTGGTTTGAGAAGTTTATTAATGCCTGACCAAAACTTTTGAGGGTTGTTAGAGTGTGATTGTTGAAGTTTGGAATAATAATTTTTTTTTGTCTAACAAAATGTCTTTTTTGGTAGCGTTTCTTAATTGCTTAAAGTATAAGTGGTCAGCAGTGTTCTTTGAGGCTCTCCATTTGGCCCATATTTTGTTCAGAGGAGCATTTTCTCTCTGGTTAGTTTTGTGAGCCAGGGGCTATTTTAGTCCTTACACGGAAGAGTGGATAGGTGCATGGCTATTTAGGATTTGAAGGAATGAAGTGTTAAAAAAGAGACGGCTTCGGTCCAGTTTGAGTTGCTTTAGAGGTGACCAATTAACGGCTTTTAGTTCATTTTGAAAGTTTTCTGCTTGGAAGAATTTTTTGAACTAAAGGTGACCATGTTGTAATTATTAGAGCTGGGTTTCTTTTGTTTTATTATGAAGGTTAGTACATGATCACTAATGTCGCCTGGGAGAGTTCCAACTTTATAAGTATCTGGATGACTGTTTATAAGGATCCAATCAAGAATAGTTTCCTTTTGCTAGGTTTATGGAATCTTGTGGGGAGTTTATTATTTGAGTGAAGCCAAATAAGTTTATGTGGGTGTTTGGATTAGGGGAGTTACATGTGGTCCAATCTATGTTAAAATCACCAAGTACTATAGTTTCCTGAGGTAGGAGAGACGTTAAGCTGCTAAGAATGTTTTCGAGAGTGGTAATATTATTACCTGGAGGGATGTAGGAGCAGATTATATAGATAGATTTAGCACTATTAATTTGAAGTTTGACAGTAAGGGTTTCAGCATTGGTATTTGGGGGTAATAACACATCAATGGGAGTAACAAGAAGTTCAGATTTATGCAAGATGGCTACACCTCCACCTTTTTTGGATGTACGGTCGGATCTTAGGATGTTGTATCCAGGTGGGGTTATTTCTAGGTCATGAGTAGTGGGTTTTAACCAAGTTTCAGTTAGGCAAAGGATATCAAATGCATGAGCTTGTAAAAGAGCATGCAGTTGACTAATCTTGTTATTAATGCTACGGATATTGAGTTGAGCTATTCTGAGTGAGTTTCCTGATATTATAGAGGAGGAAGCATTGTTGAATGATTGTTTTTGTAGATTGTCATGTTGTAGTATTGGACCAGGATTAGGATGAATGTTTCCACCTATTAGAAGGTTTAAAGAATGTGTCAATGCAGTTTTTATGACTTTATAGTGCTTGGGTAGACTTATCATGTTGGGGAAGTAAGTAATGTGGGTATATCTGTGAAACCTAGGCAGTAGGTAGGCTGAAGTAAAGGTAATGTTGCTATGAGAGAGAGAGTCGGGGTGTGTAGTTGGTGTAGTTTGCTGTTGAGAGGATACTTTAAAGAACATAGAGTAGTGTTCATAGTAGGTAAGGGTATAAGTTAAGTTAAGGAATGTTAATGAAGAAGACATGACTATTGGGTTAGCTGTTGGGCGTTTGTTGTCAACATGATAGTTACCAGACGTAGATGAGTTCCCAAAGGATACTGTTATGCATTTCTTGGCATTTAGTTTTAGTCCATCGCTCTGACACCAGTTTTGCCTGTGTCACCCCTTACTGGAGAACATTAGTATTGGTGGGGGATTCCGTGCCAGCTCCTAATTTGCAGTCATCTACAAATTTAGTCAGCCAGAGGCCATTGACATTGGCCTTGACTTCAGAGAAGTAAATACCAAAAAGGAGAAGCCCCCCTGGACTGATCCCTGAGGGATTCTGCTTGTGACTGCCCTCGTCGTAGAGGTGGACTACCCAGTACTAACTGCGTGGGTCCTGCCTGTGAGCCAGCTTGTTATCCACCAGGCGACATGAGGGTTGGTTTGTACCTAAACTCCTGAGTTTGTCACCAATGCCCATGTGGGATATTGTGTCAAATGCCATGGCCAAGTCAAGGTAGGAAGTGTGAACAGTTTTGCCCTCATCCAAAGAAGTCCACCAGGTTGAGTAAGCATGACCTGCCTTTGACAAAGCCAGATTGGGTTGGGTCCAGTGTCTGGAGGTTTCTTATGTCATTATTGATTATTTCCATGTTAATTCTTTCCATAGTTTGCATATGAGATCACTGAGACAGTATTTTCCAGGATATGTAAATGGCCTACCTTTGTGCAGAGGTGAAGCCTGTTTAGAGGCTACAGTTTAATAGCAATTCCAAGGGCCTGATGCATCATGTTTCATGCTATTTAGAAGGCATCCTTGGGACATTGTCTGGTTACAGAGAGTATTAAGGAACTGTTACCTAGTGATATTAGGGGGAGTTATATATGATGTTATTTCCTGTGGGAAGGTTGAGGGAGAGAGAGGGATAAAGTTGGAGCTGAATTTGTCAGCCAGTAGGTTTGGTTTATCTTCTGGTTCAGTATAGGTGGCTCCATTAGCAATGATCTCTGCACACAATTTTTTATTGCCTTTGAGGTTGCGGACAGTGCTAAACAATGCCTTGTAGTAGTCCTTCGCCCCGGAGGCTACATTTACCTCAAATTTGGGTTTGGTAGATTTTTAGTCCTCTGAGCTGTTTGTTTAGTTTCATGAGACTGCTTTTATCCTTCATGGTGCTGCACTTCCAAATTTTATCCCTGATTTTCTTTCTTTTGTTATACAACCTATTGATGATGTGATTCCACAAGGGTGGCTTGTTTTTTTTGCGTTAGTTCTGCAGTTCTTTCTGGTGGGTACAGATGCCTCTATGCAGCTATTAACATGCTTATATACAGTTTCTGTGAACGTCAGTGTGTAGGCAGCAGGGTTCTCAGGGTTTATGGAGACTTGACATTTTGCCAGGTTACCACTTAATAGAAAAAAAGTTAGCCTGAGAGTATTTCCTGAATATTCCAGGGTTAGCTGGGGTTCCAGGTTTTATTTTTACTTCAAAAGAGACCATTCTGTGGTCTGATCATACCAGAGAAGACATTACATTAGGGGTGGGCAGTACTCTCCCATATTAGTTAGGACCATATAGAGTATGGTTCTACCCCTAGTTGAAGTATTGACAATCTGGTCCTGAGAGTTTGTGTTTACAAAATCCAGGAATCTCTTTGCCTGTATGTTTGGTGTCATATAAGATTCCCAGTTAATAGTGGTGTAATTAAAATTGCCATGAATATGGTATTAGGTCAGTGAATGCCTTGTATGCTAGACCCAGGTCTCCTCTTAGCATACTTTAGGATAGCGAGTATAGTGACAGGGCTTTGAGTCTATCCATGTAGGACATATTGTTTAGGCCTTGTATTCTTTTAATGCTGTATCTCAGTGGATGCTACAGTTGTTGCATTTGTCTAGTCAGATACATGCCAAAGGAGGCATTATAGATAATGACTAGCCTAATAAGGGCTGAGTACAGGGGGGACAAGGACATCCTAGAGCTAGACAAAATCCCTTAGTTTATAAGCTATGCAGTATAGAACTTCCTTATGAGAATGATCATGTGTCAGTTGGAAGTTAGATTACTATCCACATAAGTTCCCAAATCCCAAACATCTGGGTCAACTGTTAGGGGTGTATTGTCAGTGTGGAATTTCCCTGGGGTATATGAGTTCCCAAAGGATACAGTAATGCAATTTTTGGAATTAATTTCAGTCCCAGATTTTAGCCCCAGTTATTTATTAGGACAGGACTTCCTGCGGGATGGCTAAGTCATATGTGGTTTTAATGGCTTCTCCTAGCTTGCAGTCTTCTGCAAACGTAGTTAGCCAGAACACTTTGGTACTGGCTTTTACTTCAGAAAAGTAAATGCCGAACAGTAGAGGTGCAGGCACAAAACCCTAGGGGCTCCACTGGTGACTGGTCTCTTTGTGGAGATAAATTTCCCTATTCTGGTTTCCTTTGTCTTATCTATGAGCCAGATAGCAATCCAGTGGGTGACTTAGAGGGTTATTCCCAGTTTATTTAGCTTTTCTACTGTGCCATCATCAGCAATATGCCCTTTCCCCACTGTAGTGTGATGTCAGAGTTTGTATATTCAGTTAAGGGGTGTGGGGGATGAAGCCCCCAACTTTGCTGGGTTTTAAATTATGTGGTTCTTGTGACAGTTGCTAGGTTGGTCCACTAATTTCTTTCTCTGGGAAAAATTCGCTGAAGAGATAGTTCGCTGAATTTAGCTTTCAATTTATTGAGTTAGATAAATAGGGATTTGATGGATTGTGTTTTCAATAAAGTGATTTAGACCCGAGTGAGGATTATGTCAAAAGCTTTGGCCAAGTCGAGGTATGCAGTGTGTACCATTTTGCCTTTGTTCATTGCTTTACTCTTAACTCTTGTAACTTATGTTTTCTGCCACTTAGCAGTCCACTTTATTGTTAAATATTTTAAACGTCACCATTTTATTCCATCATGCTCCTTTTACTAATTCATATCTAGCTGTCATTTTCATCTTAATATTCTATCCCTACAGGCAGCTTGGAAAGTCCTTTTTACTTAAGGTGGGCAAAGCATTAATACATTGGCCATAGGACCACTGACGATATTACATCTTTACAAATAAAAGACATATGAAGCACTTTTGATTAATATAAATATTTCTTAACAGCCACTGTTAACTTGCAGCAGTCTACTATGGGTTAACATCTCTTTCAGAAACCTTATTTTGTTTTGCTCATCATGGAAAAACTGTATGATTTAACTTAAATTATCAGTAGTTGTTCCTAATTTTCAGTCTCATCTAGACTTTCCTTGTGTTCAGTTTGAATCTGTACTTTATATCTCCAAGTGCAGCATGTTGCATTACACACATTTGTCCTCTGGCCCCCAGGACTGGGAATGTCGGATATGGAATCTTGTATTTAACTCCATTCTCACCCTGGTAGTCCTGAAAAAGGATCTGTGTCTGTGGTGACCCTGAAAAAGGGTTCCAACACCTCAAAAGTCCAGCATCCATTATACAGAGAAGGAACTTGAGGGAGGTGGACCCCTTTGGAAAGTGGGTCTTCATACCATAAACATTTACACATGGGGTGGTTATCTACCAGGCACATATGCTGAAATTTCAAAGAATTAATCTGATGTCAGTCTTCATCTGTTCTTGATTGCTGGGTGTCTGTTCCGATCCTCATAACTGGTCTGGCCATTATACAGCTCGACCAGCCAAAAATCTCTTGCGCTAATAGTCTACCCACAGTACCCCTCCCCCATTTACCTCAGATCTCGTTTGCCGCTCTTACAGCAAGACACGTCAGTCAACTCTCCTTTCACAGCTAAGTAAATTTGAAAATATGTTAGCCTTTGTGATAGCAATGCACATCCCAGGGAGTTCAAACATGATAGCAGACAACTGAGCAAATGCATTCTTCTGCCTCATGAGTGGTCTCTCCATCCTGAGATAGCGAGGAGGATTTTTCATCACCGAGGCCAGCCCTGCTGTGACCTTTTTGCAGCACCCCAAAACAAGTGCAGAAGCTATTAGGTTCATAGGTTCATAGGTTTATACTAGGCTATCTGCCCTAAGGCATTTATAAGCCTAGCCCAAATTATTGTGGCTTACGCCACCCCTTATATGAAAAAATACTGTGCCCATTAGTTTGTTGTGCCTCTGTCCAGCAGTGACACAGAGTTGATTCCTGGGGTAAACCTACGATCTCCCATCCACAGGTCTAGATTTCTCTTGAACAGAGTCAGCGAGGTGCTCTGCCGCACATGGACCGGGATTTTATTCCACAGCATAGGGAGTCTCTGAGTGATAAATCTATCCCTCCAGCACGACCTATTTATATCCGTGCTAAGGTTTAAGTCGCTTGCTCTAGTGGCTTTGGTGGATGTGGATTTTTTGAGGTGGAGCATGTCCATTAATTCCGGGTTGGACATGGCCTTGTATGTCAGGCACATGTCACCTCTGAGCAGACGGTATGCGACTGAATAGAGCTGGAGTTTCTTCAATCTGGCAGCATATGACAGATTTTGGAGTCCCTTTATCCTTTTGGTGAGGAACTTTTGGGGTGTCTCCAATTGCTGCAGATGTCGGGTGAGATACATCCCGAATGGGGCATTGTACTCGATCATTGGTCTGATAAGTGAAGAGTACAGGGGAACAATGACCTCACTAGATCTGGATGTGAATCCCTTCATGATCAGGTGGGCAATGTAGAAGGTCTTTCTAACCACTTTAGCAATGTGAGTGTCAAAAGAAAGGCCACTGTCAACCTGGGTCCCCAGGTCCCTGATAACCTCTTCTGTGCTTAGTGGATTGCCACCTATATGGTAGCTTGGGGTTACCTTGTTTTTCCCAAGGGTATGACTATACATTTTTGGCTTAACTTCAGGCCATGGCTCTGGCACCAGCTATCTGTTTCCGTGAGTCCCTTCTGAAGGATATCCGTGTCCGATGCACTTTCCACTATGGCCCAGTTTGCAGTCGCCTGCAAACTTTGTCAGCCAAAGTCCTCCCATGTTGGCCTGTACTTCTGAGAAGTAGATGCCAAACAATAGGGGCCAAGGGCCGAGCCCTGTGGGACACCACTTGTGACCGGCTTGGAGTCTGACACAGCGCCAGCAACTCTAACCCTGTGGGTTCTGTCCTTAAGCCAGTTTGCAACCCATCTTGTGACATATGGGTTTACATTTAAGCTGGTAAGTTTTTCTACAATACCCGAGTGGGGTATTGTGTCGAAGCCTTTGCAAGGTCAAGGTAGGCTGTATGGACTGCCTTTCCCTCATCAATGGCCTTGGTGACTGTTTCCAAGAAGTCAACCAAGTTCAAAAGGCATGATCTTCCCTTGACAAAGCCAAACTGGGTCGGGTCCAATGTCTGCAAGTCCCCTATATCTTTGTTTATGAGCTCCATTATGATCCTCTCCATAGCTTTGCAGACTAGACTTGTTAAGCTTATGGGGCGGTAATTACCAGGGTCCGTAGAGGCACCGCCTTTGTGGAGTGGGACCACAGTTGCCGTACGCCACTCCTTGGGCACGTATCCTGTGGTAAGGCTGAGATTAAACAGCTGCCTTATGTGCGGGTTTAATTCCTCATTTAGCTCGTGTAGCACACAGCCGGGGACACCATCCGGTCCCATTGATGCTGTGTTTTTAGCTTTAGAGAGAGCAGCTTTCACCTGCGCATTTGAGATGTCCGGGAGGCTACACTCGGCTGGGATAGTTATCTCTCCTTTAGGATGATCCATGATCCATTCTCAGGGGAATTCACCGAGGGATGCTGTTCTTGATTGGCCCCGGTTCTTCTCTGTGCCTTTCCTCCTTCTCTCTAATCCCACTTTTTTTCAAGAAAGTAGTCAGGTTGAGAAGCAAAGTGATCCTCATTGCTCCCTATTGGCCTCAACAAATTTGATTCCACTTCCTGTGGCCTAATCTAATTCACCATTCATAGATTCTGGACCAATTCCAGAACTGCTGTCTCACCCTCAGGGACTGGTGCACCCCAACTTTCAAAACCTCAAGCTGACAGCTCATTTCCTCCAAATCTGCTAGTCACCAGGCATAAAGATATACCTATTCTGGTGCATAAAATTCTGCTGGCTTCCCGTAGACCATCCACCAGGAAACTTTACCTTAGTAAGAGGAGGAGATTTTCAGTCTGGATGTATGATCATCTCAATCCTTTCTCTGCTCTAGTGGAGAAAGTTCTAGAAATTCTAACAATTCTTTTTGATCAAGGGGCCTCCTCCTTTACAGTTAAAGTCCAATTAGCTGCCATTTCTAATTTCCATAATGGTTTCGGGGACCTTCCTCTAATTTCTCATGGACTATATAAAGTGTTCCTCAAAGGAATTCTGCGCTTGAAGCCTCCATTTAAAGACCCCCTACCACCATGGGATTTGACCTTTGTTCTCCAGTCTTTGGTGCTTTCCCCTTTTGAGCCAGCAGCGACATGCAACCTAAAGTTTCTTTCTTGGAAAATGCTTTTCCTCATAGCTATAACTTCAGCAAGATGAGTTTCTGAGATGCAGGCCTTATGCTCAAAATCTCCTTACTTAATTTTTCACAGGAATAGAGTTTGACTCAAAAACAATCCATCCTTTCTTCCAAAGGTAGTCTCAGAGTCCAACATTAATCAAACCATAGACTTGCCTGTTCTTCCCCAATTTTTCCAACAAAGGGGAGTATTGTCTACATTATGTTTCTATCTCAACAGAACTAAAGAATTTAGAAAATCAGACCAGTTGTTTGTTTCCTTCTCCGGCCCAATTTCAGGGAAGTCCAATTCCAAAGTTACCTTGTCAAAATGGCCAAGAGATTGTATTACTTACGTATATAATAAAAAAAATTCCAAATTACCTGCGCTAGTGAGAGCGCATTCCACCAGGTCAATGGCCACTTCAGCTGTTTTGACTTCCAAGGCTTCCATAAATGAAATATGAGCACCAGCAAATTGAGCTACTCTATATACCTGTATCACTCATTACAAATTAGATCTGGTCTCCAGGGGAAGAGCTTCCTTTGGTTCTATGGTTCTCAGGAATATCTTTCCATAGGGTCACCTGGAATCTAAAGTAGCTGGGGACTCTGTCCGACAGTCAAAAATAGATGAAGATTGACAACATCAGATAAAGAAGTTATGTCTTACCATAACGTTCCATCTGTGTTGTCAGTCTTCATCTGCTCTTGGCATCTCACCCTCTTTCCCCCTGCTGTGAATTCCTGGAGGAGTGAACTCTTGTCCTGGGTGCATCATTAGGGTTCACCTTGGGCATGGCTTCTTCATATGGGCTTATGGTTCTATTGGCTTTCTATAAGTCTGCAAACTCGATCTGAGGTTAATGGGAGAAGGGGCATTGTGATTAGACTATTAGCTTGAGAGATTTTTGGCTAACGCAAGCTGTACAATGGCCGGACTGGAACCAAAACCCAACAGTCAAGAATAGATGAAGATCGACAACACAGATGGAACGTTATGGTAAAACACAACTTTTTCTTGATGAGCTGTCTAGTGTGCTAGAAATGGTGTCTACCAAGGAGATCCATATGAAGCACACCACTTAGGCAGTCAGTCTTTCCATCTTAAGTAAGCTAATCATGCTCCTAGCTCACAGTACACTGGATGGTGCAGAGGCAGGCAGTGGAGAAATGGTACGCCATCATGCCATGCTCCACTTTGTATTCCAAGAGAATTTCAAGACATTCTTCCTTAACATTCCATTCAACAGAAACAGTCTTTTCAGCTACAGGATAAGGCAAAGATGAAGGACAATGAAAAGGAAGGTAAAACCCCTTCCAGCTGTGTGTATATACATATATATATATATATATATATATATATATATATATATATATATGGTTTATAGCTCCACCCCCCCCACCCCCCATTTTCCAGGACAGAGGAAAGCCCTTATCAGAAGTGGTTTTGGCACAGCCAGTAGAATCAACAGCCAGAAATAACCAGCATGGTCACTGTTGGTATCCTTCCTTAGATCACTGTTAGAGTAGTTCATGCTGTTGGGTTATTTGTCCATATCACCTGGATGTCTGGCAGGGGTATCAAATCCAAAATCTTCCACAGAGCCATGCATCCAACATATGACCTAATCCCTTGGCCATAAGGGTATATAAACAGATGTACGAGCATGCAAACTTCAGACTCACCATCAGTCTGAACACAGGTCTTGCACCAGTCAGTCTGTTCTGTGCAAGGTTGTTGGTATCTTTGGCCTTTTGTCTTCACTGGTTCTAATAAGTGCCCCATTTGGGAACCTTCCTTCTTTTTTCTTTAAAGTTTTGGTGTTCGCAGATGTTCTTCGTGTTTCACTGTTGCAGTCATTACATTTGGGTAATCTGTTGGCAAGTTGCCCTCAGTCGGCCTGAATAACAAAGTTCTTGGGTCCTGCGTTGGTTGCTGTCTCCTCTTCCATGACGTCAGGTCGTCAGGGGTATAAAACATGCAGCCCATGCCATATTATTCAGTCTTTCTTGCCGTGCAGTGCCAGAAGCAGAAGCAGTTTGCAAGTGCCGGTCGTCCGACTCCTGAACTTTTCACATTCGAGTTTCAGAACCGAAGTCTTCAACTTAAGCTAAGTACCCCGTTGGGGAAGCTTTTTCTTGCTTCTTACCGATGTCAGTAAAAGTTAATAATTGCATTGCTTGTGGGAAGCAAATACCATTTTGTACGGTATTCCTTGCCTAGGCCCAGATCATAATGTGCCTTGCTGCCGGTTTTGTGCTAGATTTAACCAACACACAATTAAGCGTCTGTATATTTTTGCTTCAAAATATTTTGGATCCAGATTTAATTATCCTGAAATGTCGTCTGTTAGCAATCTGACTACCGGAGTTCACAAAAAACACAAAGAAAAAGACAGAGACACACCATCGAGGTCCAAAACTGATAACGAAGCTTCTCCTAAGCCAGTCGCCAGTTCACCGGTACTCAGTGAGGCGCTTTCGCAGCCCCTGATACCCACTACGTTTGAGTCGCAGGCCTCTACCGAGACCCATGCAGAGTCTGGTATGCCACGAGATTCTCAGAGTAGTGAACCCGCGGATGTCTCTCCCTTGGATGGGTCCGGAGCCGCTGAGCAGGCACCGGCTCCTGAGGGTGTTTTCAGGCCTCAACATTTTTATATAAAACCGATGCCAGCTTTAAAAACAAGATCAAAAACATCTTCTAAGGCTAAAAAAACTGACGCATGAGCCATGTGCTCAGGCCCCTATGCCTAAAAAACAGATGATCAAAATGGCTGCGGACTTAATTACCTTGATCAGGGGTTCCCAAACCCCCACCCCCCTGCTAAGAGGCTTAGGCAAGGCACTGATTATGAATCTACAGATCAGGTTTCCATTTCTTCTGATTCCTCTTCTGATCAGGAATTTTCAATTCCACCCTATGAGGATTCAGATGCAGCAGAATCCATCCCATCTGCATTTCCTCCTGAGGATTATTCTTTTGGTGAAACCTTGCATACTTTAAGGGGACATTTTCATTGGGAGAGTCAGGATTTCTCTGAATCAAAAAAGAGGCTTAGGGATTTCCTTCTTCTTCCTCAACATAGGCCTTTGGCTATACCTCCTGCATTAGACATTGTTGATGATGTGTTTTCGGAATCAAGCATGGCTCCTGATTCCCTACCTCCGGCTCCTAGTAAGCCAGACAGATATTACAGGGTTCCTGACTCCCACAAATTTCTAAATCCTGCTGCTGATCCTGAGACTATCTGACAGGGCCCCAAAGGTGTAAAGGCCTCTACAGCCAAAAATCCTACCCCCTCTGATAGAGATTCCAGGGTGCTGGATAGATGGGGAAAGAAGGTTTACATGTCTGCAACCTTGGCAATTAGGGCCTTAAACTGCCAGTTTCATTGCTTAAATATCAACAGCATGTTATGGGCTTATTGAAACAGAAAATGATGTTGATTTCTGATTGTGTGGAAAATAAAGAATTACAGGAATTATTGCATGCAGCAGAACAGGTTAGAAAGCATACTTTGCAGAGTGGTTTTGATTCCTTGGAGGCCTCTTGCAGGGCTGCAGTTACTGGATCTGTGATTAGAAGGCATGCCTGGCTCAAGGAACAAAATCTGCCTGATCATGTTAAAGCTAAATTGTTGGATGCCCCTTTACAGCATGATACTCTGTTTGGTAATAAGGCAGAAGAGGTTTTAAAGAAAATGGAAGACAAAACTAAATCTATGCAAACTGTAAAAGATTTGTTACAAGTGCAGCCGCCCAGGTTCAGTAGGCACTGGCCTACTAAAAAGTGGTCATTTCCTGTGTGCAACAGAGCCTCTCAAGGCAAATCCAGGCGCTCAAAAGGCTCTAGATACCAATCACAGGGTTCTTACAGGTCAAAGCAATGGGGTGCCTCCACCTCCAAATCTAGAGGAAACAAAGCACAACCCTACAGTAAGCAGTCTCAATGACTTCCCTTTACCTTCACCAAGCACTTATTTTTTGGCAGCGCCCTTGGGGGGAAAATTAGCACTTCATGCTCAAAATTGACAATTAATTACCCAGGACAAGTTGGTATTAAACATAGTATCCCAGAGGTACAGATTTCATTTCCATACTTTGCCAATTCCAAATGGTTGGCCAGATCTGCCACAAAATCAATGGGCAGAGGCTCAGAAACAGGTTGCATCCCTCATGGATATGGGGGCTATTCAACCAGTACCAGAGCAGGAAAAAGGACAAGGTTTTTATTCAAGACTGTTCCTGGTACCCAGAAAAGACAATGCCTGGCATCCAATACTGGATTTATCGATTTTGAACACATTCCTGGACATTCCAAAATTCAAAATGCTGACTTTACAACAGCTACTGCCTATGCTGGGCAAGAACGCTTGGTTAGTGACTCTAGACTTAAAAGAGGCATACCTGCATATCCCAATAAGGGAATCGTGCAGAAGATACCTCCGCTTCAAGGCAAGTGTTTTGCATTACCAATTCTCTGCACTGCCCTTTGGCTTATCTACTGCGCCCAGGGTCTTTACAAAGTGCCTGGCACCAGTAATTGCATTCTGCAGACAAAGAAGCATACAGATTTATCCTTACCTGGACGACTGTCTCATTCAAGCAGAAAACAAGGGCATTCTTCTTCAACATCTGGCGTTTGTAAAAAAGCTTTTAACATGCCTAGGGTACACAATAAATGAAAAGAAATCACAACTGGTACCCTCTCAAATAATTACATTCCTGGGTGCAAGCTTGAATACAACTGCCCAGATGGCTTACCTTACACCAGACAAACAAAGGCAACTGACGATATACTTCAAACAGATGGAAACAAAAACCCAGTTATCTGCAAGACAAAATCTGCAGGCTTTGGAGTTCATGGCATCCTGCATTCTACTAATTCCATATGCAAGAGTGCATATGAGGAAACTTCACTGGTCCTAAAAAGTTTATGGAGTCAACATTGTCACAGTCTGGAAACAATGATTCCTCTCATTCCCTGCCTACAACAGGAGTTTCTTTGGTGGGCAGAGACATGTTACCAAAACAAGGGACTGTCATTCACTCTACCCCCTGCCACCCAAACCCTAACTACAGATGCATCAGACTATGCTTGGGGGGCCCACCTGGCGGGGAGATGCATTCAGGGCATATGGAGCCCAAAACAAATGCATCTGCATATCAACCAGAAAGAGATGCTAGCTGTTCAGAATGCTCTGACAGCCTTCAAGGACTTACTTCATCCAGGACAACTACTGATAAAGACGGACAACACCATGGTTATGTGGTACATAAACAAGCAGGGGGGTACACATTCCTACCCCATTTGCAGACTAGCCATGGCATTGTGGAACACAGCCTTGACTTACCAAGTACATCTTCAAGCTCAATTCCTGCCAGGAAAACAAAATACTCTGGCAGACGACCTAAGCAGAAATCTTATGGACCCGCACGAGTGGAAACTGGATCCACAAATCTTCAGCATGGTAACACAGAAATGAGGGAGCCCAGACATAGATCTATTTGCCTCCCCCCAAAATTATCAACTGGACAAATTCTGCACAAGGACTTATCACAGACAAGCATGGAAAGTGGATGCCCTATCATTCAGTTGGAAAAACCTATCAGTCTATGCCTTTCCCCCTCTGCCTCTTCTCTCCAAGGTCTTACTAAAGGTCAGACAGGAACAACCAAAAATGATCCTAATTGCTCCGGAATGGCTTCGCCAGCACTGGTACCCAATTCTATGGAATATGTCTCAACTCCCTCCTTGGTACTTGCCTCAAATACCTCATCTACTGTCTCAGCAGAACAATCAAATTCTGCACACTCCGCTCCAAACTCTGAACCTTGCAGCATGGCTGATCATTTAATTATTCAAACAACACCTCTCAGTAAATCTGTGATGTGGATGTCATTTTGGAAGCCAGAAGGCCTAGTACTAGAAATTCTTATGCTGATAAATGGAAGAGATTCTGTGCTTGGAACCAAGCACAAGGAACAGACGCAGCAAAACTAAATATCCAAGCACAAGGAACAGACGCAGCAAAACTAAATATCCCTCAGATTTTACAATACTTGACTGAGATGCTTGACATGCTTGACAAGGGCCTATCTTTTTCTTCAATAAAAATCCATGCCTCTGCCCATCTCGGCTCATTACAACATGGAGCCTCCCATCTTTTCTCATCCTCTGCTAAAACAGTATCTTAGAGGGGCCAAAAATTTAAGGCCTCCCAGAAGATCACCAACTCCTGCATGGGACCTCAATTTTGTGCTGGAAAAACTCACCCTGCCTCCTTTTGAATCAGCAGCTACTGCGGATATAACATTTTTATCTTGGAAAACAGCTTTCCTTTTGGCAATCACTTCAGCAAGAAGGGTTTCAGAACTACAGGCTCTCATGGCTGTGGAGCCTTTTATTACTTTTTACCCAGACAGGGTGTCCCTCAGGACCAATCTTTCCTTTATGCCTAAGGTGGTATCCAGTGTGGCTCTTAACCAAACAATTCACCTGCCAACTTTTTACCCAGATCCGCAGAACAAGGGGGAGCAGATTCTGCATTCATTGGACGTACACAGACAACTAAGATTCTAGTTAAACAGGACCAAATCTCTAAGAAAGTCTGAGCAACTACTGGTGGCATTTACTTCAGGATCAGAGAGGAAGGGTATATCAAAGCAGACTATTTCTAAGTGGATAAGCCACAGCAATTACATACGTTTTCGACCCCTGTAACCAAGGTCTTCATCAGAAAAAATTAGTGGTGTTATTTGCCACAGGATAGGTGCTGCAAATTCTATAAGATGCAGCTGGCTTGGGGAGATAAACTTGCCATGAGACCAGTAGGGGAGGATTCCTAGTTCAAAAGCCGTCTTATAGAATTTGCGGCACCTATCCTGTGGCAAATAACACCACTAATTTTTTCTGATGAAGACCTTGGTTACAGGGGTCGAAAACGTATGTAATTGCTGTGGCGTTAATCTACTTTGTGGTGTCGAGCCTTTTGGATTTGTGATTTGCTGCGTTTACATTTGCTTTAAATAAAGTGGTTCATCGTGTTTCAAGACCTTTATTTGGATTTTCCTAGCAAGCCTTGGTTTACATCTAACAAGAGACATCTGTAATCATTTTCAGACGATGATGAGGCAGAGTCTGATTCAGATGAACATTCTTTGGCCTACTTTTCTCAGATTCACTGTCCAGGCCATATGTCCTCTGATCTTGTCCCTCATTCTCTTGTAGAGGAAGCTTCCTTTGGAGAAACCATTTTTAACATGATAAAGCATTTCTGATGTGCAGAAAACAGGCATTACAACTTGATAGAGGTAGGCATATCAGCACCCGTCCCTGCTGTCCTGGAGGCCTTTCTTAATGTCTTTGCCTCTACCTGCTGTGCTCCTAATTCTCAGCTTCTAGCACCTGAATGGCCTGGTTCATTTTTACGAAGTGCCTGAAGTTTTAAAATATCCTGTATAACACCCCTTTGGCAGATCCCCTCTAGTTTTTCTTTGTCTATGGACAAGCCCTCCAAACTGCTACCTGCTGCTGTTGCCCTCTCCTCTGATAAAGATAGCAAGTCAATAATAGATTTGGAAAGAAAAGGGTATACACTACTTCCACTTTGGCTTTCAGAGTTCTGAATTATCAGACACAAATGACAAAATATTTACTGTCTATTTTGGGTAATTTAAATAAAATTCTGTCCTCTTTGGAAGTGCCAGGCAGTAAGTAATAGGCCATGTATGTGGTGGCTCAGGCTTCACAGGTTGCTAGAAATAGAATCAAGTGCAGGTATGATGCAGTGGAAGCCTGCAGAACAACTGCTACTGGATCTGTCATCAGACGATATGCATGGCTTCCCCAAGGATATTAAAGCCAAATTATTAGACTGTCCTATGAATAGGTTTCTTTTATTTGGCTGCAAACCAGCAAACTTGTTTAAAACCTTGCAAGTGCAATGTAAAATTATGAAGGACTACAAACACATTTTCCTAAGTTCTGTCCCCAGGTATCAGAGAAATTTCCCAGCAAACCTCCCACCTTCTCAAGATCCCCATGCAAGGGCAAGAAAATGCCTAGATAAAGATTTCAAGAAAATCAGACAGGGTTTCTAAGTCTGGGAGGCCTCCCTTCCCAGACAAAGCAGCCTGACTACTACTAACCTCTTCCTGTCCTCTTCGGTACATCCCTTCCCCTGTCAAAAAGACTATTTTCATCTTTTACAGACTGGCAGTTTGTAACCGCAGACAAATGGGTTCTCTCCATTATTCAACAGATTTGCAGGTTGGCTTGGAAGAAACTTTCTCCTTTCAAGGGCATTCCTCCTCCCATCTTCCAATCAGGTAAAGCTTCTGTTCAAAACAAGGTACAACATAACCTGTTCCACAACAACACATGGCAAAAGGGTTTTATTCCAGACTATTTCTAGTACCATGAAAAGGAGAATGGAGACATATATTGGGTTAGTCCCTCCTCAACATCTTTATTAAGGTTCCCTTCTTCAAGATGTTGCTTCAGACTCTTTTGCTCTTCATGCTTCCTCCAGCCTTCCTGGTCTTTAAATCTGAAGGATGCCTACCTCCACATCCCAATTCACCCTTTCTTCCCCTTCAAATATACACTGCAAGGGAAGTTCTCAGGGCCCTTGGATTCATGATAACAACCATACCCATTGTGTCATTCGCCAGACTCCATATGAGAAAGATTCAGCGGTAGCTGAAATCTTTCTGATCCCAGCATTCTCATCCACTGGACAACCAGACCCACTTCTTCCCTTCATAAAGAAAGAATTTCAGTGGTAGATATCACACCAGGACTATCAATTCAGGTTGCAGATAACCTCACTAGTAACTGCACACATGCTTTAGACATAGCATGGGGGCATGGATGCACTTCCTGAAAATCCAGAGCCAATGGCCACCAAATCAGAGGACAGAAAACATCTGCCTGAAGGAGATGTGGGGTCTGGTTCAAGCCTTGCAGATCTTCCTTCACTTATGGTCTCTAGACTCCCTAAGAATTTTCACAGATGACACTACAGTCATGTGGTACATAAACAAGCAAGGGGGAAAAAATCTGATCAGCTATGCAGATTAGCTCTTATAACATGGGAATAGGCCACAAAGCAAACTGTCCATTCAAACAGTTTACATTCCCTCTCAGGACAACATCCTGGCAGACTTTCTGAGTAGATCAAAAGAAGACCCTCATGAATGGATGCTGAATTAGGGTGGTCTTCCTAGACATGATCCATAATTGGGGTATTCTTCAGACCTAGTTGCCTCCATCCACAACAGACAACTACAGCTGTGTTGCTCAAGGACCCTCTACCTTCAGGCATGGAGGACAGATGCCATGTCATTTCCTTGGAAAGGAATGTTTCTTTATGCCTTCCCTCCTCTGCCACTACTCCTTAAGGTTCTTGTTAAAGGTCCAGAGAGATGGTCCAGAAATTCTGCTGTTGACTAACTTTTAGCCCAGTCAGCATTGATTCCCTCTTCTGTACCACCTAGCTAGGAGTTATCACCACAAGTTACCCCACAGAGTGGACCTGCTCATACAGCACAAGGGTTCACAAGTTCACCCCCGTATAAATTCCCATAGCCTATCATTATGGTTGATAGGATTCTTTCAGACACCAGTTTCTGAGGACTTGCTTCAGGGGAGGCAGGAAACCTTGTCCTGCATCCTCCATCCTTTCTGTCTAAGGTTTTGCAGTCATCTCGTATAGCTTTATGCTACTGCACTACTGATGTAATGGACATAGTACAGTCATGTAAGTAAACTTAACATAACAGTAGATTTTGTAATAGGTTACTGTAACAGTATTTGCACCCTCCCTCCCCTTCATATTTTTGTCCTTGGTTACTGTCTCGTGGCCAAAGTGTGTTCCCTTCCCCGATTGCTGGCATGATATAAGTTTGGATCCACCAGGGCATATCATATTTTATGGTTACATCCTCCCTTGGTTAAAGGCAAGAAAGCTCTGAATTTCTGCACATATATGTCCGCTTTTATACCTTTGCACTTCAGCAGATCTGTGTTGTGGGAGGAAGGTGCCCAAAAGCTTTTGTATACTTACTGGATGTCTTCCCTTTGTCAGGATACATCCTATATAGATTTATGCTACTGCAAGAATGATTTATTCAAGCATCTACTGTCATAGTAAGCTTACCTTGGGGTTAATGGTAAACCTTGCAAACTCTTAGAATGGAGTCTTCTCAAACCCTCAGGTTTATAGGATGTTCCCGGGATACCCTTCATTGCAAGGCCAGCCTTTCAGCAGAAAGTTTTTGGCCTGTTTTTAAAGCAGTAACCAAGGTTTACCAAGCATCTTCAGTTTCCTAAACCATGTGCCTCTGGGTGTTGGGGTTCATTGCAGTCATAGCAGTTCTTAGCCTCTAGTGTAGTATATCTCATGAAGTGTTTCAAGCTGACATTGAGGACTTGTAAACCTTGGCTGTAGATGATTAGATGGATGGCTTGAGGACTTGGTAGACCCAGTGCTTGGATCTTAAGTCTGACCAAATCAGAATCTCTGAAGCATGTTAACAGACACGGAATACATACAAGTATTTCCCTCACAGGCAGCAATCCCCCATTTTGATTGAAAGGGATTTTGTGAAGCAGTGATCTCTAGATCGCTGAGGTATGTGTTTCCCTTTCTGCACAGTTGTCATCCTCCTGTTTAGAACAGATCTTTGGAATTATTAATGAAAAAAATCAAGGAGGCATCTGAAACATTAATAGCCTGCAAAATGAAGAAGCTTAGAAGGGATATCAGTGATTGTAACAGAGGTTCTGCATTTCAAGGAACCAATAAGAAGAAACATCAAGGGGGCGGGCGATCCCTAGATGGGGAGGAAGTTACACGACAGCATAGAGTTTTGTTTGCTTCTTCTGAAGCAAGTTAGTTCTTCCGAATGGGAGAATGAGGAAGCATCATATCCACCTTTGCCTCCTATCCAACTGCCGAATTATTTAAGACAGAACTTTCATGGAGGGAGGCGAAATGGAGACTCTATGAGAAAGAATGAGCATCCAGAAGCGATGAGTGGGAAAGCAGCAACATGTATACAACAAGAAAAAAAGATGGTACTGACTCTAAGACTTTTTGTGTATTAAATGATGTTAGGGGAATGGTCCTGAATATATCCGGCATTGATTTGTCTGACGTGGAACTTTCGGTGTTAGGCTGTGGTTTAAAGTTTATTCCCACTGTCCTACCTAGAGCACATGTTTTGAAAATGGAAATATTTGGATTTATTAGGAAATTGCATTATTTTTCAGGTAATGAGAGGGTAAAAAATAAATAATTTTATGATTCGCTGGACACTGCTGATAACGATGAAGAATTGTCTTTTTCTTCTGTCTCCTTTATGGAAGGGAATGCATATTGTTTGATGGATACCTCTGATATGTGTAAAATTGATTTTATCCCTTCTTTTGTTCTTGAATGAATAAAAAAAATCTCAACCATGGTAAATTTTGCTGTAGAGAAAGAGTATAAAGAATTTATTATAAATAGAAGGAAATTAATTATAATCTTACTAAAGCAGAATGGTTGGCCCTTAAGAATTTGAGTCAGCCGGATGATTTAGTATTTAAACCGTCTTGACAAGAGCAGTAAAATTATTATGCATCATACGCAATATGTAAAAATATGTTATGAGAATTTGAATGATGCAAGTACTTATGAAGTAGTTACTATGGTGGAGTATGAAAATGCATTGGTGAATTTTCAGAGTTTAATGCAAAAGGGATTAAGGTTAGGATATCTGTCAGACAAAGATGTAGAGAAGAAATTTTCAATGAGGGTTGTACTTTGCCCTTTTGGAAAACAGTAAAAAGTTGCCATAAGAGTTTAATTTCCCCCCAAGTTGACCTATTGTGTCAGCTGTTAATTATTTTTTTTTATATAGAGTCGGGTTGGTTGTACAGAAATATTTTGTTAGCATCAGCAGTAAAACTGGACTGATATATTTGGGACAGTTTTGACTTTTTTGGAGAAAATTAAAACAGTGTATTGGACTGAGGGATGTTACTGGTTGGTTATGGACGTCATGAACCTTTATACCAATATTCAGCATTGTTGAGGTATAGAGGCATTAACTGTTTTTTGGGGGGATAGTCCTTTTTCTAATTTTATAATTGCGTTAGTTAATTTCTGTTTGTTGATTAATTACTTTGAGTTTAATCGAAAGATTTATCATCAGATTAAAGGAACAACAATGGGGTCTTCTTTTGCCCCATGTATGCTAATCGTTTTATGGGTTTATTTGAGATTAGGTTTCTGTATTATTTGGATTTTTTTAAGAATTGATATTAAATATTTTAGATTTATAAATTATTTAATGTTTTTATGTAATGGAGGAAAAGGTTTATCGGAAGCTTTTTACAGGATTTACAGCAGAATAATTTTGGTTTACATTTTGATGGCATACAATGTGGCAACAAAGTTGCTTTTCTGGATTTGGTACTTGAGGGTTCAGTAGACGGTGGTATTAAGACTATGGTACAGAGAAGATTTGAAAATGATGTACATTTTTTGGATTGTAGAAGTTGCCATCCGCCCCATTTGATTGATGCATTATCATATGGAGAGTTGTTATGGTTTAGTAGATTATGTAATGTTCCTGAAGAATTGAAAGTAGAACCGTCCAGAACATGTAGTATGTTTAGACAATGGCAGGCATGATTTGCATACCAGAGATAATGCAATGTCTAGGTTAATGTTTCAAGATCAGGATTATAGAGTGCTTCGGAGTCCTAGAGAAAGGTGGGTTTTTGGTGGGGGAGAATACAGTCTCTGTAAATAAGCTTTATTTTACTACTATTTGTAATGTGTTTACTGAGAAGGTTTTGGATGTTAAGTTTTATTGGGGGGGGGGTATTTAAATGTAAAGAGTTAATTAAATTTTTGCCCAGTAAGCCTTGTTTTTCTTACAGGATATGATTGTACACAGTCATTATAAAACACCTAGTGTTAGGATGGTGAATGAACTTAAAAACCTAGGTACCTCCCCATGTGGTAATTGCTTGGTTTGTAAGCATGTTGTTTGCTGTTTTGATAAAATTAATAAAGTCAGGTTTACACCTAGTGGTGTTTTCAGTTGCAATATTGAGGGCATTGTTTATGCCTTGAGGTGCTCCTGTGTTCTTTTTATCTAGGAGAAAGTAAAAGATCCTTTAAGGTAAGTCTACAGGAGTACCTAAGAGACATTAGAAGTAAAGAGTTGAGACCCCTTTAGCACTGCATTTTTTGACTTATCATGGGGGAATAATGGTTGCTTACAAGGGACCATTTTAGAAAAAGTTAAAGTTATGAATGGCCGGGAATTAAAAATAAATTACTTTATAAAGAAACTGTATTTATTTTAAAGTTTGATACGCTGACACCTACTGGTCTGAATTCAGAGTGTAATTGGAAAATGTTTATATAAGTTAATTAATGGATTTTATATTTTAATTGGTGTTGATTGATTGGAATGACTATTTAAATATGCAGTGGAGTGTGTTTTTTTATATTCTTGAAAGACATTGTACCGAGGTGCTACAGTTTTTTTATGTGCAATTAAATTCTTTGAATTTTACTAGCCCCGGTGTTTTTTTATTTTTTGTTTTAGGTTTCTTGTAGTTATTAGTAAGGCCCTGTTAGCCTGCAAGCATAGAAAATCAGTCATCCCCATAATAAGTGTGTAAGTTATTTTTAAATATATATCAATCAATTTCTTTAATATAATTTGGTGGTCTATTCCAGGTATCATTTACTGTCTCAGAGATCCATTAAGTACATGTCTCATTCCTGTATAATTTTCTCAACAGGTGGCCTAATACTTCTGTACTTCTACACAAAGGTTTTCCAGAGGTAGTTGTCTATAAATCCCCTGTATACCTGAATAAGGTCTCCTTTTAAATATCGTTGAGACACTGTACATATATTCTAATTGTTGGTAATAACATAAACTTTCACGTCCGTGGATGTCCTTGGTTATCTCTACTGCACTCATCAATTTACTCATGCTAGTTTTCTTGGATTTTCATGTTGTTGTTGTTATTGTTATTAATTTCATACTCCGGTTTGGGTGTAAAGTGACTTACAATTTCTTCATTTCTGGTTTCCTAGACTTTTAAAATACTTTTACAGCCTATTTTTAATTTATAGCGGTTATATTGTTATTATTATTTATTATTATTATTATTATTACTACTATTACTATTATTATAATAGAAGATCATGTTACAGGTAGTTATATATTTTCGACGTATGATTTCTGATATATGGTTTGAAGTCCCAACCTTTCCAATTCTGACAGTATTTTATCCCAAATAATCTTTTCCATTATTTTTCCATAGCAAGAAAGTGAACTTATGTATAACTGTGAGTTTGTCCTGTTCCCCTTTCCCTTAAAGATGGGTTTAACAAGTACATGTCTCCAACCATGATGAATCTTTCCATAGTTAAATGACCTAGTGAGTAACAGTACTGTAAGTTCATACTGAAGTGTTCTCAGAAGATCATTACTGCTGATTCTTTTCCACCTTGTGCTTTACTTGGGACCAATTTGAATAGTACTTACTCTATTATTATTAACAATCTAATTTAGTTTCAGTATCTGAAGTTACCTGGATGTTAGTAGCATGAATTCTAGCCCCCCCCCCTTTTTGGAGTCAACTTGTTTTACATAAGATTTTGTAAATATGTCTACATTTCTGTTATGTTTGAGAGTAAATTTTCGAATGTAAACATAGTTTATCAATTTCTGTGGCTTTACCCCTACCATATCATGTATACCTATAAAATGTTTTCCTGTTATGCTCAGTATTTTAATGTAAATTTTCTTCAAATTTTATTTCACACAGTGTTTGTGCAGTTTTCCATTTATATTTTTTATCTCTGATTTTAATTAAAATGCTCATATGGAAACATTTCCTCCTGATTTTGTGTGTCTAGTTGTTGATGTTAAATTATTTACTTATTTGCATTCAAACTATTTTCTTTTCAAAACATGCCATGTTCCTTTTGTCATCTTTCTACTGAAAGCATCATAGTGATAGTCTGCTTCTATGTAGTTTGTTGTTAGTCATCTGTGCATTGGTTTAGATTGGCAGAATTATCTTGTAGTGGTCTAAGTTTTATAACTTCATGATCACTGCACAGCAAAGGTGGTAAAACCTGACATGAAGTAACAAGCTTCTTTTTAGGAACACAAACAATACCCAGTATGCTCAACTCCCTGGTAAATTTGTTTGCAATGTGCAACACTTGTTGTTCCTGAGTCTATGTAATTTCCTTGCTGATGTTGTTGAGTCTATTATTCCAGTCTGTTTCTGATAAATTTAAGTCTTCAACTGTTATAACTATTCCTTCCTGTGCTTCATGCAAGAAATGTATGAATTCCTGTAACCTGTAGGTCAGCAACACTTAAGTTTGCTGTGCTACTCTCTCCAACAAGTATATTCTCTTCCAGGGTTGACTTTGTCATGGTTACCCTATCTACAGTATTGGTGTTATTATCGGAGATGTAATAATCACATATCTCATAACAGTCTTTAATACCTGTCATTAACACCTCTACCTGATTTTTTTAGAATGTCTGCTACAGAAAAAATAATTATATACTAATAGAAATGGTTTCCAATTATTGTTCTATAACCATCTTCACAGCAGTTGAGACCAGTTAAGACCCTGCTTACTTATCCATATGGCAAGCCTCACCCAGATCTACATGCTGTTAAGTTAACCACTTGGTTTATCCTATTCCATTGATGGCTAGGTACACAGATTTCCCCTGACAGGGTAGTTAAGAGCATTATTTCTGCCAAGATGCCCAGCAGCAGGAAAGCAAACAAAACAAATGAATATGTTTTTCAGCGTTTGCCTTGGAAAATGGATTAAATCATTTCTCTGCTTCTGTTCCTGCAGTCCTAGTTTACCTTTTGCAAATTTTTTGACACAGAATTGTACTTTACTTCCACCAAAGTCTGCTTGGTGGCCATTTCTAATTCCCTCCAGTACTTTCAGAAGTCTTCCTTGGTTTCTCTAAAGGCTTGTCCATTGTCCATCCCAGGCATGAGAAAACCACTTTCTTTGGATCAGATTTCCCTGGGGAGTTCTGCATGGCACAGCCGTTATAACAGATTCATTTCCCAGTCTAAATGCATCCTGTTAGTCTGTCTACTTCTATGGATATCCCTAGGGGGAAAAAACAGTTTAAACAATTCTTCTGAGGATACCTTTTTAGTACAAATATAAATTACTTACCTTGGCTGAGGGTCTGTTGCAGGTATTGAACCCTGTGGAATAGCAGAAAAATTAATCTTCCCATGCTGGACTTGTGGTTCAGAGGTATGAAGTTTCAGATGATTCTGATTTTGACAGAGCCAGGACTTATGCATTTTCTTCTCCTGTCACTGACTCTGATGACAGTGATCCTTCAGTTTCTCCTTTTGAAGACTTCTCCTTCACTGAAACTGCATCCAGAATGAGTCTTTTTTTTCCATGGGAACAGGTGGATATTCTGTCATTTTCAAAAAAACTCCTGAAACTCAGAATCCACAGAAAGCAGGCACACCGGAATAATCCGTAAAAGGAACTTTTATTGACTAAAGCGCTTTTCGTACGTACAATGTACGAACTTCATCAGAGAAACAGAACGTTTAAATAAATCCATTTAAATACCCTGCTGTAATCAGCTGATACTACACCCCCATTAAACATCTTAAAGGCACAACAGTTCACTCACATTCACTCATAAATCGACATTACAAAAAATTGTTCGAAATGATGAAACATGAATGTATTCATGTATATAAAAAATATTATACATAAATAATTAATGTAGATATATATCTTAAAATGTATATAAAAAAATTTTTAAGGAATTTTGTATAGAATTTTTTAAAGAATGTATCCCAAATTCATACGTCCAAACATAAATATGTTAAAACATAAAATACATATAATAAACTACCTCAAAATAAAAACATATTCAATTTCTATCTATTAAGGCTTCTAAGCTTCAAAAGTGCCATAATAGAGCATAAATCATTCAAACCAGGCCAATTATAAGAAAATAACCTTATCTGCCATATTAATTCTAATTTATCCAACTGTAATTCCAAGGGACCACCCCGATACTTGGTTTTAATTGGTCCAAAACCCAAAACTTAAAGGTGTGTGTGGGATATTCATGCACATGTTTAGCCAAAGCATTATCCATTACACATTTTTTAATGTTGTAATTGTGTTCGTAGACTCTATCTCTAAGTCTCCGAATAGTCTTGCCCATGTAAAAACATGGGCATAATTGACATTTGGCCACATATACCACCATTTTGGAATTACAGTTGGTTTTAAATTTACTTTTCAAATCAGAATTATTAATGTTAATCAAGTTTCCAACCAACATAAATTTACAATAGGGGCAGGAACCACAACTGCCCATACCTTTATTAACAATGTTCATAACATCATTATTGATACCTTCAAGTAATTGTTTGAAGTTCCTGTCCCGTCTAATCATAAATTTAGGTACCATGCCTACTTTACCAACTATATTTTTATTTTCTTTTATAATATTCCAATTATTTAAAATTATACTTTTTATAAAAGCAAAATCAGAATTGAAAGTAAGAGTCAAACTGTATTCAAAGGGAAGAGAATTATTCATATCAATCAGGGAATTCGCAGAATCTAATACAACTATTTCAGGTGACACTATATCATTATAAGCATCCGCTCCATGCCCATTAACTATAGGTTTGTAAAAACCCCTATTTCTCTTAACAAAAACTTCTTCTAAAATTCCTTCAATGAACTCAATGGGATATGCTCTTCTCAAAAACATGTTTTATAATTTCTTACATTCATCTAGAAAATCGTCATCCCTTGTAGTCATCCGTGCAGCCCTAACCATTTGTCCTTTAATCACGGACTTCTTTTGATACAAGGGGTGGGCACTAGAATAATGCAAAAACGTGTTAGAATAGGAAGATTTTCTATAAATTTTTGTTTCGTATTTTTGAACCAGATTGTTTTTCATTAATAATACATCCAAATAAGCAATCTGTTTTTCTTAGGTTCATAGGTTCATACTAGGCTATCTGCCCGAGGGCATTTACAAGCCTAGCCCATAGTTTTGTGGCTTACGCCACCCCTTTAGTATGTGGAACTATACCCATTATTTTGCTGTGCCTCTGTTGAGCAGTGACACTGAGGTAATCCCTGGGGTATATCTGCGATCTCCCATCCAATGGTCAAGATTTCTCTTGAACAAGGCCAGCGAGGTGCTCTGCCTCACATATACCGGGATTTTATTCCACAGCATAGGGAGTCTTTGGGTGATGAATCTATCCCTCCAGCACGTCCTATTAATAGCCGTGTCGAGGTTTAAGTCTCCCGCCCTTGTGACTCTGACGGATCTAGATTTTTTGAGGTGAAGCATATTCATCTTCAAAATTAAAAGTAAAATGAAGGAAGTCAGTGCTGGAATTAAAGTAATCGACAAGAGATTCGGCCACTTCCCTATTACCCCTCAAAAGGATGAAAATATCATCCAAATATCGAGTGTAATAAATAATTTTTGGGGTTACAATCTCATTACCAAAAACATGTTGTTTTTCCCAATAGCTCATAACCAAATTGGCAAAACTTGAACCACAGGGAGAGCCCATAGCCACTCCGCTCTTTTGATGGTAAAAATTATTTTTAAAAATAATATAGTTATGGGCTAAAACTATATTTAATAATTCTTCTATAAGCCAAAGTTCCGATGACGGGACACCTTTATCTTTTAAATTTAAGATAATCCATTCAATTCCTATATCTTGTGGAATTGAGGTGTAAAGGTCCTTTACATCTATTGTAAGTAAGTTGTCATTTTCATTGTAAGAAAAATCATTAATTTTTTGCAAAAAGGACCAGGAATATTTACATATAGTTGGTTCAAGGTTAACATATTTTTTAAGCATCCCATCCACCACTTTAGCACAAGCATAAGTTGCACTATTTTTACATTAACAATTGGTCTGAATGGTGGATTAATCAGGTCCTTATGTATTTTTGGTATCCCAAATAATATGGGGACTATAGGTGAAGGCATAATTAAATAGTTGTACAAGTCCAATAAATCCTCTGTTCTATAAATAAATCATTAATATACGATTTAACTCTATTAATGGCCTGGTTATATTCATTTAAGGAAACCTGTTCATAAAAATCAGATAATAGCATAAGCTCAATTTTATTCTCATAATCTATTTGGTCCATAAAGACCAGGCCACCGCCTTTGTCTGGTTTCATTATTCGTACTTTAGTTTCTTTTAAGTACTGAATCCATTCGACTTCCTCATCAGAAAGATTATTCTTACTAATATTATTCCTTCCTATGTACTGCATATATCTAAGATCGAGTTCACACATTTTTTCAAACATAAATAAAGAATTATGTAGCGGTGGACTAAAAGTACTAGAAACTTTATATTGACTACTATTTGGCATAACTGTATTTCCTAATAAGACTGCCAAATTTAACTTCCGAACATACATTTTCAAGTCCAAAATACAGTTGGTAATATTCATATTTCTCATAGGCACAAAAGAAAGACCTTTTGCTAAAAGGTTAGCCAAATCAGTGGAAACAAAAACAGAGGAATAGTTATAAATAGAGAAATCACCCTCAGAGTTTTTAATAATGTGAGGGACTGTCTCTAAATTTTCAACACCTACTTCCATTTGTTGAATTTCTTCCTCTGGTTCCATTTGCCCTGAGACTTCCCTCTCTGAAAACCCGATTGTTTAAATTTCCCTTGAGCATTGTTCAAAGGAAAATTAGTCTTAGGCTGATTCAGCAAACGTTCACTTCTTCTTAAACCCTTGTCGTCGTCGGTTATAGTAGCGTTGTTATTGCTACTATTAGTAGATGTTGAAGGCAAGGGGATATTAAAATTTGGAGAGGAAGAAATTAAATCATGTTGAACACTACTAGACTGACCCTCAGAAATTAGTACAAGATTGCGTAGTTAAAGGTTGGGTAGGGATACACCCATTCCCCTCCCCTCTAAACTTGTACATATTCCATTGCTGCGCAGGTGGAGGGACTGGATAAGCTGTTCCTTGCTCATATTGTTGGCAGTCCCTCTGTAATTTTTTACTTTTAGTTAACCTAGCTTTATTAATAAAGGAGTCAATAGTTTCAAAAATACGTGAATACTCAAATTTATATCTGAAAAAATCAGGATGTGACTTTATTTGAGTATCCAGCAAGGATATATTATCCTTAAGTTCTTCATTCATTAAAGTATAGTTAATTTTCATAATTTCTATTAATTCCAACCCTTGCTTATTAAACAGCTTAATTAAATCCAAATGAAACGAGGAAATAGGGACTAAACCAGTAGGATATTGCCATATCCGTAGCCCCTTAGGCACTATTTGCAGTTTTAAACACTCATTGAAGTAGTCTATTTCCAATGTAAGTTTCTTGTATTTGAGTAAAACATAGTCAAAAGAATTCAATAAATTGGCAATATTAGTATCATCCCTAGCCGGACTCACCAACCCATTCAATGGATTCATCAAATTCCATCCATTGGGAGCGTTTAACCAGTCGTTCAGGTTTGGAAGTCCAATAAGCCCAGGGTTAGAAGCCACATTAGAATCCACGCTATTGTTCACAGGTACACTTTGCCGATAAATTCCGTTGGTTTCAGATCCTTTATTATTGCTACCTGGTTGATTTTGACCATTAGTTCCACTCATACTATTAGAAACCACCGTCAAGACAAGAGGTTGGCCTTGACCACATGGAATACTAGCTGAAGAGGTAGATGGAAAACTGGAGTCAATATTGGCGGAAGTGCCACTGCTAGAATCATTGGCGCCAAAGTTCAAACCTTTAGGCGTTCCGTTATTATTGCAGAAATTCAAATTCTGCTGTTGCCGCTGTTGTACCAAATGCGGTTGTTGTACTAATTGGGGACCGGAAAGTCGGTCAACTTTCTCGGTAAGCCTTTCGACTTGCTGAGCCATTGCCCCTTGCCTTCAACATCTACTAATAGTAGCAATAACAACGCTACTATAACCAACAACGACGAGGGTTTAAGAAGAAGTGAACGTTTGCTGAATCAGCCTAAGACTAATTTTCCTTTGAACAATGCTCAAGGGAAATTTAAACAATCGGGTTTTCAGAGAGGGAAGTCTCAGGGCAAATGGAACCAGAGGAAGAAATTCAACAAATGGAAGTAGGTGTTGAAAATTTAGAGACAGTCCCTCACATTATTAAAAACTCTGAGGGTGATTTCTCTATTTATAACTATTCCTCTGTTTTTGTTTCCACTGATTTGGCTAACCTTTTAGCAAAAGGTCTTACTTTTGTGCCTATAAGAAATATGAATATTACCAACTGTATTTTGGACTTGAAAATGTATGTTCGGAAGTTAAATTTGGCAGTCTTATTAGGAAACACAGTTATGCCAAATAGTAGTCAATATAAAGTTTCTAGTACTTTTAATCCACCGCTACATAATTCTTTATTTATGTTTGAAAAAATGTGTGAACTCGATCTTAGATATATGCAGTACATAGGAAGGAATAATATTAGTAAGAATAATCTTTCTGATGAGGAAGTCGAATGGATTCAGTACTTAAAAGAAACTAAAGTACGAATAATGAAACCAGACAAAGGCGGTGGCCTGGTCTTTATGGACCAAATAGATTATGAGAATAAAATTGAGCTTATGCTATTATCTGATTTTTATGAACAGGTTTCCTTAAATGAATATAACCAGGCCATTAATAGAGTTAAATCGTATATTAATGATTTATTTATAGAACAGAGGATTGATATGGACTTGTACAACTATTTAATTATGCCTTCACCTATAGTCCCCATATTATGTGGGATACCAAAAATACATAAGGACCTGATTAATCCACCATTCAGACCAATTGTTAATGGTAAAAATAGTGCAACTTATGCTTGTGCTAAAGTGGTGGATGGGATGCTTAAAAAATATGTTAACCTTGAACCAACTATATGTAAAGATTCCTGGTCCTTTTTGCAAAAAATTAATGATTTTTCTTACAATGAAAATGACAACTTACTTACAATAGATGTAAAGGACCTTTACACCTCAATTCCACAAGATATAGGAACTGAATGGGTTATCTTAAATTTAAAAGATAAAGGTTGTCCCATCATCGGAACTTTGGCTTATAGAAGAATTATTAAATATAGTTTTAGCCCATAACTATATTATTTTTAAAAATAATTTTTACCATCAAAAGAGCGAAGTGGCTATGGGCTCTCCCTGTGGTTCAAGTTTTGCCAATTTGGTTATGAGCTATTGGGAAAAACAACATGTTTTTGGTAATGAGATTGTAACCCCAAAAATTATTTATTACACTCGATATTTGGATGATATTTTCATCCTTTTGAGGGGCAATAGGGAAGTGGCCGAATCTCTTGTCGATTACTTTAATTCCAGCACTGACTTCCTTCATTTTACTTTTAATTTTGAAGAAAAACAGATTGCTTATTTGGATGTATTATTAATGAAAAACAATCTGGTTCAAAAATACGAAACAAAAATTTATAGAAAATCTACCTATTCTAACACGTTTTTGCATTATTCTAGTGCCCACCCCTTGTATCAAAAGAAGTCCGTGATTAAAGGACAAATGGTTAGGGCTGCACGGATGACTACAAGGGATGACGATTTTCTAGATGAATGTAAGAAATTAAAAAACATGTTTTTGAGAAGAGCATATCCCATTGAGTTCATTGAAGGAATTTTAGAAGAAGTTTTTGTTAAGAGAAATAGGGGTTTTTACAAACCTATAGTTAATGGGCATGGAGCGGATGCTTATAATGATATAGTGTCACCTGAAATAGTTGTATAAGATTCTGCGAATTCCCTGATTGATATGAATAACTCTCTTCCCTTTGAATACAGTTTGACTCTTACTTTCAATTCTGATTTTGCTTTTATAAAAAGTATAATTTTAAAGAATTGGAATATTATAAAAGAAAATAAAGATATAGTTGGTAAAGTAGGCATGGTACCTAAATTTATGATTAGACGGGACAGGAACTTCAAACAATTACTTGAAGGTATCAATAATGATGTTATGAACATTGTTAGTAAAGGTATGGGCAGTTGTGGTTCCTGCCCCTATTGTAAATTTATGTTGGTTGGAAACTTGATTAACATTAATAATTCTGATTTGAAAAGTAAATTTAAAACCAACTGTAATTCCAAAATGGTGGTATATGTGGCCAAATGTCAATTATGCCCATGTTTTTACGTGGGCAAGACTATTCGGAGACTTAGAGTCTACGAACACAATTACAACATTAAAAAATGTGTAATGGATAATGCTTTGGCTAAACATGTGCATGAATATCCCACACACACCTTTAAGTTTTGGGTTTTGGACCAATTAAAACCAAGTATCAGGGGTGGTCCCTTGGAATTACAGTTGGATAAATTAGAATTAATATGGCAGATAAGGTTATTTTCTTATAATTGGCCTGGTTTGAATGATTTATGCTCTATTATGGCACTTCTGAAGCTTAGAAGCCTTAATAGATAGAAATTTAATATGTTTTTATTTTGAGGTAGTTTATTATATGTATTTTATGTTTTAACATATTTATGTTTGGACATATGAATTTGGGATACATTCTTTAAAAAATTCCTTAAAACATTTTTTATATACATTTTAAGATATATATCTACATTAATTATTTATGTATAATATTTTTTATATACCTGAATACATTCATGTTTCATCATTTCGAACAATTTTTTGTAATGTCGATTTATGAGTGAATGTGAATGAACTGTTGTGCCTTTAAGATGTTTAATGGGGGTGTAGTATCAGCTGATTATAGCAGGGTATTTAAATGGATTTATTTAAACGTTCTGTTTCTCTGATGAAGTTCGTACATTGTACGTACGAAAAGCGCTTTAGTCAATAAAAGTTCCTTTTATGGATTATTCCGGTGTGCCTGCTTTCTGTGGATTCTGTCATTTTCAATTAGATGTTCGATATGCCTGTTGTACTCCTCCTCAGTATACCATCATAACAGGATGCATTTGATTTTGCCTGCAGTAATCCTGACAGTCATAATTCAGTTTCTAAAAAGCCAGACAGACTTTCGCAGCTCTTCAGTCTAATAAATATTTATATTCTAATCTAAGGTCAGATCCAGCAGCTGTTTCTGTTTTTCTTATGCTGCTAATAAAAATATAATCAATTCCTCTCCTTCTGATAAAGATGGTAAGATATTTGACAGATGTAAGAGAATTTTTCTTCTTCCACGTTGGCTTTTAAAATTTTGAATTACCAAGCTTGTATATTAACCTTACCAGCTGGAAGAATTTCTCTGCTTCTATGTCTTCAGAAATTAGGACTTTTTCTGAATGATATTGTCTCTACCCTGTCAAGTTTCTGCTCTGAAGAATGTTTATAACTGTGCTAATTCTGTTTCTAGAGCTTCTGATACTGCTGCTGTCATGAGGTGCTTTGCCTGGGTACGTAACCAGAAGTTTTTTGTGCAGGTTAAGATGGAAATTTAAATCCTACATTAGATAAGGAAGTTCTGTTTGGTCCAGCTGCTGTCAAGATGCTCAAACAGTTTGATGAAAGGGTTAAGTTAGTTCAAGGGGTTCTAGAATTTTTCTACCTCTCTTTCTAAACCCCCAGATTTCTTCTTCTTCAAAAAAAACAGAACAAGCAGCACCCATCATTTTTTTCTCCAGCCAGTTTTCCAAAAAGAAAGGGGCAGGAAGATTTTGGCAAGAAACAGGGACAACCCCTTACCTCAGAATACAGTGGATCTAAAAAGTGTACACAGACCTGTTAAAATGCCAGATTTTTGTGATATAAAAAAATGAGACCACAATAAATCATTTCAAAACTGTTTCCACTTTTAATGTGACCTATAACCTGTACAATTGAATTGAAAAACAAACAAATCTATTAGGGAAAAAAATATAAAAAGTAAACAACGTACACTATGCTGGTTGCATAAGTGTGCCCACCCTTAAACTAATACTTTGTTGAGTGTGCACACCCTTAAACTAATATTTTGTTGAAGCAGCTTTTGATTTAATTACAGCATTTACGCTTCTTGGGTACACAACTGCCATCAATTAGAGAATCTGATTAACCCCAAATAAAGTTCAGCTGTCCTAGTAGGATTTTCCTGACATTTACTCAGTTGTCTTCTACAGCAAAAGCAGTGGTTCGCAGAGAGCTTACAGAGGATCAAAGGGATCTCATTGTTGAAAGGTATCAGTCAGGAGAAGGGTACAAAACAATTTCCACAGCATTGGATATACCAGGGAACACAGTGAAGACAGTCATCAGAAAGTGGAGAAAGTATTTATTTTATTTTACATTTGTTCGTGTATGTCCGTCTGAGCAGAAGAGCCCTTTTTCGGCGGAGGCCCAGGGAGAAAAGCTCCATACATTAGACAGTTAACAATAACATAATACATAGTTTATACAATAGAATAAACACACAATTTTCAGAAATGTATTGAATGAGAAATAATTAGTATGAACTTAGGACATTACCAAGTGAAAGAAAGATCATGTTAAGACATCTTCAAGAAAATTTTTGGAAATGTAGCTACTAAGAGAATAAGATGCATAAGCTTAGGACTCTATGTAGTGTATTAGGGAGTTTTGTTAGGCAGTATGTGTAGACAATGTAGGACAACAGTAACATTGCAAAGAACTGGACATCCCTCCAAAACTGATGAAAAGACAAGACGAAAACTGGTCAGGGAGGCTGCCAAGAGACCTACAGCAACACTGAAGGAGCAGCAGTAATTTCTGTCAAGTACTCGTTGTGTACTACATGTAACAACAATCTCACGTTTTTTCCATATGTCTGGACTGTGGGGTAGGATTGCAAGACGGAAGCCTTTTCTTACACAGAAAAACATCCAGTCCCGGCTAAAATTTGAAAAATAATACATAGTCTCCTAAAAGCATGTGGGAAAATGTGTTATGGTCTGATGAGACGAAGGTTGAACTTTATGGCCACAATTCCAAAAGGTATGTTTGGCGCAAAAACAACACTTCACATCACCAAAAGAACATCATCCCCACAGTGAAGCGTGGTGATAACAGTATCATGCTTTGGGGTTGCTTTTCTTCAGCTGGAACTGGGGCTTTAGTCAAGGTGGAGGGAATTATGAACAGTTCCAAATACTAGTCACTTTTGACCCAAAACCTTCAGGTGTCTGATAGAAAGCTAAAGATGAAGAGGAATTTCACCTTTCAGCACGACAATGAACCCCAAGCATACATCCAAATCAATAAAAGAATGGTTTCACCAGAAGAAAATTAGTTTTGAAATGGCCCAGCCAGAGCTCAGACCTAAATCCAATAGAAAATCTGTGGGGTGACCTGAAGAGGGCAGTGCACAAGAGATGCCCTCGCAATCTGACAGATTTGGAGCCCTTTTGCAAAGAAGAGTGGGCAAATACTGCCAAGTCAAGATGTGCCATTCTGATACACTCCTACCCAAGAAGACTGAATGCTGTAATTAAATCAAAAGGTGCTTCAACAAAGTGTTAGTTTAAGGGTGTGCAAACTTATGCAACCAGCTTATTGTACATTTTTTATTTTTTTCCCCTAACATTTGTTTGTTTTTCAATTGAATTGTACAGGTTATAGGTCACATTAAAGGTGGGAAAAGTTTTGAAATTATTTATTGTGGTCTCACCTTTTTATATCACAAAAGCCTGGCATTTTATCACGGGTGTGTACACCTTTTACAGCCACTTTAACTGTGTCAGCCCCCGTCTCACTCCCTTTCTCCCTGCTTCCCCGAATCCAGGCCTACCACTTAGGTTTTACCTAAATTTACCATGTAGCAAAAGATTGTTTCAGACAAATCGGTTTTAAGGGAGGTTCAGACAGCATTGGAAAATGTTCCCTCCTTTTTGTAGAGATTCTTCTTCATCTGCAAAATCACAGATGTGTTCCACTGGTTGTACAGAACGTTTGATGTGGGGGGGGCCATAGAACTAGTACCCTACAGCCAGTTAAGAAAAAGGATTTTATTGAAGAATTTTTCAGTTTCCAAAAAAGGATTCCTCTTGGAGACTAGTTCTGGATCTGTCTTCTTGCCCCGTTTGTTGATCTGTCCTTTCTCAACCTTTGCAGAGTCTATTATCTCTAATCCCACGTCTAAGTTTTATAGCATTAGACATAAAATATGCTTATTGTCCTATTTCCGTTGCCACAGAGTACAGAAGTTCCTTTGATTTTTCTGTCTCTGGGTTACATTACTAGTTCTCCGCATTGCCCTTTAGATTATCCACATTTCCAAGGATCTGTTCCAAAGTGTCTACTTACAGTAGATGCCCATTGGAGACTGCATGGCAAGCACATTTGTCCTTATTAAGATGACCTACTTATCTTTACAGAAGTTTTTTTCCAAGTGCCAGGAGTCAACTTCATGGGTCTCAAATCTCCTTCTCACTTTGGGCTTTTCAGGTCAACAGTCAAAAAAATCCTCCTTCATTCCATCCGACAGCGTACTATTTCTAGGATGCCTTCTAGATTCCTCTCTGCAGAAGGTATTTATAACCCAGGTGAAAGTGGACTTGTATCTGAAGTTTCCTGAGCTTCCCCAAACAGTCTTAATCTTCAACTAGGGAATTTCTCAGGATCATAGGGCTCATGACTTTTATGATTTTCATGATTCCTTTGGCCAAATGCTCATGAGGAAAATACACTGATTTTTCAAAACCATGTAGACCCAACACTGTCATCCTCTGGAGTTTCAAATTCTAGTTTTGGACTTTGCAAGGAGAGAACTGGTGTGGTGGATTGAACATATTTGTGCATATTCAGGCCCTTCCTTCTCTGTTACAACCCCAGCATCACATTATATATGGGGTGTTGTTTCAGTGAGAGTAGAAGTGCAAGGCCTTTGGAACACTGTAGTCAGGCCAAAGGACATCAGCTTGAAAGAGATTAGATTTTAACTGTGACCCATGCTAGAGAATATCATCATCCGTGGTCGGCAAGACCATTACAGGTGATAACAGACAATACCAAAGTGATGTGGCGCATAAATAAGCAAAAGTGAACCAGATCCTACCCACTTTGCAGGTTGACTACATTCCCTTTTGACACTGCTCTAAAACAAAGTTTTACCCTCCAGGCCTCTTGCATCCTGGCCAAAATACTGTGGCAGACAAGCTGAGCAGTACCCTGTCAGACTATCATAAATGGAAAATAAAATGGGGGGAGGGGGGGGTCTTTCATGAATTGGTCCAGTTATGGATGACACCAAGAGTAAATCTGTTTGCCTCCTTTTAAAACAGGCAACTAAGCAGGTTCTCTTGCAGGATAGAAATCCAGGCCTGGAAAACATGCCTTTTCATGCCCTTGGGCAAGGATATTCCATTATACCTTTCTACTGATATACAGAGTAATTCCGAAGATTTAGAAGGACTCTCCAAAGATTATTGTGGTGATTCCCTTCTGGCCCAGGTAACAGTTGTTCTCCCTTCTTATGGAATTGGTCAGGGGCCATTACCACAAGCTTCATTATATGCTGACGTTACTCACAGAATATGAAGAGTTTGATATACCCCAACCTGAAGTTCCTGAAACTTTCTGCTTGGATGATTCAATTTTTGTACCTCTTGGGCACATTTTTTCTATGGATGTGCATAAGCAATTCTGGTATTATTTTAATAAAAGTAAGTCCTTTAGGAAAACTGATCAGCCATTTATCTTTTATCGGGGTGAAAAAGGGTTAGCCAGTGCCTAAAGAGACTATTTCTAAATGGCTGTCCCAGGCTATTGTCTTGTGTTATTCCTACCATGACAAATCTATTCCAGGCAGTATCAAGGCACATGTTACTAGGACCTTGTCTTCCTTGATGGCATACTGAAAAGGTGTGGTGTCTAGCAGCTTTCTAGAGGCATCTCTGTGGTCCTCCTTATATGTTTCTTTTGGCTTTTCCCGGTTAGGGGTCGCCACAGCGGAACTCCGGTCCCCTAATGATTGGCAGTAGATTTTGACGTGCTGGCTTGCCGGGCCTAACGCCTAACCCTCCTTCACCCTCCTTTCTTCTGTATATAATTAGTTTTAGGATAAAAAGTTACATATTTATATAATTTTGAGTCTTCAGGATGTGTAAGCCTTATCTTTTGTGAGATAAAGAAGTGCTGAATTTGTCTGCATTCTGGATTCTTAGTTCCCTGCCAGGACTCGTGCATCAGCAACCAGAGTGCTGGGGTGGAGTGGAGCCATCACTTTGTGAAGACTGGATGGTAAATACTACTCACTTGTTAATAAACCACAAAAAATAGTAGCATAACAAATCATGGGGAGGGAACTCTGACAATATAAACATTCACAGTTCAAAAGCCATGAAACAAAACTCATACGTGGATATACTGTTAAAAAATCAATCCCTCAGGGATCAGTCCTTGGACCACTCCTTTTCGCATTTACCTCTCTGAAGTCAAGGCCAATGTCAGTGATCTTTGGCTGACTAAATTTGCCCATGATTACAAATTAGGAGCTGTCATTGAATCCCACATCGACTCAAATTTTCTCCAGGAAGGGCTGACACAGACAAATAACTGGTGTCAGAGCCATGGGCTAAAACTAAATGCCAAGAAATGCATGATAGTATCATTCTGGAAGTCATCACCCCTGGTAACTGTCATATTGACAACACACCCCTTAGAGCTGACCCAGTAGTCAGGGACTTGGGGACACACACAGATAGTAATATAGCCTTTGACCATCACGTGTCTGCAATAGAGAAGAAATCATTCAATGTTGCACAACTTATAAACAAAGTTATGGCATCTAGGTCCAAGGAAGTCAATGTTCCACTGTATTCAGCATTCATCAGACCTATCATTGAGTACAGTGCCCCCTTTGGTGTGTACCTAAACATTATATCCAACAGGAACATCCACAGAGATTCCTCACTAAAAGAATACAGAGCATAAATAAAATGTCCTATGCAGATTTCTCAAGGCCCTATCCCTGTATTCTGTCTCCTACAGGCTGTTGAGGGGAGATCTATGCCTGGCATACAGAGTATTGTCACATCCCACTCTGGACCTCCTGCATATCAGCAAAACAAACTGCACCAGAATTACACAGTCTAAAGACTTAAACCTTGCCAGTGATATAAATAGGACCTGCTGGAGAGACAAGTATGTATCTCAGAGACTACCCTGTCACTGGAACAGGCTCCCCATCCATGTGAAGCAGAGTTCCTCCCTAACCTAATTCAAGAGTAACTTAGACAACTGAATGTGGAACAGGAAATTCATCCCTAGTGTGGCACCTACGTCTCTAATGGACACAGGCAACCTGTAAATGGCTCATCTCCCAAGCCCCTGCTTACACTTATCAAGGTACCAGAACTGGAGAGATTTGAAATGCATGGCTAGGCTTAAAAAGGCCCAAGTGGTCGTTAGCTTAATAAACACCTGTGAACCTATGTATTGCAACCAAACCAAGAGGACTTCATAACAACAATTAAATCATTTTAGTTCCTTACTTATATAGGGCAGGTGTTGTATGATGAAAACAAACAAGCCCCCTACTTTCTTAAAAGTATACTAATTCATATTCTAAAATCACAAAAACAATAAACCTTTGTATGAAAATAACCCTAACATTTCATGTTAAACAATGTTAAAATATACATTTTCAGGCATACCCATTTACAATCCAGGTATGTACTGTTCCTCTAAAATAATAAAATTATTCAAGCCGTGGGAAAGGTGTTTCATTTCAAATGAGTGTTAAGTGTATAACCTTTAAAACATTCATGTTTGCAATCCAAATATGTATTATTACTCTAAAATATTAATATTGTTCAGTAAGCTTGATGAATAGGTAAAGCACGAGTAATGAATATCAGATTTTGTCTCTCTTGTACCCTTTCTTTACCTTCATAGTTTTAGCCTTTAATTTTAACACAGGCGTAGTAGAAGCATATTCATTGATTCCTGTGGGTGAGCTGGCATTTAATTTTAGTTGCCAGAAAAGCTCTCTCTACTCTAACCCATTTTCCCAATCACCTGCCCTTGGATTTGAAATTACCTTTCCCAGTATAGCAAACTTAAACCTGTCAAATCCTGGGCAGATTGTGGAGTGTTTATATAGGGTCTATATTATATAAACGAAGCATTAAAATGTTGACTCTCCTTTGATAGACCCTTATTTCTCTAAGCTGCTCAACGTCGAACAGCCAAATCATCCATTCTGTCCTATACCAGCTTTCCTACTGCCCAGCACTATCCCCTCTCATTTCCCATTATTCTCCCTCCAGACCTCTCCGAAGCTCTAACCAAGACCTACTACAAATCTACAAATCCAAGTCTAAATTTGGACGCAGCATGTACAGCTATCACCCCACTATTGTCTGGACAGCCACCAAAGAGCACTTTAAAAGTCACTGTTGCTGTCACTGCACTCTCCCTCCTTAAACATCCCCCTACTTCTCATAACCTTAATCTACTTTCTGCCCTTAACTCACTCTTCTCACTAACTCTCTCTAATCTTCCTTGACTACTCTTTCTACTGTCTTCTAAAATCTGTTAAGCAAATCGCCTCAGAGAAACATTTGATTATAATTGTCTTGCCTTCATGCAACTACATTATGATAAAACTGGGGTTTTGTAAACACTTGCCCCCAAAACTATATTCATCTTAATGACATATTTCTTTTTATACATCTTGAAATAGTTTTGCTATACTCCTGTTTATTGACACTGTATAACATTGTATTGCTACTTAATACCTTATAGTAATCCTGTAACATTGCTGTTTAATACTAATTTATAGTAATCCTGTAACATTGCTGTTTAATACTAATTTATAATGAAAATTGTATAATATGTTGGAGCTTTTCTCCCTCGGCCTCCGCTGAAAAAGGGCTGTTCACTCAGTTGGACAATCCCAGTCAACAAACATAAAATAAATAAAAATAAATATATCTGCTTAAAGAACTCCTCCACAAAAAAAAATCTAATACTATTGTGACACCCCACCATTGGTCCAGTAATTAAGGAGCCTCAATCCTCACCACTGGCAATAGTGGGGGCCGTACACTGGGAGGATAACAGGTACACACACAGTATTTCTAGATGCAGCTCAATGCATCGAGTGCAGTTTCCCTTAAGAGCACATAGAGACCACTGTCAGTCTGGGGTTGGTTTCTCCCTCTTTCTCCAGATCTCCAATAAGGCTCCCCGCTGGCACAGATAGAGGTGAATCTCAGCTGAGTGGCCAGGCCAAGACCTCCAGCGCCCTGTCTGTCAACCATTGCTTCATGTCCCTGCCCAAGTAGCTGACACATGCACTCTTTGAGGTTTGATTTGTGTACACACACACACACACACACACACACACACACACACACACACACACACACACACACACACCTGGGAAAGGCTGGCACAGGTTTACCAGCTGTGCCCCCCTTTTGCCCAGACTGAAAGGTAGTTATCACTGCCACCAACCAAATCTTATCAGCTACTTTAAGGTCCTTAACAAAGGGTGTCCAGTCTTACTGTGTAATGTTACTGTTAATACAAATGGTAGTTGGACCAAGAGCAAGGCTATTAGGAGTGGCCTACACAGTGTCATCAAATAAATATGCAAGTACTCTCAGAACCTAAATGTCTCACAAAGATCAGCCACAATGAAAGGTTTAAATATATTTAATGTTGTTGTTGTTGTGTCTTTCGGCTTTTCCTGGTTAGGGGTCGCCACAGTGGAACTCCGGTCCGCTAATGATTGGCAGTAGATTTTTACGTGCTGGCTTGCCAGGCCTAACGCACAACCTTCAACGAAGGAACGCCCATTCACGCATAATAAATAATAAAAGAACAAGAAAATACTCAGTATACATTCACAGTAACATCAGAGTTCAAAACCACAGGAAATATTTAAAACAACATTGCAGAACAGTCACAAATAAATAAATAAAATATCTAAACTAAGCTTTAGTATATTCCTAACTGAATCTAAGAGAATTACTATACCCTAGTTAACTTACTTACAGAGCAAGGCAGACATGAAGAATGGGTCTTCTAGTTGTTGTCAGGTCCAAGGCCGAATACAAAATGCTGTGTCGACGTAATTTCTTGTCATCTGACTTTTAGTCCCCAGGCCCAAAACAACCATTGATGGCAGCTAGTAGCATTTAGCATCTACCTATAAAAATACATAAACAAGGGCTTTTCCTCCAATCTTTGGCAGATGCTGGAAGTTATAAAACACTTCCAAGACCATACAGAAAGTTCCCTAGTATAAACATTCTGTCTCTAGCCGCCATAAAGTAATTTAATTTCAGCTATTTTTGTGAAGTTAACCTCCTGTATTCCAGTTTCCACTGTTAAAATATATACATTTAAACAGTTACAATAGTGTATGTACATTTCTGTTCTGTTCCAGCAGGGCACACTGTGGATACATCTTTAAGCTCAGTGCTTAACACATGTCTGTACAAACCTAGTTTGATATACACATGACATACAGTTCCAGTACATTTGCAACCCAAGCATCCTACACAAATCATGTTGATATTCACAAATGGCACACAATCATTTACAAAATTCCAGAGAGCTGTGCTGGCAGTATCTCCCTTGTCACACTTATTCCCCCCTCAAAGACTCAAGCTAGTTTTTCAAGTGACCCTTGAGAAACGTTGCTTGAGAGGGATGAGCCTATCTGGTAATACATTACCCCATACCTTGTCTTGAGATCCCAGCTGCCTTTGCATTGCTGACCCAGTACAGTGCTGCACTGTCATCATATACCTGCAATCCTAGGCGCCACCATAATAATTTAGGATTTTGCGGTCTGGTTCCCTGTAGCCATAGAGCCCCATCAGACTCCTCCTGCCTTCTACTGCAAATATTTATTACCAGGGCCTCCCTGTCACGGTAAGGTTTCATGGTGTTAACATGGTACAATTTGTGCCCCTGCTTCCTGCCTAGCAGTTCTACCGTGTAGTTAACATCACTGGCCTTCCTTACCATTTTGAAAGGTCCCTCCCAAGCTGTCTGGAGCTTGTTGTTCCTGACAGGAATAAGAAACATAATCTGCTGCCCCACAGCATACTCTCTAGCTCAAGCATTTCTGTCATACCAGACCTTTTTTCTGCTGTTGGGCTTCTGCCAGGTTCTCCTGGACCAAGCCCATGAGTTCCCTGAGCATTGTCCTGAGATTTAGGACGTATGCCACAACAGACTCTTTGTGGGATTCAGACTAACCCTCCCACTCATAAAAAATCAAATCTAGAGGTCCCCTCACACTGTGCCCATACAGCAACTCAAAGTGTGAAAAACCTGTAAATTCCTGGGGCATTTTCCTACCTGTAAGCAAACAACAGGTGGGGAAAATATTTGTCCCACTGCCTCTTGAACCGGTCTGCAAATGCCTGTAGCATGATCTTTAGTGTAGAGTTTAACCTGTCCACAAGACCATTGGTCTGGGGATGGTAGGGTTGGTCTTTAGGTGCTTCACCCCACAGTCTTGCACAGATAAGCCATCAGGTCTGACATGAAATCGGCACCTCTGTCAGTCAGTATTTCTTTTAGGAAACCCACCCTGCTGAAAATCTCTAACAAAGCATTTTCCACCTCTTCTGCCTCATTGGAGGACAGAGCTACTGCCTCAGGGTATCTGGTAGCATAATCTACTACCACTAGGATATACTTCTTCCCTGTGGAACTTTGGGTACTCAGGGGCCCCACAATATCCATAGCTGTCCTCTGAAATGGATCCTCAATCATAGGCAAAGGCACCAAAAGAGCTTTCACCTTGTCTCCTGCCTTGAATACATTTTTGGCACTGCTCACAGGTCCTATAGTACCCTGTTACATCCCTGGAAATTCCCAATAAAAGTTCTGCATAATACTTGTATGCTTTATGCCCATGTGACCTGCAAAGGAAATGTCATGAGCTATGGCTAGAAGTGCCATACAGTAGGCTCTGGGCACTATGAACTGCTGTATTCTCTCACGCTCTAGCCCTCCCTCAGGGGTCCAGTCTCTATACAATAACCCTTTGTCCCAGTATACAGATTCCCCCTTTTTAATTGATAATCACGTGCCTCATTTCCTCCCTCCCTCAAGTCTTGTAATGTAGGGTCTGAGAGCTGAGCCAGTCTCAACTCTCTCTCTCTTTGTAACCCTTCCCAGCTGTCATTCCACAGGAAGTCTGGTGTCCTCTGACAGCGGTGCCTCACTGTCAGCCTGGGTACTACTACTTACCTCTGCCCCTGGAGTCACTCTGTCCAGGGGAACATCAGTACCCACAAGCAGCTGTGGCTCACCTTCAGTCTCAGTGCTACAGGGTAGCTCCCTCCCTGAAGTAGCTACCTCCCCAGTCCTGGCTTCAAGTGTGCGGTCTGTGTCCCACCCAGGCTGCCACACCCACATGCTTGTCTCCAAGCCTGACTGCATGTAACTGCATGCACACATGGTAGTGCATTATCAAAATCATTCCCTGAAAGGACATCTGTAGGGATATCCTCAAACACACCTACTTGCTTCCTTTTCCACCCTCCCACGCAAGGTGAACCCTAGCCAAAGGTATTTGGAATGGGGTCCCCTGCTAATGCTCTGACTGGAGTAGACTGCCCAAGCAAGTAGTGCTCCTCTTTAACCATTACAGGCTTCACAATGGTTAGGTCCAAGGCTGTGTCTGTCTTAGCAGTGGCCTGTTACCCATGTACTAAGATATAATGTAACCTCTTGTGGTAGTTTGGTACCCTTGTTGTCTCCAGACAACTTACTGCTGGCACTCTGTCATTCCCACTTACTGGCTGTCCCACATTTTGTACCGCAGCTTGCCTCTGTGGACATCTATATGCTACATGTTTGCACTGGTTACAAAACATTTAACCATAGTCTGGATGTGTACCTGAACTAGTGGCTTCCCTTGCTACTGGCAGACTTTGTTGGAATGGTTTAGGTTGCCCACCATGGATTCCCTTAGACCGTTGAGCAGCACTGGGTATTCCTTTCCTGTGCAGTGATGCCCTGCTTGCTAGGTATAGATCTCCCTTTTTCCCCAAGTAATCTCCGGTCCCGCATTCCCTATTTGCCAACCAGCTCCTCATATCCTCAGGCAAAGTGCTTGTTCCCTCACCAAAAGGTCTTCCAGCTCTTCAAAAGTGGTGACCTGACACCCACTCACCAAACTATGAAAATAAGTGGTTACCTCAGCAGTATATTCACACACACTTTCATCTGCCTTGCGTCTATGCTTATGAAACTTTTTTCTATAAACTTCAGGTGTTAACTTAAAGCACTCTAATAAACAATTTTTAACATTATTATAATTTAAGCAATCATTATCAGACAATTTAGAAATAGTTAGTGTTTCCATGGAGTAGGGGGGTCAGGAACCATACCCAGAGCTCTTGGTCAGTATTATACTGTTTACATACCCTTTCAAACGTGTGAATAATACTGTCAAAATTATCACCCTCTGTAAATTGTGGAAGAAATTTACTTAACTTTGTTGCTTCCGGGGTTCAGTTACTCCCTTCCCCATTACCTCCATGACCATGGCAAAGAGTCAGCATGTCCTTTTCATGTTGGCTCTGGCTGTCATTGTCTCCAGCCTTCAAACGTATCAGTCTCTCATTTTCTTCAACTTCCAGACATCTCAGTCTCTCAGTCTCTCTGCTGATTCTTATGCCATCTGTTTCTCCTTTTCTTCAGCCTCCAAACACCATACTCTCTCTGCTGATTCTAGTTTCAACCATTTGGCATCCAGTTCAAGTCTATTTAACTCCAGATGGATTTTTAAGTCTTCTGTGAAAAGTTTGAACTGTCCATTTTCTGAAAGTTGTACTTCCCCAAGGCCAGTCTTGTTGTCCTCCTGGTTGCTGGTCATGATGCAGCTGTGATTAAGGCTGCAATCATCTCTTCTTTAGTCAGGTTGGCATGCCCCAGTCCTTTGGCTTGGCACATCTCCACTAACTGGCTCCTTGTCAGCTTGCCATAATCTTCTGCTATCATTCTTGCCTGCTCACCCTGACTAAGCTAACAAAAGTAAAATACAACTATTGTGATATGAAACTATGAATGCTTACTGTGTGGCTGCTTGAGAGTACAAACACCTTCTTTAGTGACCACTGTTTACAGGCTACAGGAGTTCAATATTTACACCACTGAATCCCAATATGTGATGTGGTGATCCCATCACTGCCAGCCAATAGATGTGATGCCCACAACTGGACCAGTAATCAAGGAGCCTCAGTCTTCACCACTGACAACAGTGGGGGATGTACACTGGGAAGACTTCTTAAATTAATATCTCAAATATTACTGCTCGGATAGCTGGCAGAATTACATCATTTCTTGTCATCTGACTTCTAGTCCCAGGCCCAAAACAACCATTGATGGCAGCTGGTAGCAGTTAGCATCTGCCTATAAAAATAAATAGACAAGGGCTTTTCCTCAGATATTTGGCAGATTCTGGAAGTCATAAAAGAATACAACACTTCCAATACAGTACAAAAAGCTCCCTGGTGTAGACATTCTGTCTCTAGCTACCATAAAGTAATTCCAGTATTCCAGTTTCCACTGTTAAAATATATACATTTAAACAATTACAATAGTGTATGTAGATTTCTGTTCTCTTCCAGTAGGGCACAATGTGGATACATTTTTAAGCTCAGTACTTTGCCAAATACCCTGTACTTTACAAATACCTTTTTTTTAACACACGTCTGTACAAACCTAGTTTGATATACACATGACATACAGTTTCAATACATTTGCAACACAAGAATTCTACACAAATCGTGTTGATATTCACGAGTGAGAGAGAGTCATTTACAAAATTCCAGATAGTTGTGCTGGCAGTATCTCCCTTGTCACAACCATTAACATACATTCTTCAATCAACTTAATTTCATTTTCATCCAAAAATTCCATCATTAGCAAACGTTTATGAAAAAATTTCGTCCCTTCCTTAATGGGTATACAAGAAAATAAATAACATCAGTACTTTTAAAAAAAATACATCTGTGTCCCATACTTCTTGTTTAACCTGCCCTGAAAAAATAAACTCCAAAGTTGATTGATCATAATTGCTGTAGGGTAGGTTTTTGACACTTGTGCTGCTGCAGTGGGCCTAAAGGGTGGTTAAACATTTTCTTATATATTTTCAGTATTCTGAAAATACCAGGAATAATGGGATTAGACCTTTTTAAAAATCATATAGGCCATAAGTAATTCTTCCCTAAGATGTAAACCCGCTAACTGAAGGGCTATAATTCTGTGTGCAATATTAATTTGGTTCCTGTAAACTGGTTCATAAGTATTGTTGTCCTGTAAGACATTCAACTTCACACATCTCCATGATTTGTTATGCTACTATTTTTTGAAAGACTGGATGCTCATTGTATCCTGGGTAGAATGCAGCCCAGCTATCCAGAGGCTACTGTAGAAATGAGGAGTACAAACATCTAGTGTTATGGTAAGTGCAGTTTACACAACTGTACCTTCATTAAATGGCAGTTGAGTTTTTAGCCAGATTGTTTAATGAAATCTTGGAAAGTGAGAGGATGCCTGAGGAATGGAGAAAAAGTGTTTTGGTACCGATTTTTAAGAATAAGGGTGATGTGCAGAGCTGTAGTAACTACAGAGGGATTAAATTGATCAGTCACCACATGAAGTTATGGGAAAGTAGTAGAAGCTAGGTTAAGAAGGGACGTGATGATTATTGATCAGCAGTATGATTTCATGCCGGGAAAGAGCACTACAGATGCAATGTTTGCTCTGAGAGTGTTGATGGAGAAGTACAGAGAATGTCAGAAGGAGTTGCATTGTGTTTTTGCAGACTTAGAGAAATCATATGACAGGGTGCTTAGAGAGGAGTTGTGGTATTGTATGAGGAAGTCAGGAGTGTCAGAGAAGTATGTAAGAGTGGTACAGGATATGTACAAGGGTAGTGTGACAGCAGTGAGGTCTGCGGTGGGAGTGACATGCATTTAATGTGGAGGTGGGGTTACACCAAGGATCAGCTCTGAGCCCTTTCTTACTTGCAATGGTGATGGACAGGTTGACAGACGAGATCAGACAGGAGTCCTCATGGACTATGATGTTTGCAGATGACATTGTGATCTGTAGTGAGAGTAGGGAACAGGTGGAGGAGACCCTGGAGAGATGGAGATATGCTCTAGATAGAAGAGGAATGAAGGTCAGCAGAACTAAGACAGAATATATGTGTGAATGAGAGGGAGGATAGAGGAATGGTGAGGATGCAAGGAGTAGAGGTGGCGAAGGTGGATGAGTTTAAATACTTGGGGTCAGTAGTTCAGAGTAACGGTGAGTGTGGAAGAGAGGTGAAGAAGAGAGTACAGGCAGGATGGAGTGGGTGAAGAAGAGTGTCAGGAGTAATTTGTGACAGACGAGTACCTGTAAGAGTGAAAGGGAAGGTCTACAAGAGGGTAGTGAGACCAGCTATGTTATATGGGTTGGAGACAGTGGCATTGACAAAAAGGCAGGAGTTTGAGCCAGAGAGGCAAGATCACATTGGTTTGGACATGTGCTGAGGAGGGATGCTGAGTATATTGGGAAAAAGATGCTAAGGATGAGGCTACCAGGTAAAAGGAAAAGAGGAAGGCCTAAGATAAGGTTTATGGATGTGGTGAGAGAGGACATGCAGGTGGTTGGTGTGACAGAGCAAGATGCAGAGGACAGGAAGAAATGGAAACAGGTGATCCGCTGTGGAGACCCCTAACGGGAACAGCCGAAAGAAGAAGATGATGACCTTCATTTGCATTTCAGCTGAAACAGCTAATTACATTAAAATCGAACTTTTATAAGAAAGTAGCTTTGCTGAAGTTTTCAGTAGATACAATTTTATTTTTAGTGTATAGTGCACACCTCTTGAAGTAATATATTTGCTTTCTTTATATCACGTTAAGGTTGTCCATGAAATGTTCTTGCAGTGCATGAAATGAATTGTTTTTTAATTCATGGTGTGTAGTTGGTTGGGAGGAGTAGATATGGTGGTTCTTAGTAGTCCATTTCTTCTCTGTCTCTTTCTGTATTTATTTTAGTTGTGATACAGATTATAAATATTCCACAATGGAAATCATCTTGATTTATTTGAAGTGCTTTTTGCATATGAAGGTAGTATTTTGTATAAACATTTCACAAATATGTATTGTTTTTGCTTTGTTTCAGGCAGAACTGTTTTTGGAAGAGGCTAACTACTGGGAGAAAGAAGAGCAAGAATTCAGCAACTCAAGACCAAACTGTATGCAAATACCTGAAAGAGCACACTTTAATAAGTATTTACCAGCTTCTCAGAATGCAAATGTAGTTACAGACCAGTATAAAAAGCAGTTGAAGGAGACCAGTGAAGAAGATGAAGAAAGTGGACAGCAGAATATTCTACCCAAGCTGACAAAACCCCAGTTACTGGGGAAAAGGAGGAAGGTATTGCATAGTTTCAAGTTAGTCACCAATGTATTTTAAGAAATTGTCAAAGGTTTACACTACTGATCTTTTTACATAGTATCACTTATCACTGCTTTTTGCAGTAGAACTGCTATTTGTGGTAGTACTACCTTGCTATTTCTTTACATGTCTGACTTACCATGTGTCTCATTGGGTCCATGGCTTCATATGCACTTTTAATACTCTCAGAGACTTGCTCTTTCAATTGTGATTCAGCTTCCATGTCTGTTGTAGAAAAGTCAACATACAAAGTTCAATATATCTCGAAAAGGCTAGACTGGGAGACCAAAAAACAGCAAAATTCTCAAGTAAAAAAGTAGAAGGAATCCCAGAAGACAAAGCTGTAGCACAATCCTTTTAATAAAAACAAACCTTGACAACAAATGGTGAGCGCTTTCGCACCGAAGTGCTTCTTCAGACTAATAACATCACAGCAAAACACATTTATATAGTAAAACATATATAGAAAATGGTTTCGTCAACCATTTCCTTCCTGACACTATAGGTCTAAAAGGAGGATGTTAAGTTGTCAATCTCGCCTTCATTCTTGCTGGATGGGTTCGGAGCCGACCTTCGGCTCCGACTCGGCCTATACTAAAGCTCGAGAGCTATTCATACCGGCTCGAGGCTACCCTATATCCCATAATGCTAGGCGCTAACTATCCAGATCTCTTTTGCCGCTTACAGCTGCGAGGTGCGTTTATTACCAGCTCTTCAGGTTAGAAGTTTTCATTCAAAAAATTGCTATCTTTTAGTCTGGGTTTTTCTTAGTTTTAGTTAGCGACCATCCCATTAGCTTCCCATTCATAGCTAATCCCCCTTCTGGTCCCTATTTAATCCCTTTTAAGACCTTCTTTAATCCCCTTAGTTATAAGGTTAGGCCTTTGGGCCTATTCTGCCTTGTCAGTTTATTTTTTTGTGTGACTGACTTTACTGTTAATAGGGTGTCTGTGTGTGTTTAATTTTTTGTTCTTAAGATGTCAAAAGACACCAGGGTCTCAGGCTTCAAGAAGTGTGACTCGTGCTGTCAGAAAATGTCGCTGACAGATGGTCACACTTCTTGTGTTTATTGCCTGGGCCCTCTGCACCTGCAGGACTCTTGTTCGGTCTGTCATGCGTTCAGCCCAAGAGCCCTGCAGGAACGCAGAAATAAGTTGATTTTGAGGGGCTTGTTATAGCCTGAAGGTTCCCCGACCAAGTCTTCGTCGGGGAAGCCTTCGAAGCCATCTAAGCCGTCGGCTGCGAGCTCAGAGCCTTCGACTGGTGGTTCTCGAACTGCTGTCTCATCGGCTCCGGCTGGAGCCGATGTTTCCAAGACAAAGTCTTCATCATCTGCTCCGGCTGGAGTCGATGTTCCTCAGATACAGGCTTCTACATCGGCTCGAACCGGAGCCGATGATTCCGGGACTCAGTCGGCGCCGATAGTGGTGTCGGCGCCGTCTGCCAGCCGTAAAAGGTCCAGATCTCCATCCTTGGAGTCTGTTCACTCGGCTCCGAGGTCTCCCTTACTCTCGGAGCGGAGTCATCGAACCCATTCCTCCAGGTCTTCCAGGCTCTCGGACCACGACCTCGAGAGGGTGGTTAGTAGACTTCTTAAGTCTCAGGCACTAGCCCAAATGCTTCATAGCCCTTCTCAACATACAGTGGCTATCCCCACCCCATCTTCGATTCCTCCTCCGACTCTTCCTCTGAGTTCGGAGCCGGAGCTTGTGGGAGCCGTGGCCGTCGACACGTCAGAGCCGATACCTCACATTTCGGCTCCGTCATCGGCTCCGGTCTCTTCCATTGTCCCATCCTTGGAGGGATCCGGGCGCATGGACTTCCTCGTCGGCTCTGAGGGGGCGAGTGGCATCAGACCCTTGTCCGACCCCGTTCTCCCTCTCGGAGCTTCGGCGCTGGTAAGTTCGGCCCCGACATCGGCTTCGGAGCCGTCCCTCTCGGTGCCGGGAGGGGTCCTTATCTCTTCGGAGCGGGGACCTTCTACCCTGCCTGATAGGAGCGCCTTCGAAGTCATGAGGAGCATGCTGGCCCCTGTGCCTGCTCCACGGTTGGCTCCCTCAGCTCCTCCCTCTGTAGTGCCTGCTGCGGTCTCTACCCACCCTCTCATTCCTGACCGTAGAGATCCAGCGCCTCAGGTTTCCCCATTGGGAATATCCTCCTCTTCTGAGGTTTCCCCTGATCCGTCAGGGGAACCCCCTCGGAAGAGGAAATGTAAGAGGAAGCATGTGGACTCCCCTGAGTCCATCACATCGGATACCGACTTGGATGAGTCGGAAGAAGAGTCCCCACGGTCCCCCTCTGAGGATGTCTCCTTTTCAGACATCCTTGAAATCCTGAAGCAGAGGGAGAACTGGTCTACCCTTAACCCTTTCGAGGACGAGTCGGTTTACCTAGAGGCTTTTGGCTCTCGCCCTTCCACCTCCTGGGTGTCTCCGCCTTTCGACCCCCTCATGGAAGTGGTGGCGCGGAAGGCGTGGACAGCCCCTGACACGATGGAACCTACCCCACGGAGGCCTTCCAAATTTATAACAGCCCCTTCGGACAAGCAGTTTTTAGCCAAGGGTGTCCCGGTTGATGCCATGGTGGTGGCTGCAGCCGCTAAGAAGGAACTGGCTGATCCTTCAGTACCTGTCCATCCTCCTAACAAGGAGTCTAGGACTATGGATAGGTACGGCAAGCGGATGTTTTCTTCAGCGACCTTTGTCATGTGTTCGCTGAATTATTTGTGCCACTTCACCCGCCTTCAAAGAGACATGCTCAAAGAAGTGGGTGAGGTCTTACGGGATCCAACAGCTGCGGGGTCTCAAGACAAAATAAATTCCCAGCTGGCAACCCTGAATTCTATTGTCAACTCCTCCATGCGGCTTATTTTCTATGCGGCCGATGGGGCGAGTAGGGCTGCAGGCACAGGCGTGGCCTTAAGGCGTCACGCCTGGATGCGGCTTTGTAACTTTGCAGACCCCTTTAAGGTGTCCTTCACCAACTCCCCTTGACGGTTCAGCTTTGTTTGGACCTCAGGTGAAGGATATTTTGACCCAATGCGAGCAAGAAGGCAAGACTCTCTCTGCCGTGGGAGTCCGTTTTTCCACCCCGTCTAGACCATACCCTAAGGGTCAGAAGGGTGGGAAGATGTGGTTCTGTAAACCACAAGAGGTTGCGCCTGACACAAGAGGTCAGTTCCCCTCTAGAGGCAGGGGGGGGAAACAACAACAGATGCCACCCCAGGGGCAGAGGAGGTCCGCAAAATCAGGGTAGCAGAGAGTCTTTTTCTGACAAACCCTTCCAGCATCCCTGAGAAGCTGCCCGACTGTCCGCCTTCGGAGGCAGTCAGGGGAAGGTTATCACTGTACCCAGAAGCCTGGCTTTCACTCACCCAAGACAAATGGGTACAGTCGATCATATCCGAGGGTTACAAAATTCCATTTATCCACACCCCAACTCAGCCAAAAGGACCCCTTCCAGACATTCCACCCAGTCTAAGGGAACAAGCAGTACTAGAAATATCAAAACTGCTAGCAAAAAGAGCCATCCAGCCAGTCCCAGCAGACCAACAAGGATCCAGAATCTACTCCAGGTTCTTTTTGGTACCAAAAAAGACAGGGGACTGGAGACCCATTTTGGATCTCAGCAGACTAAACAGGTCTGTAAGAAGAACGAAGTTCCGGATGGTCACACTACAGTCCATTCTACCCTTTCTGGGTCAGGACAATTGGATGTGCTCAGTAGACCTTCAGGATGCGTACTACCACATCAAGATGCACAGGCACTCCAGGAGGTTTCTCCGCTTCCAGCTGGGAACCAGTCATTATCAGTTCAGAGCCCTGCCCTTTGGTCTCACTACAGCCCCCCGAGTGTTCACCAAATGCATGGCAGCGGTTACAGCTTATCTGAGACATCAAGGATTCCAGGTGTTTCCATATCTAGACGACTGGCTCCTCACTGCCACCACCAGGCGTCAACTTCTCCGCTCCAGAGATTACACCATTCATACTTGCAAAGGGCTAGGTATCTCCATAAATTTCGAAAAGTCTGCCTTGTCACATTTTCAGTCTATTACCTTCATAGACGCCACCTTGGACACAGTCCGGCTTTCCACAAAACTGACCGAACAAAGAGTTCTAGATATTCGCAGGCATGTTCACATCCTTCTTCAGAACAACAAAATACAAGCCAGGTTTGTCCTGAAGGTATTAGGTCTCATGGCGGCAGCTATTACTCTACTTCCCCTAGCTCGCTTTCATATGCGGATCCTTCAATGGATGCTTTTTTCCCAGTGGTCCTTTCAACAGCTTCCAATGTCACACATTTTAATAACCCTGTCTTGCAAGAAACACCTTTCTTGGTGGATGGTCTCCCCTCAAGTCCTTCAGGGCAGACCATTTGTTCCTTCTCCCCCGGTCACCACGGTGACAACGGATGCCTCCCTGATCGGGTGGGGGTGGGGGGGGGCATTTTCAGGGCAGGACAGTCCAGGGCACATGGCAACCTTTCAAGTGCCACCTGCACATAAATGTCTTGGAGATGAGAGCAGTACTTTTAGCGTTGCAAGCCCTTCAGGACTCTCTCTCCATTGGGACTATTGCAGTTCAGATGGACAATATGTCCGTAGAGTGGTACATCAACAAGCAGGGCAGAACCAAGTCCTATCCCTTGTGTCGAAAGGCTCTCAGACTTTGGCAGTGGGCGATCTCCTCTCAGTAGTTTCTGATAGCAACGCACATCCCCGGGAAGTCCAACATCATAGCGGACAGGTTGAGCAGAGCCATTCTCATGCCTCACGAGTGGTCTCTTAAACAAACAATAGTGGAAGAAATTTTTCAGAAATGGGGTCGACCTTGCTGCGACCTTTTTGCAACACTTCAAAACAGCAAGTGCCACGACTTCTTCACTCTCTTCCCGGCCACCCCCCCAGAGACGCTCTAGTCCACGATTGGCCCCGGGGACTTCTGTATGCCTTTCTCCCCTTTCCATTAATCACTCAGTTGATTCAGAAAGCTACCGCCGTGAGAGCCACCATGATCCTCATTGCTCCTTACTGGCCTCGTCAGATATGGTTCCGGTTCCTGCATCGTTACCTTTTGGGGCAGCCCTGGCATCTGGACCCAGTGCCAGATCTTTTGACCCATCAGTCGGGACAGCTGCACCACTCCCTCCAATCTCTCAACCTCACAGCTTGGTTGCTCCAATTCCAACCCTATCCAGACTTCCCCTTATTTCCCATTCTGTGCATGACATACTTATAGCTTCCTTAAAGTCATCCACCAGGAGGATTTACGTCAGCAAGTGGAAGCGTTTTTCCTTCTGGGCAGGAGCTAGAAATATAGATCCTTTTACTGCCCCTATCCAATCAGTCCTAGACTTCCTAGCCGAATTGTTTCACTCAGGGTCTTCTTCCTCCACCATCAGAGTACAGTTAGCGGCTATTTCAAACTTTCATGCAGGCTTTTCGGACTCCAGTATCATGTCCCATAAGCTTTGTAAAACCTTTCTCAAAGGTATCTTTTTGCTTAAGCCCCCAATCAGGGACCCCCCACCGCAGTGGGACTTACATTTGGTTCTAACCTCCTTGATTCTTACCCCCCTTTGAACCTGTGGCTTCCTGCTCCCTGAAATTGCTATCTTGGAAAACTCTCTTTCTGGTCGCCATAACATCTGCGAGAAGAGTGTCAGAACTTCAGGCCCTTTGCATTCGTCCACCTTATCTAGTTTTCCATAAAGACAGAGTGTCCCTCAGGACTAATCCGTCCTTTTTACCCAAGGTTTCTTCTGAAGCAAACCTAAACCAGACTATTGATCTTCCAGTTTTCTTCCCCAACTACTCCAACAGAGCGGAACAAAAACTGCACTTTCTGGACGTTCATCGTCAACTCCGTTACTATTTGGATAGAACCAAGCAAACTAGGAAATCTGAGCAGCTCTTCCTTTCTTATGCAGCAGGTAAGAAAGGCCTTCCAGTTTCCAAAGTAACCCTTTCTAGATGGCTGGCATCTGTGATCACTTTCATCTATCAGCTCAGATGCCAAAAGCTACCGTCAAGGCCCAGGGCTCACTCAACCAGAGCATTAGCCACCTCAGTAGCTTTTCAGGCTAGATTACCAATAGATTTCATTTGTGCGGTAGCCACTTGGGCCTCTCCTCATACCTTTATCTCTCATTACAAATTAGACATGGCTTCCAGAAGCTGGGCTAATTTTGGTTCCACCGTTCTCAAGAGTCTGTTCCAATGAGCCACCCATGGTGAAGGTGCTAGGGACGCGGTCCCATCCAGCAAGAATGAAGGCGAGAGTGACAACTTAACATTGAGAAGTTGTGTACCTACCATAACGTTCCATGTTAGTTGTCTTCTCGCCTTCTTTCTTGCGTCCCACCCCCCCATCCCCCTAGCCTGGACAGACCTAAAGGATCCTTGGGGATCTTCTTCTTGCCTCAGCTTGACCCCTAGGCTATCCCTTCTGGTAGCTATAGGTCTAGGTGACTTTCTAGTGAGGTTCCTCTCATCCTTTTGTTGGAGAGCTAAACTGCTATGGTTTTCAGCTATCAAACGAGATCTGGGTAGTTAGCGCCTAGCATTATGGGATATAGGGTAGCCTCGAGCCGGTATAAATAGCTCTCGAGCTTTAGTATAGGCTGAGTCGGAGCCGAAGGTCGGCTCTGAACCCATCCAGCAAGAAAGAAGGCGAGAAGAAGACAACTAACATGGAACGTTATGGTAGGTACATAACTTCCCATTTTGCGATGTCTTTATGGATTTTAGGGAGTTGTTGAAAAACTGGAACAACTGGATGTTCCACATTAAGATACTGTGACAGGCTATCAGTAATAAGAAAATTCTGTACACAGTCACGTACAGTAAAAATTATTGTACATTGCAAGTCCCAAATGAAATCTTGTTCAACCTTTTCATAGACATTGTCATCAGATAACATTTCCATCAATGAGTTAACATAAAACGCTCGATCTAAAATTACAATCGCTCCCCCTTGTCTGCCATTTTAATGGTAATGTTGACATCATCCTTTAAAGTTTTCAAAGCTCTCCATTCTGACTTGCTCAAATTGTAAAACACATGTCCCCTGTTACTAGTCAAATCTACAACATCCTTGTTGCTAAACAATTTAAATAAATCCTGCTCACACTTGTTAATAAAAACTTCAAGAACTGCATTAAGCGGAGGCTGAAAAACAAGGTAATGACATAGAAAGTTCAGAAGCACTATCACAGAAATACATCTTAAGTGCTACATTTCTGGCAAAGAGTCTTAAATTAACCAAAACATCTGATAATTCAGACTTCTTGGCTGTTATAAAATTAAGGCCACGTTGTAATAATGTTAACTTAGTTTCAGACAGTACCTTGTTTGAAAGATTCAGAACGAAGGACTTGTCGTCCTTTTCCAAAACTGTTTCAGAGTGCGTAGTCTCCGATTGCTGGCGTCCCCTCTTCCTCCCTCTGTTCGGCAATACATCGCATTCTCGTTCTCCTGTTCTCAACTGCTTCACAGGAAGCGGTAACTGTAGTTCCCCAAAAACCTGTGTTGTAAAAGCATTCTTCCTCCTTACATCAGGTAAAGAGGGCTGTTTACAAATGCCTTCTGGCTGGGACTCCGTTCTTGTCGTTCCTGGATTAGAAGCAGATGCAGTTCCAATATTAGCAACTGCCGATCCAGAAGGGGTAGCTGAACAGTCTGTTACGTCAGTTGATGCTTCTCTAGCTCGCTGAGCTGTTGCATTAACGGCTGGTATATTAGTGGCATTCTGTCTAGGCCACATAAACACATGACCGTCTGTAAAGTCTGAGATGTCCCATTTCAGTTTCTTAATTTTTTGCGTCTTAAGACGCATCTCATAAGCGGACACATATCATCTACTATCTCATCAATAGCAGATGCTTCATGATCACAGCTATTTAGCAAACGTTGCTTCCGCTCTTCTATTGCTGTTAGTAGCTCACTCTCAATAGGTGTAAAAACCTTTATTAAGAGGCGAATGTAGGCATAACTGTGTTCCAGATTCAAACGTTGCCATTTAGTAAGTAGTTCACTATAGCTGTCCCCATAGGAAGGCATATGCATATGACCCTCTGGGAATCACTCGATGTTGCAAACAAGCTTCCATATGTAGCCTCTGCCACTGGAAGCATTTTAATTTGTAGAGGTCATTCTCCAAAAGTTTTAGATCTACCGGTGGGGGTAGAGAAACATTATCATTGTTCAGAACACTTGAATTAGAACTGTTAGAAAAACTAATGTTCAATAACGGATTCACTTCCATCCGTAGCAATCTGTTTAAACGATCATTACCAGAGTGCTTACCAACATTGCTGAGAGCAGAGTCAATAGCAGCAATTCCATTAGCACTTTCAGCCATGTCCCCCAAGGAGGAAAAGCAGCAATACACAAAGTTCAATATACCTCCAAAAGGCTAGACTGGGAGACCAAAAACAGCAAAATTGTCAAGTAAAAAAGTAGAAGGAATCCCAGAAGACAAAGCTGTAGCACAATTCTTTTAATAAAAACAAACCTTGACAACAAATGGTGAGCGCTTTTGCACCGAAGTGCTTCTTCAGACAAATAACATCACAGCAAAACACATTTATATAGTAAAACAGCAGTCATCAATTATTAAAATGAGCAATTATCACTTAACTAAATCCCTTGATTTTTAGAATGGGTACTTTTGAAAGCTAAAACAGTGCTGAATGACACAAGGCAATTGTTAAAAGAATTGCATGCTTTCGTACATGATAATAGAGAGGTTGCCTCTCAATGTCTGCTAGGGACCTTAGACGTTGAATCCCTGTTTACCTGCATCCCTAATACTGATGGCATCATTGTGGTTAAACAATACTTGTTAAAACATAGTGGTTATGATTTGAAACACATTGATCTTTTGTGTTTGTTTTTGGAAGTTATTCTTGAATGTGTTTATTTTCCAGAATACATATTATTTACAGAAAAAGGGCGTAGCTATGAGCACGTCATGTGCTAATAGCTACGTCAATATGGTATTGCCTCATTGGGAAGAACACTATGTTTTTGGTACTCATTACAATACTTCAGTTATATTTTACAGAAGGTTTGTTGATGATGTCATACTTTTTTTTTGGAAGGGTGACAACCAACAGTTGAATAAGTTCTTGGATTATTTGAATAGTACCACGTCCTTTCTAAGGTTCACTTCTTCTGTATCCTTGGAAGAAGTAGTTTTCTTGGATGCTAAGATTAATAAGGAAGCCACAGGTAAATTTACAACTAGGCTGTTTAGAAAATCTTGTAAACAGAACACATTATTACAGCATAATAGCATGCATCCGATATGTGTACAGGAATGTTTTGAACGGACAAGGGATGAGGATGTCAAGATTGAATAATACTGAAGAAGGTTTTCTAGCAGATTTGGGTACACTTTTGAATGAGTTCCTGACCAGAGACTATAGTAATGCTGAAGTGGACACAATGACAAAAGAAGTCATCATTCTTTTCTGAAGATGGTGACTATTTTGATAGGAGACCATGTCCACAGAGAGGTGGACGTTTTCCCCTGACCCTGTCATTTGCTAGTGACATTAAGCAGGTCAGTGATGTTATCTGTTCTGATTGGGGCATTCTAACCTCCGACTCTTGTATTAGAGACTTAATAGTTGAGAAACCCCTTATTAGTTATAAAAATAAAAAATCTTTGAAACGACATCTCTGTTAGAGACAGTTACAATGAGTTCCCCCGATCACAGTCTTTTACAGGGACTCGTCCCTGTGGCAGCTGTAGATATTGTGTTCATATAGATGGTACTAATGAATTTATACATCCTGACAAGCTTTTTTCTTTAAATTTAATGCTAATCGTAAGACCAAAAACCTGGTTTATTTAGCTACCTGCAAAGATTGTAACAGTTACTGTATAGGGAAAACTAATAGAATGCTCTTTGAGAGGATTCATGAACACCTTTATGCCATAAAAAATTGTGATGCTACAAATGCTTTAGCTAAACATGTGTTAGAATCTGACTTGCAACATAGTTTTGTTTTTAAAGTAATGGAGGTAGTGTTTAACAATCCCAGAGGTGGTGATTTAAAGAATTATACTGAACAGAGAGAACTTCGCTGGATCTTGAGGTTTGGTGCTGAAAGGAAACCTGGCCTCAATGACAGGGTTTCTTTAAGACCCATTCTAAAATCAAGGGATTTAGTAAGTGATAATTGCTCATTTTAATAATTGATGACTGCTGTTTTAATATATAAATGTGTTTTGCTGTGATGTTATTTGTCTGAAGAAGCACTTCGGTGCAAAAGCGCTCACCATTTGTTGTTAAGGTTTGTTTTTATTAAAAGAATTGTGCTACAGCTTTGTCGTCTGGGATTCCTTCTACTTTTTTACTTGACAACATGCAACATACAAGTAGAAAACAATATACTGTTATGGTGCTGCTACTTTTGAAAGCATTTGTTTTTAGGGGCTGAATAGCATTAGTACTCTCTGTTTTCTGAAAATGGAATTCTCAGTTCTGTGAGGAGATTTTTTTTGTAGAGTTTGCCTGTTCTGACACACTGCTAATCTTCCAGTTCTTTTCCTGTCTGTTGGATGCCCTTGACAATATAGCTTACACAACAGGGATCATATCTTGATATTAGCAAAGGACTGCTTTTGTTTTGTATACTTTTAACAATTTATTGTGTGTTACTTCAGAAACAGAAGTCTGTTGTTAGCTGTGTGGTGCAGAAAGGAAAAGGTCTGATAAAGGCTCAGACTCAGCTGTGAGTAGTGGTCTGTGCACTTGAAGAGTTAGCAATGGAAATTGAGAGAGAGAGTGGCCAATGCCTGATGACACATTTGGAGGCAAGGAGGTAGTCATACTTGCTGCATGACTGGCAAGAGCACAGGAGCATGCACATATCATGTGGCAGCATTGTAGAAGTCTGTGTCATGGATTTTAGGTTGCTGAATGGATCATCACATAGGCCAAGAGGAAGAATCAGCTACCTTGATGCTGGTCCTTTTTCTGGATGGCTGTTGCCTAAAACTAGTCATTTAAGACTGAGGCACTACTAGGAATTCTCCATAGGTTGATTAGGGTAGTCACTGAATGTAAAGTTAGAAGTCGTTGACAATCCAAGTAGGAAGGCCCTAGTGATTGGCAGGAAAGTGGCAAATTGACCAGACAGTTCTTGGGCCTTGAGAACCATTGTTGTAAACAGCACAGTCAAGTTCCTATTGAAACTCCAACACTTCTTCACTGAGTGGATTCCACCGCAAGTGATCTTAAAAAATCTAAGCCCTCTACTGATGGTACAGAAGCATGTAATGACTGTACATCAGCTATACACATCACCAGAAAATGCATGCATTCCTCTAATTATTTAAAAAAAAAAAAAAACAGGAATCATTAGTGTAGAGTTTTCTAAGGATTATTATAGGTCATTTATATCTTGACATACCTTTTTAGATGTGAAAATTCATTTAAATTTAAAACAATAAAAAATTGGTAATAATTTAAATATGACAACTTGGGTTTAAGGATAATAGTTATTTGTTTGTTTATTTGTCATTTGTTAACCGTGCTAGTCCAGCTGAGCCAAGGGCTAGTTTCCAGTGGAGACCCCAGGAGAAAAGATCCAGTAAAAAATACAGAACATTAATGAGCATTCATTCAAAGAACAAGAAAATTACTAAGCTATACATTCATAGGCAAGAAAAAAATAGCATTTAACAGCAAGAAGAATTACATAGTTGTATCATTGCACATATTTACAATAACAGTAGTTATATTAGGAATTAAATAGTTGCAAAATGTTGAGTAAAGTACAGAATTAGTTTTGCGCTAGCATATTTTAGTATAACAACAGTCAAGAGTTAGACTGGTAATAAATGCATAAATAGTGTTCAGTATTAACAGAGAATACAAGTCTTAGAAGGCTGATAGGTTAAGAGTAAGGAGTGGTATAGAGAGGTGGGAGGTATTAAGTAGGGTTCTGGCATGGGCAGGAGCTAGAATTAAGAAGGTATTTTTTTAAGTTCAGTTCTGAAATGGGTTGTACAATTGATGTTGCAAATATTTGGTGGGAGGTTGTTCCAGGCTTGGGACATTGTGCTTTTATATAGAAGTTTACCAGTGTTTTTGTTGGTCTTATAAATATTAATGCGTTGATCTGAGCTGCAGAGAGTTCGAGGGGGGGTGTAGAGGGATATGAGAGAGGAGAGAGCAGGACATGCCGAGGGTTTGTTTAGTAAGTTTTGAGTGAACTGCAGGTGGGTAAGAAGAAAAAGCTGGGGGGAACTCGAGCCATTGAAGCTGTTTTAAAGCAAGGCAGTGATGGGAATTATATCGCTGATTGCTTGCAAATCGAGCAATGTTGTTGTAAGTTTGTTCCAGTCTGGTTATCTGGTAGATTGTAGAAATGTGAGTATAGGAGAGATGTAGAGAAGACAAGTTAGGAGGAAAGCCTGAGCCAGAGAGAGTTTGGAGTTAGAGGAAAGGACGTTTTTGCTTCTATAGAATAGAACCATTTTTTACTTGTCTTTTTAATACAGTGTTTAATATAGAGGTCAAATTTTAATTGGTCATCAATTAGAATACCGAGAAGTTTAGTGTGAGAATCCGCTTTGATAAGGGTCATGTGATAAGATGGAAAAAATGGTTTTATGGTGGGAGAGAGATTTAGGAAGGAAAAGGAGGAGTTTTTTTTTTGGGGGGGGGGGTTAGGATGACCTGGTTATCAGTTAGCCATTGTTTAACATTGTAAAATGTGTTTTGAGTGATTGAGTGGAGGTGAGAGATGTCATCTGAGCAGGAGATAAGGGTAGAGTCATCTGCGTATTATCAGGGAGGAGGTGGTACATATGAAGAGTGTAGGTTGTTTGTGAAGATGTTAAAAAGAAGAGGTCCCAGTATAGAGCCCTGGGGAATGCCAGTCTGGATGAGTAAGAAAGGGGAGCAGGTAGAAAGCCATTTGACTGACTGTAGTCTATTAGAGAACCTGAGAATAGCAGAGGAGGAGAAGTTGAGATCATCTAGTTGAGTTAGTAGTTTAGAGTGAGAAATGGTATCAAAAGCTTTTGAGAGGTCAAGGAAAAGACATGACACCAGTAGTTTTTTGTCTGTGGCCTCTGCAACAATATGCGTGAAAGATAGAAGGGTGGTGAATGTGCTATGGTTTAGCCTGAAGCCATGCTGAGTAGGGATTAGAAGGTTTTTGTCAGATAGTCCAGAAGCTGTTTGTGTATGCATTTTTCTAGAATTTTAGAGAGCGGTAAGAGAATGGCTATAGATCTATAATTTGACGGATCAGTGGAGTTACTTCCTTTGTGTAATGGTAAGGTATAAAATGATTTCTAGGTGTCAGGGACAGTAGATTCTTGGATTGACCTATTTATGCGTATAGAGACAGGGTAGGCTATTGAGTGAGCTGCATGGTTAAGAAAGGGGGGGAGTTAATATCAGAGGGGGAGCATGGTTGTAGTTTTAGTAGAAGAGATTTAATGGAAACAGTGGGGACAGGATTTAGAGAGAAAGGGGTGATATTTGTAGTGTTAGGCGTGGTGGTTGGAAGATTTTTAGTTTGGTCTGTTTGACTTACTTTGCGAATAGATTCAATGAAATAAGTTTAGTAGAGTTTCTTGAGGAGTATTGTTGAGATAGGGGTTTGGGGTACTGGGTCTTCCAGGGTGTGGGATCTTGTTAATGGTGGACCAGTATTTTGTAGGGTTATTGGGCCTCATAGTAGAATTTTTTTTGTCTTTATTAATATGATTTTTTGTGAGAATTCTGACCTCTTTATATTTTTGGACTACCACAATAGATTTAGATTTTAGCCAATCTTTCCAAGTGCTATACTGATTTTTCTTAAGTGTGAGGGTGTCCTTTGAGAGCAAAAGGGCGTGGGTTTTATTTAATCCTAACTTTCCTTAGTGGAGCTAGGGTATTAAGGATATCACGGAAAGTACGGTTGAAATCTAGAACTGCATCACTGAGAGGAAGGTTTCTGAGTTTGGACCAGTTTATAAATGTGAGCTTATTATTGAATGGTTGGACATTGAAGGATGAGAGGTTATGGCAATCTATGTAAAGATGGCCCTTGGTGTATGTAGTGAGTGTCTATCTACAAAGATGGGGAGGTGATCACTCAGGGAGTCTGGTAGTATGCCTGGATTTTGGTATAGGTTTGCATCAGAGGTAAGAATCCATGCAATGGTGGAACTGTAGTTGTTATTTTTATTATGGCGAGTGGGTGTTGTGATGAATTGGTTGAAGCCGTGAAGATTGATGTTAAGGTCTGGGGAGGTGGTTGATAGTTTTGCCAATCAGTGTTGATGTCTCCTAGTATAATACTTTCGTAGAGGATGTGGAGAGAAATCGAGGAGAGAATAGGCTGTAGAATAGGAATATTATTTCCAGGTGGAATATAGATAATTGCAATAGCAAATTTCTTTTGTGGGTTTAACTGGGTGGATGTTTGGGAGAGCTGTTGGTAGAGGGGATAAGTTGAATTGCTCTGAGTACATTATTGCTACTACTCTCCCTTTTTTGGTGTTCCTATCTAGATGGTAAATGTTGTAGTTGGGGGGGGGGTTCAGTGTTGGAGATATGTGTTTTTAACCATGTTTCAGATAGGGTTAAGGATATGTGGAGAGTAATGGGCTATCCAAGAGTGTAAGTCTGTAATTTTGTTAAGTAGACTTTGTAGGTAGATAGAGAGTTGTTTGGTAGCAGAGGAGGTGGGAGGAGATTGGAGACTAGTGAGTGATAGCTAAGTGGTGAGATGCTTGGGGGGACATGGAGTGGGGGTGGGAGGGCCTGGATTGGGTTAGATATCCCCATCAAGTAGAAGAGTTGTTAGTGGGCAGGGTTTAGAAGCATAGTTGCAGTAGTTGAGTAATTTGTATTTGAGCTTGTGTGAGGTAGGAGTTGGTGTGAATATTTTGAGTTTAAGGAGTTGTGAACTGGAGATATTAAACAGAAGGCAAGATTAAGAAAGGTAAGAGAGTGTCTTTTGTTAGGTAAGGGATGTGTGTGCATTGGGGAGGGATGCAGATAATTCAGTTCAGCATGATAAGAAGTTAGGAATGAGAAATAGAAGAGTAGGGGGGCTTATGGGGTAGAGTAGAAACATGACTGAGGTGAGAGAGTGGGTAATTGTTTTAGTTAGGTTTTATTTTGGGAGGTGAAAAAGGAAAATGAAGAGGGAGAATAAAATATCATGTGAGCTGCTGAAGAGTAGCAAGTTGGTTGGTGATTGTGGAATGGGGAAGGGGTAGTGAGTGGGAGGGAGTTTAGTTAGGGTGGAGAATTTCTGTGATTGGGTATACAAAGTTGGTGAAAGTATAAGTTTGAGGAAAGTGGGGGTGGGTGGGAATGGGTGTAGGATAGGGGAGCAGAGTGAACCCGAATGGGCAGAGCCAGTGTGCCACTTAGCGTAGGTCTACAGAAACAATCAGAGAAGAAAAAATTGCTCAGGTTGGTGTTTAAAGTGGCTATAGTCTCAGATTGTAATAGTAAATCTTCAGCTACTTTTCACTAGAGATTTCTCTGTTTGCTAGTGGTGTAACAAAACTATAGTTTACTAAAGAAGATTTAGAAAATAGGAATATGCATTAGTAGGCTTCAGCTAAATTCCTTCAATTACTACCATGATCAAATCATGGAACCTGTATGGGAAAGGTGCTACAGAGAAATAGACTAGGGGTAATAGTGGGCAAAGCAGCTATATTAGGTCAGTAGGGAGCAGAGCCATCCCAGGTTTGTGTGCACGCCACTTCTATAACTTAAATGGCTTCTTTAGATTGTACAAGGTAGTAGCATTTATTGTTAAAGGGCATACATGTCTTTACTGCTAGCACTGGTTCTCATTTGAAGGGTTCATGCCCAGATTTGAATGCAGTGCCAGGCTCATAAGATGAGATGTGGGTAAGCTAGCTGAAAAGATTGAACAGAGGAAAAAAGAAAGAGGAATGTTAATGGAGGGAGGCCAGTGGTTAGCAGAGATAAGTCACCTTATTTGCACTGTACTGGATGTGAAATTCATGCAACAGCAAATACATATTGCAAAAGAAAAAAGACTGTTTTACACCGTGAGAGTAGATGAGATCTATAGATATAGATTTAACTTATCTTCTAAAGGAAAAAAAATCATATTGACTGTTATACCATCAGCGTATATTGAAATTATGATCCACGTAAACGCTGTCACATTTGATTCGTTATTGCACTTAAACATGTAAACATATTACATTTAAATCCAGCTAAACACTACGACTATTTACTCATTTCTGTAAGTATTGCATTTGGTTCATTCCAACACTGCAACAGTTGAGCATTTCCGTGAAGTATACTAAAGGGAGGAAAACGCTGAAACCGTTCAGTATTTATTTAACTACTGCGCTTATGTCCAGGTAGAGTGCCACAGCTGCAGTACTCTTGTGCAATTTAAATGGATCTAGAACAACATGAATATGCTGTATTTCTAATCCATTTCTAGCTTTCGAGTCTTAACATTATTACCATATTCAGTTACTTAGCATAGTGTTCAAAACTCCAAAATTTGAAGGATAAAGAGCCCCAAGACAAAACAAGACAAAAACCAACAAAAAACGCAGGGCACTTGGAAACTCCAAAGTATAAGCACTAATTAAAACTGAAAATAAAAGAGGTTTAAAACACGGCTTCGTAAATAAATTCCACAACCTTTATTAACCCTTAACAGTTATCACCACATTTCCATCCAAAGCATAAGATTTCATCAGATATCTCATGAAGTCCTATACTTTGGATAAAAATATGGTGATAACTGTTAAGTTTTAATAAAGGTTATGGAATTTATTTGCGAAGCCATGTTTTAAACCTCTATTATTTTCAGTTTTAATTAGTGCTTTTACTCCGGAATTTGAGTGCTCTGTGGTTTTTGTTGGACTTATAGTAGTGTCTTTTACAGAGAAGATTACACTATTAGGCATTCGTAGGTCAAAAAGTACATCTCATGACTGTTACTATACAGCTGTCACAAAGTAGATGTGTCACAGACTGCAGTTACACAAATAACAAGTTGACAAACTTTAAATAAAGTGTAAATTACGGGGCGAGCACACTCCAGGACGGACACTAACAGGGGGCAGTGAGTCCAGAAAGCAATATTTTTAAAAATGGCACCTACATGTATCACTACCCTTTTAGTCTACCAAACAGAAGGGGAAGGGCTGAACATGTGCTGAGCCACCAATTACAGGATACCACAACTGAGCGTAACCTGAGAGCCAGAGTGCCACTTAGCCTAGGTCTACAGAAACAGTCAGAGAATTAAAAAATATAGCCAGAAGTCAGTTTATTAGGGATTCTAGACTGATCTCAGATCAAGAAATAATTTTAGATGACATTAAGAATATAATTTGTCTATTTATGGACAGGGACTGCAATATTAAATTGACAAAAACTGCTGATGAAATAATTAGTCAAAGAGAACTGTTTTCCAGCCATTTTAGTTAAAAGGTTGATCAAGCAGAGAGATGCATTGTTTTTCTATGTTGTTGTGACAGTTGACTGCAAGAACGTCATTGTGTGTATAACAATAGTTGGGGAAAAAAATTAAAGGTAAACCTAAACTTGTTTAAATTATACGGAATAAACCATGTTTTGTCAGTAAAAAAAGCTAACAGTGTCAGTAGTATTTTGTATAGGGACAAAAAAAGAAATTATACCTTTTAGTACAAATAAACAGAGTGGTACTTTTCCATGTAGAATCTGTAAAGGCTGTATATCTATGTCTAAAAGTAACTACATTTTTTGCCACACCATGATAATTTATTTTATTCTGATCAAAGAATTTCTTGTGACACGGATTGGTTAGTATTGCAATTTGTGATTGTTGCGAAGCATTTTAAATAGATATGACCACACTGGCCTTTAGGAAAAGAAATTTAGAACATGTATAGGATGTCATGGTTAAAAACTTTAATAGTGCTTTATCTAGACATGTATTACAGTTTTCAGAGTATAAGAAATTTCATTTTTTTGGATTAGAAAAAGTTTTATTAGATGCAAGAGGAGGTGACTTTAAAGAACAAAACAGAACAGAATGAGGCCCTGTGGCATTTGAGACTAAGGGCCAATACATTTTCTGGATTAAGTCATTCTAGTAATATTAATGTTTTTTATAAGACAGGAAAGTTGAAAAGCATCGCTCAAAACTTTTGTTTGTTGCAGTATTTATCAGATTTTATTTGGGTAAGTTTATGTTCAGAATTTTATTATGTATATTTCAAATCTATATATGCTTGTTTTAGTCAGCTGATCCTATACGTTCATAGGAGGTTACTAGGCTAATAAGACCTAGGGCCCTTGCAAGCTAGCCAAGTTCAACCATTATTCCCTTAAGGGTCTAGATATATCGTCTGTGTTATAAACAGATCTAAATCCGCACCGACTGCCCCTATCCAAGAGGGACACAGGTGAAATCCCTGGGGTGAATTTGCTGTTTCCCATCCAGTTTTCCAAGTTATGCTTAAAAAGGGTTAACAAGGGGCTCTGTTTAACCTGTATTGGAAGTTTATTTCCAAGGTGATGCAACCTCTGGAAGATGTATCTGCCTCTCCAGCAAGTCCTGTTGATGTCACATCCTCAGTTAAGGTCTCTAGACCTACCTACCATTTGACTTACAAATGTGCAGCATTTCCATTAAGGCAGGATCAGAGGTTACTTCTGTATGCAAGGAACAGGTCGCCTCTGAGTAGACTATACGATACAAAGTATAGTGACTGTGATTTCAGGCTGTCCATGTAAGACATGCTGAAGACCCTGAATTTTCTTTGTGAGGAACCTTTAAGGTCTATCCAGTTGCTTGTTTAGGTACATACCAAAGGGAACAGTGTACACTATTAATGACCTGATGAGGAAAGAGTACAGGGGAATTATAACCTCTTTTGTTCTGGAAGCTATGCCCTTGCTTATGAGGTGAGAAACATAGAAGGCCTTCCTTACCACCAATGGAGTCATTGTGATCAAAAATAAGGTTGCTGTCCATCTGTGTGCCCAAATCTCTCACCACTGATTTAGAGCTTAGGGCGGTGTTATTAATATGATAATCCACAGGGACATTGCCTTTGGCAAAGGGGATGATGATGCATTTTTTTGCATTGAGTTTAAGACCATGACTTTGGCACCAATCATTGGGTTACATAAGTCCTTCTTGTAGAATGTTGACATCATTTGGGGAATCGATGACTGCTCCCAATGTGCAGTCATCAGCAAACTTTGTCCGCCACAAACCTTTTGTTTTTACATGTAGCTCTCAGAAGTAGATTCCAAACAGTAGGGGCCCCAGCACCAATCTTTGTGGAACGCCACTGGTAATGGGTTGGGTGGTGGAGGTAAAGTTACCTATTTTGACTGTATATGTTCTGTCGGTGAGCCAGTTTGTAACTCACCTGACAGTATATGGGATGACCTCCAGCTGGCTGAGTTTTTCAATGATGCCTGAGTGGGGGGTTGTGTCAAAGGCCTTGGCCAAGTCTCGGTAGGCTGTATGAACAGATTTGCCTTCGTCCAAGGCTTTGTTGACAGTCTCGAAGAAGTCCACCATGTTCAAAGGCAGGATCTCCCTTTAACAAAGCCAAACTGAGTCAGGTGAAGTGTTTTGAAGGTCTCCTATGTCCTTGTTGATCAGGTCCAGGGTAATTCTCTCCATGGCCTTGCAGATAAGGCTGGTTAGGCTAATGGGTCTGTAGTTCCCAGGGCCAGTGGATGCACCCCCCCTCCCTTTGTGCAAGGGGAAGACGGTAACCATTTTCCGTTCAGCAGGGAAAAAAGCAGTGCTTAGGCTGTGGTTGAAAAGAGTACCCAATGGTGTTGCTGACTCCTGTTTTAAACAATTGAGAACGCAGCCTGGGATGTTATCAGGTCCCATATCCGGTCCCATAGAGGCTGTGTTTTTGGCCTTGGAGAGAGCAAATAAGACCTGCTCTTTAGAGATAGTAAGTGGAGAGTAGGTGGTAGGAATGTTTGGGATATATGTGGCGGGGACAGGGGGGGAGAAGTTGTCACTGAAACTGTCCGCTAGCATGTTGGCTATTTCCACTGGTTCAGTGTATGTGGTACCATTCACCACCAGTTCAGTACAAATCTGGACTTTTCCTTTAAGGTTTCGGATGTAGCTAAAGAAGGCCTTATGGTTATCCTTAGCTAGGGATGCTAATGTAGATTCATAGTTAGCTTTAGAGAACTTTACAAGATGTCTTATTTGCTTGTTCAAGCTGAGAAGGGTGTGCTTCCAATTCTGAGATCATTCCTTCTTACTCGTAGACAGCAATTTCTTATTATTATTATATAGCTTGTTTATGGTGGAAGTCCACAAGGCAGGTTTGTTTTTTTCTTGAGGATCTTGCTTTGGTCCTATCAAGAATGGCTGAATCAGTATAACTGTATAGATGTTTATACAATGCATTGGTGTATATCTCAGTATAGGTGTCCTTGCTGTCAGTGGGGACAGGAGCTTTGAAGCTATTTAATACCTTCTCGTAAGATGCTGTAGTTGGCTTTGCAGAAGTTTTTTTACCCTAATTTCTCCTGGGGGGGGGGGGGTCTGATGCTATCGTTGCTTCGAAAGAGACTGATTATTGATCACACTTAAGGTGGTGTACTATTCTACCATATTGGTGAGTACCAAGTCTAGAATGTGTGGGCCCCTAATGGAGGTGCCAACTTTCCGCTCCAAGGCATTTGAGTTAACAAAGTCCAAGAAACTTTGAACGAGTGTGATTGTATATATGTAATTTACCCAATCTATGGACAGGTAGTTAGTCACCCATAACCAGGGTGTTTGGTTGCATTTTGAGGAACTAATGTAGGTCTAAGGAGGCAGTGTGGATATCATGGTTCATGGAGGGGGATCTGTAGCTGACAATAACTTGGAGAGGGGTCTTTCCTATAGTTATTTGTGCATGGAGTAACTCTAGGGAATCATTCTGTTTAACCAATCTGGAGGTGTATTTATCTTTGAAGTCATTCTCTTTTAGTTTTCATGTGTTCATTTTGTGGTCTGAATGTGTGGAAGGCATTATATCCCAGTATACCCGGGGATGCTCTCCACAGCCTTGAACCATGTCTCTGTGACTGCACAGATGTTAATATCTTCCAAGGTGAGGAGGGTTTCCAGTGAGTTCAGTTTCAGATTTAGACTCCTAGCGTTTAGCAGCATAAACTTAAGGTTGTTTCTTGAGGACAGTTTTAGATCAGGAATTTTGTTTTTGTGTCATTGCCTAAAAAAGGCACTATGGGGCTGGCAACAGCCTTGTCACATGTTTTTTAGAATGTTATGTATTTGTGTATTTCTTGTTGTTGTATTATTCTGAAGAAGTCTGCTGTATGTGAGGTGAGAGTGCCAAGGTATGTTTCATTTAGTCTCAAGGTGTTTTGTGGGTTGTGGTTTGTTGTTTTACACTGACAAAGGTGTACCATTGAGTTTTAAGTGCACCCACCCCTCCTTTCTTTTTCTTAGTGTCTCTTTAGGGTTTGGGTGGGTACTTATATTCAGTCCTTCTTTTTAGGTACCCTTCCTCCCTAAATTGACATACAGCATAATGTTAAGTTGTGTATCTCGCCTTCATTCTTGCTGGATGGGTTCGGAGCCGACCTCGGCTCCGACTCGGCCACTCTAAAGCTCGAGAGTTGGTTCCACCGGCTCGAGGCCCCCCTTATATCCCACAATGCTAGGCGTGAATTACCTCAGATCTCGTTTGCCGCTACAGCGATCAAGGTGTTGTTTTTTCTACCGGCTCAGGTCAGTGGTATTAGATCAGTCTTAAAAACTATTTAAACCCCTTTTTAGCTTAGCTTTTTCTTCTTTAGCTATAGTGTAGTGGATATTATCCTTTCTACCCTTATCCAGTCCCTTTCCCACAAGAACTGTTAAGTTCTTTCCTTAGGCCTTCGGGCCCTCTATCCCTAATAGTGGTGTGTATGTGTTTTGTAGGGATTTATTTTATATAAATAACTAATTTCTTTAGCCTTTAGTTAATTTACTTTTTTCTGATAGTGTAATCGGTGTGTGTGTGTTTTGTGTGGTGATTACACTTCGGTTCCTTGAAAATGTCCAAGGATTCAAAGGTCTCAGGCTTCAAGAAGTGTGACTCGTGCTGTCAGAAAATGTCTCTGACAGACGGTCACACTTCTTGTGTGTACTGCCTGGGACCTTTACACCTGCAGGACTCTTGTGCTGTATGCCATGGCTTCAGCCCCAGAGTCCTGCAGGAAAGAAAGAACAAACTCATCCTAAGGGGTTTGCTCAAGCCTGAAGGTTCCCTAACTGCTTCATCGGGAAAACCTTCCAAGGCTTCTAAGACCTCGACTCCAGTTTCTGAGTCGAGGCCTAAGGCTTCGAAACCTACTGCTACATCGGCTCCGGATGGAGCCGATGAGTCTTTGACTACAATTTCTGTGGTTCCCTCGGCTCCGGCTGGAGCCGAGGTATTGGAGATTCCTGGGTCGGCTCCGATCAGACTATCGGAGCCGACATCTAGAAAGAGGTCGAGGTCACCATCCCTTGGCTCCGTTCATTCGGCTCCAGCATCTCCCTTGCTGTCTGAACGGAGCCACAGATCTCACTCCTCCAGGTCATCGAGGTTCTCGGATCATGACCTCCAGAGGGTAGTGAGTCGACTTCTAAAGTCCGAGGCACTGGCCCAAATGCTTCAGAGCCCGACTCATCAGTCGATGCCTCAACCTATTCCTCTAAATATTCCTCCTCCGACTCCTTTGAGCTTGGAGCCGGGGCGTCTCGGAACCGAGACTGTGGTAGCGTCGGAGCCGATACATTTGTCTTTGGTTCCGTCGTCGGCTCCGATTTCTTCTTTTGAAGAATCTCGGCGCCGGACTTCCCTCGTCGGCTCCGAGGGGGTGAGTGGCATCGGACCCTTGTCTGACCCCCCTCTCCCTCTCGGTGCTTCGGCACTGGTGAGTTCGGCTCCGACATCGGCCTCGGAGCCATCTCTGTCGGTGCCGAGGGAGGTTCTCAGCTTCTCGGAGCGGGGACCTCTGGCTCTGCCTGACAGGGGTGCGTTCGAGGTCATGCGGAGAGTGTTGGAACCTTGTTCAACTCCACAGTCGGCTCCGTCCATCCCTCCCTCTTCGGTGCCTCAGGTTATGTCTACTCACTCCCTCATCCCAGACCGCAGAGAGCCAGCTCCTCAAGAATCCCCTGTGGGGATCTCATCCTCTTCCGAGGCCTCCCCTGAATTGGCAGGAGCCCCCTAGGAAGAGAAAGTGTAAGAGGAAGCACATAGACTCACCTGAGTCTGTCACCTCTGACACAGATTTAGAGGATTCCGAGGGTTCCCCCCATTCCCCTTCTGAAGATGTCTCCTTCGCAGACATTCTAGAGATCCTGAAACAGAGGGGAAATTGGCCAGCCCTTAACCCTTCGGAGGATGAATCTGTGTATCTTGAGGCGTTTGGCTCTCGCCCTTCCACCTCCTGGGTGTCCCCCCCCTTTGATCCCCTCATGCAGGTGGTGGCAAAGAAAGCCTGGACGGCTCCTGACTCAGTGGACCCTACCCCCAGGAGACCTTCTAAATTTATAACAGCACCAACTGACAAACAATTTCTGACCAAAGGTGTTACTGTGGATGCTATGGTGGTAGCTGCTGCCACCAAGAAGGAACTAGCTGATCCTTCAGTGCCTGTTCATCCCCCTAACAAAGAATCTAGGTCTATGGACAGGTATGGGAAGCGGATGTTTTCGTCAGTGACCTTTGCAATGTGTTCGCTGAACTACCTATGCCATTTCACCCGTCTCCAGAGAGACTTGATCAAGGAAGCGAGTGAGATGTTGAAGGATCCTACAGCTGCAGATTTTCAGGACAAAATGAACACCCAGCTGACTACCCTGAATTCGATAGCTAACTCCTCCATGCGCCTCCTTTCATATGCGGCTGATGGAGCGAGTAGAGCCGCAGGGACAGGTGTTGCCTTATGCCGGCATGCCTGGATGCGACTGTGCAATTTTGCGGACCCCTTTAAAACGTCTTTCACTAATTCCCCGTTTGATGGATCATCTCTTTGGTCCTCAAGTGAAAGAAACCTTGACTAGGTGCGAGACGGATGGCAAAACTCTATCTGCCGTCTGAGTCCGTTTTTCTACTCCTTCTAGACCTTACCCCAAAGGCCAGAAAAGTGGGAAAATGTGGTTCCGCAAACAATCTCAAGGGAATTTGCCTGACGCACAGAGTCGGTTCCCCTCCAGAGGCAGAGGAGGGAACAATAATGGTAGACGTCGCCCCAGAGGCAGAGGGGGTCCGCAGAACCAGGGCAATCGAGAAACCTTTTCCGATCAGCCCTTTCAGCATCCCTGAGGTGTTGCCCGACTGTCCACCTTCGGAGGCAGTCGGGGGAAGATTGTCACTGTACCCAGAAGCCTGGCTATCCCTAACTCAAGACAAGTGGGTACAGTCCATCATTTCCGAAGGCTATTCCATTCCCTTCGTTCGCATTCCAAACCGATCAAAAAAATCCCTTCCAGATGTTCCACCCGCTCAAAGGGATCTTGCAGCTTTGGAAATTTCAAAGCTGCTTGCAAAAAGAGCAATTCAGCCAGTTCCAGCAGACCAGCAAGGATCCGGAATCTACTCCAGGTTCTTTTTAGTTCCAAAGAAAACAGGGGACTGGAGACCAATTTTGGATCTCAGTATCTTGAACAAGTCGGTCAAGAAAACAAGATTTCAGATGGTCACGCTACAGTCCATCCTTCCCCTATTGGGAAAGAAAAACTGGATGTGCTCTATAGACCTTCAGGATGCGTACTATCACATAAAAATGAACAGACGCTCCAGAAGGTTCCTCCGCTTCAGGCTGGGAACCAGTCATTTTCAATTCAGGGCCCTGCCCTTTGGTCTCACCACTGCCCCCCGGGTGTTTACCAAATGCATGGCAGTGGTAGCTTCTCACCTGAGACGTCAAGGATTCCAGGTGTTTCCATATTTGGACGACTGGCTCCTCACAGCTCCCACCAAGCATCTTCTTCTAATGACCAGGGACTACACCTTTCGCATTTGTCAAAACTTAGGCATTTCAATAAACTGCGACAAGTCTGTTTTGTCACCTTGTCATACTATTACCTTCATAGGCGCAAATCTAGACACAGTCAACATGTCTGCGAGACTAACGATCAGAGAATAACAGACATACACAAACTGGTCTCGCTCCTCTTCAGCAGCAACAGAGTCAAAGCCAGGTTAGTTCTGAAAGTATTGGGGATTATGGCGGCTGCCATACCTCTGCTTCCATTAGCCAGATTCCACATGAGAATCCTTCAATGGATGCTCTTCACACAATGGTCATACCAGCAACTTCCGATGTCCCACACCATTATGATTACGCAAACATGCAGGAATCATCTTCTGTGGTGGATGTCTTCCCCTCAGCTCTTCTTGGGAAGACCTTTTGTTCCTTCCCCTCCGGTTGCTACTCTGACAACGGACGCCTCCCTGATCGGGTGGGGGGGGCATTATCAGGGCAGAACTGTCCAGGGCACATGGCAACCAGACGAATGCCACTTGCACATAAATGTTCTAGAGATGAGAGCAGTGCTTTTAGCGTTGCAAGCCCTTCAAGACTCTCTTCCCTTGGGAACGATAGCAATCCAGACGAACAATATGTCTGTAGTGTGGTATATCAACAAACAAGGCGGAACCAGGTCCTATCCCCTATGTCGAGAAGCACTCAGACTGTGGCAATGGGCGATTTCTTCTCAGCGGTTTCTGATAGCAACGCACATCCCCGGGAAATCCAATCATATCGCGGACAAGTTGAGCAGAGCTATCCTCATGCCTCACGAGTGGTCTCTGAAAGACTCTGTTGTGAGAGAAATTTTTCTCAAGTGGGGTCAGCCTTGCTGCAACCTTTTTGCTACTCCCCAAAACAGCAAGTGCAGAGATTATTTCACCCTATTCCCGTTACCAGGCCAGCCCAGCAGAGACGCTCTAGTCCAAGTTTGGCCCCGGGGACTTCTGTATGCATTTCCTCCCTTCCCACTAATCTCTCAAGTGATACAGAAAGCTATCGCTCAGAAGGCCTCCTTGATCCTCATTGCTCCTTACTGGCCTTGACAGGTTTGGTTCCCCTTTCTACATCAATTTCTGTTGGAGCAACCTTGGCATCTGGACCTAGTTCCAGATCTTTTGATCCATCAGTCGGGTCAGTTTCATCGCTCCCTCCCCTCTCTGAACCTCACTGCTTGGTTCCTCCAATTCCAACCTTAGCCAGGCTTCCTCAAATATCTCACTCTGTTCGAGATATTTTGATAGCTTCCCATAAATCATCCACTCGAAAGATTTATCTGAGTAAGTGGAAACGTTTTGCCTATTGGGCTCAAGGAAGGGACATAGATCCTTTCACGGCTTCCATCCAAATAGTCCTTGATTTTCTAGCTGAACTCTTCCATGCAGGTTCATCTCCTTCTACTCTTAAAGTTCAATTGGCAGCTATTTCTAACTTTCATGTGGGCATTTCAGAGTCTGCCATAATGTCCCACAAGCTTTGCAAAGCCTTTTTGAAGGGAGTTTTTCTACTCAGACCTCCTATAAGAAATCCTCCTCCTCCTTGGGACCTAAATTTAGTTCTCAGTTCCTTAATTCTCCCCCCCTTTCGAACCTGCAGCTTCCTGTTCTTTAAAACTGCTATCATGGAAGACTCTCTTTCTGGTAGCTATTACTTCAGCTAGAAGAGTTTCAGAACTTCATGCACTCAGCTGTCGACCTCCTTATCTGTTGTTCCATAAGGACAGGGTATCCTTACGAACCAACCCGTGCTTTTTACCTAAAATAGCCTCGGCGTCTAACCTAAATCAAAGCATTGACCTCCCTGTGTTTTTTCCAGACTATTCTAATAGGTCTGAACAAAAATTGCATTGGCTAGATGTTCATCGTCAGTTAAGGTACTATTTGGATAGAACCAAAACAATTCAGAAAATCTGACCAGCTGTTTGTCTCTTATGCAGAAGGCAGAAAGGGACTTTCTGTTTCCAAGGTATCACTATCTAGATGGCTAACATCTCTAATTTCCATTGTCTATGAAATAAGACACCAAAAGCTGCCTAACAAACCTAAAGCCCATTCCACCAGAGCTTTGGCTACTTCTATAGCCTTCCAAGACAGACTGCCTATTGACACCATTTGTGCAGCGGCTACTTGGGCTACTCCTCACACTTTCATTTCACATTATAAGTTGGATTTAGCTTCTAGGCATAGAGCTAACTTTGGTTCCACTGTTCTCAAGAGTCTGTTCCGTTAGGCCACCCGGGACAAGGTGCTAGGGACGCGGTCCCATCCAGCAAGAATGAAGGCGAGATAGACAACTTAACATATAGAAGTTATGTTCTTACCATAACGTTCCATGTTAGTTGTCTTCTTCTCACCTTCTTTATTGCGTCCCACCCTCCTTCCCCCTGGCCTGGACAGACCTAGAGGAGTTTGATTGTGACCTCTCTTTCTACCACCTCTTTGCGATAGGTATATGCTCTGCTGTGCATATTTTCCTAGATCAGGCTTAGGTCACCTTTTCTCCTTTCCTTTGTTTATAGAGGTGGACTCTTTTCCAGTTTTTTCCTGGTTGTATTATTAGCTGGGCCTAGCTCACAAACGAGATCTGAGGTAATTCACGCCTAGCATTGTGGGATATAAGGGGGGCCTCGAGCCGGTGGAACCAACTCTCGAGCTTTAGAGTGGCCGAGTCGGAGCCGAGGTCGGCTCCGAACCCATCCAGCAAGAAAGAAGGCGAGAAGAAGACAACTAACATGGAAAGTTATGGTAAGAACATAACTTCTATATTATTCTCATCTGGTTGAACATTTTGGTCAGAGGTTCACTTTTTGCAGGCAAATTTTCATGTTGTGGTCTCAGGTCTCACCACATGGGGGAAGAAGAGCATGAAAAAAACAAAGATGGAGTGGGAAGATGTCCCTCTTAATGGTAGGTGCTGATTTCCATATAGGAGGGCATCCACCCAAGGAGAGGGAAGGTTGCAAGGGTGTGGAAGTTGGGCTAGACATCTTATCTTTTGTCAGACATCCCAAGAAGAGTGGACATACTTGAACAACTGCTATACTGTAATGGTGAGTGTACTTACAATGACTGTACTTTCTTCCAACTTCTGTTTTCTAGCCTTTGATTGGCAGAACAAATTCAGAGGTGTTACTTGTGAAGATAGCAGCCCATTAGTTCCAATGGAAGACTCAAAAAAAAAAAAAAAAGATAGTATAGATCATTGACTAAAAGATATGAAAATATTGTTAAACATCAAGAAAGATTCTTTAAGAAAATTACTCATTGTATTGCTGTTTTATTTCAGAAACTTCCAATCGTTAAAACCAGGGGTCGCAAACGTAAGAGAATTAACAGCAGTGTTACTACAGAGACAATTTCTGAGACTACAGAAGTATTAAATGAACCCTTTGAAAATTCTGATGATGAAAGACCAATGCCACGGCTTGTGCCTCCTGAGGTTGAAGGGAATGAAGAGAAGGACTTTAAGCCAGTCATTAAAAGGTTTTATAGGCGCCAGCGTGGTAGGCACAGGCACATTAACAAGCAGGAAAAAGACAGTCACCGACCTGATGATGAAAAACTTGGTGCCGATTACTGTACAGGTAATGAAGAATTGACTCAAGAGATATTCAGCAGCAGTAATGTAATTTATGTTGCTGAGAAGCAAGGGTAGAACTCTCACATTGACTAGAAGTGCCATTGTTGGCAAAATAGTATTAGTAAAGCAAGGAATTTTTTTTGTTAAAAGTTAACTTTTGCTCACACAGTTGCTCTACATCTTTTTTTGTACAAAGAAGTAACAGTGGACTCCAGTATATTTCATTTCTGAAAATAAACTGTCTTGCTTTATGTAATTTTAGGATGTTTTAGTTGCTAATCCCCAACAAATCTCATAAAAGGTAGATTGCTTCATTGTTGCTTTTTGATTTTTTTCTTAACAATTTTAACTGATTGTATACATATGCAAAGGTTGTTGAATACCAAGCCTGCATTGCATAAATTTTGGAAGTTATTTTCCTAGCTGCATGCTGTGGTACTGATGCTACAGCCTAGATGTAGAATATTGTTCGAGTACTGGTGCATTGAATAACTGATTCTCTTCTCGCATTTTAATTTAAAATCTTGTAGACGTGTGTTTTAGTATTTTGTTGTGTGAAAGGTTGTCTGTAGTTCGGTAATGCCTTCACTTGATCTGACATTTAATGTTGTGAAACAATTTATGAAGTTAAGCAAAATTTATTTATTGTACAAAAAAAAAAACATTTCTCCATATTACCCATCAGCTGTGTTAGGGGCATCTCTGAAATTATTCTTTTATGTTTATCCTTTTACAATTCTTCACAATTTTAGCCTCCTGTTTTCCTTAATCCCAAGCTGCTCCTCCAGTGGTATTACTATAGGGCTAGAAATAAAATAAAAATGAGTTATGATTACATGCTGTAAATGGAAGTAAAGGTTAAAATTGACATTTCAACAAGAAATCTTCAGAAGCCTACCTAATAAGAAAGCAAGCTGTCATTTATTTTTCTTACAGAATCTTTCTGACGAGGGCTTAGGGTTGAAACATTATTTTTTAACCTTTATTTTCCATCAACACCATATATTTATAACTTTTTTTTCCCCTGGCCACACGTGAACAGCACTGCCTACTTTGTTGTTACCCTGGCCTTTTTGTTTCAAAGCAGCTGTCAGTTTGAAGACCGTGTTGCAGGAGTTTTGTAGATCTAGTGAAAGTTGTCTGATAGCAAACAATAAAATTTTCCCTTTTGTCGCTCAGGCATGTGGCAGATGCTGCTTTTGGAGCTTCCTTAATAATGCTTAAATGTTGCATGATTTGTCAGCTGTATATGTGATATTGCACTTCTTTCTCCCCTTGTAGTTACTGTAGAGAAACATAAGTATGTATGTAGGTACTGTGATATACTATGGCAAATAGGAAAAAGGAGGTTCACCCTTGAAAATTGCATTCCTTAGGAGGTTGACCATTTGTATGCTGTTCCTTCCTTTTCTTTACAGGGGGGTCCTACTGGTCAGAAATTAGTTCTGGGGTTTACAGGACATGGAGAAAGATAGGAGTCAGTCCAGGAGTACAAGAGTGTAAGGTTAGAGCCCTTCAAAGAGGTTTTGGGTATTGCCATATCAAGTAAGGAATGTCTTAGGCCTTCACAAGTAGAAGTCATAAATAGCACCCCCCCCAAAAAAAATGTGGAAATGGTTAAAGGAGGATATTGGAAAAGGCTGCCTTAAATACATTATGGAAGAAATCAGATCAGGCTGAAGAAATGTTCAGTTCTTGCAAAACTCAAAGTTCATCTCTTACAAAATCTGTTTTTTTCCCTTTAGCTTCTTCAAAGGAAACTACAAAGGACAATCCAGAACCTGTAAAGTGTAAAAAAGGTTGGCCCAAGGGAGTAAAGCGTGGACCACCCAAGTGGAGACGCAAGAAGGAGAAAAAATATGGCTTCAAACTGAACCTGTATACTCCACCTGAAACTCCTTTAGAACCCGACCTCCAAATGGCTTGTGAAGAACAGAAGGAAGTAGCTGATGAACAAACCAAAGCTCATGTTGAAACTAAGCAGGACTGCAGTATGATTCTAAAAGAAGAAAAATCTCAGGTAACTGATTCTGCAAAGGTATCATCTAAAGTTCAGAGATTTGAAGACATTACTGCTAAATCAGAGGAAAGTGATACTGTGAATGAAAAATCTGAAGATGAAGAAGAGGAAGCAAGATCAGAAATGGCTAACAACCTTGAAGAAAGTCACAGTAATAAACAGCTATGCATAGAACAAAGGAATGAAGGACTTGTAGCAAAGGAGTGTGATAAGTCTAGCAAGGCGGTGGATCGTGAAGAGGATGAAGAGGAGGAGGAAGAGCCAACTCATAATGATGATCATGATGCAGATGATGAGGATGATGGTCACCTGGATTTAAATGAAGCAGTAAAGGAAGGCAACTTGGAATCACTCAGTGTAGTACATGAACAACAGGAGGTTTTTTTAGACATGAATGTTCAAGGCACTGCTTCTGAGCATGATAGTGTAATGGAGTGCACAGATAATCTTGCAGCAGAGTCAGAAGAAGAACATTATAATGAGCCCACTGCAGAGTCAGAAGAAGAACATTGTAATGAGCCCACTGCAGAGTCAGAAGAAGAACATGATAACGAGCCCACAGTTGATTCAGAACATGTGCTTGAATCTGAAGATGAAAATTCGGATGACCAAGATCAAAAAGACAATGAACAATTTAGTCCTGAATTTAAAGTCAGTAATCTAGATGCTGAGGTCGATACAGAGACTGCACAAGCAGTTCAGTCTCTGACTCAGGAGAACAGTGAAGACGAGGAAGAGGAGGAGGAGGAGGAGGATGAAACTTTCCAAGACTGTGCAGAAACAGAGGAGGCATGCAGGAGTCTTCAGAGTTATACTAGGACAGTTCAAAGCCCCCAGATGCATACCACAGATCACTCAAACAGCAGTAGTCCTGAGTCTGTCCACTCTCACCCTAGCCAGTCTGTGCACTCTGTTAACAGTCCAGATATTCCAACTCTGGATGGCAGTTATACACAGATTAGTCCAGATCAAAATAATATCTCTGTGCCGTCTCTACAAAACTTGGAAACCAGCCCAATGATGGATGTTCCATCAGTTTCAGATCACTCACAGCAGGTTGTGGATAGTGGGTTTAGTGACCTAGGCAGTATAGAAAGTACAACTGAAAACTATGAAAATCCTAGTAGTTATGATTCAACAATAGGAAGCAGTATTTGTGGGAATAATTCATCTCAAAACAGCTGCTCGTATAGTAACATCACATCTAGTAGCCTTACTCCGAGTAGCTGTGCAGTTACGCAACAGATGGCAAGTGTTAATGGGAGCTGTAGTGTAATGCAGCAGAATAACATCAGCTCTCCTTCAAACTGTAGTGTTAAATCTCCTCAAGGATGTGCCGTTGAAAGACCCCCAAGCAGCAATCAGCAACAGCAGCAGCAGCTGTCACAGTGTAGTATAAATACAAACTTTACACCATCTGTGCAGTTGAGTGAAATTCCAGAGACTGGTAATGCTAACATTGCCGTTTATGAAAGGATGGGACAAAATGACTTTGCAGCAGGGCATTATGCTCAGCCATCAGCCACATTTAGCCTAGCTAAACTGCAGCAGTTGACAAACACATTGATGGACCATTCTTTGCCTTACAGTCATTCAGCAGCAGTTACTTCCTATGCAAATAGTGTCTCACTGTCCACACTGAGTAACACAGGGCTGGTCCAGCTGTCTCAGTCAGCACATTCTGTTGCCGGTGGCCCACAGACTCAATCAACAGTGACCCCTCCACCTAATTTGACACCGCCACCTATGAATTTGCCACCACCTCTTTTGCAGCGGAATATGGCAACCCCAAATATTGGACTCACCCACTCACAGAGACTGCAGACTCAGATGACAACCAAAGGACATGCATCTGTGAGACCGAAGTCGTCATCTCTGCCATTGACAGCAGCAGTTCATTCACAACAGATCTATGGGCGTCCTCCTCCTATGCAGACACCTGCACGAACTTTATCTATGCAGCGCAGCATGAATATGAGTGTAAATCTGATGCCAACTACCCCTTATAATGTTAATTCAATGAACATGAACACGCTGAATGCTATGAATGGTTATAGGATGCCTCAGACTGTGATGAATGGTGGCTACCATGGCAATCATAGCTACATGAATCAGGCACCACAGTACCCAGTGCAGATGCAGATGGGAATGATGGGAACGCAGCCATATGCACAGCAGACAATGCAGGCAACTCCACACAGCAACATGATGTACAGCCCACCAGGACATCATAGTTATATGAATACTAGCATGTCAAAACAGTCTTTAAATGGATCATATATACGGAGGTAGATTACACTATTTTGGCTATTTATAGTACTGAAATTGCCAGTCATTTAAAATTGCACAGGGATGACTGGAATAATGGACTTTTAATTTTAACAATTAGTACGATTGCTGAAAACTGTGTGTATGTAGGTGTGTGAATGTATACATGTGCGAGTGTGTGTCTATATATATATATATATATATATATATATATATATATATATATATATATACACACACACACATATAGTGAATGTATGCATGTGTGTGTGTGTATATGTGTGTGTATATATATATATATATATATATATATATATATGTGTGTGTGTGTTTGTGTGTGTATATATATATATATATATATATATATATATATATATGTGTGTGTGTGTGTGTGTGTGTATATATATATATATATATAATGTACACACACAAAATACATGTAAAATATATGTATGTTCGTTTCTATATTTGTGTGAGAGCATATATATATATATATATATATATATATATATATATATATATATATGCCTGTGTGTGTGTGAGTGCATATATATATATGTCTGTGTATATATATACACACACACACACACACACACACACACACACACACACACACACACACACACAGATTTACATGTTGTACTTATTTGTTCACCTGCGTTACCATGCTTTGTGCAGCAGAAAGCCTTATGCAGTAATCATAAAGTATTTATGTTCCTATGTTGTTTTTCTGTTTTTTTCTTTTTTTTTATAATTTATGAGTGGATCTTATTTTTGAACAAAAGGAAAGTTGTACTGCAAGTGTACCTGTTGCCACATACACAAAGTAATGTACATTTACAGAGAGTAGTCTGATAGTACTGGACCCAACATGCATTCTATATATTTGCCTTTTGCCTTCATTGTTTCTGTTACTGTATATTTTGTTTTTTCTTAAAGTGACACCTTACAGCATGCTGCTAATGTCTTTGTTAGTGACAGTGCATTTTGTAGTTCTGTAAAAGTGTTGTGCTTAATTTAACAATAAGCCATTTCCTAAGTTTATTTCCTTGATTAGGTTGCCCCAGTTTCAGGTTGAAAAAAAATCTATATTTTTGTTAATTGCAAAATTGTAAAAAGTTATTAACATTAGTACTGATTCTGCTAGTCTAAGGGGTTTTATTGCTAAATGTTTGGTGTATAATTGATAATGTTCCCACTTTAGTAACAGCTGAGGGGGAAAAAGGCAGCTTTCTGTTTTATAAATGGAATTTATTTTGTCTGTTTAATGAATGACACAGATTTCGGTGTTTATACCTGTCCAGTTTTGAAAATATTTCAAATGAACATTATTAAAAAAAGTGATGGAATTAAAGAAAATAAATAGTGAATTTGGTGCAGAGTTGCTATTTTATGGAAATGCCTTTAACTTTACATTTTCATTCCATCTGTAGATTTTTCTATCTTTATAAAATATTGGAATTATATTTTAAAGAAATGGAAGAACAAACCTTAGAGAAGTAGGTTGTGAATAGACCACATTAAGCTTATGTATCGCATGTAAAAAGCTGAAGTTATTTGTGTCTGTTTATACTGCTTCCTTTTGTAGCCTTTGTACCTGTACAGGGTGACTGTAAAGAACCGAAAGGACAAGGCTGAATAATGTATTATATAGAGCAAAGTGATGCTCTTGTATTTATCGGTTATCTTTTTAGTCAGTCACCTAAAAACGCTGTACATTTTAATATAAAATAAATTATGATGAGCCATTTAAAGCTTTCTGTATCATGTCATATTATGAAAGAGAAAATGGGTCCATTTTGCATGCATGCTATGTTGTTATTGTTACAGTGCCTTAAAACAAAGATGTTAGCATTTTGGTAGCTTGATATAGTAACTTTTTTAGACATTTTAGAGTTAACTGGTTCTGTGATGGAGAATGTGTTGCAGCCATATTTGCCAAGCAGCCAAAGGCATATGTACTGTCAGTGCCACTGTATGCTGTTGTTGTAGTCAAGACCGACAATAAAGAAAGAAAACAATAAGACCTTCAGTTTCTCTAGAGCATGACACTGTCATTTGTTTAGTTATATTTGCTTGATAGGTGGGTTATATTTCATTAAGAAGTCACTTTGTGAACAGTAGCTTTCTTTCAGAATATACTTTGCTTTGATTTTCCTTGGTAGAGTTTATAGATCTTAGATAAGCTGGAAATTAAAAGGATTTTTAGCAGTGCTGTTACCAAATCCAGAGAATGCTGTCAGCAGAATTATAGATGTTCATCAATGGATCACTATTGCCATAGACTAAGCTACACCGGATATAAAAAGTGTAAACACCCCTGTTCAAAAAGCCAGTTTTTTGTGATATAAAAAAGTGAGACTGCAATAAATCATTTCAAAACTTTTCCTATCTTTAATGTGACCTATAAACATGTACAATTCAATTGAAAAACAAACATATCTGTTAGGGGAAAAATATAACAAAAAATGTACAATAAGCTAGTTGCATAAGTGTGCACACCCTTAATCTAATACTTTGTTGAAGCACCTTTTTATTTAATTACAGCATTCAGTCTTCTTGGGTAGGAGTCTATCAGCATAGCACATCTTGACTTGGCAATATCTGCCCACTCTTCCTTGTAAAAGTGCTCGAAGTCTGTCAGATTGCGAGGGCATCTCTTGTGCACAGCCCTCTTCAGGTCACCCCACAGATGTTCTATTGGATTTAGGTCTGGGCTCTGGTTGAGCCATTCCAAAACTTTAATTTTCTTCTGGTGAAGCCATTCTTTTGTTGATTTGGATGTATGCTTGGAGTCATTGTCGTGTTGAAAGGTGAAATTCCTCTTCATCTTCAGCTTTCTAGCAGATGCCTGAAGGTTTTGGGCCAAAAGTGACTGGTATTTGGAACTGTTCATAATTCACTCCACCTTGACTAAAGCCCCAGTTCCAGCTGAAGAAAGGCAACCCCAAAGCACGATACTGTTTCCAACGTGCTTTACCTTGGGGATGGTGTTCTTTTGGTGAGGTGAAGTGTTGTTTTTGCGCAAAAGTACCTTTTGGAATTGTGGCCAAAAAGTTCAACCTTGGTCTCGTCAGACCATAACACATTTTCTCATATGCTTTTGGGAGACTTGATGTTTTGTTTTGCAAATTCTAGCCGGGCCTGGATGTTTTTCTGTGTAAGAAAAGGCTTCCATCTTGCAACCCTACCCCATAGCCCAGACATATGGAGAATATGGGAGATTGTTGTCACATGTAGTACACAACCCATACTTGCCAGAAATTCCTGCAGCTCCTTCAGTGTTACTGTAGGTCTCTTGGCAGCCTCCCTGACCAGTTTTCATCTTGTCTCTTCTTTAATTTTGGAAGGACGTCCAGTTCTTTGCAATGTCACTGTTGTCCCATAGTTTCTCCACTTTTTGATGACTTTCTTCACTGTGTTCCCTGGTATATCCAATGCTGTGGAAATTCTTTTGTACCCTTCTCCTGACTCATACCTTTCAACAATGACATCCCTTTAATGCTTTGTAAGCTGTCTGCGAACCATGGCTTTTGCTGTAACAGGCAACTGAGTAAATGTCAGGAAAATCCTACTAGGACAGCTGAACTTTATTTGGGGTTAATCATAGTCTCTTTAATTGATGGCAGGTGTGTACCCAAGAAGACTGAATGCTGTAAATAAATCATAAGGTGCTTCAACAAAGTATTAGTTTAAGGGTGTGCACACTTGTGCAACCAGCTTATTGTACATGATTTACTTTTTATATTTTTCCCCTAGCAGATTTGTTTGTTTTTCAATTGAATTGTACAGGTTGTAGGTCTCATTAAAGGTGGGAAAAGTTTTGAAATGATTTATTGTAGTCTCATTTTTTGTATCACAAAAACCTGGCATTTTAACAGGGGTGTGTACACTTTTTATATCCTCTGTATATGGGTTATATCTTACCAAGTATATGACTAACAGCCAGCATTCAAAGCTTTAGGGCATCTTCTATGCACCCTAGATACTGAATAGTTTGAAGAGAACAGCATAAAGTGGTTAAGAAGTTACACCTTCATAAGTTTCTTGCCATTGAAGTTGCTTTGCTGTGGGCTTCAAGTGATTGACACAAAGCGGCAGTCAGAGCTTCACCATGGCTGGGCAGATAAGTCCACCTCTAGAGAAGATATTCCACTTTTTAAAATTTTCTGAGAAAAAATGTACTTTTTCATAGGTTCATAGGTTCATACTAGGCTATCTGCCCTAGGGCATTTATAAGCCTAGCCAGAGTGCGTTTGGCTTTCGCCACCCATTTTAAATTAATTTTGCTATGCCCTTTTTCGAGGTTAGTATACTGTGCCTCTGTCTAACAGTGACACAGAAGTGATACCCGGGGTAAACCTATCATCTCCCATCCACTCATCAAGATTCCTCTTGAAGAGAAATCAGTGAGGGACTCTGCCTAACCTGGACTGGGATTTTATTCCAGAGTGAAGGGAGCCTCTGGGTTATGAATCTGTCCCTCCAGCATGTCCTATATATTTCAGTGCTGAGGTTCAAGTCTCTCAAGCGTGTAGCTCGATGGGATTTGGATTTTCTGAGGTGCAGCATGTCCATTAATTCCGGGTTGGACATGGCTTTATACGTCAGGCACAGATTGCCTCTGAGCAGGCGGTATGCCACTGAGTAGAGCTGGAGTTTCTTTAACCAGGCAGCATAGGGCATCTGTTTGAGCCCTTTGATCCTCTTGGTGAGGTACTTTGGGTTCTTTCCAGTTGCTGCAGGTGTCTGGTAAGGTACATCCCAAAAGGGGCATTGTACTCAATTATGGGCCTGATGAGGGATGACTAGAGCGGCACGATGATCTCCCCTGATCTAGATGTGAATCCCTTCATGATTAGGTGGGCTATATAAAATGTTTTTCACTTTGGCCACGTGGTTGTCAGATGAGAGATTGCTATCAACTTGGGTCCCTAATTACTTCTTCCGTACTTAATGGATTACCACCTATGTGGTAATTTGTGGGCACTTTGTTTTTGCCAAAGGGGATGACTATACACTTTTTGGCGTTTAGCTTGAGGCCATGGCTCTGGCACCAGTTGTCTGTTTCTATGAGGCCCTTTTGGAGGATGCTTGTGTCGGCTGGAGAGTCGATTATGGCACCCAGTTTGCAGTCATCTGCGAACTTGGTCAGCCACAGTCCTTCCGTGTTGGCCTGTACCTCCGAGAAATATATACCGAACAAGAGCGGTCCCAGGACTGAGCCTTGTGGGACGCCACTTGTAACTGGTTTGGAGTCTGACATGGCTCCAGCAATTCTAACCATGTGGGTTCTGTCCTTGAGCCAGTTTGCAACCCATCTAGTGACATAGGGGTTTATATTTAAGCTGGTGAGCTTATCTATAATGCTTGAGTGGGGTATTGTATCGAAGGTTTTTACGAGGTCCAGGTAGGCTGTGTGGACCACTTTCCCCTCGTCAATGGCCTTGGTGACTGTTTCAAAGAAATCGATCAGATTTAAGAGGCAGGATCTGCCCTTAACAAAGCCGAACTGGGTAGGATCCAGTGTCTGTAGGTCCCCAGTATCTTTATTTATGAGGTCCATGATGATCCTTTCCATAGCTTTGCAGACCAAGCTAGTCAGGCTTATGGGGCGATAGTTTCCAGGATCTGTTGAGGCACCACCTTTGTGGAGAGGGACCACTGTTGCTGTACGCCACTCTTTGGGTACATATCCTGTAGTAAGGCTGAGATTGAACAGTAGTTTTATGTTTGGGTTTAGCTCTATTTGGAGTTCATGTAGGACGCAGCCTGGGACACCGTCTGGTCCCATTGATGCTGTGTTTTTTGCTTTGGAGAGGGCGGCTCTTACCTGAGCATCTGAGATGTCAGGGGCAGCACTCTGCTGGGATAGATATTTGCCCTTTGGTGGGGAGTTTGCACTGAACCTGTTAGCTAGGATGTTGGCAATGTCTGTGGGTTCGGTGTATTTTTTGTCATTTTGGACTAATTCTGAGCATATCTGGGAATTCCCACCCAGGTTCCTAACATAACTAAAGAAAGCCTTGTGATTATCCTTAGTGTCCTGTGCAATTTTTCTCTCGAAGCTGGCCTTAGACGATTTTATGAGTGCCTGTAGATTTTGCTAATACTGATCAGAGATGCCTTCCCTTTTTGGGATTTTGCTCTATCCTGTAGTAGCTTCCTCCTTCTATTGTATAGTTTGTTTATGGCTGGAGTCCACCAGACAGGACGTCTGCCTTTGGAGGATTGGGTCTTGGTTTTATTTGGGATTGCATGATCCATGCATTCCTGAAGGTGTTCATAGAATGTATTTGTAAAGGATTCTGTGGTCTGGGCCATATTTTCCACAGGCCCGGGGGCTTTGAAGGATTCCACCTCGGTATTGAGGAGTGTGAAATTTGCTTTAGAGAAGTTTTTCACTGTGGTTTTCTGGGCAGGGGGTGGGGTCGGAGGGTGAAATTTGCTTTAGAGAAGTTTTTCACTGTGGTTTTCTGGGCAGGGGGTGGGGTCGGGATGTGAATATCCAGTGAGATTAGTTTATGGTCTGATCTTACCAGTGAGGGATACACTTCTGGTCTGGAGCATAGAGTCCCCATGCTGGTGATGATCAGGTCCAGTATGTTTTCCCCTCTTGTGGGAGTGGTAACAAGTTGTTCCATACCATTTGAGTTTATAAATTCTAGGAACCTTTGGGCTAGGGTGTTGGAGCTAGAGTAATGCTCCCAGTCTATGTTTGGGTAGTTGAAGTCGCCCAATATAATGGTGATTGGAGAGACCTTCATATTTTCCAGTGTTCTCAGGAAGACCGAGTGGGGTTCCTGGGTTTGGGAGGGTGGTCTGTAGCAGGCTATAAACTGGAAGGCAGCTTTACCCACTGTTAGTTGCACATGGATAGTCTCTGATGCTTCGTGCTGTGCCACCAACCTGGAGGTGTGGGTATCTTTGACGAATATTGATACTCCCCCTCCTTTTGTGGTTCGGTCCAAGTTTTGGGGCTGAAAAGCATGGTATGAGGTATAACCTGGTAGTGCTGGGGTGCTCTCGGGAGCCTTGAACCAGGTTTCTGTTACTGCACAGATATCGATGTTCTCCATGCTAAGGAGAGTTTTGAGTGCGTGCATCTTGAGGTTTAGACTTCTGGCTTTGAGTAGCATTACTCTTAGTTTCTTATCCCTTGTGATACCTATGGAGGTGGGTTTGTCTTTTGAGCCTTGCTAAAAAAGGCACTATGGGGGTGGCAAGAGCCTTTGCCAATATCTGAAAGCCCAGGGGTGACAGGTGAAAGCCGTCCCTAGCGAAGTATCGTGGCTTGTTGAGCATGTCATCCCAGGCTGACAGGCATTGGATCCCCTTTGAATGACACCAATACTTAAGCCAATTGTTGAAATTGATCATCTTGTCTTCATATTGTGGCATCATTCTTGGTGAGAGTAAGATGCTACTCAAGGTCAGGGTCATACCGGCCTGGGCTACATGCTCAGAGAGCTCCTCTATGTCTCTTTTCATGTAGTCCAGGAACATTATTTTTTAATGTTGCTAGAAGTTGTGTTTTTAGTGGTTGTCACTAAAAATTATACCTTACTAATGCTAACTTTTGTTAGGATTATATGTCTGAGGAAAAAAAGTGATTTAAGATAGTTTTTTGACACCTTTATTGAATTTTCACTTTAGTCGTAGAGGCAAACATGCAACTATATCAGCATGTCCACAGCCACAAACATCACATCACATATAGTCTTTTATACAGTTGTCAACAATCCAACACCACACAAATTGATCAGTCCCTGCCTTCCCCCAAACGTCACTCCTCCTCTAAAACACCACTCTGCATGCATTGTTCCCACAATCTCCAAATTTCTCCATGCACTTTGCTCCCACTGTTCCCCAAAGATCCCACCTCCATGTCTTACATCTCCATCACAATATTCTATACCTCAAACAAAGTTGATCTAGACCCCAATATCCATTCTTCAGCAACCTTAGAACCAAATTCAACAAAGTCCCACCATGTCTAAGTAACTCAGATCCTGCATCCCAGCCCAAAAAATTCACCTTCCTAGCTACATCTATCTCCCTACCCTGCACCTCTGACGGGGAAAAAAACACAGAACCACCAAAAAATCTCAAAACAACAAGACAGGAACCCTCAAATTAAAATGAAAACTTTATTCTAGCACCTCTGCTAATAAAAAGCCTTCAAGGAGTACAAAAAACAAAATGTCAAACCATATGTTTAAATACATCCTGCAATTAAATAGCAGCCGATAAAATGGCATAATTAAACAAGTACCCTCCAGTTGCAATCTAAATTAAGTCCTAAAGGACACAGAGTATGACATTTCAGAATAAAAATAATTTCTTTATATAATAATTTCCTTTTAAAAGCATTCTCTGAACAGAAACCCATGGATATTTTTTCTAAAATTGTTGCCTTCAATACATTAGGGTCTGAGTCATGAAACTGTGCAAAATGACTAGCTATAGGACTTTCTAATTTATTATGTTTAATATTCCTAATATGCTCTCGTAGTCTCACCTTAAATTTTCTCTTGCTTTCCCCAATACAAGTCAAATCACAAGGACACTTAAGAGCATAAATAATGCCGTCAGTTTCACAATTATAAACATCCGAGGGCAGAAAAGAGACTCCATTTATATAATCAAATGTTCTGACAACATGCAAACAAACACTACAGTGTCCACAGGCATAAGTACCTAAAGCACCAGAAAAGACAAGTATAGTACCTCTGACCGAGCATTCTGAAGGGAGTCTTCAAAATCTGCTAACTCCCCACACTCCCAAGACACATGTTGTAGATGTGTCCAGCACCTGGTATTGACTTGAGGAAAAACTCTTTGGAGACTGCTCAGGGCATAAAAATGGGATTTTTTTCACAAAAACACCTTCAAGCAAAAATATCAAATCCTTCAGACTCTGCCACATGCCTGGGAGGCCCACCATCCCCCTGTGAACTGCTGATGTAGTCTTCCTTCCCAATCTACTCCACCCACCCCATTGACCCCCACAGTCGTCATGCAATATTTCACGTCTTACTAATTATCCCTCCTTCAAGAGCAGCCTCTGCTCCAGACCAAACCAAAAAGAGCAGGTCCCCACCCGTGACACCAATACCCCAACAAGGAAGGCAGTCTCCAACTTGCAGTCTCTTTCCACTCCACCACCACTCCCTCTCATGCCACCTGCTCCCAGCACCTTGGTTTCCCTGCCAGCCCCCTCCTGCCTACTCCATGCACCCCTAACTGCAGCCATCCCCATTGGCAGAATCTCCCCTCTCCACTGTTGCTTTGGCCCAGCTCCCAGTATACCCTACTCCACTACATGAACACAATATTGTGTTATTGACCCCCCCAGTGACCCACGTCCAAAATCCCACTCTCCCCCCACCTCCAGAACCTTCCCCCACTTCAACATCATCCCCTCCACACTAAACCACAGCTCTCCACTTGCATCATGCACACAATCCTCAACAGTGTGGCTCCAAAATATCCCTCCAGACCACCCTGCCCCCCCCAGACAAAACCCCCCACCTCCCTAACCATTACCCATAACTTCTCCCCTGATTTATAAAAACATACCCTACCTATATATAAAATCAAGGGAACCAAAAGCATCATTATCACCTGTATCGCTCCATCCTTAGCCACAAACAATTTCATTTTTGTGTAAAATTGTAGTATCTTTTTGTTAAAAATTAAAGATAGGGATTTTGGCTTAAGGTTTTGTAGGTTGTCATTAAAATTTTAATTAAAATTTTACCCCACAACTTTAACTGTCCTGTCAGATGGTTCAGCAATGTTTGAAAGTTCTGCTACCCACTTAGAAGTCACATTTCTCAGCTAGAACATGGAACAGGCTTCTGGCTCTTTGGTTCTTCCCTCAGCTGTATGCAAGAAAAAAAAGTATGGGAGTCTTCAGTAGTCAAGTTGGCTTCCTCATGGCCTCAGCCACAAAGGAGCAACTCTGCTCTGGGGAAATCAAGTACTTTGAGCCACTCATTATCTTCTTAGATCCTGGTGGTGAGCTTCTCATGAAGACACTAAGGACTAGGAGATATGCATGTCATCTGCAGCTGTTGGGTTGCCCTCTAAGGACAAGGGATAAACTTGTTGGACAATGCTTTACAGCAAAGCTAAACTGAAGAGCCCAATTCTAGGAGAAAGAGCCCCGTTTTTGCATTAACGGATAGTTAAGCAGATGTTTTCTGTTTCACATAGGATGGACAGGGAAGATTGACTGGTTTTTGATAATGGCTTGTTTCAGACTTTTCGTTCTTTAAATTCTGATTCCTCGCTGAGTTTTAAAAGAAAAAGATTTCCTTCTTTCAGATACTGATTCCCAGTCTGAAGATAAGTATTTAAAATGTGATTGTACTTTTCCAGTACCTACATTACTGGAAGGAGAATCAGATTATTTTCAAATCCTCCTCTTGAAATGTATCTTTTTTCTGAAATTGTAGCTAGAATGAAATAATTGTTTCACTGGGAACACAATGACATTCCAGCATCATGTAAAAAATGTTTTGACTTATTAAAGCTGATTTTTCCTCTGCCTACAAGTGCTCCTCCTCTTTTACAAGCATTAAAGGATGTTTTCCTCACAGCCTGCAATATGCCTGACAGTCATCCTCCTGACCCTAAAAAGTCTTGGTAGATTATATTAGGTCCCCCAGACCCACACATTTCTATTTTCAAATCCCAAATATGACCCTACAATTATTTCTTTGGCAACAGTATATTTTGCCAAACATGTTGTGAGTGCTAATCTTATTCCTTCTGACAAAGCTGAGAAAGCTTTTGATAGATTTGGGAAGAAAGTATATTCTTCTGCTTCAGTCAATTCTGAATTGCTAGAATCATATGCTAAAATATTTGCTTGCTTCTTTTAGAATACGCAGTAGTTAACTGCTGACCTCCCTTTTTCAGAGATTAAAGCATCCCTGAATTTCTTTAGAGTTCTGTTTCTCAGGTAACCAAACATTCCTTAAAGTGTTCTTATGGCTCTGTTGATGCTGTATCCAGAGCAGCCGTTACTGGATCAGTAATGAGAAGATTTGCTTGGTCACATGCACATAATCTACCATAGGATTTCAAGGGTGAAATCTTGAATGCTTCCATACACACAGAGGTGGTGTTTGGTCCCTCTTCCGCTGTGTTCCTTAAAATATTTGACAAAAGAAGTTGATTTGGGTGTCGCATAGATTTTTCAAACTTCCTTGCTAAACTTTAATAAGACCTTTTCTTACAATTCAGGATCCTTTTAGTAGATAATAGAACAAATGGTCTTAGCAAGGTTCAGACAAACAAAATTTTGAAAAACAATGGCTAGGAGACTCTGAAAAGAAGGGAGAAGCTACCTAAAACCAAGGATAGTCAAGAAAGGCAGATTGACTGTGTTCCCCTTCACATGTTTTCCCTTTCCACTCTGGCATCCCTTTAAATTTTTTACCAAGTCTGAGTTCCCATAATGCAGCAGTGTATTGCTGTTTTACTTCTTTTAGTGTTTTTTTCCTCTCACTTTGTATAAAGGCAATTCAAGATCCCCATGTTGAATGCCCTTTGTTCTTCATTCAGTGGCATCATATAACTTCAGAGAGTGGGTTCTGAGAATCACTCAAAAAAAGCTACAGTTGGCACTAGGAGAACCTTCCTCCTTTTCAGGGGATTCATTCTCATCCATTAAACCAAACCTCCCTGTTTCCTCTAGTACTGGAACAAATGCTGTCCCTACAGGTCACAGAGGGAGATATTCACCATTCCCACTGCTGCAGACCTGTGGGGCAAAAATCAGCAGTCAGAGTGAAGAAACTTCAGTACTTTCTTGCCTTTTCACAAAGAATCAGCTCAGAGGCTCCACAAGAGTCTGGAATCCTTACACACAGAATATTGACATTAAAAATATATTTATTTTATTTGGGCTTTTTATCAGTACCTCCCCTTAAAGTAACCTGGTATCTTTCTAATATTGGAAGTTTCCTGTCAAGGACCACTGTTTTAAGATTAGGCTAATTTAGGAGCTGTTTTACTGATGAAATGTATTGCTTGTATAAACTTTGTGTATTTTATATAGATAAAAAAAGTTTAAAGCTGGGAAGTGTTTTATTTGGGCAGGAACTTCTACAGGATATGTTAGTGCCTGAGGTCACTGTGTAACAAGTTACCTGCCATTTTTTCTGTTAACTGAAATTTATGTGAAGGGTTTTCTGACATGATTTTTGTATGCTGCTTATGCATTGCATTGTGTACGGGACTCTGTATGTGTAGTGTTTAGGAACACTGACAACTTATCTTCTGACCAACTCATTCTAGCGAAGCTTACCACATCTGAAGAATCCCCCTCGGTCTCAGCATGAGTACTTACCCACTCCTGCTCGTCCACCTTCCACTGTTCTAGAAAGAAAAACAGCTAAAAAGGTACTAAAGGAGGCAAGAAAACCAAACCTCCTTCTAGAAAATATTATATTGGCAACTGGAAAAAATTTTCTGGTTGACGCCAAGCCATTAACCAGGGCTCTGTTAGGTATTATGTACCGCTGGTGCTCAAATATTAATGTGAGTTACTAGCCTATGGCTTCTCATATTTTTCTGTCAAGGTACATATTGCATCCATTTCAGTATGTCTGCTCATGGGATATCCTCTTTCTTCTATGGTTTGGCAGAACACTTTCTTTAGGGAATTTTACACCTGGGACCTCCTAGTAATCGAGTTGCTTCTTCCAGGAATATTAACTTTATGCTGGAAAAGTTAACCATGTCTCCATTTAAACCTGTACGTCAGACGCAAGTTTCATTACATGGAAAACTGTTTTTCTGATTGTTGTGACATCTGTAAGAAGAATGTTTGAGCTGCAATGGTGGGTGAACTCTATCTGGTCTTATATAGAGATAAGGTCTCATTAAGAGCAAATCCCTCATTCTTGCCCAAGGTTGTTTCAGAATTCAATTAGAATCAAGCCATCAGTCTCCCAGTGTTCAATCCACTGTCAAAACCAGGGACTAAAATTGTACATACTCTGGATGTGCATAAGCATCTCAGGTACTATCTTAACAGAACAAAGTCTTTTCCAAAAGCTGATCTACTAGAGCTTTGTCTTCTTTGAAGCTATATTGATAAGGTGTGGATTCTAGAAGTATTATAGAGGCAGGTGCGTGGTCCTCTGTACATACATTTTCCTAGTTCCAAGGCAAGCTTTTCGAGGACCATTCTCCAAGGGCTCCTGGATCCATATCTTTTCTCCTCCCAGGTTGGATAGACATTGGTAATCAACCAATGTAGCCTAAATGCTACTGCAGCAGTGGGAGTGAGCTCTATGTTAAATCATCAAACGCTTAAAAAAGCGAAAGATGATTTATCTAACCCATGTAAGCAAAAGCTTACAATCTTGAACGCTTAGAACAGCGATTTTTTTCCACACCACCCTACTTAAATATACCAACTACGAGATTGCACTACAGTCATGAAAACGGCAAAGTAATGGAAGCAGCCAAGCAATGTCTTTTCCAGGGGAAAGAATTCGCTTATATTTAGTTTTGCTATTTTACCTTTTCGTGCTTTCAAGTTTGATCAAGACGCATTCGAAAGAATGCATCTTCGATCCTTTAATAGGAAGCCTGGGAATGATGAACACAATATTGTTGTATAAGCTGCACATATCCATAATAGTAGATATTTGTATTCCTCACTGCTGTAGTAGCCACACCCACCCACCCCTGTTTTTTATATATAGTTACTTGTTGGTTTATAAAGTTGTTTGCTGCTACTTTTTCATATAGTTCAGGAGGAATACATTCCTTAACTTTTTGGGTAAGAAAGTCTTGAAATTTCTTCATTCTGACTGCTGAATTTCACTCCAAATGGCTGCCCAGCTGGCAGTTAAAGTAAAGGTGTGGAAGGGAGCCAGAGTGTTGTAAGCTGTCTGGTTCTTGTGTCTTGAGCAAGACACAACCTGTGTAGTGTAAAGGCTACTGCTGTAGTGAGGAATTTGAACATTTACTTTTATGGGTAAGTGCAACTAATCAAATTTTACTTTTTCCCAAAACAAACGGGTGAAGGATTTTGTTTAAAAATCTTCATGGTGGCAGTGAAAGAAAAATTGAGTCTGGTCCTTGACCTTTCTTTTTTAAACCTTCACATCAAAACTACAAGGTTAAATATGCTTTCCCTTCAGTATCTTGATGTTCTTTGTGTTTCACTGTTGCAGTCATCACACTTGGGTTATCTGCCTGCAGGTAGCAGACAGTCGGCCCAAATACCAGAGACTTAGTATTTCTGTGTCGGTTGCTGTCATTCCAGGACTGACATCGGGTCGTCAGGGGTATAAAAACAGGCAGCTGACGCCATTACATCAGTCTTTCTTGCCGAGGAGCCCGAAGCAGAAGCAGTTTGCATGAGTGCCGGTCGGCCGCTACCTGAGTTTTCGTTTCCGAATTGAATTATCCTGAAGTCTTCTAAAACTAAGTACCCCATTGGGGATCTTTTTTCTTGCTCTAACCAATGTCAGAAAAAGTTAACAATTGTCTTGCCCGTGGAAAGCAAATACCTCATAGAGATTTTCATTCTTATGCGTCACCTGTTTTGGCCCAGACCACGACGTACCTTCCTGTCGGTTTTGTGCCTTGTTCAGTGCCCGAACTATTCTTTGTCTGGCCCTTTTTGCCACTAAATACTTTTGTTCTCGATCTCCATATTCTGAAATGACTTCGGTAAGCCATCCGACTACCGATCTTCCGAAAAAATGTAAGGATAAAGACAGAGACAGACCGCACAGGTCCAAAGCTGCTGACAACACTTCCGTTAAGCTAGTCGCCAGTTCCTCGATACTCAGTGAGGCACTTTCGCAGCCTCTGATGCCCGCTTCATTGGATTCGCAGGCCTCTACCGAGATCCATTCATAGTCCGGTATGCTGCGAGACTCTACTGCGAATACGGAACATGCAGATGTCTCTACCTTGGATGGGTCCGGAGTCACTGAGCAGGCACCGGCTTCTGAGAAAGTTCTTTGTACTACTGATGTGCGACACAAACTGACGACTTCTTTCACGTCTTCAGTTCTGTCTAAAACTACCAAGTTTCTAAGGCCAAGAGTATGTGCTACGCCTAAAAAAACGACTACCAAAGGTCATCCACCTGCTCCCTTGCCACAACATCAAATGCTTAAAATGGCAGAAGACATTATGCTGATTAGGGGAAGTCAGCCTTCCCCTACTGAGAGAAAAAGAGACCTGTCCCCAGCAGCTTCAACAGACCAAGAGTCTGACGACTCTGAGGTATCTGATTATGAAGACATGCCCTTATCTGCTTATGAGGATTCAGATGCAGAGGAATCCATTCCCTCTGCCTCTCCTCCAGAGGATTTTTCTTTTGGTGAAACCTTACATACTTTGAGAGCATTTCCACTGGGAATACCAAGACTATCCTCAGTCCAAAAAGAGATTCAGAATTTCTAGATTTGCCACAACATAGGCCTTTAGCAATACCCCCAGTCCTGGAGGTTGTGGATAATGTCTTTATGGAATTCAATTTAACTCCTGATACTTTACTCCCTGCCCCTAGGAAACCAGATGGGTACTACAGAGTACCTGACTCTCACAAATTCCTTTTCAAAAATCCTACTGCTGACCCAGAGATCATCTCCCAAGGGCCTAAACGTATCAAAGCAACTACAATCCCACCCCTTCCGACAGGGATTCCAGAGCTTTGGACAGATGGGGTAAGAAAGTATATACCTCTGCAACTCTTGCCATTAGGGCTTTGAATTCTCAGCTTCACATGCTGAAGTACCAACAACATATTATAGAACTTGTTAAGCAAAAATTAGCTACCTTTACAGACTGTGCAGAAAATAAAGATTTGCAAGAGCGTATGCATTCTGCAAGACAAGTCAGTAAGCATACATTGCAGTGTGGCTTTGACACCCTAGGAGCATCTTGCAGGGCAGCAGTCACTGGCTCTGTACTGAGAAGGCATGCTTGGCTTAAGGAGCAGACCTTGCTAGACCATGTCAAATAAAAGTTATTAGACGCTGCTTTGCACAAGGACAATCTGTTTGGCACCAAAGCAGAAGACGTTCTTAAAAAGATGGAAGAAAAGGCTAAATCCATGCAGTCAAAGAATTCTTGCAAGTACAGCCTCCTAGATTCAGTAGACATTGTCCCTCGAAACATTGGTCTTTTCCAGCCCCCTCAAGGCCATCTCAAACTAGACCCAGGGGAAACAGACACCCCAGACTACAGTCTCAGGGTATGTAGAGATCTAAGCAATGGAGTGCCTCCACCAATAAAGCAGGGAGTGCTAAGCCACCCCCTTACAGAAAAAATTCCCAATGACTTCTCTACTCCACTTCCCACCCCTGCCTAACTGCTTGTGCCCCTAGGAGGAAAACGTGCCCTTCATGCAAAAAACTGGATTTCCATCACCAAAGACTGATGGGTCCTCAACATTGTATCCCAGGGGTACAAATTTTACTTCCACTCACTGCCAACCCCAAAAGGGTTTCCAGAACTTCCTTCAAACCAGTGGGTAGAGGCACAAAACCAAGTTCAATCCCTGCTCTCTATAAGGGCAATTCAACCTGTTCCTGCAGAACAGATAGGTCAAGGATTCTATTCCAGAGCTTTCCTGGTACCCAGAAAAGAGGGCTCATGGCGCCCAGTCCTAGATCTTTCAATTCTGAACACCTTCCTGGTGGTACCAACATTTAAAATGCTCACCCTGCAGCAGCTTCTACCTATGCTAGCCAAAGATGCCTGGTTAGTCACCCTAGACATAAAAGAAGCCTATCTGCACATCCCTATAAGGGAGTCATGCAAGAAATATCTACTCTTCAGGGCAGCATCTATGCATTATCAGTTCTCTGCACTTCCCTTTGGCTTATCCACTGCTCCCAGAGTATTCACAAAATGCCTGGCTCCAGCCATTGCTTACTGCAGACAGAGAAATATTCAAATTTACCCGTAGTTGGATGACTGCCTCATTCAGGCAGTCAGGAAATGCTGTTGCAGCACCTGACATTTGTAAAAAAAAACCTTCTAACCTCCCTGGGGTACACCATCAATGAAAAGAAATCAAAACTAGTCCCCAGTCAAAAGATTGTATTCCTGAGTGCAAGCTTGGACACAGCATCCCAGATGGCATTCCTCACTACAGAAAAACAAGCCTGTCTGACAGACTATTTTACTCAAATGGCCACCAGAACCCAGCTGCCACCAAGGAAAATCCTGCAAGTCCTAGGATTCATGGCTTCATGCTTCCTACTAATTCCATATGCCAGACTGCATATGAGGAAACTTCAATGGTACTTAAAAAGTCTTTGGTGCCAACATTCTCAGTACCTGGAAACCGTCATTTCTATCATACCCTGTCTAAGGACAGAGTTTCTTTGGTGGGCAGCAGCATGCAACCACAACAAGGGACTGCTCTTTACTCAACCCCATGCCACTCAGACCCTAACCACAGACGTATCAGACTATGCCTGGGGGGCACACATGGACAGCAAGTGCATTCAGGGCCACTGGAGACGAAATCAAATTCATCTGCACATCAACCAAAAAGAGATGCTAGCTGTGCAGCACACTCTGACAGCTTTCAGATCCCTACTCTCACCAGGACACCTGCTAATAAAAACAGACAACACAATTATGTGGTACATCAACAAGCAGGGGGGAACCCACTCTGCAGGCTAGCCATGGCCCTGTGGAACATGGCCTTGGACATGCAGGTCCATCTGCAAGCTCAATTCCTGCCAGGCAAACAAAAGTCACTGGCAGACGACTTAAGCAGAAATCTCCTAGACCCACACAAGTGGCAATTAGAGCCCAGCACCTTCAACCTTCTGATTCAGAAATTAGGTGGATCTCTTTGCCTTCCCCTGCAATCACCAGCTCAGCAAATTCTGCACCAGGACTCCTCACAGCAGGGCCTGGAATGTGGATGCCCTATCCTTCCAATGGGTAAATCTCTCAATCTATGCCTTTCCCCCCTCTGCCCCTTCTCTCAAGAGTATTGCTCAAGATAAGACAGACCAAGGACAGTTCTGATTGCCCCGGACTGGCCATTCCAGCGCTGTCCATAACACTAGATGTTTGAATTCCTTACTGCTATAGTTGCCACCCCCCCCTTGTTTCCTGTGCAGCCTGTCACCGGTGCCACCCTGGCACCTACAGCAGAACCCAACCCTGCTCTCTCAGCAGGGGGGACAGATCTTGCATCCACAACTGCAAACCCTAAATCTTGCAGCTTGGCTTATTCCTTGAGTTCTCCCCCAGTAACCAGCCTAAGCAAGCAGCTGCCGGACGTCATTCTTGAAGCCAGAAGACCCAGTACAAGGAAATCCTATGCTGATAAGTGGAAAAGGTACTGCTCCTGGATTCAATCTAAAGGAGAAAACACAACTCTGCCCTCCCTGCCTCTAATCCTGGATTACATAGCAGATCTACTCCACAGCGGCCTATCCTTCTCCTCCATTAAGATCCATGCCTCTGCCATTTTGGCTCATTACAACACTGAGCCACCTCTCTTCTCTCACCCTCTTATCAAACAGTTCCGGAGAGGGGCAAACAACTTAAGGCCACCAAGGAGAGGACCCACCCCTGCTTGGGACCTTAACTTTGTACTGGAAAAGCTCACGCTTCCCCCCTTTGAGCCTGCAGCATCAGCAGAGTTAAAATTCCTCTCTTGGAAAACAGCCTTGCTTCTAGCCATCATTTCAGCTAGAAGAGTGTCTGAGCTACAAGCACTTATGGCTGTGGAACCCTTCATTATTTTCCATGCTGACAGGGTTTCCCTCAGGACTAACCCTTCCTTTATGCCTAAAGTGATGTCCAGTGTGGCTCTCAACCAATCTATCCATTTGTCAACTTTCTTCCCTAATCCTCAAAATAAAGGGGACAGGATCTTGCACTCCTTGGACGTGCACAGACAGCTCAGATTCTACCTTGGTAGGACTCAGCCCTTCAGGAAATCTGACCAGTTACTAGTCAGGTTTGCACCAGGGGCAGAGGGCAAGGTCATTTCAAAACAAACAATTTCCAAATGGATAGCATACTGCATCCATTACTGCTACAAGCACCATGGGAAACCAAACCCTCAGGGGGTCAGAGCACATTCCACTAGGGCATCTTCTACCTCTACAGCATTCCTCAGGGGAGTCCCTACCAGGGACATCCTGGAAGCTCCTACCTGGAGTTCTGTACACACCTTCTCCAAGCATTACCACCTGCCTGTCTTTTCCATATCCAGGGCGAGTTTTGCAACAGTAGTCCTGCAGGTCATATTAGCTAGCCCCAACTCTTCTTGACTGCCTCCACCCTTCTTCAGCTTTGGGAATCTACCCAAGTGTGATGACTGCAACAGTGAAACATGAAGAACATAGTACAGTTGTGTACACTTACCATAAATGTAGATGTTCGAGTGTATTCAGTGTTGCAGTCTTGGTTTCCCTCCCTCCAGCCCCCTTGTCTCTCTGTCTCCTCTCTGTCTATTACTCACCCCTGTCAGGCGTATTGGTATTGGTATTTACTTTTTACTGGTGATGTTTTCCCCACCATAACTTAGCTCCCTGTCTGGGGGGGCTCCTGACATTTGGGGCAAGAATAACTGATTGTAATGGCATCAGCTGCTATTTTTATATCCCTGACAACCTGATGTGGGTCCTGGAGCGACAGCAACCATTGCAGAAATACTAAGTCACTGGTATTCAGGCTGACTGAGGGCTACCTGCAGGCAGACAACCCAAGTGTGGTGACTGCAACAGTGAATACACTCAAAATCTACATTTATGGTAAGTGTACACAACTGTACTTTTCCCATCATCTCACTTCTCACCTTTTTGGTAATGCTACATTTAAAAGATGTCCGTCGTTATATCCCGATTCTCAAGTACTTCAGACTTTTTTTTATGATTTTCTGTGTCTCGCTTGCATTTTCATTTCTCAGTATTACCCTTTATGCTATCTCCATCTCAAAGTATTGCAAATCAAATTTCAGTCCCACCTATGAGTAATACTCCCTGCTGAAAGCCGATTATTTCTATTATTTTTAAGCCACATAGTAGCAGTTTTAGGTGGGATGTAAATATGTGGCAGCATAATCCTCATCGCTTGCCAGTAGCTCTTACTCTCACAAATCTGCCACTAAATATCTATTTTCCCTGTTCTTTCACTATTGGAGCTCCTCTAGCAATTAATATAAGAACTTATCTTTTCCTTTGTCCCTGATATTCTGTGGATTATCCATTCTGAAGTACTTTATCAAATTCACATGCTCAGTTCTTTCCAAATGTGTTCCTATGGCATTGCTGTTTACCCTCTGAATTTCATAATATAATTAAATATTCTTTGCTTTTTGTCAATACCTGCGAGACCATTCACATTCCAAGATGATAAAGAAAAGTTTTGCCATTATGATAAGAAGTCATTATTCTCACCTATTATATATGACAGCTTTTTAAAATGTCTTTGTCCAGCTTTTGTGATACATGCACCCACTAATGTTTGGTAGGTTAATCCTTTGTAGAGTTTTTTCTTATCATTCTACATTGGAACCTATGCCAAATTGTACAAGACTCTTTGTTTTAATGAAAACCCTCAAGCAAAAAAAAAAAAAAACGGACATCCCCCCAGAACCCAGCCATAACCTGTTAGTACAAACACTCAAAACTGTATACATCTAATAATGGAGTTTAACCCTCCAAATTGGAACAGTTGTCCCAAGCACAGTTTTAAGCCTTATTAACCTAAAGTTGAGGTTGTTTATCCATGTTAGACATGTTATTGCCTCTGCTTCTACTTACACTAATTAGTGTCTGTTCTTTTTGTTATCTTTATTCTCCTCACAAATGGGAAGAAACATACTATCAGAAAACATTAACTTTTAGACTTGAAGAAACCAGTGTTCAGGCTTTTTATTGCCCTATTATCAGCTTGTCTTCATATAAACATTAGAAAAAAATGTAGCCCTCTGCTGCAGGATTCTAAAGACAAAGTGAAACATTTATTGCTAAAGGAAAAGTTTTTATTATATTCAGTGTTTTCTTATTTACTTGTTCCCACTTAAAATTTATTAGATTAAGCCAAGTGTCTTAATCCAGATATTCTCCTATGCAAAAGTAAGAGAAAACATATCAGTTCTATATATGTTATGATTTGTGTACTTTTGCACCCATCCCCCACCTCAACAACCCAATATTACAGTCTATTAACTTAAACATGCTTTTGTTTAGTCTTGTTCTCTTTTTGCATAATGATGCCTAAATTCTTGATACTAAAAATAAAGGCATCTGTTTAGTTTCTTTATCCTGTACAAGAGCAAAAAATGCTTCACTGTAAACCATGCAATTTGTGTTATGAAAAGTTTCACAGAAAAACTGTTAAGAAAAGAAATAGTTTTACTTAGTTACCTCTTTTTTCCTCTTCCACCTCCCCTCAATATCTTTCCAAACATTAACAACATGAAGTGAGGCAAATGCCTTTTAGTTCCCCACATGTTTAACAAAGTCAACAAAAGTCCACTCTTTCAAGTTTTTCTTGTGCAACCATACATCACAAATCCAATCAATGCTTTTTCACATTTATTCATTAATTTCCATGTTGTATGTCGTCTTGTTAATATCTATCTCCCAGCTGCAGATTCTGGTTCAGTTCCAAGATATACTCATGATTCTTCTAGTCAACTATTCCGCTTTTCTCTATTTTATAAGCATTTTCCTTTAAAACAGTGGAAAAGTTTCACCAAAAAAGTCTCTCTGTGTACTTTTTTATCAAAGAATGAGAAGCAGAGTCCCCTTCTGCTTGATGGCTCACTTTTTGTTGGACAAGCTTTTATATTTCCTCTTTAGCCTGTTTTGCATCAAAATATGACTTTGATTATCCAGGAAAAACATTCTGAATATAATTGGATACAGCAGCTTGAATGTGACACCTGCTTCTTGACATTCCCTGATTGCTGGAATAAATTTGTTTCTCGTCTGCATGGTGTACAGTGAATAATAATTTTACACAAACACTCTACTGTTTTTAAGCTTTTAATACTTTACCCTTTTGCCAAAGTTTTGCCAGCATTAACTCGTTCTGCTAGTAGGTTTGCATGATTACTATTACAGGTCTTGCCTGCTTTCTCATAGCCAGATTTGGAGTATACACATGGTGTGCCCTTTCAATTAACATTTCCTGCTGTGGTATACCAGTCCATTTGCTTATTTATGCCATCATAAAATTAATACAACCTGCTCCTTCTAATTTCTCTGGTACAGCAGAAAATTTCAGATTTTCCCTGCATGCTTTGTCCTCTAATTCTACCATTTTTTGAAAAATATCTTTTTGAACAGTCTCATTCTAAGACAGGCTTTTCTTCATTTCAGCTTATTCCATTTTTTCAGCCTTTTGTTATTTGAGTTGAATATAATCCTTGAGTGTTTTGTTTGTTGTAGAAAGCTCTGAGCACATTTGACTTATTTTTTCTGCAGATTATTGAAAGCCATGAGTTGCACCAAATTGCTTTCTTGGTGAACAACTGCAAGATGCTTCCAAGTCAGTGTTTTGCCTTCACCTTTTCTAGATGATTTTCTGTTAGGCTCTCTTAATTTCTTCTTGGTGGCACCCAGGCAGTGTTGTCACTAGCCAGTAACTGAAATTACCAAAAGTGACAGAATCCCTGATCCTTTCATTTTCTTTTTTTCACACTGGGAGTACTGAAGTTAAGTTGTTAATCAGTGTGCAGCCATCTTGGAAAGCCCCTCTCACACACACACACACACACACACACACACACACACACACACACATTTTATTTTTATGACAGAAACTTAAATTTATTGGCAAGATATGTTATTTAAAGCAAGGAAGACGTGTTTTTATGGGTTATCACTTGAATTTTAGTCACTTTTTACTGTGAAGTGCAGCTTTTTACTTCTGAGGGAAAAAAGTTGTTTAAGTCTTTCGGTTAATTTGCTTTTGGGGCTTTGATATGTGTTTAAAGTACTTTTCACTGTGGTTTTGGTGGGAAGATGTACTTAATACTTATCTGTGTCAGTCTTAGTTGGGCTTCAGGCACTAATTTTGGCTTTACCATGGAACTGCTTACCAGTTCCTCAGTTCCTTCTTCCTCCAATCACAAAAATAAAACAATGTCCAAACAGCCTTTGCCCCTTCAACAGGCTAAGATTTTCCTCAGCTGCATATGGGTTACTCTGCTGTGGCCATATCAAGCTCCTCAGGACATTCATCTTTTACTTTGGGTCCTCTGATGTAGTCACTTTAGCCACCATGGACTGAGGGTTAGATATGTCCTCTGTGGCTTCTGGGAGTGCCCTTGGTGGGCAAGGAAGAGCCACTTTTGCTAGTTTCAGAGGAAGGAGCAAGGAGTGCTTCTATGCCTAATCAGTCTGGAATACCTGTTAGCAGGGATGATTTGCCTTACAGGTGTCAGTCTACTTGTAAAGAAATCCCTGTCAAAAAGAAGCAGAAAGTTAAATATTTGTCTTCCCTTTCATCTATTAATTTGAACAGAAATGATGTGTGTGCCATAGCTCAGGGTTTAGTTCAGGCTTTTGACTCTTCTGTTTCTGGTTAGAGAAGAAGGAATTCTTCATTTTCTGAAGAATCCGTGTATGTTGAATATGATAATTATTTTGAGGGAAGAACTTATTTTCCTTCTCAAGTGACTGATTATGAGCAGAGTGTTTCTTCAGATAGTCCCTTAGAAGAATTTTCTTTTTTTCTGAAATTATATCCATAATGAAAACACGTTGTTCCAGTGGGAACATAATTACATTCCACTGTCCTTAAAAAAATATAATGATGTATTACAACTGGAATTCCTTGAATCAACTTATGTTCCTTCTGTTTACAACTTGCCTGACAACCAGCCTGCTGGCCCTAAAAAAGCAGATAGGCTGTGTAAATTCCTCAGTCTTATGAATTTTTATTTTCCAAACCTGGATCTGATCCTCCAGTGATTTATTTGGTAAATCCTGCTGCTAAACATCTGGTAAATGATAATCTCTCCCCTTCTGATAAGGATGGGAAAGCCTTTAACCACAAACAGCAGGAACTTCCGAAATGCACAAAAACCAAAAGAATAGGAAATCCCAGGAGAATCCAAAACTGCGCACTTTATTATTTAAAACACAAAATGAAATAAACGCTATTAAGTTCATGCGTTTTCGTCTACAAAAAGACTTCCTCAGATTTGTACATGTGACTTAATAAACACTGCCTTTTATACAATTAATTAATTAGAAAACACCAATCATATTCCTCCATATTTTCAAACAACTGTTACCTAATCTTTAAAAAAATCCATCTAAATACATTAAATTTCTTTGTCGTTCCTTACAAAAATAAATATTTAAAAACCTTTGTGTATATTAAATTAGTATATTATTTTGTTAAACCTTTAAAAAGTATCTTAAAATGTCTCAATATGTATTAAGTTTTATTTCATTTAATGCCTTTAGGAATAAATTTTAAAAGATGTACTGCCATCTACTGGCCTTTTCTATTATTGCACTTCAAGCTTTTGCTGCCTTTAGTTTCAGTAGTGGTTTGACAGTAATATATTCGTTCAGCCCAGGATTTTTGTTGGCTTCCAAATATATCTGCCACCACAACTCCTTGTAACCCACAAGTTCCTCCCATGGTCCTCCCTAAGATCCTTTTTATTTGATCTAATACAAAAAATCTATATTTGAAATCCTCACATACCCTTGAGTGCCTATATAATGCATTTGTTTCTTTTCCACATTTTATGTCGTAGATGTGTTCATACATCCTCTTTTTCAAAGGTCTCTCAGTTTTTCCGACATAAAAGGATGTGCAATTTGTGCATATTACTAAGTATACTAAGCCTTGTGACTCACAGTTGAAATAGCCCTTACTTTTGATCCACTTTTGCCTACTTTCCAAGAATACTTTATCCTTGTTTAGTATAAATTCACATTGTCTGCACCTACCGCATTTGTAGGTGCCTAATTTAACTGTGTCGGGCCTCTCACCTTTCCTAAAATTGTTCCCCAGCTCTAGTATACCCTTAATGTTCATAGGATTTCTATATATGATTTTAGGTGTAGTGTCTGGTAACCCTTTCAAGTCCGTTAATGACTTGAATTTGTTCCATTCTTTTTGAAACACTCTCCTAACCTTGATATTTAACGCATTATATTCCAATACTAGGCCTTGTTTGTAATTATCTTCTCTAGCACTAGTGTAACCCTCCGTATTTTGTGTTGTTAACTTCACACCTTTTATTGGCGCAAATCTTCCTGTTCTTCCTACAGTTACTTCTTTCCTTATTTCATCCGTAAAAGCCTTTGGGTATCCCCTATCCCAAAACATTTTTTCCAGTTTGTCACACTCCTTTGTGAAGTCAAGTTCTTGACTGGACATTCTTGATCCCCTCACCAACTGTCCTTTTACCAGATTTTTCATACAATGTCTCGGGTGGCTACTTTCATAATGTAGGAATGAATTTACGTAGATGTCCTTCCTATATACTTTTGTCTCAATGGAATCCCTTTCTTTCATAATTTCCACATCCAAGTAAGAGATATTATCATGTGAAATGTTGTGTGTAAATCTTAAAAAGGATGTAGTTTCACCTATGTGTTTGATAAATTCTTCTAATATCTCCACACTTCCTTTCCAAAAGATGATAATATCGTCCAGAAATCGTTTGTACATTTTACAATACTTACTGTATTCAGTTTGGAAGATGTGTTTCTCTTCCCAATTTGCCAATACTATATTGGCAAATGTGGGTGCACAGGCCGCACCCATCGCTACCCCCTGTATTTGTTGGAAAAATTCACCATTGTGCGATAGGTAATTATTCCTTAAAACCAAATCCATTAGGCCTGTGCACACAATTTTTATTTTCCAAACCTGGATCTGATCCTCCAGTGATTTATTTGGTAAATCCTGCTGCTAAACATCTGGTAAATGATAATCTCTCCCCTTCTGATAAGGATGGGAAAGCCTTTGATGGATTTGGGGAAAAGTATATAATTCTCCCACACTTATTCTTAAAATTCTAAATTGTCAGGCTCACATGTTAAAGCTTATGCTTCCATCATTTGAAAATATAGGGAACGTTATAGCCACCTTTCCTTCTTTTTAGGAAAAATATTTTGATTAATGTTATTGCTTCTGTGTCTCAGCTGAATAAACACTCTTAGGGGTGTGTTTTTTTTTTTTTAATAAAGCTGATCCCTCTTCCCCAGCAGCTGCTACTGGAACTGTTGTGAGAAGGTTTGATTGGTTATATGCCCATAATTTACCTAAGGATGTCAAAGTTGAAATTTTAAACTCTCCTGTAGATAGAGGGGTTCATTTTGGACCATCAGCTGCTGAGGTCCTGAAAAGGTATGATGAGAAAGGGGGAAACTGATTCAGGAGATTACTTTGGATTTTTCAGCTTTCCTTCCCCAGGTTTGTTAAAGATTTTAAACCTACCTCTGCATGCTTTTACAAAAAGCTAACTAAGCAGACACAGCAAGCTTCTTTTAAGCAGATGTTCAAAAAATAATGGCAAGGTGTCTCTAAAAAGAATGGAGGAGCTCCCTAGAAATAAGGAACAGTCAAACAGGTCTGCATGACTTATCTGCTGATGAGTGCTCTCCCTTCCCATCTTAGTAAGCCTTTAAGTCTTTCCCAAGCACTCTTTTCTCTTTAGCAAAAGATAAATCTGATGTTGTTAATCTTAATTCATTCCTTACTGATGGGTACCGGTTTCATCCTCGGAATGAGTTGGCCATTATAACAAGCTCACGCCAGCCAAAAAGCTCTCGAGCTAAGCTTACCCATAGTGCCCCTCTCTCTATCACCTCGTTTGCCGCATATAATATCAGGACGCATCAAGGCAGCTCCCAAGCTAAGTGACTTAAAAATGTATACTTCCTTTGAATAATTGTTCCCACTTTTTGTAGATCTCTGTCTTATTAGTAGTTGTCTAGTGTTTGCTAACCATTGTTTCCTGTTTGAATGCTTCTGATTTCTTACCAAGTTTGTTGGTATTCTTTGTACCATTGTTGGTACACGCCTCCCTTACCTCCATGGTAATCTTTAATACCATAGCTGGTATCCCCCCCTCTCTTCTTTTCTGCTTTTCTCATCTTTACCCGTTGAGTACTTCTTATTTACTATTGTTTGTAACCAAAAAAAAAAAAAAAAATTTCCTTTCTCTTGATTTTGTGTGTGTGTGTGTGTCTGTGTAATTGTCTTGTATATTTTTTGACATAGGTTTTTCATTATTGCTTTTGACAATGGCTGATAAAAGGGGACAACAGGCTTCAAGCAGTGTGATCAGTGTAACAGAAAAATGCCGAATTCTGACAGACATTTGTCCTGTGTTTATTGCCTCGAGCTACAGCATGTAAATGTTCAACCCCCATGCAACTTATATAAGCGCTTTAGCGCCCGTACCTTGACAGACAGGACAAATAAATTAAATCTTAAGGGTCTCCTAAAAACTCCTTTCTCGGAGGCTATATCTGAGATGGAGGGCTCAACCCTTCCTAAAAAGGAACATAAAAAGAGGAGTAGTCCGTACTTTCCTCTCCACATGCCAGTGACTCTAAATCATCTAAATCTCCCACGAAACTGAAAGCAGAAGTTCCTAAATTGACTCCTGTAATCTCGTCACCAGGTCCTCAACCCCCTTCTACGATACCATTCTCTACACCAAGACATCAAAATTCTGCTATGGTACTGTCCTCAGCACCAGTGCCTCAGACACCTACTATGGTGCTGCGTTTGATTACGGAACCACCAAAAACGTCTACTCTTGCTACAGTACCAATGCCCCTCTCGACATAATAAATAGTTTCCCCAATTCAGGTCACTACCTCCCCCTTCTACATAACGTGCTGGTCCTTTGACCACAGTGCCAAAGGGCAAAATATTACCCCAGACCTGATACTCCCCATCAACAGACCCCTTTTTTGGACAGCGGTGCAGTCCTTTACTAGAATGCCACTCCTCCAGAAGCCTTTTGGAATTCGACTAGTGGATCAGCTCCTGGCAGCCAGAGGAATTCCAACTCCTTCTAAATCCTCCCTCCCACCCAGAGCCAAGGAATTTTCTCCACAGACTCTGACATATATTCCTCTTTTGACCTCCTTGGAGGTATCGGAGCCCTCTATGCCAATGCTTATCCCAGTACCAGCTTCTTCGATTCCAGTGTTAGACCTTACCATGGGTCCGGAGTCTACCCTATGGTCCTCGACTCACTCGGAGCTGAGCCATCTTCTGGATTGTGACTGGTCTGTCTGCACCATGATCCCTAGTAAGGCACCATCTACTATAGTTCCAGTTGTCTTGGCAGCACCAAGTCCTCTCGTGGCTCCTTCCCTGGGGGTGGGCTCATTGGAGTGGGGTGTGACCCCGGTCCCGAGGTTGTCTTTCTCTGTTCCGGGCTCTCATCCCTCTTCGGGCGGGCCTGCTTTCCAGGTGATGGAGAGGGCGCTTGCCTCTGCAGGCTGTCAGCTGGTTCCTTTGGCTCCGGAGTGCCACATTTATATGTCCTCTAAACCGCAGCTGACACAGTCCACTACTCCAGGATACCGAGCATGGGAACCTCAAGATACCCTTTCACAAGGTACCCACTCTTCGGAGTTCTCTTCAGATGTCCCCACTAAGGGGATACCCTGAAAGAAACCGTGCAAGAGGAAGCACATGGATTCCAAATAATCCCTTACCGAAGATATAGACTACGATGAAGGGGAAGGGTCCCCACGGTCGCCCCCTGAGGCTGTCTCCTTTGGAGACATACTGGAAATCTTAAAGCAGTGGAGAGACTGGAAGCCCACAAACCCTTCTGAGAAGTCTGTATTCTTGCAGGCTTTCTGTGCTTGGCCCTCTACTTCCTGTTTGACCCCGCCTGCAGATGACCTAGTTCAGCTCATCGTGCAGCTCGCTTGGAGGGATCCTGACACCGTTGAATCTATCCCCCGGAGACCAGACAAAATTTTCTTGCCGCCAGAGTGCAACCCACATTGGTCCAAAGGCTTACCAGTAGATGCCAGCGATGGCCACTAGGAAAGAGCTCGCCGAGGAGAGCCCTCTTCCAAACAGGGAGTCTCGGGCAATGGACAGGTTAGGGAAGTGGGTATATGCTTCATCGGACTTTGCCATTCGGTCCTTGAATTACTTGCCATATTTTACCTGTCTCCAGAGAGACTTAATCTCTGAACTCTCGGAAACCCTAGCAGGAGCAGTTTTTGATGAGGTACGCGACAAAGATGACTCACAGGTTGCCACCCTGGAATCAATATCTAATTCGTCCATGCGGTTGATTGGTCATGCTACCGAAGGGGCAGCTAGAGCTGCAGGTGCAGGGGTTGTCATTAGACGTCACACCTGGATGCGCCTATGTGATTTTGCGGATCCCTTTAAGTCTTCCTTTCTTAACGCTTCTCTTTTGGCCCAATGATAAAAGACACATTAGTGAGGTGTAAAAAGGTTTGAAAGAGCCTGTCTGTCATGGGTTACAACTAGAACTGTTACATCTTAAAAACAATTAAAACTAAAACTTGTAATTATAAATTATGTTACTAGTCACATACATATGCATTAATTATTATAAATAAAATGGAGTTAAAACCAAATCAGTTTAAAACCTCATAGTGAATGTCCACATAGTAATATATTTTTCCAAAGATTAATGCATACGAAAGAGCTTATGCTTTAAAAAGTGCTTTAGGATATTTTATTCCTTTCCAGTGCTTGTAATTTTAATACAAGAGTAATAGACGTCCTGTCATTGATTCCAGGCCATCTAGCTGCATGTAGTAAGATTTGCCACCTTAGCTCCTTTAACTCCAACTGGAGTCCCAAGGGCTTTTTGTCACTGATGTCTACATGGTCAACTGCCATAAACGTAAAACTGTGGCCAGTATTATCTTGAACATGCCTAGCTAGTGCATTAATGTTATTCTTTCTTATGGCATAATTGTGTTCATAGATCCTGGCATTAAATTTTCTTTCTGTTTTGCCTACATAAAATGCTAGGCATTGATCACATGTGGCCATGTAGGCTACTGCCTTAGAGTGGCAGTTGTATTTTTCCTTTACATAATGGTCTATGCCATTTATTGTGAATTTGCTACCCAATTTCACAGTGTGGCACCAGTTACAAGACTCACATTTGTACATCCCTGCAAGTCCTGTTGTGGTGTAGTTGGAACCTTTCCTTAAGAGGTCTTTTAGGTTTGAACCCCTCCTATATGTAACTATAGGTCTTTCTCCTATTTGTGCCCTGATGTCCAAGTCATCCATTAAAATGTCCCAGTTCTTATAAAAAAAATAGACATCAAATGATATGAATCAGAATTAAATGTGAGCATCATTGATGTAAAAAATGGGCTTTTATTCAATTCGGATCTTCCCTGCTCAACTTGAAAGGGACCGTTGTCTAGTGCATATTCTCCAACTATGGGCTTAAAATACCCTACTCTTCTTTTGCCCATCACTTCCTGCATGAGCTCATTAAGCAGATCTGCTGGATACTCCCTCCTCAAAAACATAGTTTTTAAGTTGTCGCATTCTAAAAGAAAGTCTTCTTCTCTGGAGATCATGCGGGCTGCTCGGACTAATTGCCTTTTAACCACTGACCTCTTTTTATGCTTGGGGTGGGAGCTAGTGTAGTGCAGGAATGAGTTTGAGTAGGTTTCTTTCCTATGGATTCTGGTTGCATACCTTTCATTGTGTCTGTCTTTATACAAATGGACATCAAGGTAGTCATGTAATCCAAGTTAATAACCCAAGTGAACTGCAGGAATGTGGTAGTGGCGTTGAGATATCTTAAAAATTCCTCCAGTTCAACCAGTGACCCATTCCATATCAGACTGATATCATCTTGATACCTGTAGTACAGTTTGATTTTAGAATAGTACTGGGACTGAAATACATATTTTCTTTCCCAGTATGCCATTACCATGTTTGCAAATGCCCCACCACAAGCTGAACCCATCGCCACTCCAATAGTCTGCAAAAAAGTACCTGTCATTAAAGGAGGAAATAGTTGTTTCTTAAAACAATTTCTAATAATTCCAAAATTAAATTAATTTTCTCCTGATTAACTTTATATAATAACAATGTCACCCACCCACTCAAGACCAGTTTCTTGTGGGATGACTGTATACAGGTCTTTTACATCTGTTGTGACATGATGTCCCTTGCGTCATAACTGTTTTATTTACCTGTTGTAAAAAAGCCCAGGTGTCTTTACAAATGTGGTTTTCATTTCGCAATATTTTCTTCAGCTCATGGTCTACAAATTGGGCACAGGCAGTGGTAATGGAATGTCTTCCATCCACTAAGGGCCTCATAGGTGGATCTGAGAGGCTCTTGTGGATCTTGTGAATGCCAAAAAATACTGGGATTCTTGGGCTAATGATAAGGTAGTTATATAAGGAAAGGTCTATTCTTCTTTCTAAAAATATCAGTGAGATGACTATGAATTTTCCTGTATGCAGTGTTTAATTCATTGAGAGACACTTCCATATAATCTACTGTGTCTAAAATAGCCAACATTTTGTCACTGTATGTAGAAGAGTCCATAATGACCAACCCTCCCCCTTTGTCAGGTTTCATAACCCTGACATCATGTTCTTGCAACACCAATAAACAATCACGTTCACTTTGATTCATGTTGTAAGGTGTTTGAGCTGACCTGTGTTTACTCTTGTTTAAATTGTACAGGTCTAGTTCACATACTTTTTCATACATTGCCAGTTTGGGGTGCAAAGGGGGGTTGTTAGTAGAGATAATCTTAAAAATACTGTCTTCACTGACATTAATTTGGGAGGTAGTACCATGTAGTAAGTTCAGATTCAATTTTCTTAAATAAAGTTTGAGATCTAACATACTATCTACAACATTACATTTCCTAACAGGTACAAAACTCATTCCCTTAGACAATAAATCAGCTGTAATTTCATTAATACATAATGTAGAATAGTTGTATACTGAAAAGTCTTTCTGGTGGTTGAAAACCACTGTGTAGGTAAATTGTTTCCTGAACAAAGTCCACTGATGTTCAGGTGCTTTCATTAGTAAAAAAAGTCAGTAACATTAATGTGATGGCCACAAAGGCCTGGTAAAGGAGCTAGGCTCTCCAGTTCCTGTTCCTGGCCCCCTGAAAAACCTGTGGTTGAAAGCCCCCCCCCTGGGGGTGCTGCCTGTTATTGTAATAACCTTTGTTCTTAATTCTTTCACTCCTGAGTTCTGGGTATTCAGTATCATAATTTAAAATCACATAGTTTCTTCAAACCTGCTTTCATCATTACCTGTAACTTCAGAAGGGTGTGATAATTGCTTGTTGTTTTCCTCTCGTGGGGTTTTAAACTTCTTGAGGGAACCAGGAGGTTTGGGGTAGGCTATGTCATTAGTGTAGTCCTGAACATCCCTGTCCAGTTTATTCAATTTACCAGCTTTTAGTTTTGCTATGTGCTGGTCTGTGCTAGTATAAGTCCTGAAATGTTCAAATCTCATATTACTATATTCATAATCATCACGAGTGGCAGAGTCTAAGATTGCAAGGTCTTATTGTGTTTAATTAAAAGCTCTAAAAGATCGAGCCCACATTTATCAAATAGGTTTACTAGTTCATTATACAAGACAGAGTCAAGCTGTAAGCCAGCGTGGAAACGCCAAACCCTTAAACCTTTGGGAACCACTTTTAATCTTGTGCATTCCCTTAGGTAGGCATTTTCCATAGATCCTGGCATTAAATTTTCTTTCTGCTTTGCCTACATAAAATGCTAGGCATTGATCACATGTGGCCATGTAGACTACTGCCTTGGAATGTCAGTTGTATTTTCCTTTTACATAATGGTCTATGCCATTTACTGTAAATTTGCCAACCGATTTCACCTTATTACACCAGTTACAAGACTCACATTTGTGCATCCCTACACGTTCTGTTGTGGTTTAGTTGGAACCTTTCCTTAAGAGGTCTTTTAGGTTTGAACCCCTCCTATATGTAACTATAGATCTTTCTCTTATTTGTGTCTGAATCTACTTGATGTAGTTTAGGAGGCTGTGCAGAGACAAATGTCATGCCTCTATTCAATACTTTCAGCTGGATGTCATTTAAAACGTAACTCAATAGATTAAATATTAAAGAAGAGTCAGTTACCTTCTATTGAGTCATCTTTCTCCACTTCTCTCCCTGCTGGTTGATCTGTCCCTTTGTTTTAATGATTTCACTCTCACAGGGACTGGAAGAACTGGAAAACCTAATCCTATTGGGGCTTTAATCTTTGGTTTAGAATGAATGAATATTAACATCAGATAATGAAGTTATGTTCTTACTATAATGTTCCATCTGTGTTGTTGATCTTCATTCATTCATTACAGTCCACCCGCCATCACCCTCTGAATGACTCCTGGAGGTTCGGATTTGGTCCTACCTTATGATAGGGAAGCTGTTCAGATAAAGCCTCCACTTTCTCTCTTTTTTTCTTACGGGCAAACTCGATCTGAGGTGATAGAGGGGCACTATGGGTAAGTTTAGCTCGAGAGTTTTTTTTGGCTGGCACGAGCTGCTTGTAATGGCCAACTCAGTTCTGAGGACAGAACCGTACCCATCAGTAATGAATAAATGAATGAAGATCAACAATACAGATGGAATGTCATGGTAAGAACATAACTTCTTTTTTTCAGACAAATGGGTTTTGAGAGTGATACATTAGCTGTACAGTTGGCAGTGGGAATCCCTCCCTTCTTTTTAGGGGATTCTTCTGCATCCACCATATCAAACTTTTTCCCCCTACCATCATTCAGCATCTGCTGACTTGCAGGTGATAGAAGATATCGCTGTTTCTCTGATAGGAAATGTTTTTTATTTGAGAATGCTTGTTACCAAAGAAAAAAGTCTCTTGGAAACCAGTCTTAGACCTTACCTTTCTAAACCAGTTTGTAAAAGTCCCAAAGTTCAAAATGCCATCCTTTCATAACCTATTACCTCTGATTCTCCCTTTAAGTTTATTTAGATTTAAAGGATGCCTCTCATCACATTCCTATAGCCTCAGATTTCAAGTGTTTAAGGTTTTCTGAGTTTCTGTTGTACTTTCAGTTCTCTGTATTACCCTTTGAATTATCTACTATTTCAAGAGTATTCACAAACTAACTAGCTCCAGTTGTACCATATTGCAGATCACAAGATATTCACATTTGTCTTATTTAGATGACTTACATATATTTGCAGGGTCTTTTTCCAAAGTGTCTGGAATTTCTCACTTCAAAGAAAGGTTCTCCTTCACAGACTGAAGTTTCAAGAGAACATCCAAAAGACTTGTTTAAGTCCATCTCACGGCATTGTTTTCCTGTGGTATCTTCTAGACACCTCAGTTCAAAGAGCTTTTTTCTGTAGGACACAAGTAATCTGTATCTAGATCTCTTCCTGAGTTTTTCCACGCAGTCCAAAGCTTCAGCAAAGGTTTTCCTCAGGACACCAGGATTCAGGGCATTCATGATTCTCATGTTTCCTCTAGCTAGACTCTACATGAGAAAATTCAGTGGTGCCTAAAATCTGTATGGTCTCCATGTACTGACATTTTAGATTCCTGTTTTGGGATTTGTAAAAAAAATTAATTGCTTAGGTATAGAGACCTGTTTTATCTGAGTACAGATCTCCCATTTTCCTTTCCAGCTCTAGCACAATCATCTCAGATTTTGCTTTGGGGACAGCATCTATGGGTGCAAAAGTGCAGAGTCTTTGGAACAAAAAGGACAGACCAAAACACACAAAACATAAAAGAGGTTTTGGCACTACTAAATGCTCTAAATCATCTGTAGTCCCCTGGACCATTACAAGGGATTACAGACAACAACACAGGGATGTGGTACATGAACACACAGGGGGTAAGCCAGATCTTACCCTCTGTGCAAACTAGCCATGGTAGCCTTGGATTTAGCTTTTCAGCACAATCTCATTTACAGGCATCTTACATTCAGTCAAAGCAAAATTGTGTGCTAAACAAGCTGAGCAGGATTAGGACAGACCTTCATGAATGGAAATTGGATCTGTATGTCTACTAGGATTTGATTCAGCTGTGGGAACTACCTCAGATATATATTTTTTGCCTCTCCATTCACTAGATCCAACTGGCAAAAGTCTGTTCGAGGACTCCTTGCAAGCAGGTCTGGAAAACAGATGCATTTTCATTTCCTTGGACAAAATGGTCCTGTATACTCTTCCACCCTTTCCATTGATATCCAGGGTCATTCTGAAGATTCAGAGGGGCTCTTCAAAGATCATTGTGGTGACTCCCCTGTGTTCCAGTCAGTGGTTCTCCCTTATTTTGGAAGTGGTCAAAGGCAATAGAAATAAAATTCTCTCAAACTGGATCTTCTCACAAAAGACAGGGATTGTGTGATAAACCCCAGCATGAAATAACTTCAACTGACGGAATGATAGTTTTAATACTTTGTAAGCACCTATTTTTAGAGGACATGCAGTGCATATTAATGAAGGCAAATAAACCTACTACTGGGAAATCATACATTATTAAGTGGAAAAGATTTTCAAGTTGGTACCCAGACAAGAACCAGGACCCTTTTAAGGTTGGTACTTCCCTAAGTCTACAGTATTTCTGTGAGTTATTATCTTCTGACCTTGGTTACTCCATCAAATTTGTCAGCTATTTTAGCATGTCTGCTCATGGTTCCTCAGCTTTCAGTGCATTCCCATGTTAAAATGTTTTTGAAAAGAGGGTTGCATACCAGGCCACATAGAAAACAGGTGGATCCTCTTTGGGTTCTGAACTTTGTTTTGGAATATTTAAGTCCATCAGGCTGATTTAAGGTTCAGAACATTGAAAATGGTGTTGATGAATACACCAGCTTCTGTAAGAAGAATGTCTGTGTTACAAGGCCTCGTGGGTCATCCTTATTTTATTTTCCACAGAGATAAGGTTCCCCTGAGAGTTTATCCTTCTCTTAATGCCAAAAGTGGTATTTGACTTTACTTTGAGCCAAACTATGTTTCTGTCTCTTCTTTCAAGAGCCTAAAAAAGAAGGGAGAAAGGATTCTTTATACTGTGGGTGTCCACAGACAACTCAGATGTTATCTAGACAGAACTAAAACCTTCAGAAATTCTGTTCAGTTATTCATTTCATATGAAGGTAAGAAAAAAAAAGGACAACCTTTGTCGAAGTAGACTTGGTTTCAAATGATTGTCACATACCATTTCCTTTTGTTGTACCGCCCCCACAGCAAGACAATTCCAGGCAAGATCAAGACACACTTTAACAGGGCTTTGGCTTCATAACTGGCTTTTTTGGAAGGGGTGGATTCTAGAAGTATTCTAGAACTTGGCCCTCAAACTTGTACCTTTACAAATCATTACATGTTAGATCCCTTCTTAAGGTATAAACAAGGCTTTGCTAGCATCATTCTGCAGGGACTCTTGGACCCTCACCCCCCCAGTATAGTGTAAGCTGTGGTAGTCTATCCCTGTCGCTAAGGTTACTGCAGCAGCATTCAAATGATGAACATAGTACAGCTGTGTAAATAAACTTACCATAATAGTAGATGTTTGAATGATCACTGCCACAGTGGCCACTCCATCCCCCTTATTTTTGTATACTTTTATTGCCAGAGTGAGGACTTTGATTTTTATTTTCCTAGTATTGACCTCTTTTAAGACACTAACCTCCCCCTCTCAACTGGTGTGAAAGCTTTGAAGTGCCTAGGGCTCAAACCATTGATTGTATTCAGCTTTGCTTGAGCTGATAACAGTTTGAATGCATGGAGGGTGCCCTTAAGCTTTGGAACGGGTCAGTTATTATAATCTATGCAAGATGTAACTAACCCATGTAGCCAAGGCTACTACAGCAGCAGTCATTTGAACATCTACTGTTATGAAAAGTTTGCTTACACAACTGTACTTTTTTTTTTTTTTTTTAGTAATAATACTTCATCCGTTCATGTCTTGATTTTTTTTTTTTTATTATTCTTTAGAGTGCAATACCTTTACTGGGACTGTAGTGTAACAGTAGAGCTGATGTTGTCAATTTTCATTCTATACTCAATGGATAAGTTCAGAGCCAATCCCTCAGCTCCGACTTGGCAGTTGCTAAAGCTCGTGGCCACCAAGAACTCTTGAGCTCTTCCCTTACCCTCAGGTACCAACCCCAATTACTTTAGATCTCGTTTGCTGGTTTCTTCAGTGTCTTACTCTGTTTGATTTTTAGTTATGTAGATTCATCCTTGGGTGTAGTCCTTAATAGCGTTGTTGATATTTTCCCTTTTCTCGCTTTTTCTTTTGGTGTTATCTTGTTTAAAAAAAATTGTTTGAAGTAGTGTTAACTTTAGAGTGGTTTCCTTCTCTGTGCCTTCTTGAATTTTGTTGGCAGATAAAGCGCCACAGGGATTTAAGAAGTGTAATACGTGTGGACATAAGCTGCCATTTTCAAATGCCCACACAGTGTGTGTCTACTCTTTAGGACCACTTGATTTGCAGGAAGACTGTTCAATCGGCCATGGGATTAATCCCAAAACATTATTAGAAAGCAAAAACAAATTGATCCTCAAAGGCCTTTTGCCATCTTCCTTTGAAGAGGCTGTATCAGGAGATAAATCTCTCAAAACCAAGACACAGGAAAACTCTGCTAAAACAATGTCTGTGAAGCCTTCCTTGTCTTCATCTGCTTCAGATTCCTCAAACAAAAGACCTCATAAGGATCTGACCTCAACCTCTGATCCAAAGAAACCAAAGATATCTGATGCATCTACTTTGGATCCGAGCAAATCAAAATTACTGGATCTGACCTTTTCTGCCCCGATGCAATCCAAGTCAGATCAGACAGCTGGTGGACCTTCTTCACTAAGTGGTTTATCAAGGACTTTGTATTTTCTGACATATGACCCATTACCCTATATGGTACCTACCCCTTTTCTGGAGAGACCTAGGTCTACTTCGATGCTTTCCAATCATTCTTCCAGAAGTCTCACAGAGGAGGATGTGGAGAGGATGGTGAGGAAGATTCTCTTGGCACAGGGACAGATAGGTGTTTCTTCATCTCCTACCCCTCTGGGTCAGGAGGTCTGTTTTTCTGCTACACCCCCACTACAAATTCATCCTGTGACTCCCTCAGCATTTTTGGAGTCCCTGGCTCCTTGCCATCGGGATCCATCTGGCTCAGATCTCCTTAAGCAGAGAGGTGACTGGATGCCCGGCAACCCTTCTGCTTCGGAGTCCTTATTCCTGGAGGCTTTTGTTACTGGACCGTCTACCTCCCGGGTGACTCCACCCACCGATGAGCTTATTGAGTTGATCTCTCATTAGCCATGGAAGGAACCTGATACCATTGATCCCATTCCTCAGAGACCAGATAAGATTATGCCACTACTTGTGGACAGACAGTTTTGGGAAAAGTGCTCATTGATGCCATGGTTGTAGTGTCAGCCACAAAGAAGGAACTTGCTGAGGAATGTACCACTGTCCATCCCCCCAACGTGGAGTCTCAGATGATGGACAGATTGGGAAAACATGTCTGTGCTTAAGTGGTCTTTGCTTTAAGGTCACTGAATTATTTGGCACAATTTACAAGACTTCAGAGGGATTTGATTAAAGAGCTGTCAAATGCCTGCTCAGGAGCCATCCCTGAAGAAGTTAAGTCATCTGTGGCTTCTCAGTTGGCTACCCTGCAATCCATTTCTAATTATTCCATGAGATTAGTTTTGCATGTAGCCGAAGGAACCTCAAGAGCAGTGGGTACAGGCATTTCCATTAGGAGGCATGCCTGGATACACTTATGTGATTTTGGGAAACCCTTCAAGCCATTGTTCATCAATACCCCCTCTGATGGCACATCTCTGTTTGGCCCCGAGTTAAGGACACACTATCCAGGAGTGAAAAGGATGGAGTGACCCTGTCTGCAATGGACATACATTTTTCAACCCCTCAAAGATCCTTTTCTCGGAATCAATGAGGTGGTCCTAAGATGTGATTCAAGAAATTTCAGGATCCATTTCAGGACACACATGGATGGCGCCACCTTGCGGCAGACATGGCCAGCAAAACTAGAGCTCCAGAGATTCTTTCACTGGCAGACCCTACCAGTGCTCCTGAAAGGAGGCTCAATTGTCCACCTCTGGAGGCAGTCTGGGGTTGATTATCTCTGCACAAGACAGCCCGGCTAGAATTAAATGATACTTGGATGCAGAGGATTAAGAGATTGTTTAATTCCATTTTCCCTTCCTCCTCCAATATCAAGAAAAATCTCTGATGTTCCACCCAGTCAGAGGGAAAAATTCAAATCCAAAGGCTGTTAGAAAAAGAGAGTCACATAAGAGGTCCTGCTAGATCGGTTAGAATATGGAACTTACTTAAGACTGTTTTTAGTGCCAAAGAAAACAGGGGTTTGGAGACCAATTTTGGATCTCAGCAACTTAAACAAGTCATTTCAATGGACCAAGTTTTGGATGGTCACGGTTCAGTCCATTTTCCCATTTCTGGGAAGAGCAACTGGATGTGATCCATAGACCTTCATGATGCGTACTATCACATAAAGATGAACAGATGATCCAGAAGTATTTACGCTTCTGGCTGGGAGCCAGTCATTACCAGTTCAGAGTTCTGCCCTGTGGTCTCATCACATCCCCCAGGGTGTTTACCAAGGTCATGGCAGTTGTAGCAGCTCAATTGAGACTGCAAGGATTACAGGTGTTTCTGCATTTAGATGTCTGGCTTATTTTCGATCCAACCAGGCATCAGCTGATAAGGGCAAGACATCAGGTTCTTCAGACATGCTCTCTTCTGGGGATAACCGTAAACTACAAGAAGTCTCAACTTCAACCAACTCATACTCTAGAGTTCATAGGAGCAATTCTTAACACAAGGTCAAACATAGCTTTATTACTGTTTTTAAAAGTTCAGATCATAAGATCACACATCAGGAAGATAATTTGCAGTACCAAGATTTCAGCCCATCTGGTCCTTCAGGCTCTATTCTCAGTGGCAGCAGCCATATCATTAGTACCTTTAGCCAGATTTTACATGAGCATTCTTCAGTGGATGCTAGCCACACAGTGGTCAATGCTTTACCCAGTCCATGTCTTATCAGACTCGAATCACTCAGATATGCAAGAGAAATCTCAGATGGTGAATTCAGTCAGACCAGGGCCATTTCTCCAAGGCCATTTCTTTATTCCCCCTCAGCCAAGGCCATAGTGACCACAGATGCTTCCCACTTTGTAGGGGGGGGGCATTTTCTGGGGAAGACAGTCTAAGGCACTTGGTCCCCAGAAGAGGCCAACTTGCATATTGATGTCCTAATCATGAGAGCAGTCCTTTTAGGGTTGCAAGCCTTTCAGGGTACTTTTCCTCTGGGTGGATTGCTATTCAGATAGACAACATGTCAGTAGTTTGTACTTCCAACAAAAAATGAGGGACTAGATCTTACCCCCCTTATATCAAGAAGCTCTGAGTGTGGTAATGGGAAATCTCATCCAACTGCTTTCTTTTAGCAAAGCACATTCTGGGGACATCCAGTGTGATAGCAGACAAACTGAGCAGGTGCATTCTTCTACCTCATGAATGATCACTCAACAGGAATGTCATGGAATTGATTTTCTGCCATTGGGGACAGCCTTTCTGCGATCTTTTTGGTTCTCTCCTAAACAACAAATGCAGCAGCTGCTTTGCCTTAATCCCCCACATGGGGAATCACCGAGGGATGCTGTACTTCACGATTGGCCCCACAGTCTACTCTATGCTTACCCACCCATTCTGCTAATTCTGAAATTCCTACAGAAAGCTGCCATGTTGAAGAGGAAGGTCATCCTCATTGCACCTTACTGGCCTCAACAAATTTGGTTCTCCTTCCTTTGGCCTCGCTTGCTTCACCAACCTTGGATTCTGGATCCAGCTCCATACATCCTGTCACCCAATAGGAATGATTTATCCAAACATAACCAATCTCAGGCTGACTGCATGGCTTCTCCAGTTCCATTAATAGAGAACCTGTTATGTCTTCTCTTGTCCATCAAATACTTTTGTTTTCCCATTAACCTTCTAGCAGAAAACTCTAGTCTAGCAAATAGGAGAGGTTTGTTCACTGGGCTCATCAAAATAATATTGAACCTTTATGTCACTCGTCTGGTCAGGATAAAACAGGCGAACATTCATGGGATCAGTTCAAGCAGCTTTATTACACACAATCACATCAGAAATGAGGCTTTGTAGCTTAAATTTAAATAAACTTATAAACAGACTGACTACCACACTCGTACATGTTAACACTCTGGCTGTTCTCTCAAAATGGCACTGCTGCCTGCCCGTGCTCAGTATTTATATACATGTGCTACATCTGGAAATGCGTCTTTAAAGGTACATACACACGCTGTGATCTACATACTCCCTCTTTTAGAAATAGTCCATATATGAAATGACAGTATTCAATGACATGCAATTTACAGAAATGATCTTCTGACATGCAGTTATACAGAACTAATTCTTTGACATGCAATTATACAAAGTCAGACACCCAAAAAACAATCATGTACAGGTTGCTGTGTATTTTACACTAGGTCTATAAATACGACCTGACCATGTAAAATAAAAGTCAGAGTTGGATCTAGCAACGGGGACTGTCTTCAAGGAATTTTCAACTTTGGGGACATCTGGGACATCATCAGGAACAGGAATGGATACTGAGACATGTTCTTTGGTATGAACATTTTCAGGGTTGCTCTGAGATCTGCAGTCTGTATCACAGGTGCGGTGCTACAAAATCATTTCTGGAACAGGAAGATGTCTGCTGTTTCTCTTGTACTCTATACCCTCAGATTCCACTAAGTAGGATCTCAGTTAGGTACATATACCTCTTACTTGACCAATTAGATCAAAGCCTTTCACCATTTGCATCCTCATTGGCTCTTTCTTTTAACGGACGAAGAAATCTGCTCATTTTATGATAGCTGGACTTCTGAGAAGAACACTTCTTTGATTGCTCTGTTGATGTTCTTCATGTTTCACTGCTGCAGTCATCACATTTGGGTTATCCCTGCCAGGGTAGCCCTCGGCTGGCCCGAATACCAGAGACTTAGCATTTCTGCATCGTTTGCTGTTGCTTGAGGACTGACGTCAGGTTGTCAGTGGTATAAAGGAAGGCAGCCAATGTCGTAACATCAGTCTTTCTTGCCGTGGAGCCCGAAGCAGAAGCAGTTCGAACGAGTGCCGGTCAGCCGCTACCTAAGCTTTCATTTCTGAATTGAAGTTGAAGTCTTCTAAAACTAAGTACCCCATTGGGGATCCTTTTTTCTTGCACTAACCGATGTCAGAAAAAATTACTTGTCTCGCCTGTGGAAAGCAAATACCACACCGGGACTTCCACTCTTACTGCATCACTTGTCTAGGCCTAGACCACGATGTACCTAGTTGTCACTTCTGTGCTCTGTTTAATGCCAGAACTATTCGTCGTTGGGCCCTTATTGTAGCCAGATATTTTTGTTTACAGTCTTTGAATTCCAATATGGCTTCGGTAAGCCATCTGACAGCAGATCCTCTGAAAAAACGTAAAGATAAAGACAGAGACGGACAGCACAGGACCAGAGATTCAGATGATGCTTCCATTAAGCTAGTCATCAGTCCTCTGGAACTTAGTGAGGCGCTGTCACAGCCCCCGATGCCCACTTCAGTTAATTCAGAGTCCGATATGTCGCAAAACTCTTCTTCAGCTAAGGATCCTGTGGTCGTCTCTACCTTGGATGGGTCCGGAGCAGCGGCTTCCGAGGAAGCCCTTCACAACACCGAATCTCAACATAAACTGACGCTTTCTTTCACGACTACCATTCTTTCAAAAACAACCGAGTTCCTTAGGCCCAGGGGTCGAACCACACCCAAGAAACCGACTACCCATTCTCAGATGCCTACTCCCTTGCCTCAGTCTCAAATGCTTAAAATGGCAGAAGACCTTATCATGCTGATTAGGGGAAGCCAAGCCACTCCCTCAAAAAGGCAAAGAGATTTGTCTCCAGTAGTTTTGTCTTAACAAGAGTCAGATGAATCCGATGCATCTGACTATGAAGACATGCAGCCCCTCTCCACATATGAGGATTCTGATGCAGAGGAATCCATATCTTCAGCCTCTCCCCCAGAGGATTTTTCCTTTGGGGAAACCCTGCATACCTTGAGAGCATTTCCAATGGCAGAGTCACGACTACCCTCAGTCTAAAAAGAGACTCAGAGAGTTCCTGGGCCTTCCACAGCACAGACTCTTTAGCCATCCCCCCAGTCCTGGATGTGGTTTTCCTTGAATCCAGCTTAACTCCAGATGCTCTCCCTCCTGCTCTCAGAAAAACAGACAGGCACTACAGAGTCCCTGACTCACACAAATATATTTTTAAAAATCCAACAGCTGACCTTGAGGTCATTTCTCAAGGACTAAAAGGGATTAAAGCAATCTCAGCTAAGAATCCCACCCCCTCAGTCAGCGATTCCCGAGCACTGGACAGATGGGGTAAAAAAGTATACACCAGCTACTCTTGCTATCAGGGCACTAAATTGTCAGTTCCATATGCTTAAATATCAGCAACATACCTTGGAACTCCTTAAAGAAAAAATGTCCTCCTTTCCTGCATGGGCAGAATCTAAAGATTCACAAGACAATGCATTCTGCAAGTCAACTAACTAAATGGACTTTGCACTGTGGTTTTGATGCCCTAGAAGCTTCTTGCAGGGCAGTAGTCACTGGATCTGTCATTAGAAGACATGCATGGCTTATGGAACAAACCCTGCCAGACCATGTCAAATCAAAATTGTTGGATGCACCCTTGCACAAAGATAACTTATTTGGCACTAAAGCACAACAGGTCTTAAAAAAGATGGAAGAAAAAGCAAAATCTATGCAGACAGTTAAAGATTTCTTACCGGTCCAACCTCCTAAGTTCAGCAGGCATTTTCCCTCCAAACACTGGTCCTTTTCTGCTCCGAGTAAACAGCCCTAGCCTAGGCCCCGTGGAAACAGACACCCCCGACAGCAGCCCCAGGGGTTGCAGAGATCTAAGCAGTGGACTTCCTCCACTTCAAAACCAGGGAGTTTTAAGCCACCTCCTTATGCTAAGAACTCACAATGACTTGCCTCCTCCCAACTTCGCCTCTGCCCAACAACACATACCCCTAGGAGGAAAACTCTCATTTCACTCAAGCACCTGGGCCACCATTACCAAGGACCAGTGGGTTCTGAACATAGTATCTCAGGGGTACATATTCTCTGTCCACACCCTTCCAACCCCAAAAGGGTTCCCAGATCTACCACAAAATCAGTGGCAGGGGCCCAAAAGCAAGTTCATTCCCTGCTCTCCTTGGGAGCAGTAGAGCACGTTCCTGCAGAGCAGATAGGCCAAAGTTTCTACTCCAGACTTTTTCTGATCCCCAGAAATCCATTCTAAACACCTTCCTGGTGATCCCAAAATTCAAAATGCTCACCCTCCAGCAGCTGCTACCCATGCTGTCCAAGGATGCTTGGCTAGCCACTCTGGACCTAAAAGAGGCCTACCTCCACATTCCTGTCAGGGAGTCCTGCAGAAAATATCTCCACTTCAGGGCAGGATCTCAACACTTTCAGTTCTCTGCACTTCTCTTTGGCTTATCTACTGCTCCCAGAGGTTTCACAAAACGCCTGGCAATGGCCATTGCCTTTTGCAGACAAAGAAATATACAAATTTACCCCTACTTAGATGACTGCCTTATTCAGGCAGACAGCTAGGAAAAGCTGCTCAAAGACCTGGCCTTTGTAAAAAACCTATTAACCTCCCTAGGGTACACAATCAATGAAAAGAAATCCAAACAGGTACCCATCCAAAGGGTAATCTTCCTGGGAGCAGGTCTGGACATAGCATCCCAGATGGCATGCCTTACACTAAAGAAACAAAATTTCCTGTCAGCTTACTTCTCTCAACTGGCCACCAGGCCCCAGCTTTCTGCAAGGAAAATCCTGCAAGCCCTGGGGTTCATGGCATCTTGCATACTCCTCATTCCATATGCCAGACTGCATATGTGGAAACTTCAGTGGTACCTAAAGAGCCTTTGGTGTCAACACTGTCAAGATCTGGAAACTCTTCTACCTATTATTCCTTGCCTGAGGAAGGAATTCCTTTGGTGGGCAACAGCCTGTAACCACAACAAGGGATTGCCCTTCTCCAAACACCCTGCCGCCCAGACCCTCACCACAGATGCATCAGACTATGGCTGGGGTGCTCACCTGGATGGCAGGTGCATACAGGGAGAATGGAGCCCACAGCAAATTCCCCCTGCACATCAATCAAAAAGAGATTATGGCTGTGCAGCAGGCCTTCATAGCTTTCAAACCCCTTCTCTGTCCAGGGGTTCTCCTGATCAAAACAGACAACACCACTGTGATGTGGTACATCAACAAGCAGGGAGGGACTCACTCCTACTTGCTGTGCAGGCTGGCCATGACCCTTTGGCTCACTGTCTCTTCCATGCAACTACACCTGTTAGCACAATACCTACCAGATTCTCTCAACTCCCTGGCAGACCAATTAAGCAGAAGGTTTTTGGACCCACATGAGTGGCAGTTCAACAGAAGCACCTTCTTCCCAACAACTCATTAATGGGGAACCCCAGAGGTCGACCTCTTTGCCTCCCACACCAACCATCAGCTCAGCAAATTCTGCACCAGGGAGCATCACTGCATGGCTTGGAAAGTGGATACCCTGTCCTTCCCCTGGGTAAACCTATCGGTCTGTGCCTTTCCTCCCCTACCTCTCATCCCCAGGGTACTGCTCAAAATAAGGGAGGAAAAAACAAGGACCATTCTCATAGCTCCAGACTGGCCCAGACAGCACTAGTGTACCCCTTGCTGTGCAAGCTGTCCCCGCTGCCTCCATGGAATCTTCCTCAGATTCCAAACCTCCTAATCCAGAGGGAAGGGCAATTCATGCACCCCCAATTGCAGACACTCAATTTGGCAGCTTGGCTTATTCCCTAACCCCTGACCAATCTGTCAGCCTCAGTAAATCGGTTCTGGATGTTATCCGAAAGGCCAGACACCCTAGCACCAGAAAGTCTTATGTAGGTAAATGGAAAAGGTTCTGCACCTGGGTCCAGGCTAAGGGGGCCAATACTGCACAGCCCTCCATCCCCCTTATCCTGGATTACTTAGCTGACCTACTACACAGTGGTCTCTCCTTCTCTTCTATAAAAATTCATGCCTCTGCTATTTCTGCTCATTTTCCCAATGAGCAGCCTCTTTTCTCACATCCTCTGATTAAACAGTTCCTCAGAGGGGCTAGCAACCATAGGTATCACAAGGGATAAGAAACTAAGAGTAATGCTACTCAACGCCAGAAGTCTAAACCTCAAGATGCATGCACTCAAAACTCTCCTTAGCATGGAGAACATTGATATCTGTACAGTAATAGAAACCTGGTTCAAGGTTCCCGAGAGCACCCCAGCACTACCAGGTTATACCTCATACCATGCTTTTCAGCCCCAAAACTTGGACCGAACCACAAAAGGAGGGGGAGTATCAATATTCGTCAAAGATACCCACACCTCCAGGTTGGTGGCACAGCACGAAGCATCAGAGACTATCCATGTGCAACTAACAGTGGTTAAAACTGCCTTCCAGTTTATAGCCTGCTACAGACCACCCTCCCAAACCCAGGAACCCCACTCGGCCTTCCTGATAACACTGGAAAATATGAAGGTCTCTCCAAACACCATTATATTGGGTGACTTCAACTACCCAAACATAGACTGGGAGCATTACTGTAGCTCCAACACCCTAGTCCAAAGGTTCCTAGAATTTATAAACTCAAATGCTATGGAACAACTTGTTACCACTCCCACAAGAGGGGAAAACATACTGGACCTGATCATCACCAACATGGGGACTCTATGCTCCAGACCAGAAGTGTATCCTTCATTGGTAAGATCAGACCATAAACTAATCTCACTGGATATTCACATCCCGACTCCACCCCCTACCCTGAAAACCACAGTGAAAATCTTCTCTAATGCAAATTTCACACTCCTCAAAACCAAAGTGGAATCCTTCAAAGCCCCCGGGCCTGTGGAAAATACGGCCCAGACCACAGAATCCTTTATAAACGCATTCTATGAACACCTTCGGGAATGCATGGATCATGCAATCCCAAATAAAACCAAGTCCCAATCCTCCAAAGGCAGACGTCCTATCTGGAGGACCCCAGCCATAAACAAACTATACAATAGAAGGAGGAAGCTACTACATGATAGAGCAAAATCCCAAAAAGGGAAGGAATCTCTGATCAGTATTAGCAAAAAACTATGGGCACTCATAAAATCATCTAAGGCCAGCTTCGAGAGAAAAATTGCACAGGACACTAAGGATAATCACAAGGCTTTCTTTAGTTATGTTAGGAACCTGGGTGGGAATTCCCAGATATGCTCAGAATTAGTCCAAAATGACAAAAAATACACCAAACCCACAGACATTGCCAACATCCTAGCTGACAGGTTCAGCGCAAACTCCCCCCCTCCCCACCAAAAGGGCAAATATCTATCCGAGCAGAGTGCTGCCCTCCTGACATCTCAGATGCTCAGGTAAGAGCTGCCCTCTCCAAAGCAAAACACAGCATCAATGGGACCAGACGGTGTCCCGGGCTGCGTCCTACATGAACTCCAAGAAGAGCTAAACCCAAACATAAAACTACTGTTCAATCTCAGCCTTACTACAGGATATGTACCCAGAGAGTGGCGCACAGCAACAGTGGTCCCTCTCCACAAAGGTGGTGTCTCAACGGATCCTGGAAACTATCGGCCCATAAGCCTGACTAGCTTGGTCTGCAAAGCTATGGAAAGGATCATCATGGACCTCATAAATAAAGATATTGGGGACTTACAGACACTGGATCCTACCCAGTTTGGCTTTCTTAAGGGCAGATCCTGCCTCTTAAACCTGGTTGATTTCTTTGAAACAGTCACTAAGGCCATTGATGAGGGGAAGGTGGTCCACACAGCCTACCTGGACCTCGCAAAAGCCTTCGATACAATACCCCACTCGGGCATTATAGATAAGCTCACCAGCTTAAATATAAACCCCTATGTCACTAGATGGGTTGCAAACTGGCTCAATGACAGAACCCATATGGTTAGAATTGCTGGAGCCATGTCAGACTCCAAACCAGTTACAAGTAGCGTCCCACAAGGCTCAGTCCTGGGACCTCTCTTGTTCGGTATATATTTCTCGGCGGTACAGGCCAACATGGAAGGACTGTGGCTGACCAAGTTTGCAGATGACTGCAAACTGGGTGCCATAATCGACACTCCAGCCAACACAAGCATCCTCCAAAAAGGCCTCATTGAAACAGACAACTGGTGCCAGAGCCATGGCCTCAAGCTAAACGCCAAAAATTGTATAGTCATCCCCTTTGGCAAAAACAAAGTGGCCACAAATTACCACATAGGTGGTAATCCATTAAGTACAGAAGAAGTAATTAGGGACCTGGGGACCCAAGTTGATAGCAATCTCTCATTTGACAACCACGTGGCCAAAGTGGTTAGAAAAACATTTTATATAGCCCACCTAATCATGAAGGGATTCACATCTAGATCAGGGGAGGTCATCGTGCCTCTTTACTCATCCCTCATCAGGCCCATAATTGAGTACAATGTCCCTTTTGGGATGTACCTTACCAGACACCTGCAGCAACTGGAAAGACCCCAAAAGTACCTCACCAAGAGGATCAAAGGGCTCAAACAGATGCCATATGCTGCCCGGTTAAAGAAACTCCAGCTCTATTCAGTGGCATACCGCCTGCTCAGAGGCGATCTGTGCCTGACGATAAAGCCATGTCCAACCCGAATTAATGGACATGCTGCACCTCAGAAAATCCAAATCCCATTGAGCTACGCGCTCGAGAGACTTGAACCTCAGCACTGAAATAAATAGGACATGCTGGAGGGACAGATTCATAACCCAGAGGCTCCCTTCACTCTGGAATAAAATCCCAGTCCAGGTTAGGCAGAGTCCCTCATTGACTGTCTTCAAGAGGAATCTTGATGAGTGGATGGGAGATCGTAGGTTTACCCCGGGTATCACTTCTGTGTCACTGTTAGACAGAGGCACAGTATACTAACCTCGAAAAAGGGCATAGCAAAATTATTTTAAAATGGGTGGCGAAAGCCAAACACACTCTGGCTAGGCTTATAAATGCCCTAGGGCAGATAGCCTAGTATCAACCTATGAACTTGAGGCCGCCCCAGAAGGGCACTGACACCAGCTTGGGACCTTAACTTTGTCTTGGAAAAGCTCACCCTGCCTCCTTTCAAACCGGCTTCTTCTGCAGAGCTAAAATTTCTCTCCTGGAAGACGGCCTTCCTCTTGGCCATCAGTTCAGCCAGAAGAGTCTCTGAGCTGCAAGCACTCATGGCTGTGGAACCCTTCATCATCTTTCATGCAGACAGGTTATCCCTCAGAACTAATCCATCCTTCATGCCCAAGGTGGTATCTAGTCTGGCTCTCATTCATTTCCCCACCTTCTTTCCTAACCCCCAAAACAATGGGGAAAGGATTCTGCACTCTCTAGATGTGCACAGACAGCTCAGATACTATTTGGACAGGACTAAATCCTTAAGAAAGTCTGATCAATTGCCGGTTAGCTTTGCTTCAGGGGCATAAGGCAAAGCCATCTCCAAGCAAACCATTTCCAAATGGATAGCACAATGCATCCATTTCTGCTACAAACAGCATGGCAAGTCTCCCCCCAAGGGGGTCAGGACACACTCCACCAGAGCAGCCTCCACCTCTGCAGCTTTCCTCAGAGGTGTCCCCACCAGGATATCCTGGAGGCTGCCACCTGGACATCTGTTCACAGATTTACCAAGCATTATATCATCTGCCTCTCTTCTCCAAATCTAGGGCAGGGTTTGCCTTGGCAGTCTTGCAGGGCATCCTAGCCAGCCCCTAGCATCCTGGACTGCCTCCATCCTTTTCCTCAACTTTGGGAATCTACCCAAATGTGATGACTGCAACAGTGAAACACAAAGAGCATAGTACAGTTGTGTACACTTACCATAAATGTAGATGTCTGAGTGTCTTCGCTGTTGCAGTCCTGGTTTCCCTCCCTCCATCCCCCTTTCTCTTTTTGTTACCTTTCTTCCTTGTTGTTCACCTTTCCTTACAAGGGACATATTGGTATTTATCTTCTACTGGTGAGGTTCTTCCACCAGAACCTGGCCTCCTATTTTGGGGGCTCCTGACAGGTTAGGGCAAGAAAAACTGATGTAATGGCATCGGCTGCCTTCCTCTATACCACTGACGACCTGACGTCAGTCCTCAAGTGATAGCAACTGATGCAGAAATACTAAGTCTCTGGTATTCGGGCTGGCCGAGGGCTACCCTGGCAGGGATAACCCAAATGTGATGTCTACAACAGTGAAGACACTCAGACATCTACATTTATGGTAAGTGTACACAACTGTACATTTTTAGCATTAGGCACCAACAAACTAGAACTCATAGGCAAGGTTGTTCTTGTTTGCCTAGATAGAAGTCTCTGAGCGAGCAGGCGAGCCAAGTAGGTTGTCACGGGGTATATTTCTGAGACTGAGTAAATTCAAGAAGATATTGGTATTGTCACGCTTTGACCTCTCCAGTAATTGCTTTGCACTCTGTACTGCATGTTCAGCAAGGCCATTTGACTGTGGATATTCAGGACTGCTAGTAACATGGATAAAGACCCACTCTTTAGCAAATCTCTGAAACAATTGACTGGTAAACTGAGAACCATTGTCAGAAATAACTGTGTGTGGACTACCATGGACTGAGAAATGAAGTTTCATTATAGTAATAACAGCACTGGATGTTAGGTTAGGTAGCAAATCGATCTCAAACCAGTTCGAGTAAGAGTCTACCAACACTAAGTAATGTTGACTGTTCCACTCAAATGTGTCAGTTGCTACTGTTGACCAAGGTAGTTCAGGAATTTGGCTTAGCTAAGGTGGCTCTTTTTACAAATGCAGTTTAGTACTGTTGCACACCGAACAAGAACAAAGCACTTTATCAATGTCTTTCGCTAGAGAAGGCCAAAATACTAGTCCTCTCACCCTTCTTTTGGTAGACTCAGAACCTGGGTGGCCACGATGTAAGCAGTTTAGTACTGTTGCACACCGAACAAGAAGAAAGCACTTTATCAATGTCTTTCGCTAGAGAAGGCCAAAATACTAGTCCTCTCACCCTTCTTTTGGTAGACTCAGAACCTGGGTGGCCACGATGTAAAATCTGAGTGTATTCCCGCTGTAAAGAAGTAGGAACAACAACCTTTGGATCTTCGAAAATGATACATCTTCCATCAGCCTCTCATCTCTGTATGGAAAGTAAGGTTGTACTTCTAGCGGTACACACGCTTCCTTTGACAGTCACCATACGTTGATGAAGTGGTTGAGTTTTTTCAAAATTGGATCAGTCTTTGTATGATCTCTCAGCTCATCAAGTCTCATGGTAGAAAAATTATGCACTTCCATGACATCAAAGTCAAAATTCTCTGCATCAAGCTGTTCTGTGGTATTTCTGGGCAATCCGGATAAGGTATCAGCCAGATAAAGAAGTTTATCCCTTGTATAGACCATTTTAAAATTGTACTTTTGCAATTTGAGCATCATTCTTTGTAGTCTTGCTGGAGCGGAATGCACAGGCTTCTTTAAAATAGTGACTAGAGGTTGATGGTCAGTTTCTATCGGGGTTCCTCGGCCATAAATATAATCATGGAACTTCAAACATGCGAACACAATTGACAAAAGTTCCTTCTCAATTTGAGCATACTGCATCTCAGTTTGGGTAAGAGTTATAGATGCATAGGCAACAGTTCTGCCCTCTTGAAGAATAACTGCACCAAGACCGAACTTTGAAGCATCACAGGAAAGAACTACTGGTTTATGAATGTCATAGTATAATGTCATAGTATCTTAACATAGGTGGGTTAACAATTTGCTGTTTGAGGTTATCAAATGCTCTCTGTTGTTGCTCTAACCGTGACCATTCAACATTTTTGCGTGTCCACTCTCTTAAAGGTGCTGATAACTCACTAGTCAGGGTCAAATTTGCCCAAATAGTTAACCATACCAAGAAAATGCTGTAGAGCTTGGACATTGTCTGGAGCTGGCATTTCAAGAATGGGTGCTTGTTTAGAAGGATCTGGTCGTAAGTCCGTACTGGTAAATAAATGACCTGCATAAGTAACTTCTAGTAGTTTGAATTTGCACTTCAGAGGATTGAGCTTTAAGTACACTTCATGCGCTCTGTCCAGAACTTTCCTGAGGTTTCTATCACCCTCTGCTTTACCATTACCTCCAAGCAGTAAGTCATCAAGTATTATTGCATATGGGTAGCCTGAAAAAAAATTGCTCCATTGCATGCTGAAAGACTTCGCTGGCAGAATTTTATTCCAAAAGGCATCCTGAGGAATCTGTATCTACCAAATGGGGTACTGAATGTAGTCAGTAGTGAAGATTTGGGATCAAGCATTACATTCCAAAATGAACTCTCTGCATCTAAGACAGAAAAAACAGAGGCATTTGGCATGAGGGTTGAATCTCCTCGACTGTACACATAGGGTGATGAGGTCTTTTTAATGCCTTGTTCAAGTCTCTTTGGTCAATGCATATTTTGATTTCATCTGAATTTTTCTTATGAGCAGCTACCATGGAAGACACCCATTCATTTGGTTCTGTGACTGGACAAATAATACCTTGCTGCACTATTTTGTCTAACTGTACCTTGTCTTTGTCCTACATAGCTGTTGGACCACTGGATTGAGCTTTGGGTCTACTCTCATGGAGTATACAACTGGAAGTTTGCCTAGCTTGTCATTAAAAACATCGGCATACTCTGAGAAATTAGCATCAGTAAAGCTGGAACTGGGACATGTGCTTACATGATGTACTTTAGTAAAAGAAAGCAGTTTTGTTCTCAAACTGTTTCTGAGACCTAATAATGACTGCACAGGTTTTTGGACTACAAAAAATTGCAAGCTGTTACTGTCCCCAGCCAAATAGCATGAAAGCACTACTTGGCCTTCGGGTTTGAATCTCTTCACCTTCATAAGCAACAAGCTTTGCACAGTTGCCCAAATTAAGTTGCTCACCAGTTCTCACTTTAGCAAATGTTTCTGCTGACATTACATTACACTTTGAGCTCTATGGGCTTACCATTGATCAGAACAGTACAAAACACTTCATTCTTTGCCAACAAATCTACTGCATTAACCATTTAACTGACCACTGATACACTATCTACATAGAAAGTAGGGTTGCAGCTCTCTGTATGATCAGTTTGCTTTTTTGAGTGACGTTTCTTAATAACTGAATGAGGCTTGCTTGATTTACAAAACTTTTGAAAATGATTCCATTTTTTACACTTGTGGCATTGCTGACCAAATGCTAAGCACTTCTCTCTTTTAGACTCATGGTTGGCACCACAATTATGACAGTTAACAATAAGACTAGACTTGGGTTTTGCTGACTCACCCGTATACTGTACTGAGCATGCCCTTTTTACTGGGCTAGTCTTGGAACTTGCTAGAAAGCTACGACTCCTCCCAGGAAAACCTGTAGGGGTTGCAGTTGCCATGTGCTTAGGTCTGTTTCTGCTTGCCACATCATGCATGCTGTCTACATTTGCTCTAGAGGCTGTTGAAACCATGCTTATCACTTGTAACCATACTTGTGTACATTTTTGTGAGCTCATGGATTTGACAAATCTCTCTGGCTCAAAGCAAACTATTTCTCATTGCAGCACTGTTAACAACACACACAAGCCTGTCCTTTATTTACTCATCTTTCAAATCACCAAACCTGCATGTTTTAGCTTTATTTCTCAAGTCAATGATATAAACTGCAAAAGTTTCACCTGGCTTTTGGTCTCTTGTACAAAATAAGTGCCTCTCTAAAGTAACATTTGTCTGGGGGTTGCACATTTCTCTAAATTTACGTTTTAAGCACTCTGGGCCTTCCCTTGATTTGGCCGGTACCACATTATGACTGTTTCCCCCCTCTCGCATATACTTCTGGTGCATACACAAATGAACACTCTCTTTTAATAGCTCCTGACCCAGCTAAGTTAAGCAAAATGAATACCCTTGTACATGCATCTTTGTCAGGAAAAAGCTGCTTGTATGAAAATATTGTATTCCTGCGCAGATACTCTCCAGATGTTCTTCGTGTTTCACTGTTGCAGTCATTACACTTGGGTAATCTGCTGGCAGGTTGCCCTCAGTCGGCCTGATTAACAAAGTCTTGGGTCCTGCGTCGGTTGCTGTCCCTTCTTCCATGACGTCCGGTCGTCAGGAGTATAAAACATGCATCCGACACCATTACATCAGCCTTTCTTGCCGTGCGGTGCCCAAAGCAGAAGCAGTTTGCAAGTGCCGGTTGGCCAACTCCTGAAATTTTCATTTTCGAGTTTCAGAACCAAAGTCTACAACTTAAAGCTAAGTACCCCGTTGGGGAAACTTTTTCTTGCTCCTTACCGATGTCAGTAAAAGTTAATAATTGCATTACTTGTGGAAAGCAAATACCTCACAAAGATTTTAATTCGTACTGTATTCCTTTCCTAGGCCCTGACCACGACGTACCTTGCCGTCGGTTTTGTGCTTTATTTAATCAGCGCACTATCCATCGTCGGTACATTTTTGCCTCTAAATATTTCGGTTCTCGGTTTAATTATCCAGAAATGTCGTCGGTTAGCCATCCGACTACCGGGATTCCGAAAAAATGCAAAGATAAAGACATAGGCCGCCGAGGTCCAAAACTGCCAACGACGGTTCTCCTAAGCCAGTCGCCAGTTCGCCGGTACTCAGTGAGACGCTTTCACAGCCCCTGATACCCGCTACTTCTGATTTGCAGGCCTCTACTGAGACCCATTCGGAGTCCGGTATGCTGCGAGAGGCTTCACCTTTGGAACCCGCGGATGTCTCTACCTTGGGTGGGTCTGGAGCTGCTGTGCAGGCACCAGCTTCTGAGGGTGTATTCAGGCCTACAGACTTGCATATTAAATCGACTCCACCTTCATTACTAAGGCCTAAATCTTGATTTATGTCTAAAAAAACGACTCCCAGGCCACATGTTCAGGCCCCTATGCTTAAAAAACAAATTATCAAAATGGCTTAAGATCTAATTACTCTAATCAGGGATAGTCAACCCCCCCCCCCTCTAAGAGGCCTAGGGCTGAGCTTGATTATGAATCTTCTGATCAGGTTTCTGTTTCTTCCGATTCTTCTAATGACCTGGATTTGTCCATACCTACTTATGAGGATTCCCCTCCTGATGATTTTTCTTTAGGGGAAACTTTACATACCTTAAGGGAGCATTTCCACTGGGAAAGTCAGGAATTTTCTGATTCAGAAAAGAGGCTTAGGGATTTCCTTCTTCTACCTCAGCATAGGCCCTTGGCTACACCTCCTGTACCAGACATTGTTGTTGATGTGTTTTCGGAATCCAGTATGGCCCCTGATTTCCTGCCTCCGGCTCCTAGTAAACCTGACAGATACTACAGGGTTCCTGAGTCCCACAAGTTCCTTTTCAAAAATCCTGTTGCAGATCCAGAAACCATTTCTCAGAGGCCCAAGGGCATTAAGGCTTCTACTGCCAAAAATCCTACCCCTTCTGATAGAGACTCCATGGTGTTATATAGATGGGGTAAGAAGGTTTATACTTCTGCAACCTTGGCAATTAGGGCTTTAAACTGCCAATTTCATTTGTTAAAATATCAACAGCATATTATTGGACTGCTTAAACAGAAAATAATGATGTTTCCTGACTGTGTGGAAAATAAAGATTTGCATGATTTATTGCATTCTGCTGAACAAGTTGGAAAACATACTCTGCAATGTGGTTTTGATTCTTTAGAGGCCTCCTGAAGGGCTGTTGTTACTGGGTCTGTGCTTAGAAGGCTTACTTGGCTTAAGGAGCAATCTTTGCATGATCATGTTAAAGCAAAATTGTTGGATGCTCCTTTAAATCAGGACTGTCTGTTTGGCAATAAGGCTGAAGAAGTTCTAAAAAAAGATGGAAGATAAAGCTAAATCTATGCAAACTGTTAAAGATACCTTACAAGTGCATCCTCCAAGATTTAGTAGGCACTGGCCTACTAAGAATTGGTCTTTTCCAGCTCCTTCCACATCCTCTCAAGCCAAACCCAGACACTCCAAAAGCACCAGGTGTCAGTCCCAAGGGACTCTCAGAACTAAGCAATGGGGGGGCCTCCACTTCCAAATCTGGAAATAAGACAACCCCCTATGGTAAACAGTCTCAATGACTTCCTTTTAAAATTACCAAGCACTTACCTTTTAGCCACCCCTTTGGGGGGGAAAGATTGCTCTTCATGCAAAGAACTGGGAACTCATACCCCAGGACAAATGGGTTTTAGATATAGTGTCCCAGAGATACAGATTTCATTTCCACATGTTGCCAACACCAAATGGGTGGCCAGACCTGCCCCCCAAATCAGTGGGCAGAGGATGAAAAACAAGTACTTTCCCTCTTAAACATGGGGGCTATTCAACCAGTACCAGAAGAGGAAAAGGGTCAAGGTTCCTATTCCAGGCTTTTTCCGGTACCCAGGAAAGACAAATCATGGCATCCAATTCTGGACCTGTCTACTCTAAACACCTTTCTGGACATTCCAAAATTCAAGATGCTGACTCTTCACCAGTTACTTCCTATGCTAGGCAAAGATGCCTGGTTGGCAACTTTAGATTTAAAAGAAGCATACCTGCACATCCCAATCAGGGAATCTTGCAGAAGATACCTACACTTCAAAGCAGGCTACTTGCATTATCAGTTCTCTGCACTGCCCTTTGGCTTGTCTACTGCACCCACGGTATTCACAAAGTGCCTGGCTCCAGTTATTGCATTTTGCAGGCAAAGAAATATTCAAATATATCCATACCTGGACGATTGTCTAATTCAGGCAGAAAACCAGGGCATTCTTCTAAATTATCTGGCGTTTGTAAAAAGGGATCTAACTTGTTTGGGGTACACCATAAACGAAAAGCAATCACAACTGGTACCCTCTCAACAGATTACATTCCTGGGTGCAAGCTTGAATACAACAGTCCAGATGGCTTTCCTCACGCCAGAGAAGCAAATTCATTTGATAACTTACTTCAAACAAGTGGCCACAAAAACCCTGCTATCTGCAAGACAAATACTGCAAGCCTTGGGGTTCATGGCCTCCTGCATTCTTCTAATGCCATATGCAAGACTGCATATGAGGAAACCACAGTGGTATTTAAAAAGTCTGTGGAGTCAACATTGTCACAGCCTGGAAACAATGATTCCTATCATACCTTGCCTATGCCTGGAATTCCTATGGTGGGCAGAGGCCTGCCACCAAAACAAGTGACTGCCATTCACAGTACCCCCTGCTGCCCAAACCCTAACTGCAGATGCATCAGACTATGCATAGGGGGCTCACCTGGCAAGGAAGTGCATTCAGGGAAAATGGAACCCAAATCAAATGCACCTACATATCAATCAAAAAGAAATGTTAGCTGTACAGAATGCTCTGACAGCCTTCAAGAACTACATTTTTCCAGGATAACTAATGGTAAAGACAGACAACACCACGGTTATGTGGTACATAAACAAGCAGGGGGGTACACATTCTTACCCCCTCTGCAGACTAGCCATGGCATTGTGGAACACAGGTTTGAGCTACCAAGTGCACCTACAAGCTCAATTCCTGCCAGGAAAATTTAATACACTGGCAGATGGACTAAGCAGAAAGCTCATGGACCCACATGAGTGGAAACTGGAACCACAGATTTTCAACATGTTGACAAGCAAATGGGGGAGACCAGACATAGATCTATTTGCCTCCCCTCAGAACTACCAGTTGGACAAGTTTTGCACAAGGACTCCCCACAAAGAAGCCTGGAAAGTGGATGCTCTGTCCTTCAGCTGGAAAAGCCCATCAGTCTATGCCTTTCCCCCTCTGCCTCTGCTCTCCAAAGTTCTGCTAAAAGTCAAACAGGACAAACCAAGAATGATTTTGATTGCTCTAGCTTGGCCACGCCAACACTGGTACCCACTCCTGTGCAGTGTGTTACAAATATCTCCATAGCACCTGCCTCAGACCCCTTCCTTGCTGTCTCAGCAGGAGAACCAAATTCTGCACCCTCAGGTTCCAACATTGAACCTTGCAGCCTGGCTAATCACTTAAATTCACCTTTATCATCCCTCAGCAAACCTGTGATGGATGTAATCTTGGAGGCGAGAAGGCCTAGTACTAGAAAATCTTATGCTGACAAATGGAAAAGATTCTGTGCCTGGAACTAGTCTTTAGGAATGAGCACAGCAGCACCCAATTTACCTCAGATTTTGCAATACTTAACTGAGATGCTTCACAAGGGCCTGCCTTTTTCCTCTATTAAAATCCACGCTTCAGCTATTTCGAGCTCACTGTAACAGAACCACCCCTCTTCTCTCATCCCCTGCTCAAGCAGTATCTCAGAGGGGCAAATAACTTGAGACCACTCAGGAAAGCTCCTACCCCTGCCTGGGACCTTAACTTTGTTTTGGAGAAGCTCACTCTACCTCCTTTCGAGCCAGCTGCTACTGCAGACTTAAAATTTCTTTCTTGGAAAACAGCCTTCGTTTTAGCAATCACTTCAGCTAGAAGGATATCTGAATTACAGGCCCTTATGGCAGTGGAGCCTTTCATCATCTTTCATGCGGACAGAGTATCTCTGAGGACCAATCCATCCTTCATGCCCAAGGTGGTTTCCAGTGTGGCTCTTAATCAGTCCATTCATTTGCCAACCTTCATTCCCAATCCGCAGATCAAAGGGGAACAGATTCTGCATTCCTTGGATGTGCACAGACAACTTAGATTCTACTTGGACAGGACTAAATCTCGAAGAAAATCTGATCAACTGCTAGTAGCATTTGCTGCAGGGGCAGATGGGAAGGCTATTTAAAAACAAACCATTTCTAAATGGATAAAGTCATTGCATTGATTTCTGCTATAAGCACCATGGAAAACCTATCCCCCAGGGGATCAGATCTCACTCCATCAGGGCTGCATCTACTTCTGCAGCCTTTCTCAGAAGTGTTTCTACCAGGGATATTCTAGATGCTGCTATCTGGAGTTCTGTACATACTTTCACCAAGCATTATCATTTACCAATTTTCTCTAAATCCAGGGCTGGTTTTGCCACTGCTGTCTTGCAGGGCTTTATAGCTGGCCATAATGCTGTATAAACTCCTCCTCCCAACCATAGCTTTGGGAATCTACGCAAATGTAATGACTGTAACAGTGAAACACGAAGAACATAGTACAGTTGTGTACACTTACCATAAATGTAGATGTTCGAGTGTGTTCACTGTTGCAGTCCTGGTTACCCTCCCTCCAGCCCCCTACTTTTCTCTAGCTATACCTCTACTTTCTTTTACTATGCTTAAAAGCCTTTTTGGTGTATTTGCTTTTGGTTGGAGGTATATTTTTGTGTTTTTTTAATTTTATTAGCTTCCCATTAGGGGGCACCTGACATCTGGGGCAAGAAAAACTGATGTAATGGCGTCAGATGCATGTTTTATACCCCTGACGACCTGACATCATGGAAGAAGGGGCAGCAACCGACGTAGGACCCAAGACTTTGTTAATCAGGCCGTCTGAGGGCAACCTGCCAGCAGATTACCCAAATGTAATGACTGCAACAGTGAATACACTCAAACATCTACATTTATGGTAAGTGTACACAACTGTACTTTCTCTGCTATGTTATGATCAAACACAAGTGGACCTAGTCTACGAAATGCCTCTGCCATCTCAACACACAGTAGTGTTGAAGTCGTATACAAGCATATACACATAAATATATGCCAGAACTTTATGCCAGTACTTGTAATTATGCCCAGTAGCACAACAAACTCTTTGACATAACTGCACTTTGCCAAATAAGTCTCCGTAGCACAAGAACTCTCTGAAATCACTGTACTATATGAAGCCACTCCTTATCAGTGTAAGAAATACTTCAAAATGACTGTACTTTGCGAATAAACTGTACACAGCAGAAAAAGCTCAGACTAAGAAACTCTTCGAGATGAATGCAGTTTGCAAATAAACTGTACACAGCACAAGAACCTTTTAAAAATGGCTGTACTTTGCGAAATAACACTGCAGAGTGTAAGAAACACTCTGAAATGGTGGCTTTCTGTGAATAAATGCACACAGCACAAGAAGCTTTTCGAAATGGCTGTACTCTGACTGCACTTTGCAATATAACTGTACTTTGCCTCCAGCAAACTCTTTGAAATAATTGCTCTGTGATAAAGCACACAGACTGCAAACACTTGGCACACTCTGAGATACTTCAAACAACTCAACTTGTGCTTTGAAAACAAAACAGTCTTACTAAAAAACATGCAGTTGTCTTGCTCTTTAAACTTAATTTTGCTCTTTTATTGTACTTGCTTTGACCTTTTAATCTCTTGTCATGCTCATTATACTTTTCTTGTGCCCGTTTTACTTTAAACATGCTCGTTATGCCAACCAAAGGTAATTCTGAGCCCCATATGAACAGTTCTGCTGATTTTATCAAATATCATGGTTTCAAACATTTAATTTAATTAATAATGTGGTTTGTGCCTTTTGTTTGCTTAATAATATGTTTGTGCTACTTGTTTTATTAATAATGCGTTTTGTGCCTTATAGATGTGCCATTTCATTTTCTTTGCCAAAAAAATCATTTGTGCAATTTTCTTTACCTTTAGCTCATTTCTGGCCCTTTGTTGTTTGAGTTCTGTTTCACTCAACCTGCTTAGTCTGCCTTCACCTTCAACTCTGCACCTCATTGGCTGAAGAAGTTGTTCTTCTAATCCCGGTTCTGACACCATGTCACTTCTCTGGTCAGGATAAAACAGATGAACATTTGTGGGTTCAGTTCAAGCAGCTTTATTACACACAAACACATCAGAAATGAGGCTTTGTAGCTTAAATTTCAATAAACTTGTAAACAGACTGATTACCACATTCATACATGTTAACATTCTAGCTGTTCTGTCAAAATGGCAGTGCTGCCTGCATGTGCTCAGTATTTATATGCATGTGCTACATCTGGAAATGCTTCTTAAAGGTACATACACATGCTCTGATCTACACTTTGTCAGCCCCAGTACAGAGCATCCATGATTTTCTGACCTATCCCTTTAAAAAAGGAGCTAGTTAATCAACTTTTAACATTCAGTTAGCAGCCATATCAAATTTTCATATTGGTTTTGATGGTTCTGTTGCATCTCATAAACTGTGAAAAGTCTTCTTGAAAGGTACTCTTCTTTTGAGACCTCCTTTCAAAAATCCTACTCCCCCATGGGATCTGAATCTGGTACTGCAGATTCTTATTCAATCCCCCTTTGAACCAGCAGCTACATGTGACCTTAAATATCTTTCTTCATAGATGACTTTTCTGGCAGCTATCACCTCTGCCAGATGAATTTCTGAGATTCAAGCTTTGTCCTCTGAACCACCATACTTGATTTTTCACAAGGATAGAGTTACATTATGTACTAATGCATCCTTCCTTCCTAAGGTGGTATCAAAATCTAATATAAACCAGTCCATTAAATTGCCAGTATTCTTTCCTAAATTTGCTAATAAAACACAGCAATCAAAATATCCACAACGGACCACCATGGAGCTAAAATCCTTTTAACAAAATAAATTGAGAACCATAAAAACAAAAGAAAAATATGTTGCTGCTTCAACAGAGAAAATGGATAAGCGCTTTCAGGTTAATAGCCTTCTCCAGATCCTCAGTTTGTTCTGCTTCAGCAAATTGCTTAAGTACAACAGTCAACCAATCAGAAGCTTCAGAATGGGACATCTCCTTTCTGACTATTCAGTACTTCTGAATGGGGCACCACCCCTTTAGCACAGGTTTTATAAGAAGTGGGCTTTTGATCAGCTTGCAAGTCCGCTATCCATTTAACTTCATTGAGCTCTATTTTATTGTGTATATCACCTTCCCTTATATTTTCTTGACGAGTCTCAAGAGCCATAAAGTTAAACAAATGGCCAGCATGCTCCATAACATGATTTGCTAGAGCAGTTATTTTCACACAGTACTTTATATCGCTCTGGTAAGGATTTCCAGATAGTGCACCGAAGAAGTTTTTAATCATGAACATCATGCTTTAGAACGATTCAAGAATAGAGATTACAGGAAGAGAGGTTTTTAACATGAACATGGAGAAGAGACATGAAATAAGAAGTCAAAAATACCCCGCTATACTCAGAATGTAGGATTAATAAAACTTAAAATTAAGAAAAATCTGAAAAAAAATATTGTGTATTAAAGATGGAATAAGCAAGAATATGATTAGCTCCAAAAAAAAGGTACTTGTATATGTGGCCATTGCAAAGCTAGTAGTATCAACACAACAAACTGTTTTCTTCATCCAGTTACTGGGAGGTCTTATAGTTTTAAGGGGTATGCTGACTGTAACACCAAGAATCTTGTATACTTAGCAGCTTGCCAAAACTGTTCAGCTTTTTATGTAGGAAAAACCAACAGAAAATTTAAAGAACGGATTTTACGCCACATGAGCTTCTGATTGGTTGATTATCATACTTAATTTGCTGAAGTAGCACAAACTGAGGATCTGAAGAAGGCTATTAAGCTGAAAGTGCTTATCCATTTTCTCTGCTGAAGCTGCAACTTATTTTTCTTTTGTTTTTATGGTTCTCAAGTTGTTTTATTAAAAGGATTTTAGCTCCGTGGTGGTCCGTTATGGATATTTTGTTTGCTGTGTTTTCCTACGTTTCCTAAGGACTTTTAGTGATATGCAGAGGCTTATTCTTATTTTATTAAATTTGCTAATAAGGGTGAAAACACGTTACATTTATTGAACGTCCACAGCCATCTAGGTTTTTACCTACACAGAACAAAAGACGTGTTTGTTTCATTTTCAGAAATCAAATTGGGAAACAACAGTTGCCAGGGTTACTTTATTCAAATGGCTTATTGTATTTCATTTGTTTATAAGAAATTGGGCATTACTCTACCAAAATCATTACAGGTCCATTATGCTAGATCCATGGCTACTTCCTCAGCTTTTCAATCCAAAATGTCCATGGATGATATATGTGCAGCACCAACTTGGGCTACTCCCCATACATTTGTTTCTGGTCTCCAGCGGTAGAGCATCATTCAGCTCAATGGTGCTCAGAAATATCTTTCCTTAGAGTCTCCTCTGGATTTTAGGTAGCGGGGAACTCTGTCCCATCTGTTGAGGATAGAATGAGAATTGATAACATCAGATAAAGAAGTTGTGTACTCAGCATAACATTCTGTCTGTGTTATCCATTTTCATTCTTTCTCAATTCCCCTCCCACCAACCCCCATCCTTGAATTCTTCTAGAAGAATGAGTGGTTACAGGTCCTATCTGCCCTGTATTTTTATCTCCAGATATAGCTTCTTCACCTTCTTCTTCTCAGGATAATAATATTTTCCTTTCTACTAAAGTCAGCAAACAAGATCTGAGGTAATTGGGTTGGTGCATTGTGGGTAAGGGAAGAGCTCAAGAGGTATTGGTGGCCACGAACCTTAGTAACAGTTGAGTGTGATACAAAGGATCGGATCCAAACCCATCTGTTGAGGAAGAATGAAAATGTACAACACAGATGGAATGTTATGGTGAGTACATAATTTCTTTTTGTGTTCAACATGTAGGGAATTCTTTGTGTAATGAGTCTGCTTTTCATGATGTATGTTGAATGTTTTTGTACGTGTGTTCGTAATGAACATTGTTTTTGAAGTGAAGAAGAATTAATAGGGTGGGGCCATTCTAGACTTTAATGCAAAACAAAGGTCTTCACATTGGGGTCTATACAAAATACAAAGCTGTCCAGATACCTAAAGGAAACCTAGCCCTTTGTTTTATTTTGGGAACTTTTAAAATTTGCAGGCATGGATATATGTTTGATAAGATGCATACCAGTCTGAGTCTTACTTTCATTGATTGTCCTTCTAAGGAAGGAATTATAGGGGTACTAAGACATCTTTCGAGTTTTCGTATATACGTTTGAAAATTGACTGGGAAAGGAAAAAAAGTTTGCAATACAGTTTTTAATAACTGATCAAAATTTATTGTCAGCAAAAGTATCAAGATCTGTTATCGACTATATCAACCTTAAGTGGGGTTCCATTTATATGATGAACAGTAGGCAAGTCATATTTCCAAAATGAGATTTTTTTTCTTGCAAGTCTAAGAAAATGCTTGGAGCATAAGATGAGTCTGTCTAGCCATGCTTGGAAAATATGAGAGTCTGTGCAGGAGTCAGTAATGGCACCCACTTTGCAGTCATCCACAGACTTGGCCAGAAACCAGGTAAATCTGTCTTTACTTCATAAAAGTAGATGACAAGAATAGCGGACTAAGCATGGAGCCTGGAGAGACTCCACTACTAACAAATCTATTACATTTGAAGGTACCAATAACTATTACCCAGTGTGCAATCATAGAGCCAACAATGCCTGCACAATGAATCTTATGGGACTGCCTTAGCAAGGCTGTGATAAGAAGCATGGACAAAATGACTCTCATCAATGGCATCAGTCATTCCCTCAAAAAAGTCAGCCAAATTAAACAAGTAAGATCTACCATTCATAGAGCTATACTGACTAGGTTCAACTGCTTTTGAGTTACAAATTTCACTGTTAATGAGAGTAAGATCCACTCCTTTATTGTGAAGGTAGTGTAGTTAATGAGATAATAATTTCCAGTGTCACTTACTCCACAACTATTCTTCTTCAGAGCTTAAGCACATACCCTGTGTAGAAGCTGAAATTAAAAACCTTAAGGAAGGGTTCAGCAATATCATTGTCTTGTTGTGGCCTGTGGTGGTATTAGTGACAGTTTGAAGGAACAGTGTTAAAAGTTTCATGGAAGGGTATTTTGGAATGTATGGTAGGGTTAAAACTTTGTATAAATTTATCACCCAGTACATTGCTGTGGATTCAGTATCAGAGTAAGTAGTACTGTTCACTTTGAGTTGGTACAGTATTGGGCACTGCTTCTAATATTCCTAATACAGTTGAAAATGTCTTTTGATGTGTCCATTAAAGTTGAGGCAAAAAGAAAAAAGTTAAAAGAAATCAATAAATGCAAAAAAGATCAACACTTATGTGAAAAATCTTATTACAGAGATAAAATATAAGAAAAAGTTTTCTTTAAAGATATTTGAAAGGGGAGGAAGGAAAAAAAATCCATTTCACAGATGACTATTTTAGCACCCTAGCAATAGTCATAAGGGAGGAAGATGAGGTTGTTCACTTATTTTTTGAGTCCTTTGTACACTTATAAGGAAATAAAAGCAGTAATGTAAGTACTACAGGGTTAGTGGTGAAATAGCCATGTTAGATATTAATGAAAATGGAGTCATAAACCATTTGCACTGACTTGATTTCATAAAAGTACCTGGACTATATGAGATAAGAAATAAAAGGTCTGAAAGCTTGAAGGGACACCATTGCCTTACCTTTTAAAATATATTTTAAGGAGTGTTAAAAGAATCTCTAAATTCCAGAGCAGTGGAAAGGAGCAAGTGGCAAAAGCTATTTTAAGATTAAAAGCTAACAGAACAATGTCATAAATTACTTAGTCACCCTATTCCTTTGTTGTCCTAGACATCCATCTAGACTTTTTGCATTACCTGCCTTTTTGGCAGATCCAAAACTGCAACTTTCTCCACATGTGGGAAGAAATAGCTAGGGAATTGTTATGGCTAGGCTTGTACAGGCCCTAGGGCTGATAGCCTAGTACCAACCTATGAACACAGAAGCTTCTCTAGCACTCAAGTTCATTCCCTCTTTTATGATGTAGTGTAATCTCTCAGATTGTTTGCTGCCAACCACAGTCCTGTAGCATTCATTAGCCTTTTACAAAAAAAGATAAATTAATCTATTTCCTCTTAATTAGATCTTCATTAAAATCTATAATTCATTCAAAGTATACAAGGTTTCCAAGTCAACATTTCGGTTCCCTATTAGCTGAACGAAGACTCATTCTTTCGAATGCGTCTTGATCGAACTTTATAGCGCAAAATGGCAAAATACCGAAGTGGCATATAAGCGAATTCTTTCCCTGGGAAAGAAATCATTTGGCCGTCTTCAGTATTTTGCCTTCTTCTTTGCTGTAGTGCGGTCTCAGAGTTGGTATATTTAAGTAGGGGGGGTGTGGGGGGCTTCGCCCCCCACATTAAAAATAATTTGTGGTGTGCATGTGTTGTGTGTGTTTCTCGGAACAGAGATTTTTTTCCCTGGGAAAAAATAGCTGTTCTGAGTGTTCGAGATTGTAAGCTTTCGCTTACATGAGGTTGATGAATCAGCATTCGCTTTTCTAAGCATTCGGTGATTCAATATAGACCCAACATTTCAAGCTATATCAGTTTCACTTTTCTCCTCTCATTAAACAGAGGCCTACCATAGCCTACAGTTTTCCTAATTTGTTTCCTTACAGAGAAATTTAATTAACTTTCCTTCCTCTCTCCTATCCCAGGAAAAAGAAACAGTAGCAACTTACCAATTTAATTTGTTTATTCAACATACTTGATTAAGAATTTTTTTTATTCACCAATTAAGAAAGATTCAGGTTTCTGAAAGTGCATTACATTTGAGCACAAAATTCCATCCGAGGACATACATGAGCTGTGTGTTGTGTGCTTGAGGCCAGAACAACTCCAAGGTCAGTGTGACTTTGTAAGTCCTTCTGATCCAAATCTCTTATAGACAGAAAGAATAGGCCAATTTTGAAAGGCCTTTTCCCTGCCACAGTGGAAGATGCTGCCAAAGATGCATTGTCTCAGAAAGGCAAACACCGAGATAAGGAGCAGCAAAACTGGCAGAAGAAAAGTCTAAGTAAAAAGAAAAGGACAGAGCTAAAGAGAGGGAGATAAGGAGAAGACACCTGAACTGTTATCTCTCTATTTCACTGAAAAATTACAAAGTCTTCACCAGGATCCCTGTATTTGGCTCAATGCTGATCTGATCAATCTGTTTTAAGGTCTTCAGCACTGAGGATTAAAACCAAGCCTACTGTTATACCTGATAAGTCTCCAAAAAAAGACACTTCTGTGAGCAACAGGTGTTCCGAGAGTGAGCTCAAGACCTTCCTCATTTTCTTACCTTAGGTCTACTAGGAGTGTAGTTGACATTGATTTGGATCAAATGATGAGGGCATTGATAAAGGCTCAGATAGACATGGGTGTCCTATCACACCCCCTTTTACTTCTAGGGTGGAAATCATAGCTACACCAACTTCCACTTCTGTTGCTTCTTTCCTGGCACCCATCCTGGTACTGGTGGTTTCTTAGCTGAAACCTATCCCAATTCTCCCTATGTCTGTGTCAGTGGACCACTATAAATTAGCACCATCCGTTCATGTAATGCACTTGACTCCAAAGCATTCTTAAATGACTGTGCTTTGGCACCAAACAGTCAAGGCCAGTGCCTCAGTGCCAACCTGTTCAGTTCCGTTTGTGGTATTGGGGCCCTTGTTTCTAAGTACGTCAGCTCAAATTTCAATCCCAAAACCAACTATCTCTTCAGTGTCAGGGATGAACCACTTGATTCCTTCTGCCTCTTCCTCTTTGGAGTCTGAGATAGTTCCATCTGGTGCATCATTGGTGCCATTCGGGTCTATGTCAGAGGATCATTACCTGTCCACCAGTGCAGCTAGGGGATACCGCCTTCATTTTAGATCCACCCTCAGGTACCAAGTCCATCTGTGTCTTTGAGCCCAAATTTTCATCCGCCCCCAGGATAGTCCAGTTCTAAGTGCCTCAAACCCATTCTTCATCAAGAAACCAGGGACACTTCTGGTTCCTCAGACCATTCCTACTCCCCACTCCTGGATGCTACCAGGAAGTATCAGTTCAAAGGAGACATATTAATTCCCGAGTGGAATCACTTACACTAGACACAGATCTAGGTGAAGGAGCAGGATCCCTCCATACCTCCATGAAGACTCCAGCTTTGGAGAGATCATAGAAATGCATCAGAGGAGACTTGGACCACCACAGATGATGAATTGTTGTCTGAAGCCTCCAGATCTGGTACCTCTACTTCCTGGATGGTCTCTAATGCCAAGCATATCTTTAACCTGGTAGAAGAGAGGGCATGGAAGAAACCCAGTGTGGTAGAATTGATTGCCTGAAAACTATACAAGTTCATGAATCTGACCCTATTGGAGCAAGGGCCCTCTGACTGATTCTATAGTAGTTGCAGTGGCTATCATCAAGGAGTTATCAGAAGATATCTCCATAGTGTAGCCTCCTAACAGGGAGTCTAGGATGATGGACTGTTTTGGATAGCAGACTTGCACCTCAGAATCTTTTTCCCTGAGGGTGCTAAACTGTATTTCACATATGACCAGGTTGCAAAGGGATCAGGCAGATCAGACCTTAGATTCATTCATGAGACCTGCGACACCAGAAAGAAGAAAACTGATGAAAGCTCATCTGTCTGTTTTTGTTGCCTTTTCCAAACCTGTCAATGAGGCTACTTCACAATGTAGCTGATGGGGCAGCCAAGGCAGTAGGCATTGTCATAGCTATTCACCGTCTTGCCTGGTTGCAGATATCTTATTTTATTTTTTTTTTTTGGACAATTTCAAATTGTCCTTCATACATGTCAGTTATGATGGCTTGCCTCTGGTGCAAAAATTAAAGAAGCATTGAAGAATGAGCATGAGGGAAAATGTCTGTTATTGTCCAACTTATAACCCTCAAAGCTCCTATTCGAAGAACCAGAAGAATGGCAAAGGATTGTGGTTCAAAAAGTCCCAATGTTAATCCTTTGACTTTTCAGACAGGGCCCATCAAAGCATGGAGGGGGGGTTCCTTCAACTAACACCACAGTAAGAGCACTGAGGGTATGCAGAGCCAGGGGTTCTGTAGACCCTTTTTAGAGGAAACCTTACCAATGTTCCAGAAAGGCTGCCTGACTGCTCCACTCTGGAGGCAGTCAGGGCCATAGATCTCTCTTCACAAAGAAGTTTGGCCAGGTATCACAAAGGACAAATGGGTTAAGGATATCATATCCAGAGATTCCATCTTACTATACGTTTCTGTCCTTAAAAATATACTGTCCCTTCCAGGCATTCTTTTATGACAAAAAAGGCAGTAGCTCAGATTTGTTAGAACTTTTGAAAAAAAGAGCCATCCAAGACATCCTGCCAGACCAGAAAGGGTCCAGAATCTACTTGAGATTATTTTTAGTACTAAAAAAGGCACAGGACCTCAAGTCATTCTTCAAGTAAAGAAGACAAAGTTCTGTATGGTCACAGTGCATTCCACCTTTCTGTTCTTACAGTGAAGTTAATGTTCTCAACAGACTGTCAGGATGCTTACCCATATATCAAGATTGTGAAGCAGTCCAGAAGGTTCCTCCACTTTCATCTAGATGACAGTTATTACCAGTTCCAATCACTGCTCTTTGGTCTTACTACAGTCTCCAGGTGTTCACCAAGTATATGTCAGTAGTCACAGTGCACATCAGGCTGCAAGAATTCTGAGTGTTAGCGTATCTCAATGATTTGCTCCTGGCTATACAAGTACAAGAGAATTGCTTATTTCGGTAGGAGATTACTTACATGTGTCAGTCCTTGGGGATCTCAGTACATTCCAAGAAATCCAATCTGGAGCCTACACAGTCCTTTGTTTTCATAGACTGTTCATCTGGAGACTACAACAAAAATGGCAAGACTCCTAGAACAAAGGCTGATTTCCCTCAGACTACATATCATAGACCAACCCCAATATAACTTTTCTCCACTGTTCACAGCACTAAGTACACTGGGCAGGTAGATTGTCACCAGTACATTAGTTCTTTATACCAGCTATCACATGAGAGTTTTACAGTCTCTTGTCAGACTATCCACTATTATCAGGAATAATCTGAATTGGTGGATCCAGTCTCCTCTTGTACAAGTGGGGCCATTCTTTTGTTCTTCCACTTCTGTCTGATCCACCCTTGGTCACTTGGTCCTCTTACATCCCTTCCTCCTTCAGCTAATGACAAAATTCCTATAGAAAGCATTCCTGTGCAAGGGGAAATGATCCTCATAACCTCTACCAGCTCGGGCAAGTATAGTTCCCATTGTTGACCCCATGTCATGCAGCCTTTATGATTACTAGATCCCCAACCTGATCTGTTTTACTCATCTGGCCAACCTTATCCAGACATCCACTCCCTCAGATTATCTATATGGTTTCTCCAGTTTCAGTGGTGGCCAACAATACAGCAATGCCTGAGAGTTTTCAGATTTTTGTCTTCCTCCCAAAAGCAATCTACTAGAAAACTATGCTGGAATAAATGAAGCAGATTTTCTTTTTGGGCAGCACAAGAAGGGATGGACCCATGTTTAGTCTTTCTTCCCACGTGTCTTAAAATTCCAAGCAATCATGTTTGATATAGATTCCAGGTGTTCATCTATCAAGGTTCAGATAGTGTCCATTTCAGATTTTCATCTGGAATTCTACTATTCTTTTACCTCACAAAAGATATGCATCACTTTCTTGAAAGGTACCTTCCTTAGACTAGTCATCAAAAATGTCACTCCACCATATTTTATTTACTTACTTCACGTTGTTACCCAACCACCTCAAACTGCACTGTCATATACCTTTCTTGGAAAACAGTTTTTCTAGTAGCTATCACTTCAGCAAGCCTAGTATCTATGCCACATGCTTTGGCGTGCAAATCACTATATCTGGTTTTCCATAAAGCTAGAGTCTCCCTCAGACAAAACCCTACCTTTTTTCTAAAGCAGTCTTGTTGATGGCCACATACCAAGCCATTCATGTGCCAGTTTTCTTCCAGAAACATTCATAACAAAGGAGAGTACACGCTGCATACATTGGATGCTCAAAGGTCGCTCAAGTTTTAACTACAAAGGACAAAAGCCTTTCAAAAATATGACCATTTTTTTGTCTTTTTCTCTAGCAAGGCAAGAACTCTCTCCAGATGACTGTCAGATTGCATTCCTTTAATTCACTCTATGAATACCAAACCAGTAGGCGCAAAAGCACATACCACAACGTCCATGCCAAATTCCATGCAGTACTTCAGGAACTCTATACATGATATTTGTCCTGCATCAACATGGTCAACAATTCATATTTTCATCATCCACTATTGACTTGATCTAAGATAGAGGTCCAGACCTGCCTTTGGTGATACTGTTCTCAGGAGCATCATGTTATGATGCCACCCAGGAAAAAAGTAGCTTCAGATTCTGTCCCAATAGTCAAGACAGACTGAGAAGACAAGATAGGATATGAAAGTTAGAAAACTGGCAAAGGAACTAAGGTATTGGAAGCAAATAACTAGAGAGAGAGAGAAAGGCAATAGAATGGGAAAAGGCCAAGAATTTATTTGGACTGCAGTTAGAGATTGCCTTCCCTATCAAGGAGTAATATCAGAGAATAGGCAAAGAGAAAGAAATAGGGGTCCTAAATGAAAGACAAGCACTGGTAGAGTTTATAGCAGAATCTGGAACAGAAGCTGCTTTTAAAAAAGGAATAATTAGTAGAGCATATAAAATATTGCATGATAACAAGAATCAATCAGATGAGGTTAAGAAGGATTGGGTTGAGAGACTGGATAAGCAATTCACAAAGAAACAATGGGAGGAGGATATATGTATATCAACCAAATAAGTAACAAAATCTAGAAGATGTAGGATTTTTACTTAGAAATGTTTACATAGATAGTTTTATACCCCAAGTAGACTCCAGATAATTTTTCCTCAGGTAGTCAGCAAATGTTGGAGGTGTGACTGGGAAGAAAGAGGTACTTGGGAACATATTTTCTGGGACTACAGTGAGTTGGTGGACTTTAAGGATTTCATGCGGGATGCACTGTTGGAGATGCTGGGTGGCCAGATTGGAGTGATGAGGGAGATGATTTTTCTGGGCTATGATACAGAATTGGAATTGCCTAGACATGGTAAGGTGTTGCGGTGTCTAATTATGTTGGCTACCAAAAAAAACAATTCCTAGTAAATGGAAATCAAAATCTAAATCAACTATATTAGAAGTAGTGAATATAGTAACAATGATAAAACAACTGGAATTAAGAGATTTAGAAAAGAGTAGGACCAAACTACATAGGAAAAATGGGAGCAATATATACAGGGGAGGAATGAGGTTTAAAAGAAGGCAGAACTTAAATGAGCTATGTAATATTTGACTGAAAATGATTGGTTAGATTATAAGTGATCTATAATGTTTGCATCTGGGAGTGTGTCACTATGGTTTGTAATGTAAAATGCTTGCAATGAGGATTGTGTCGGTGTGGTTCATTTTCATTTATATAAATGTATGATTGCTTATGTCCTAAGTGATGGTTTAATAAAGATGTTTCTTGTTCAAAAAAAGGGACAGGAATTGAAAAGTTTATGTAATGTTGCTTAGTTATATAGCAGTATATGTGAAGTATAATGTTCGTTAGTACAGTTTGATTACTTTTGTATAAATGTAAATTTGCCTATGTCACAAGTGACAAAAAAGAGGATATGAAAGTTAAGCATTTACCATAATAATAGAGTCTTTTTGTCCCTCTACATCCATCTGAACAGCCCTAACGGCATCCCTCAGCCACACTGTTACCATCCTTCTTGGATAGATCTGGTTGATATGAACCCAAAGTCTTTCTCCAGGCCTCATTACCTTGGTACTTGATAGGGACACATTTGATCAGAGGGACAGGAGGGAAACACTGCATCTTGGGAGGGGAGGAGTATGAGCATTAGAGAAGCTTCTATACCAAGAAAATTGCCACCTTATATCTGCCATAAAGCAGGTTACCCAACAGTTGAGTCAGAAGAGGGACAATAAGGATCTATTGTTATGGTAAGTAAATAACTTTCATTTACTGAATACAGGGAAAATCCAGGAGGCAGTGATTTTAAATATCTTAGTGGGAGAAATAAGGCGTAGAAATATGCAGTGTATAACAGCATCCATATACAAATTATTCCTTTGTGCAAAAGTGAAATCAGTTGTAACATTATATTGGCTGTGAAAAATACGACTTGTCTGTATTTGAGTGCTCACCACTCTCATTTAATATATAAATTAGAAGAACTAGAATTTTCTTAATCACTTATGTAGATTGCACAGTGTCTTCATAGAAGAAGGTGGTTGGTCTGTTGAGGTCCCAGAAATTGGTTACAGCTAAAGGTATCACTAGACTCCATCCTTGGCCATTTTAATTTTAATTTATACACATTGACTGTAAAGGTATTGTAGAACAGTGTGTGTGTGTGCGTGTGTGTGTGTGTGTGTTTTGTATCTTTATGAAGCATTTCAAGGTCGGCACATGCATATATGTAGCAAGCATGTTACTAGCTTCAGTGCCATTTTGAGAGTGCAGCCAGAGAGTGAGCATGTATGAGTGTAATAGCTAGTTTGTTTATAAGTTTATCCAAGTTACAGTTGTTACGCCTCAATCCTGATGTGTTTGTACATAATAAAGCTGCTTGAACAGAACCCATAAAGACTTGTCTACTTTATCCTGACTGGACGAGTGACATGATGTCAAAACCGGGATTCCAGAGACTGCCTTTCAAAGCTACAAGGTGCAGAGTTTACAGTGAAGGTAAACTAAGAGAAAGAAGCAGGAAAAATGGCCAGAAAAGAATCAAAGGTAATGAAAACTTGCACGAACAATTTATTTTATAAAAAAGATAAAACAGAGCATTACAAGAGCACAAACCACATTATTAAACAAGTGAGAGGCACAAAAGGTTTATTAATTAAATGAAATGTTTAAAATTAAGATATCCGATAAAACGATTACCAGAAAAGCATATAAGGGGTTCGGAATTATCTCAGAATTGCAAAACGAGCATGTTTAAAGCAAAACGGGCATGTTTACAGTAAAAAGTACAAGAAAAGTACAATGGGCATGGAAAAAGATTAAACAAGCAAAGCTAATATAATAAGGGCAGAAAGGGCACATTAAGCATAAATAAAGCAAGGCGACTGCATGTTTTTTGGCAAAGGACTGTGTTTTGGCATAACTACTATTTCGCATTGTATTCAGGGCATAACTACAGTTATTTGAAGTATTAAAAGTGCTTACAGTGTGTGCTTATTACTGTGCATTTATTCCGAAGAATTTATTTGTGTGCAAAGTGCAACTATTTGGTGAAGTACAGTCAAAATACAGCCATTTTGAAAAGTTTCTTATGCTGGGTATGTCTACTCACAGTGTCGCCATTAATGAGTGTTTCTTGCACTGTAAAGAGTTATTTGGCAAAGTACAGCCATTTTGGGAAAGTTTCAGTGTGCCTTGTACTGTTTGCAAAGTGCAGTTACTTTGAAATGTTTCTTACTCTGTGCTCCTTCTGCCTAGTTTATTTGCACAGTGCATTTATTTTGAAATGTTTCTTACACTGATAAGAGATGATTTCTTACAGTACAGTGATTTCAAGAGCATTACAGTACCCAAGGAACTTATTTCACAAAGGTCAGTTATTCAGAGGCTTGTCATGCTATTTGGCATAGTTACAAGTACTGGCATACATTTCTGGCATATGTATAAGTGTGTGTGTGTTCTTGCATACTTGCCAAAGCCTTCGCTGGTATGTGTTAATATGGCAGATGGATTTCGAAAACTGTCACCATTGGTGTTTGATCAGAATATTGCAGTGAATTGGAGAATATTTGAGCAAGAGTACAATATTTTTATACAAGCAGCTTATTCTGACAAAGTTGCATGCACCAGGGCATTCATTTTGCTAAACCTAGCTGGGTCAGAGGCCATAGTAAGAGAGCATTCATTTGTGTGTTCACCAGCCGTATATGAGGGAGAAGGTGAAAAACATCATATTGTTGTACATGCTGAATCAAGGGAAGACCCTGAGTGTTTGAAGTGCAAGTTAAGGGAAATGTGTGACTTCCAGATAAATATTACATTAGAGAGGTATTTGTTTTGCACAAGACATCAAAAACCAGGGGAAACTTTTGCAGCTTACATTACTGACCTGAGAAACAAAGCTAAAACATGTTGGTTTGGTTACTTAAAAGATGAGTTAATAAAGGACAGGCTTGTGTGTGGTATTAATAGTGCTGCAGTGAAAAAGATTTTGCTTCGTGACAGTGATTTAACGCAGAGCAAAGCTATTGAGATTTGTCAAATCCATGAAGTTACAGAAAGGCACACAAGTATGCTTGCAAGTGATAAGAGCATGGTTTCAGCAGCCTCCAGATCAAATGTAGACAGCATGCAACATATGGCTAGCAGAAGCTAAGCACATGGCGGCTGCATCTCCTGTATTTTTTTTCCTGGGAGACCTCTGTAGTTTTCCAGCAAGTTATAAGAAAAAGGACATGCTGAGTGCAGTACAAGGGTGGGTCAGCAAACTCAAATCCAGCTTTATTGTTAACTGTCGCAATTGTGGTGCCAATCATAAGTCTAAAAGAGAAAAATGCTTAGCATTTGGTCAGCAATGCCACAAGTGTAAAAGTTTTGAAAATCAAGTAAACCACACACAGTTATAAAGAAGGGCCACTCGAAAAAGCAAGTTGATCATATAGGGAGCTGTAATTCTACTTTATACATTGATGGTGTGTCAGTAATTGGTGAAAAGGTTGATAAAGTAAATTTGTTGGCAAAGAATGAAGTGTTTTGTACTGTCCAGATCAATGGTAAATCCACCAAACTTAAAGTAGACACTGGCTCAAAGTGTAATGTTATGTCAGCAGACACATTTGCTAAGGTGAGAACTAATGAACAAATCAATGTGGCTAGTTGCAAAACGTGTTGCTTATGGAGGTGAAGAAATTCAAACCAAAGGCTCAGTAGTGCTTTCATGTTATTTGACCAGGAACTCTTTAAGCTTATTATTCTATTTAGTTCGAAGACCTGTGCAGTCATTATTTGGGTCTCAGAGACAATCTGAGAATGAATTTACTTTCTGTTACCAAAGAAGTTCATCATGTAGGCACATATCCTAGTTACAGTTTTACTGAAGTTATTTTTTCAGAGTATGCTGATGTTTTCGATGATAAGTTGGGCAAACTTTCAGTTGTGTATTCTATGAAGTTAGACCCAGAGGTCAGTCCAGCAAGAAAAGTTCTGATAGCTATGCAGAATAGAGTTAAAGCTCAATTGGATAAAATGGTGCAGCAAGGTATAATTTGTCCAGTTGCAGAATCAACTGAATGGGTGTCATGTATGGTAGCAGCCCAAAAAAGGTGCAGATGAAATCAGAATGTGTCACAGACCCAAGAGATATGAAAAAAGCATTAAAGAGACTGCATCATCCAATGCTTAACATTGAGGAAGTCGCTGCCCTAATACCAAATGCCACTTTTTTCTGTAGTGGATGCAGATAGTTCATTCTGCCGATGCTTGACCACAAATCCTCATTACTGACTACTTTCAGTACCCTATTTGACAGATACAGATTTCTCAGGATGACATGTGGAATAAATTCTGCAAGTGAAGTCTTTCAGTGTGCAGTGGAGCAAATTTTTTCAGGTTATCCTTGTGCCATAATAGTAGATGTTTTATTGGTTGGAGGCAATGGTGAAGCAGAGCATGACAGAAACCTTAAGAAAGTTCTAGGCAGAGCACATGAAGTGAACTTAAAGCTCAGTCCTCTGAAGTGCAAATTCAGATTACCAGAAGTTGCATATGTAGGCCATTTACTTGCTAGCACTGGCTTGCGACCAGACCCGTCCAAGCAAGCAGTCATTCTTGAGATGCCTGCACCGGATAATGTTCAGGCTCTACAACGTTTTCTTGGTATGGTCAACTTTATAGGCAAGTTTATACCAGATTTCAATGAGTTGACACCCTTGAGAGAGCTGACATGCAAACATGTTATATGGTCTTGGTTGAAACAGCACCAGAAGACATTTGAAGACCTTAAGTAGAAAATTGCCACCCCACCTACATTAAGATAGTATGATGTCAATAAACCAGTAACACTTTCCTATGATGCTTCAAAATTTGGTCTTGGCACAGTTATTCTTCAAGTAGGCAGACCAGTAGCCTATGCATCTAGAACTCTTATTCAAACTGAAATGCAGTATGCTCAAACTGAGAAAGAAATTTTGGCGATAGTATTTGCATGTTCAAAGTTTCATGATTATATCTATAGTTGAGCTATTCAGACTGAAACTGATGACCAACCTCTAGTTACTGTTGAAGCCTATGCATTTAGCTCCAGCGAGATTAGAAAGAATGATGCTCAAATTGCAAAAGTACAACTTCAAAATGGTCTACACAAAAGGCAAACTTAATCTGGCTGATATCTTATCCAGATCGGCCAGAAATAAGACAAAACAGCTTCATGCAGAGAATTTTCACTTTGATGTCATGAAACTGCACAATTTTTCTACCACAAGACTTGATGAGCTGAGAGATCATACAAAGACTGATCCTATTTTGCAAAAGCTCAATCACTACATTAATGTTGGATGGCCATCAAAGCAATCTACTCTATCACCTGAAGTGCAAACATATTTTCCTTACAGAGATGAGATGTTGATGGAAGATGGCATTATTTTTAAAGGTCCTAGAATTGTTGTTCCTGCTTCCTTACAACATGACTATATCCAGATTTTGCATCGTGGTCATCCAGGTTCTGAATCTACCAAAAGAAGGGCGAGATAACTAGTATTTTGGCCTTCTCTAGTAAAAGACATTGATAAAGTGCTTTCTTCTTCTTCAGTGTGCAATAGTACTAAATCGCATTTGCAAAAAGATCCACTTCATCTAAGTCAAGTTCCTGAACTACCTTGGTCAGCAGTAGCCACTGATATATATGAGTGGAACATTTGCATTACTTAGTGTTGGTAGACTCTTATTCGAACTGGTTTGAGATTGATTTACTAACTAATCTAATGTCCACTGCTGTTATCACCAAGTTGAAATGTCATTTCTCAGTCCATGGTAGTCCACACAAAGTTATTTCTGACAATGGTACCTAATTTGCCAGACAGTTGTTTCAGAAATTTGCAAAAGAATGGGATTTTGTACATGTTACAAGTAGTCCGGAATATCCACAGTCAGATGGACTAGCTGAACTTGCAGTACAGAGTGCAAAGCAATTACTTGAGAGGTCAAAGCATGATAATATCGATGTCTTTTTGAATTTACTTAATCTCAGAAACATACCATGTGATGATATACTTGGCTCGCCTGCAAAGAGACTTCTGTCCAGGCAAACCAGAATAACATTGCCGATTAGTTCCAGTTTGATAAGGCCTAAAGTTAAGAACAGAACAATTAGAGCCCAGTTATTCAGAAAGCATTCTTTCCAGAAGTCCAGCTATGATAAATCGAGCAGATTTCTTTGTCCGTTGAAAGAAGGAGAGGCAGTGAGAATACAAACGGTGAAAGGTTTCAACCGGATTAATCAAGTAATAGGTATATGTACTGACCTGAGATCCTACTTCATAGATCCTGAGGGTGTGGAGTACAGGAGAAATAACAGACATCTTCTTCCTGTATCAGAATCAATATCACAGCATTGTTCCTGTGATACAGACTCTCAGTCTCAGAGCAATCCAGACAATGTTCCTGTTGCAGAACGTGTCTTAACTTCTACTTCCATTTTTAATTTCTCCAAATCTTTTGGGTTTCTAATAGTATGACTGGAATGCACCCCATTCCTAAGTCAAACTACGATTAAAGTTCATGAAATTAGTATTGTTTCACTCTTTGATGTCAAGTAAAAAGTGCTCTTCGCAGCACCCACAGTGTGCCCAGTAATGATTCCTTCTGTAATTCATACAGTTACATGTATTGGTAGTATATCTAAATATGATTGTAGACTCTTTTTTTATAAGACCTGTTGCTCCTACTGGTATTTGAACTATTTGGGTATCTTTCTTCCACATTGCTCTCGTTTCTGCTAGCAAATCACGATATTTAGGACTTTTGTATATCTCTGTGCGCAGGACACTGTAGTCACTGGGTGTAGCAATTTCAGTGATCAATGTTACTTTTGTCTTCATTTCTTGGATCACTACATCTGGTTTTCTAGCATCTATCTTTTGAACTGTTGGTAATGGATGATCCCATGTGATGTAAACTTCAGCATTTTCTGTGATGCTTTGTGGCTCATGTTTCCAGTGTTTTTCAGTCACTTCAATACCGTAATGTTTGCACAATCCCCAGGGCAGCAGTCTCACCACATTATTATGCCTTTCAGTATGCAATCTTTCTGCCATTACTATGTCGCAACCAGCAATGAGGTGTGCAACTGTTTCCAATTCTATTTTGCAAAACACACATTTGTCTGTTTCTCCCACATGTTAAATGGACTTTTTAGACCAACATGTACGTAGCCCACTATATTAGGCCACCAATATTAACCTTTCATCTCTTGGTTTAAATTCACCTCTCCTTAACCATTCCTGCATTCTTTCCTGATCAACATGAGGTTCTTCCAGACGTTTTCTATACTTGCAACTATATTTATGCTTTTTCCACATTTCTTGCTTTCTCATCTGGTCATTCAACTTATATTTTTTCTTTTGTTTTTTTGACACATTCAGTTGCTGCCTGATTTTTATCTACTTCTGGTTTGATTTCCATTCCTGCTTGATGCTGATATGCTTCTGTATATATTAAGCATAGAAGTTAGTATTGTTTCACTCTTTGATGTCAAATAAAAAGTGCTCTTCGCAGCACCCACAGTGTGCCCAGTAATGATTCCTTCTGTAATTCATACAGTTACATGTATTGGTAGTATATCTAAATATGATTCTCCTCATGCTTCTAAACTTTCACTACATTTGGGTCTTGTGAGGTCAGCAGATGTGTGGCAAATCTATACAGGTAATCAATTTCAAGGAGGCCCATCCCTCCTTCAGAATGGAGAATATATAATCTTGGTATGCACTGATTTTTATAAATCATTTGGTGAACATGAAGCATCCTTTTTGTTTTCTTATCTAATCTATCCAGCACCTTTTGAGGCAGTCAATCACTCCAAAACTGTAGGTTAGGACAGGAACAGCAAATTGATTTATAGCTTGGATTTTGTTCCTAGATGTCAATGCTGTTTTCAGGATTAATTTAAGTCTTCTGAGGTAGTCCTTACTAAGTTTAATTCACATTTGTTCACGTTTTATTGTTGATCCTTCATCAATTTTCAGATATTTATACACTCCCTGCTGAAGTTCTTTTATATTACATTCTTGTCCCAAACTGATGTTTTCCTGATGCTGCAGTTTTCCTGCTTTAAAGGTTGCTTTTGCACATTTATCAAGGCCAAATGACATTCTTATATCATCTGAAAAAGTTTTGACAACTTACAGTTGTGATTTTAGTTCCTCATCTGATGAGCTATACATGTTAAAATCATCCACAAAGAGAAGATGAGAAGACTTTGCACTTTGTTGTTTTCTAGGAGCCAAATTGTAGCCATGACCTAAGCTGTTAAGTAGACAGCTTAATAGGTTAAGGGCAAGGCAGAATAGCAGCAGTGACAGAGAGTCACCCTGGAATACCCCCCTTTGAATTTTTATCCCTGGAATAATAAGTTGTCCTTTATCATGGCTTAATTGCAAAGTGATATGCCACTGTTTCATGGTCACTGTAATGTAGTCGATCAGTGTAGGATGTATCTTATACATTTTAAACACTCTTTTATCCATGAATGTGGGATACTATCAAATTATTTTTTTATAGTCAATCCATGCCATACTTGAATTTTTCCCCTTTTTACAGTTCTCTACTATGACTTTAACAGCAAATGATCCTTTGTTCCATATGATTTTCTGTTATTGTCTGTTTGTTCTGTTGCCATAATTGAGTTTTCTTCTGAATGACTATAAACTCTGTCAGCATCAATTCCAGTGTATAGTTTATACGTCGTCAGAAGACAAGTTATTGGTCTATAATTCTTAGGGTAGCTTGCAGGTTCACTCTTAAGTAGGAGCATTGTTTTTCCTGTTGTTAGCCAGGTTGGTGTCTGTTCGGGATGTGCATATAACTAATTCTTACTCATGGCTAAATCTTCATGCAAAGATATTATAGCAGTAACCCACGCCTGGGTGTGGGTAATGGATTTACCCACGGTTGGTGTGGTTTGGTCACGAGGGCAAAGCCCGAGTGGCCAAAGACATCCGTAGGTAAATCCAGCATTACCCACACCCAGAAGTGGGTGATTGCTATTATACAATGACATTATTTAAGAAAAAAAATAATGACTTTTCTTAAATAATGACATTGTATAATGCCTCCTTGCTGCCCTTCCACAGCTGTCTGGTATTCTGCGGCAGTTCTGATATACTGCGCATGCTTACGCAGTACACCAGAGCTGTGGGCAAAAGCAACGGAGAAAGCAAGATCTCCGTTGCTTTTTACAACCTATCTCACTATGTTAAACGAGTTTAACATAGCGAGACAGCTTTAAAAAAAAACAATGGAGAATCTCCGTTGCTTTTTCTAAAGCTGTCTCACTATTTTAAACCCATTTAACATAGCGAGACAGTTTTGAAAAAAGCAACGGAGAATGCAAGATCTCCGTTGCTTTTTAAAGTGTCTCACTATGTTAAATGGGTTTAACATAGTAAGACAGCTTTAAAAAAAGCAAGAGAGATGCTCCATTGCTTTTTTTACAGCTGTCTCACTATGTTAAACTCGTTTAACATAGCGAGACAGGTTGTAAAAAGCAACGGAGATCTTGCGTTCTCCATTGCTGTAAAAAAAAAAAAAAGAGTTATACTAATGGAAAAGTTTGGGCGACCGGACCTTTTTCCATTACTATAACTGATTTACAACGTGCACGCTGACCAATCAGCATGCACGTTTTGGAATATTAATGGGGGGTTGTTGTATAATACTTTTAACCAGAAGTTGGGTACTGCATCTGGGCCTGGGGTTTTCCAATTAGAAGCTTTTCTTTAAATCTCTCTGGTTGTTACTTCATCCTATTTCATATCCTGTACATTTAAACTTCTTATACTTTCTTTTACTTCTCCTATCCAATTAGCATCTTTGTTATGTTCCACAGGATCTTCATAGATACTTCTCCAAAATGTATCTATTTCTTCTTTTTTTGGTGGTCTTTCAGTTCCTTTTACCTTATTTTCCAATTCTCTATAAAACTTTTTTGGGTCATCAGTAAATTGCTTATTTTGTACTTTTCCTTTATATTTGTCTAGGAATCTTCTAAGTTTTTCTGCCTGTGCTGAGATTTTTAATTTATTATCTGCGATAGTGCATGATAGATCCTGATCTGTTCTAATACTGCACATTGCTTTTATCACATCTATATTTCTGAGTATTTTTGTTAGTCTTTTCCCTCTTCTATACTCTTCTAATAGTGGCACTTCTTGTCTTAGTTGCTTTATATTTTTTCTCTGTTCAGTACTTCCATGATGGTATTCGATTTCTCCCCTTTCTCTCCTTCACTACCCTGTGTTCTTGTGGTAGAACTTTATCAGTTATTAATTTAGCTGCACAGTAATATATCCTGTTTACTTCTTCCATTCCTGATTATGTTCCTGATGTCCCTAAAGTTGAACATTCAGCAGACACAGTCCCATTTGCTAGACCTAATTCTAATTTCTATGTCACATAATTCTGTCATATTTCCGGACCTAGTGTGAAATACACAGCAACCTGGACATAATTGTCTATATGTATTTAGTTCTGTATAATTGCATGATAAAAGATTTATTTGTATTGATTGCATGTCAATTGTCAATATTGCATGACTTCTTCCTCAAACAGAGAGGATGTAGAATAGTGTGTGTGTTGTATCTTTAAGAAGCGTTTCAAGGTCGGTATGTGCATATAAATAGCAAGCACTTGGTAGCTTCAGTGTCATTTTGAGAGTGCGGCCAGAGAGTGAGCATGTATGAGTGTAATAGCTAGTTTGTTTATAAGTTTATCTAAGTTAAAGTTATTAAGCCTCAATCCTGATGTGTTTGTACATAATAAAGCTGCTTGAACAGAGCTCACAAAGACTCATCTACTTTATCCTGACTGGACACGCAACAGATATAAGACATTTTCATTGTTTTTATGCAGGCAATTTAAAATTAGGTAGACATATCACAAATAAGGATGCTGCAAAAATTTATAAACTTGTGTTAATTTAATCTTGTGGCAGCAGTTAAAAACATGGTAATAGACATCAATTAATCAAAACACATCTGCTTTGACAAACAAAGGATTGGAGAATGCATATTAATAAGGAAGAGATTGAGTGAGCAACTGTGATCAAGCACATCAGAGTTGTGGTAGATAGTCAAATATCATAATAAGAATAGAGTTAAGATGTATTCTAAGGTATACCTCTTAACTGTCCTGACTCACAAAATAATTATAGACATTTGAGGTTCAGACTTCATATTTCAGAAAATGCAAGGCAAGACCCTTTTATTCTATCAACTTTCTAAGTTTATAAGAGTAATATTTAACATTTGTCCCTATTTTCCGGTCTTTGTCACCCCATTATTTTATGCTTTGTCTAGATTTCCTGTGCTAAGAGGTTGAGAGGTATGTTCTAAGGTCATAGTGTGTATTTAAAATTCCTGAAATCCAGTGATAAGTAAGTCTTAAAAAGAGTGTATATGACTCTGATTAAGCCAAAGTTTGAGAGTGGAAATGGTTCATGGTATCATTACAAAAAAAAGGAAACAAAGTAAATTACAGAAACGTTTATCAAACTTGATAAATGGTTATTCTTCACTGAAATGGGGGAGTAATTGTGAGGGTTAAATTTGTCTTCAGTTACTCATAAACAGATATTTGGAGACCTTATATGGGTATGCAAATCTTCAAGGGATCCCTGAGAGTGCTCAGGGTTGAAATCAGCATCTCATTAAGGCTGTCAAGAGGCTTCTTAAGAAACAACACAACTATTAGTTTTATTTACAGAGAGAGAGAGATGTCCTCTTGTAATTCACTACCACTCCATGTTAGGCATACTGAAATTGTAGCCTCTTTTAAAATTACACTGTTTTTCTTTTCTAATAATAGATATTTTGAATGTTAGCTACATAATAAGGGCTTTCAGCCTAGGTCTGAAAAATATTGTATTTTATTGAAATGTGATATCCTCTAAGTGTTAACTTACTTCAGTTCATATCAAGCCTTACTCTTCTTAATGCATTTAAGACACCTACAACCCTGCTTATAGTCCTCCTCACTGATGGTGGGAAAGGTTTATACAAACCATGTAATTTGCTCATCTTAATAAAGTTTATTTACCTGAAAGTTTCATGTACCACACTTGTGTCTAATAGATACTGGCTTGTCTGTACACTGTTTGAGATATCAGTAAAAATCATGAGTTAAGTATGGTAGATTCAGAGAATGAGTCAGCAGGGAACAGAGCACTTTTGAAGTTCTTAAGGCCTTCAGATAAACACATAAGATTGGCTTTGGAATAGTTATTGTGTGGAGTTGAATCTGTGGGCAATTTGTTACTAATTCTGTGGGAAAAGGTGACAGTCTGGTAATCAAAATTAATCGGGGGGGGGGATAATATTAGTAGATGTGCAGGTGTGTTGGTAAAGGCAGTATTCATAAGGACAAGATCACATATATTTCTCTCTCTTAAATGATTTGAACTAGGGAATTGGTACTGAATGTATTTATTGTTAGTTCTGTAAAATACCCAGTTTCTGGATACACACAAATGAAGTCACCTAAAATTATGGTACTTGGAATTAATGGATAAGGGCTCCAACTTGTGAGGGGATCTGTATTTGGCAGTGACATCATAAGTGACTTTATCAAATGTGATCAAAATGTCTAGGAGCTTAATTTCAGAATCTTGAAGTGTCTGCGACAAGTTAATATTTCACACATAAAATATTATACTCTCCACCACCCACAAATGGTCTGAAAGAGTGATAACAGTCCTTCTGAAATAGGACACTGTGCTATCAAAGCACTGAAAACTAATTTTTACAACAACATTTAATATGAATGTGATCAGGCATCAGAAGGCCTCCAAATTAACAATTTATTGTTCATTTTTCTGGCATTGAACAGAGTCACCTTAATGTAGGCCATGTTGGAATGTCTAACACTTGAACTTTGAATAAAAAGGCAGTGGGGCAGATAAGGCCTTAGCCAGTATGCAAGAACCCTAAGAAGAGAAGCAAAGACCATCTCTGGCAAAGCAGGCTGGCCTCTCAATCATCGCCTCCCATGCTGACACACAATGGTGTCCCCTGAAATGACACCAATTAAAAAGCCAGCTGTTGAAATTATTTATCTGATGTCAATCTTCACTCAATCCTTGACTGTGGCCTCAGTTCTGACTCAGCCATTTACTTCAGTTTGCACCCTTCAAACTATCAAGCTAGGTTCTACCCATAATACTCCTCTGTAAATTACCTCAGATCTTTTTTGCTACTTCATGTGTCAGATGCTACTGTGTGCATGGCTGATATGGAAGGAAGAGTAGATTCACCTGCTAAATCCAAGGACACCTCAGGTTTTAAGAGGTGTGAGAAGTGACAGGGCAAAATGCCTAATTCAGACACACATACTTTGTGTGTGTACTGTCTAGGAAAAGTTCATTTACAGGAGAGTTGCTTGATTTGCCACGGTTTCTCTGTGAGAACTCTCACAGAACGTAAAAAATTAATTTTAAGGGGACTTCTAAAATCGGACATTGAAGAGGTCATGTCAGGGTCAAAGACTGAAGCCAGTTCATCTTCATCCTATTCAGCCTCTAGGAAACGTCCATCTTTGGTTCCCAGTGTTTCAGAACTGACAAGGTACCAAAGCATTCCTTGTCACCGAAATCAGGACTTGGCACCAAACTTCTTCAAGCACTGGAGTCGAGCGTGGCATCCTCAACTCCGTTGGCACCAGGCAAACCAAAATTAATCTCGGTACCTAGATCTAGGTACTCTCCATCTGTTGTCCCTCACAGAGACAGACCTCCTAGCCCCTTCCTAGATGTTAGACCCCCTATTGAGACTTTGGAGCCCTCATTTCCAACACTCCTGATAGCAACTTCGTCTCCGACACTGAGAGCTGCCTTGAGTTCCTCCGGCCCTTCGGCACCAAAGGTCTCCCAGTGTCAATTTTCTCTGATTGAGTCCAAGGTGCATGGACTAGTTTCCTTAACTTCTGAGCCATCCATGTCCCTTGGTGCTTCAGCCTTTGCAGGTTCCACCCAGAATTGTTTCGGGGGTTGCCTCCTCAGTGTGGGGTGTGACCCCAGTTCCAAAGATGTCTGTTTCGGTTCCGGGCTCCCATCCCTCTATTGGGGGAGCTGGCCTTCCAAATTATGGAGAAGGCTTTGTCCACTGGGGACTCTCAGTCTTTGCCATCCCTGTCGGAACAAATTTCCATATCACCTCGACCTGAGCTGCCATCATACCTCTCAACCTGGAAACATCAAAAATCTGGACAAAGGCCCATGAAAAATAGGTACAAATCTGTACACCGATTAACGTATAATTTGCATACATAATTATGTAACCCCACCCGCTCCAATGGAATTGTGGGATAATACCAACTTTCAAACACAAACTGAAGAACAGACAAACAAATATGGCCCCAGACCCTGTAGTAAATGGTAACCATTTTTTTTTAAATGTGTAGCAATGATGCTGACTGGGAAGGAAGATGATGGCAAACCTTAGGATTTTGTTTTTTATGACTTGCAGTATGTGAGTTTTGTGGTAAAAGTAGGTTATTTAATAGTAGGCAATATTCTAATCTTAGCAAAAGAATATCTTAGTTTCCTAGAACCTCCAAAAGTCATTCTCCATGGCCTACTGAATCAGTGGCATAACTAGAGTTTGTGCCGCCCAGGGCTGTCTGAGTTTGCCACCCTTCCCCCCTCACAAAGTCCTGGTCAAATGGGGCCCCCCACACAAAGCTCTCCCTCCTTCAGCCATTCTGATGTCCCATTACATGGCTGTTTTGCCCCATTTACCATAAACACTGTAATGTGCATAGTGTCTGCTTTACTTTTACAATGATTATTCGGATTTCATTTAAAACTTTTATTTTACATTTTATAGCACAAACACTGATAGTCAGATATCTGCTAAACAAAGCAGCACAGTCTCACAGTGAAAACAAACTTAGCATTAAAGCTTCTCTTCCCTTGAAACTCACATTCATTGAAACAGCATTGAAACCCACATTCAAAGAAAATGCATCTGACCAGTGGCAGAGAATGATTACCTTTGGGCTGTTTTCAAATCATAGGCCCCTTGCACACCAAACATATATGTTTTCTTTAATAAACCTTCCTGATTGTATTAAATTATATTATATTCCTTGTATAATACAGCAAACTTGTTAAAGCGCATATTAAATTTATTGTTTTTAACATTTTTCCAGTAAACAATGAAACAAAATGCATGAACCAATAGTGATAAAACTGCTCACTTCAGAACATTTCCATCATAAGAGTCTACTTAAGCTTCTACAATCCAACAGTATCAGTAAATATGCACAATCCCTGCAGAAGTAAAAGTCACCTAAATAATTCCACATTAAAGATATCTGTAACTAATGGAGATTGCTGCTAGCAAACAGCTTTATATTTCATTGTTTCATCTACAAATAAAGTGCCTGTTGCCCTTGAGGGAAAAATAAGCTACTAATATTGCAATAAGGAATGGATGGCAAACTGATAACACGTTCATAGTTACTAGGTATCTCTGCCAAAGAGGACATTCTCAGGACTGCAGCATTAAAAGCACAACACAGTAGCATATCAGCAATCTATCTACATACTGTGGCAGGTGAACCCACAGCCTTCTGCATCAAAAGTAAGTATTCTACCTGTTGTGCTACTAACACAAACAGACTTTACCTAAGCAGCAATAAACTTCTTTACCCCTGAGGAAGTGTGCAGCACAACTTAAGAAAAAAAGTCAAAATTTATTGGGGGGAGACAAAGGCCCAAAACTAGGGACACATTTTAAACATTGCTTGTACAGTCTTAGAAAAGTTGCTACTTGCTACAATAAAATGTTGTGTTACCATGTATTTCCTGAAATATAGCCATTTAAATTTGTCTTCCTATGATTATATAGTGAAACTAAACTGTTATAATTTATCTCATCTCCATTTGATGTTAGCAGCAAGTATTACAAACAATCTAGATGAAATTTAATATAACATTAGGCAAGTTGAGAATAGGACAGTTTATCATTTTTGTTTTTTATTTTTAAAGTTCTTAAAATATTAATTATATCCACTCGAAAAAGTAAACAAACAGCATTCCTTCTTTCTCAAGTAGATTCTTCATCCTATTCATGTTTACAGGGCAGCTGGAACCAATCCTGCAAACAGTGAAATGACCTGGATATTATGCAAGTTCACTGCGCGGTGCATGTCTGTGGAAATGTATGCCAATTGCTGACACACACACACGAGTAAATTAGTGAATGGCCAGCTCACAGTAAATAAAGAACGGCACGCACAAAATTAAATAAAGAATGGCACGGCAGATAGGCAAATAAACTAAGTAAATTACTGAACAGCCAGTTCACAGTAAGTAAAGAACGGCCAGCTCTGCAGATAAATTAAACAAGCTCATGGCTGCAAATAAAGAACAGCCAGCTCTGCAGCTCAGCAGATAAATTAAATAAGCTCATGGCAGCAAATAAAGAACAGCCAGCTCACAGTAAATAAAGAACAGCCAGCTCTGCAGCTCAGCAGATGCATTAAACACGCTCACAGCTGTAAATAAACTGAGTAAATTATTGAATGGCCAGCTCTACAGCTCAGCAGATAAACAAGCTCACGGCAGCAAATAAAGAACGGCCAGCTCACAGTAAATAAAGAACGGCCAGCTCTGCAGTTCAGCAGATAAATTAAACAACCAAACCAGCATTTAAAAACAGTAAACCGAGCTGCTGAAATGGCCCAGTACACACTTGCCCAGACGATAATAAAACACTAAAATGGCAGTGGCAGGTAAAATAAACTGAAATGGCCCAGCAGCAGATAACTTGTACACTTAACGGCCCAACAGTAACAGGTAAAATGGTAATGCCCAGCAGATAAAATAAAGAGGTAAGCCGAAGAACAATGAATGATCTTACCTGGACGCTGGATGTGGGCGGACTCTGCAAAACTTATACACACATCTCCCCCGCCATTGCTGTTCATATTCCCTGTTCCCTCCAGTCCAACAGGCAGTAGCTGATGTCATCACACACATTTCTGTAGGCTGGTGACATCAGCCATACATTTAAAGTGGTAAACTGTTTCAAAAAATTTAAAGTGATAAACTGTTTAAAAAAAAGTCCAGGAAATTAAGGGAGCTACTCGGAAATTCGTGGCACCCCAATATTTTGCCCTCAAAACTGGTAAAAACTGAGAAATTCAGTACAGATGAAAGGTATGGCTGCCATCTGTCTCATCCCTAGGACAAAGGGCACAAAAGTCCCAGGAAAGAACCACTTTGGTGGTTTCTTCTTTGGACACTCCCCTCTAACATCCCCCTGAGGAAGTACCTGTGAAGAAAAAGTGCAAGAGTCTTTCACTGAAGATACCGATTTTGATGAGAGGGTTTCCCCCAGGTCACCCCCTGATGAGGGTTCCTTCGGAGACATCCTAGAAATCCTGAAACAGAGGGGTGGCTGGTCTTCCATCCAACCTTCCTCAGAGGAGTCTGTATATCTGGAGGCTTCTACTTCTTGGAGCTCTCCACTTGCTGATGATCTTATTAAACTGATCACTCAGCAAGTGTGGAAGTTACCTGACTCCATCAAGCCAATCCCCATGAGGCTTGATCAAATCCTGTCAGCCCTAAGGACGAGCCACACTGGTCCAAAGGTATAACCATTGATGCCATGGTGATAGCGGCAGCCATGAAAAAGGAACTTGCTGAAGAAAGTCTGACTATCCATCCTCCTAACAAGAAGCCTAGGACTTTGGATAGGTTTAAGGAAGCATGTTTATGCTTCAATGACCTTTACTCTCAGGTCCTTGAATTATATAACGCACTTTACAAGGTTACAGAGGGATCTGATCAAGTTGCTATCGGATACTCTCTCAGGAGCAGTGGCTGAAGGGGTACAGGACAAAGTTACCTCTCAGCTAGCAACCCTTGATGTAGTTTTTAACTCGTCCATGAGACTGACTGCTCATGCAGCTGAAGGGACAATTAGAGCAGAGCGTTCAGGCATAGCCATTAGAAGGCATTCCTAGATGTGCTTGTGTGACTTTATGGAGGCATTTAAAGCATCATTCATCAACGCTCCACTTGACGGATCTACCCTTTTGGTCCCAAGATAAAAGAAATGCTAACCAGATGTGAAAAAGATGGCAAGACTCTGTCTGCCATATGCATACATTTCTCCACTCATCAGTGGCCTTACTCTAGGAACCAGAGAAGTGGGAGACTATGGTTTAAAAAATCCAAAGGGCCTTTCCGGGATTCACGTGGCAAAGACTTTCCCCAGGGCAGAGGGGGAAGTAATGAAAGATGCCACCCCAGAGCAGAAATGGACTGCAAAACCAGGGGTCCAGAGAATCTTTCTCTGGTACTTCCTATCAGCACCCCTGAATGGGGGCCCGACTGCCCTCCTCTGGAGGCAGTCTGGGGTAACTTTCTCTGCACCAATCCACCTTGCAACTATTAACTACAGATAAATGGGTGCAGAGAGTAATATCCAGGCGTTACAAAATCCCCCCTTCCATTACCCCCAATCACAAAGAAAAAAATCCCAGACATCCTGCCCAGTCACAGGGAAGCAGCAGTCCCAGAAATTCAAAAACTGCTCGACAAAAAAGTCATCCAAAAAGTCCCACCAGGCCAAACAGGAGCTGGGTTTTACTGAAGGTTCTTTTTAGTGCCCAAAAACAAGGGGACTGAAGACCCATCTTGGATATCAGACAGTTCAACAAGCAAACCAAATTCCGGATGGTCTTGGTACAGTTGATACTTCCGTTCTTGGAAAAAGGCGATTGAATGTGTTCTATAGACCTCCAGGACGCATATTACCACATAAAAATGGACAAATGCTCTAGGTGGTTCCTGTGCTTCCGGCTGGTAGCCAGTCATTTCCAATTCAGAGCACTGCCCTTTGGACTCACCACAGCCCCCAAGGTGTTCACCAAATGCATGGCAGTGGTTGCAGCTGATCTCAGACTGCAGGGAGTTCCAGTTTTTCCATACCTCGACGACTGGCTCCTCACCACTACTACCAGATGTCAGTTTGAATGGGCAAGAGATTATACTCTGCATCTCTGTGCATCTCTATATGTAGCAATAAATCTAAAAAGTCAAGCTTACAACCATCTCAGCAGGTAGATTTCATCAAAGCCCGCTTAGACACCATTACAGGAATTGCTTCTCTTCATCAAGAAAGACTACAATGCATCAGATCCCAAGTCAGTTAAATTCTAAGAAACAAAAGAATTCCAGCAAAATTAGTCCTACAAGCATTAGGCTCAATGGCAGTGGTAATAACTCTTGTTCCCTTAGCAAAATATCACATGCCAATCCTACAATGGTTACTTGCGTCCCAGTGGTCTCTGATGCAGCAGCCAATGTCTTACCTTATCATGGTTACAAATCACTGCAAACAAGATCTTATGTGGTGGCTCCACTCAGATCAGATTCTCTTGGGACAACCTTTCATTCCTCTCCAACCCCAAGCAACAGGGTCTATATTAGATTATAGAACATTTAAAAGTTCAAACAACATATGGTTGACACAATATGTTCAAACTCTTAAATGTTCGGGGAAAAGAAAAACCCAGAAAAACCTACATGAAAGGTTAGGCAGGGGGGCAAGCCCCCCTGCACCCACCATGTGAGGGGCTGCACCCTCCACACCCCCCGCTCTTTAAATATACCAACTCCGAGATCTCACTACAGTGCAGACAATGGAAAACTTCCATTTCTGCACTGTACGGAGATCTCTGTTGAAACGCTCAAACATTTACATGTTCGATCATATGGTGTCAACCATATGACGTTCGAACATGTAAATGTTCAACAACGTAATATAGACCCTTCTTCTTCATCTTTTGGCTGCTCCCGTTAGGGGTTGCCACAGCAGATTAACTGTTTCCATTTCTTCCTGTCCTCTGCATCTTGCTCTGTCACACCAACCACCTGCATGTCCTCTCTCACCACATCCATAAACCTTATCTTAGGCCACCCTCTTTTCCTATTACCTGGCAGCTTCATTCTTAGCATCTTTTTCCCAATATACTCTGCATCCCTCCTCAGCACATGTCCAAACCAACGTAATCTTGCCTCTCTGGCTTTGTCTCCAAACCTTCCAACCTGGGCTAACCCTCTAATATACTTATTCCTAATCCTGTCCATCCTCATCACACCCAGTGCAAATCTTAACATCTTCAACTCTGCCACGTCAAGCTCTGACTCCTGCCTTTTTGTCAATGCCACTGTCTCCAACCCATATAACATAGCTGGTCTCACTACCCTCTTGTAGACCTTCCCTTTCACTCTTACTGGTACTCGTCTGTCACAAATCACTCCTGGCACTCTTCTCCACCCACTCCATCCTGCCTGTACTCTCTTCTGTATTCACTATTCTTCACCTCTCTTCCACACTCACCATTACTCTGAACTGTTGATCCCAAGTATTTAAACTCATCCACTTTTGCCACCTCTACTCCCTGCATCCTCACCATTCCTGTATCCTCCCTCTCATTCACACACACATATTCGGTCTTAGTCCTGCTGATCTTCATTCCTCTTCTCTCTAGAGCATATATCCACCTTTCCAGAGTCTCCTGCACCTGTTCCCTACTCTCGCTACAGATCACAATGTCATCTGCAAACATCATAGTCCACGGGGACTCCTGTCTGATCTCATCTATCAACCTGTCCATCACCATTGCAAATAAGAAAGGGCTCAGACCTGATCCTTGATGTAATCCCACCTCTACCTTAAATGCATCAGTCACTCCCACTGCAGATCTCACTGCTGTCACACTACCCTTGTACATATCCTGTACCACTCTTACATACTTCTCTGACACTCCCGACTTCCTCATACAATACCACAACTCCTCTCTAGGCACCGTGTCATATGTTTTCTCTAAGTCCACAAAGACACAATGCAACTCCTTCTGACCTTCTCTGTATTTCTCCATCAACACTCTCAGAGCAAACATTGCATCTGTAGTGCTCTTTAAAAAAAAAAAAAAATGTATGTCTTACCATAACATTCCATCTGTGTTGTCAGTCTTCACTAATCCTTGACTGTGGGCTTGGTTCTGAGCCTAAACCCTCGAGCTAGGCTCTACCCATAATTCCCCTCTGTAAATTACCTCAGATCGAGTTTGCCTAAATTAGTGACAGATAAGAAGTAAGGATATAAACAGAGACCAGATATGTGTCACTATGATGAAGCCAGTTCTAGTAGAATTCGATCTACTAAGAGTCTCAGGATGGGGGTTGGATGGGGGGAATGTAAAGGATTAGTGAAGATCGACAACACAGATGGAACCTTATGATAATAGATAACTTCTTTATCTGATGTTGTCAATCTTCACTCAATCCTTGACTGTGGGATAGAGTCCCCAGCTACTTTAGTCTTGGGAGGCCTCACAGAAAGATATTCGTAAGCACCATCAAACCAAATGATGCCCGTCCCTTTAAGACCTGATCCAATTTGTAATGAGTGATAAAGGTATGTGGAGAAGACCAAGTGGCCTCAGCACGAATATCTTTCAGGGATGGATGCTCTGGCATGAAAAACTGCAGAAATTGCCACTGCTCTAGTTGAATGGGCTTTTAACTGGGTGTGGAAGTTATAGCCCTTTCGACTGACAGATAAAAGTAGTACAGTCTCTAAGCCATTTTTCAAAGGTAACTTTTGAAACTGGATTACCTAAAGATAGAGAAGAAAATGCAACAAATGATTGGTCAGACTTTCTGAAATCCTTTGTTCTGTGAAGGTAAAAATGTAGTTGTCTGTGGACATCTAGCAAATGGAGACAATGATCCCCTTTACTAGTAAAATTAGGGAAGAAGACTGACAATTGAAGTGTCTGATTTATATTAGATTCTGAAACTACCTTTGGTAAAAAGGATGGATTGGTCCTAATAGGAACCCTATCCTTGTGAAATATTAAGTAGGGAGGTTTGCAGGATAAGGCCTGAAGTTCGGATACTCTTCTGGCAGATGTAATAGCCACCAAAAATAAAGTTTTCCCAAGACAAAAACTTGAAGTCACAAGTTGCTGATGGTTTAAAGGGAGACAAAGTGAGGGACTGCAGGACTAGTGTTAGATCCCAAGGAGGAACTGGTTCTTTAAATGGAGGTCTTGACATCAGGAGCCACTTTATAAATGCTTTGCAGAGTTTGTGTGACATTAAAGATGAGCCATCAAAACCCATATGAAAGTTTGAGAGTGCTGCTAGATGAACTTTAATTGTTGATGCAGAGGAACCAGATTGGTAGAGGTTAGCTAAGAAATCCAAAACCTTATGAACTGGGCTCGAATAAAGATCCACTTTGTTGTTAAGGGCCTAGTTTGCAAATTTTTCCCATTTACTTTGATAAAGCTTCCTAGTTGAAGGTTTGTGATGAGCTACAATAATTTGTTGGACAGGAGAGGATAGGGAAGGATGCCTGGCAATCATGGGAATTGGAGAAGCCACACAGTGAGCTTGAGATGTTGCAGATTCAGATGAGCCATGCCTTCCGGATGAGACAGCAGATCTGGAGCTGGGTCCAGAATCCATGTCTTGGCACATGGAATGTTCACTTGTTCCTAATGCTATAGGTAGCTTCTAGCCCACATCTGTAAAACATTTTCTGAGATTTTGTTGTATCATGTAACCTGTCGGTTACTGTCTGAAGCTAATAAGTTCATTCACATGCCTTATTTTTTCTGGGAGTTTGTCCCATCTGGATGGGGCCATTTTAGAAAGGGCTTTTTCAGTAACTGAATTTGAAAGGAGATCTAGCTAACAGTCTGACATATGTATTTCTGGGATTATAGTTGCAGTCTATACTTGAGTTTGTTCTTTAATGGTGGACAGTATCCAGAGTTAAGGAGCTTGTAAGTAAGGGTTTTAAGCAGCAGATTAATTCTAGCTGAACCTGTAAGCTATCTGCCTTTCTTTATTTTAGCGCAATTGTGTTCTCTGTTGTCGACAACGTTTCTAAAATGTAGTATTTTCTTTTTGGTGGTTTGCAGCAATGTGGAGTTGGCTGCTGAGTTTAATGCAATGAGGGGAAGTCCATTTTCAGTCCTGAGAACAAGTATGCTGTTAGCTATGGAACATTTGGATTCAGGAGTAAGGAGACTAGATCTTGAATAAGCTGCTTTTAGCTGGCCTAGTACTTTATTAATTTGGGCCTCCACATGGAGTGCAAATGAAAGAGAAGGATCTACCACTATCCCTAAGTATCTTTTTGAGGTGGTTGTAGACAAAATATTGTAAGAGGGCTGATGGATCACTGAAGACAGGGATGGAGGCATGTTTGAGCTATGCCAAACAGCATGATAACAGTCTTACTGGCATTCACAATATGTTTGCTATTAGCTATCCATTTACAGAGTTGTTGAAAGTTCACCTGTAGCATTGCAGAGATTTCATGAGTTTATTTCCCATGCCTAGTGAAGACCACATCATCAGCATCCATTACGCAGTCAAGTGTTGGCAAGTCCCAGACCATTAATAAATAGTGAAAAGAGCAGTGATCTTAATGTACCTTTTGGAAACACCACAGGAAATTTTCCATTTACTGAGGCATTGTTAGAGCCACATACAGTGAAGGATCAATTAGAAAGGTAGTTATGATACAATTGGACAACTTTTGGAGAGAAGCCGAAGTCTGTAAGCCTGTTTAATAATTATTCATGATTGTTTCAAAAGCTTTTTTAAGATCAAGAAATATTGTTCCAGTAATTAAACCTTGGTCCATATGTCAGTGTGTGTATACAACTGTTCTGGTATTGTACTTGGGCCTGAAACCATATTGTTTAGCTGTCAGATAATCATGTGTCTGTTTGAAGATACTTTTTTATCAAAATGTTTTGCTAGTAAGGAAATGTTGGTAACAGGACAGAACTCTGAGGTGTCTGCTACACCATTTGTTTTAAGAAGAGAGAGAACTAGTGCATGTGTAAAACTTAAAGGAATAGGTTTGGTGGCAAAGGATACATTAAATAGAAATGTTAGATGTTTACTGAGAATTTGAGGATTGTATCACTTTCAACAATTATTTCACTCTTTTCTTGTAAGAGTTTTGAAGTAGAAGGAGGGAGTATTGTAATAACTTATGAATGGGTGCACAGGGAATTATAGTTAGTATATGACAAAGATGGGAATTATGAGTTGGGGAATGAGTTGATTTTTAAAACATTTAGCTTATGTATTTTGTCATCATGGGAAATAGTATTGAGGGCCTTGACCAGATCAAACTACAACCTGTGTATTGCATGGCCACTGCCTCAGTAACCATTTTGGATGAACATTACCAAGTTCAGTACCCAGAATCTACCCTTCATGGGGCCAACTGTTGGGGGTCCAAATATAATAAGATTCTTGTTGTCATAGTTTATGAGGTCAGTTCTAATATGATGATCTTCATGTTTCACTGTTGCAGTCATCATATTTGGGTTATCTGCCTGCAGGTAGCCCTCAGCCGGCCTGAATACCAGAGTCTTCAGATTTCTGCATCGGATGCTGTCTCTTCTTCCATGACGTCAGGTCGTCAGGGGTATAAAACATGCAGCTGACGCCATTACATCAGTCTTTCTTGCCGTGTGGTGCCTGAAGCAGAAGCAGTTTGCAAGTGCCGGTCGGCCGTCTCCTGAAATTTTCGTTTTCGAGTTTCAGACCCGAAGTCTTCAAAAAAGATAAGTACCCCATTGGGGATCCTTTTTCTTGCTCTAACCAATGTCAGTAAAAGTTAACAATTGTCTTGCCTCTGAAAAGCAAATATCTCATAGAGATTTTCATTTTTACTGCATCCTCTGTTTAGGCCCAGACCACGACGTCCCTCGCTGTCGGTTTTGTGCCTTGTTCAATGCCCGAACTATTCGTCGTCAGGCTATTTTTGTAGCCAAATACTTTCGTATTCGATCTCCGTATTCCAAAATGGCTTTGTTAAGCGAAAAAATGTAAGGATAAAGACAGAGACAGATCACATAGGTCCAAAACTGCCAACGACGCTTCCATTAAGCTAATCGCCAGTTTGCCGGTACTCAGTGAGACGCTTTCGCAGCCCCTGATACCCGCTACTTCAGATTTGCAGGCCTCTACTGGGACTCATTTGGAGTCTGGGATGCCGTGAGATGCTTCTTCGACTATGGAACCTGTGGATGTCTCTACCTTGAATGGGTCCAGAGCCACTGTGGAGGCACCAGCTTCTGAGTGTGTATTCAGGCCTACAGACATTCATATTAAACCAATGCCTTTGTTTCCATCCAGGAGTTCTGAATTCCTTAGGCCAAAAACTCTCACTACGCCTGGAAAACCGACGACCAAACCACAGACTCAGGCCCATATGCCTAAAAAGCAAATGCTTAGAATGGCTGAAGACCTTATTACCTTAATTAGGGGAAGCCAGCCTTCCCCCTCTAAGAGACCTAGAACTGATTTTCTTTCTGATTCTTCTGATCAGGAATCTGATATCTCTGCTACTTCTGATTACCAGGATTTGCCCTTATCTACTTATGAGGATTCTGATGCAGAGGATTCCATTCCCTCTGCTTCCCCTCCAGAAGATTTTTCTTTCGGTGAAACTTTGCATATTCTTAGGGAGCATTTCCACTGGGAAAGCCAGGATTATTCTGAGTCCAAAAAGAGACAGGGAATTCTTACTCCTGCCTCAACACAGGCCTTTAGCTATCCCTCCTGTTCTGGACATTGTATATGATGCCTTCTTGGAATCTAGCCTTACCCCAGACACTTTACCTCCAGCTCCCAGAAAACCTGACAGGTGCTACAGAGTACCAGACTCTCATAAGTTCCTCCTCAAGAATCCTTCTGTGGATCCTGAGACCATTTCCCAAGGACCAAAAGGCATTAAGGCTACTGCTACCAAAAATCCTACCCCTTCTGATAGAGATTCTAGAGCCTTAGACAGATGGGGTAAGAAGTATATACTTCTGTACTTTGGCCATCAGGGCTTTAAATTGCCAGTTTCATATGTTAAAGTATCAGCAGCATATTATGGGACTACTTAAACAGAAAATTATGTTGATTCCTGACTGTGCTGAACACAAAGACTTGCAAGATTTAATGCATTCTGCAGAACAAGTTGGTAAACATACTTTGCAATGTGGTTTTGATGCTTTAGAAGCATCTTGCAGGGCTGCTGTCACTGGGTCTGTACTTAGAAGGCATGCTTGGCTTAAGGAACAAAACTTGCCAGATCATGTTAAAGCTAAATTACTGGATGCTCCCTTAAACCAAGACCGCCTTTTTTGGCAACAAAGCAGAATAAGTCCTCAAAAGGATGGAGGAAAAAGCTAAATCTATGCAAACTGTTAAAGATTTCCTACAAGTACAGCCTCCCAGATTCAGTAGGCATTGGCCTTCAAAGAACTGGTCCTTTCCAGTCCCTTCCAGGCCTTCTCAGTCCAAACCCAGGAACAGCAGACCATCAAGACTACAGTCTCAGGCTACGCACAGATCTAAGCAGTGGGGGGCTCCCACTTCCAAAGCAGGGAGTAGTAAGTCACCCCCCCATGGAAAAATGGCACAATGACTTAACCTTAACCCTTCCAAGCCCTGCTCAACTACCTGCTCCCTTAGGAGGAAAGCTCGCCCTGCATGCAAAAAACTGGGAACTCTTTACCCAGGACAAATGGGTTTTGAACAGTTTCCCAAGGATACAGATTCCACTTCCACACACTACCAACTCCAAATGGGTGGCCAGACCTACCCCCAAATCAATGGGCGGAGGCCCAACAGCAGGTTTTCTCTCTTCTCAGTATCAGGGCTATTCAACCTGTCCCAGCAGAACAAAGGGGACAAGGTTTTTATTCAAGACTTTTTCTGGTACCCAGAAAAGACAACTCCTGGTGTCCTATTCTGGACCTCTCTATTCTCAACACCTTTCTGGTGGTTCCAAAATTCAAAATGCTAACTCTTCAGCAGCTTTTTCCTATGCTAGCCAAGGATGCCTGGCTGGCAACCCTAGACTTAAAGGAAGCTTACCTGCATATCCCAATAAGAGGATCCTGCAGACAATACCTACATTTCAGGGTGGGCTCCATGCACTTTCAGTTCTCTGCACTTCCCTTTGGCTTATCTACTGCGCCCAGGGTGTTCACAAAGTGTCTAGCTCCAGCCATTGCATTTTGCAGGCAGAGAATTATTCAAATTTACCCATACTTGGACGATTGATTCAGGCAGAAAGCCAGGACTTGCTATTACAGCACCTGGCATTCGTAAAGAAACATCTAACCTCACTGGGGTACATTAACAATGAAAAGAAATCTCACCTAGTACCGTACCAACAGATTGTATTTGTGGGAGCAAGCTTGAACACAACTTCCCAGATGGCATTCCTCACTCTGGAGAAACAAGTTTATTTGACAACCTACTTCAAACTATTGGCCACAAAACCCCAGCTATCTGCAAGGAAATTCCTGCAAGCTCTGGGTTTCATGGCCTCTTGCATTCTACTAATTCCATATGCAAGACTGCATATGAGGAAACTATCAATGGTATCTAAAAAGCCTACGGTGTCAACATTCTCAGGACCTGGAAACAATGAATGTTAAGTTGTCTCTCTCGCCTTCATTTTTGCTGGTTGGGTTCAGAGCCGACCTTCGGCTCTGACTCGGCCATTTTCTAAAGCTCAAGAGCTACTTACTGGCTCGAGGCCTCCCTATATCCCACAATGCCTGTTGCTAGACCCCCAGATCTCGTTTGCTGCTTCAGCTACGAGGTTGCGCTTTACTGGCTCAGGGCGTATTCATCTTTTGTAATATTAGTAGTTAAACTTTTAGTGTATATTTTTCTAGTTTTTTTGTTAAAACAGAGTAGTACTGTAGATTAGTCTTAGTTTTCCCTGTGTTTTTCTACCCTTAGGAAACTTGTTTTTACTTAGTGAGTTTCTCCCCTCCCCCCCATCTCCCTAAGTAGGCCGTTTAAGTTAGAGGCTATCCCCTTCCCTTTTAAATTGTTCCAGTAGGAAGTAGTGTTTAGCCTTTGTAGTCTAAGTCATAGTCTCTTAGTTTTGTTAGTATTGTTTCCTTTAAATTTTTTTTGTGAAGGTGTGGGACTAGTGTGTGTATGTGAGTGTGTGTTTTTTGCACTAGTCTAACATTTATCCATCGGTATTCCTTTTTTCTTTAACATGTCAAAGGATACCAAGGTATCAGGGTTCAAGAAGTGTGACTCGTGCTGTCAGAAAATATCTCTGACAGATGGTCACACTTCCTGTGTTTATTGTTTGGGTGCCCTACACCTGCAGGACTCTTGCTCGGTATGTCATGCCTTTAGTCTGAGAGTCCTGCAGGAGCATAGGAACAAGTTAATTCTCAGGGGGTTACTAAAACCCGAGGGGTCTCCGGCGAAGTCTCATCCAGCGAAAACCCCTAAGCCCACCAAGCCATCGGCTCCCAGTACGGAGCCGTCGCCAGGTGGAGCATCTGCTTCAATTTCGGTTCTGGCCAGAACCGAAGTATCTAAATCTCTCTCTGCTCTGACCTTGGTGTCGGAGCCATCAGGGAGCCATAAGCAATCCAGGTTGCCATCCCTAGAGTCGATTTGCTCGGCTCCGGGATCACCTTTGCTACAGTCTGAAAGGAGCCATCGGTCCCACTCTTCTCAGTCCTCGAGGCTATCCGAATGACTTGGAGAGAGTGGTTAGTAGACTCCTCAAATCGCAGGCCCTGGCTAAAATGTTAACTAGCCCCTCCTCATCAGGCTGTGGCTATTCCTGTTTCTGATGTAGTTCCTCCTCCGACTCCTCCTGCCAGTTCGGAGCCGGAGCTTGTTGGGGCTCGGATCCTGAAAACGTTGGTGCCGATGCTTCCCCTTTCGGCTCCTTCGTCGGCTCCGATTTCTTCAATGGTTCCGTCCTTGGAGGGATATGGGTGCCGAGACTCCCTCGTCGGCTCCGAGGGCGCAAGTGGAATCGGACCTTTGTCCGACCCCGTTCTCCCTCTCGGAGCCTCAGCGCAGGTAAGCTCGGCTCCTACATCGGCCTCGGAGCCGTCCCTTTCGGTGCCGGAGAGGATTCCTGTCTCTTTGGAGTGGGGGCCCTCTTCTCTGCCGGACAGGGGCACCTTCGAGGTCATGAGGAGCGTGCTGACTTCTGAGTCTGCACCTCGATCAGCCCCTTCAGCTCCTCCCCCCAGGGTGCCTGCTTCGGTCTCTGCCCCTCCTCTAGACCCCAAGAGAGGGGATAAAATGCTCCAGGTCACCCCACTGGGTGTATCTTCCTCTTCCGAGGCCTCCCCTGAGATTTCAGAGGAGCCCCCTCGAAAGAGGAAATGTAAGAGGAAACATGTTGACTCCCCAGAGTCTGTCACGTCAGATACTGACTTGGAGGATTCGGAAGGGTCCCCAAGATCCCGCTCTGAAGATTTCTCTTTCTCAGACATCCTTGAGATCCTTAAGCAGAGGGGGAACTGGTCTGCCCTTAACCCTTCTGAGGACGAGTCGGTATACTTGGATGCGTTTGGTTCTCGCCCCTCCACCTCCTGGGTGTCTCCGCCTTTCAATCCATTAATGGAAGTGGTGGCTCAGAAGGCGTGGTCAGCTCCGGACACACTGGAACCAACCCCCCGCAGGCCCACTAAGTTTATTACGGCCCCTCAAGATAAACGGTTTTTGACAAAGGGTGTCCCCGTTGATGCCATGGTAGTAGCAGCTGCCACGAAAAAGGAGTTGGCTGACACTTCTGTACCTGTCCATCCCCCTAATAAAGAGTCTAGGACGATGGATAGATATGGGAAGCAGATGTTTTCCTCAGCGACCTTCTCCATGCAGTCGCTGAATTATTTGTGCCACTTCACCCGTCTTCAGAGGGATCTCCTCAAGGAGCTAAGAGATACCCTGCAAGATCCATCAGCTGCGGGGGCTCAAGACAAGATAAACTCCCAGCTGGCGACTCTTAATTCTATCGTTAACTCCTCCCTGCGGCTAATTTCATATGCGGCTGATGGAGCGAGTAGAGCCGCAGGCACAGGCGTGGCTTTGAGAAGACATGCCTGGATGCGGATATGTAACTTCGCTGATCCCTTCAAGGCATCTTTCACCAACACCCCTTTTGATGGTTCGGCTCTGTTTGGATTTCAGGTAAAAGATACACTTACCAGGTGTGAGCAGGAAGGCAAGACTCTCTCTGCCGTGGGAGTCCATTTCTCCACTCCCTCTAGACCATACCCTAAGAGTCAGAAGAGTGGAAAGATGTGGTTCCGGAAACCCCAGGGAGCCATGCCTGACACACGTGGCGAGTTTCCCTCCAGAGGCAGAGGAGGGAACAACAATAGACGCCGCCCGCGGGGCAGAGGGGGTCTGCAGAATCAGGGCAGCAGAGAATCTTTCTCTGACAAGCCCTTCCAGCACCCCTGAGGGCTGCCCAGCTGTCCGCCTTCGGAGGCAGTTGGGGGAAGGTTGTCTCTGTACCCAGAAGCCTGGCGTCTCATCACTCGAGACAGATGGGTACAGTCTATCATATCCGGAGGTTACAAAATCCCGTTTGTCCACACCCCCTTAAAATCAAACAACCCCATCCCAGATGTTCCACCTAGTCTAAGGGAACAGGCAGTACAAGAAATTTCAAGACTGCTAAAAAAACGGGTCATCCAACAAGTCCCAGCAGACCAGCAAAGATCTGGAATTTACTCAAAGTTCTTTTTGGTACCAAAAAAGACAGGGGACTGGAGACCCATTTTGGATCTCAGCAGACTAAACAAGTCTGTTCAAAGAACGAAGTTCCGGATGGTCACGCTTCAGTCCATTCTACCCTTTTTGGGTCAGGACAATTGGATGTGCTCCATAGATCTTCAGGATGCATACTACCACATCAAAATGGACAGGCGTTCCAGAAGGTTTCTCCGCTTCCAGCTGGGAGCCAGTCATTACCAGTTCAGAGCCCTGCCCTTTGGTCTCACCACAGCCCCCAGGGTGTTCACCAAATGCATGGCAGTGGTTACCGCTCACCTGAGATGGCAAGGATTCCAAGTGTTTCCATATCTAGACGACTGGCTCCTTACTGCTACCACCAGACATCAATTGCTGAGAGCCAGGGATTATACCATCCAAACATGCTCCAACCTAGGTATCTCAATAAATTTCGAAAAGTCTGCATTGTCGCCTTGTCAGTCTTTAACCTTTATAGGCGCAAGATTAAATACGAAAGATCTGTCCGCAAGACTTCCAGTAGACAGAGTGGCAGACATTCGTCGATGTGTACAGGTATTATTAGGATGCAGAAAGATTCAGGCCAGATTCGTCCTAAAAACCTTGGGTCTCATGGCAGCAGCAATCTTATTAGTTTCCCTGGCTCGTTTTCACATGAGGATTCTCCAGTGGATGCTTTTCACCCAGTGGTCCTTTCAACAACTTCCTTTGTCTCACAAAATAATAATCACACAGTCATGCAAAGACCAATTGACTTGGTGGATGGTCTCTCAATCAGTACCCCAGGGCAGACCATTTGTCCTTCCTCTTCCAGTTGCCACGGTGACCATGGATGCTTCCCTGATCGGGTGGGGGGGGGGGCATTTTCAGGGCAGGACTGTCCAGGGCACCTGGCAACCCCACGAGTACCACTTGCACATAAACGTCTTGGAGATGAGGGCGGTGCTTTTAGCGTTGCAAGCTCTTCAGAACTCTCTACCCACTGGGACCATTGCAATTCAGATAGACAATATGTCTGTAGTGTGGTACATCAACAAGCAGGGCGGAACCAAGTCATATCCCTTATGTCGAGAAGCACTCAGACTATGGCAGCGGGCGATCTCCTCTCAATGGTTTCTGACAGCAACGCACATCCCTGGGAAGTCCAACATCATAGCGGACAGGCTAAGCAGAGCTATTCTCATGCCTCACGAGTGGTCTCTCAACCGGACAGTAGTGGACAAAATATTCTGCAAATGGGGTCAGCCTTGCTGCAACCTTTTCGCAACTCCTCTTAACAGCAAGTGCAACAGTTTCTTCACTCTCTTCCCGGACACTCCCCCAGAGACGCTCTAGTTCACGATTGGCCCCAGGGACTACTGCATTCCCACCCTTTCCACTAATTCCCAAACTAGTTCAGAAAGCTACTGTGCTGGGTTGCAGGATGATACTCATTGCCCCCTACTGGCCTCGACAAATCTGGTTCCCATTCCTGCATCATCACCTTCTAGAGCAGCCTTGGAATCTGGACCCAGTTCCGGACCTCCTGATCCATCAGTCGGGCAGGCTGCATCAATCTCTTCAGTCTCTCAACCTCACTGCTTGGTTGCTCCACTTCCAACCTTAGCCAGGCTTCCCAGTATTTCCAATTCAATGCGTGAGATTATCCTTTCTTCGCACAAACCTACAACCAGGAAGTCTTATGCTAGTAAATGGAAACGTTTCTCTTTCTGGGCAGAGGCTAGAAATATAGATCCCTTCACGGCCCCTGTCCATAATGTTCTGGACTTTTTAGCAGAACTTTTTCAAGCAGGCTCCTCTTCGGCCACCATTAGAGTTCAATTAGCGGCAATCTCTAATTTCCATACGGGCCTGTCAGAAACCAGCATCATGTCCCATAAGCTTTGCAAAGCCTTTCTGAAAGGAACAATCTTGCTCAGGCCTCCAGTGAGAGATCCCCCGCCTCCGTGGGACTTAAATTTGATCCTAGCTTCCTTGATACTGCCTCCCTTTGAACCGGCAGATTCCTGTTCCTTGAAATTGCTTACTTGGAAAACCCTCTTTTTGGTGGCCATTACTTCAGCAAGGAGAGTTTCTGAACTTCAAGCCCTTTGTGTTTGTCCTCCTTACCTAGTTTTCCATAAGGATAGAGTTTCACTCAGGACTAATCCTTCGTTCCTTCCTAAGGTCCCCTCCCAAAATAATTTGAATCAATCCATCGATCTGCCAGTCTTTTCTCCAAATTATTCCAACAAAGCTGAACACAAATTACACTAGTTGGACGTTCATAGGCAATTACGTTTCTGTTTGCATAGGACTGAGCAAATAAGGAAATCAGACCAACTCTTCCTGCCCTATGCGGAGGGTAAGCAGGGTCGACCAGTGTCTAAAGTAACCTTATCCAGGTGGTTGTCCTCTATTATTACCCTTGTTTATCAGTTGAGGAATAAAGAACTCCCTGCTAAACCTAAAGTCCACTCTACTAGGGCTTTAGCTACGTCAGTAGCTTTTCAATCAAGACTACCTATGGAAGCCATTTGTGCGGCGGCCACATGGGCCACGCCTCATACCTTCATTTCACATTATAAATTGGATCTGGCCTCTAGGAGCAGAGCTGATTTTGGTTCCACTGTGCTCAAGAGTCTGTTCCGATGAGCTACCCAGGACTAAGGTGCTAGGGACGCTGTCCCAACCAGCAAGAATGAAGGCGAGAGAGACAACTTAACATTAAGAAGTTATGTACCTACCATAACGTTCCATGTTAGTTGTCTTCTTCTCGCCTTCTTTCTTGCGTCCCACCCTCCATCCCCCTAGCCTAGATGGACCGAGAAGAGTCCTCCTACGAGTCTTGTCGCTGGCTGAGTCTTTACCGATTTATGTCCTCTACCTTTTTCTTCAGCCCTGTAGCTGAAGTCTTGCTATTGGGACAGTTGTCCTCTTGTATTATTATGGTGCTAGGTCTTCCAAACGAGATCTGGGGTCTAGCACCAGGCATTGTGGGATATAGGGAGGCCTCGAGCCAGTAAGTAGCTCTCGAGCTTTAGAAAATGGCTGAGTCAGAGCCGAAGGTCGGCTCCGAACCCAACCAGCAAGAAAGAAGGCGAGAAGAAGACAACTAACATGGAATGTTATGGTAGGTACATAACTTCTTATTCTTATCATTCCTTGTATAAGGACAGAGTTCCTTTGGTGGGAGTGGCCTGCTACCACAACAAGGGACTCCCTTTCACTCTACCCCCTGCCGCCCAAACCCTAACAACAGACGCATCAGACTGTGCATGGGGGGCTCACATGGCAGGGCAGTGCATTCAGGGCAAATGGAACCCGAGACAGATGCAACTGCATATCAATCAAAAAGAAATGTTAGCTGTACAGAATGCTCTGACAGCCTTGAAAGACTGTACTCCTCCAGGACAACTATTGGTAAAGACAGACAACACCACAGTTATGTGGCACATAAACAAGCAGGGGGGAACCTACTCGTATCCTCTCTGCAGACTAGCCATGGCTCTGTGGAACACAGCTTTGAGCTACCAAGTGCACCTACAAGCACAATTCCTGCCAGGCAAACTAAATTAACTGGCAGATGACTTAAGCAGAAATCTCATGGACCCACACAAATGGAAACTAGAACCAAAAATATTCAACCTCTTGAGGAACAAATGGGAGTCTCCAGAGGTAGACCTGTTTGCCTCCCCTCAGAACTACAAATTGAACAAATTCTGCACAAGAACTCCCCAAAGTCAAGCTTGGAAAGTGGATGCCCCGTCCTTTACCTGGGAAAGCCTCTTGGTTTATGCCTTTTCCCCTCTGCCTCTCCTCTCGAAGGTTCTACTAAAGATCAAACAGGACAAACCAAGGACAATACTGATTGCACCAGACTGGCCACACCAGTACTGGTACCCCCTCTTGTGCAGTATGACACCGCTACAACCATGGTACATGCCTCAGACCCCTTCCCTGCTGTCCCAGCAGGTGGGCCAGATTCTGCACCCTCAGCTTCAAACCCTGAACCTTACAGCCTGGCTAATTCCTTGGGCTCTCCTCTAGCATTCCTCAGTAAGCAGGTGTGGGATGTCATTCTGGAGGCAAGGAGGCCTAGTACTAGAAAATCATGCTGAAAAGTGGAAAAGATACTGTTTCTGGAGCCAGGCTCGGGGGATGGGCACAACGGTGCCCAGCTTACCTCATATTCTAGAGTACTTAACAGAAATGCTTCACAAGGGCCTATCCTTCTCGTCAATTAAAATTCATGCCTCCACCATTTCAGCACATTATAATACTGAGCCACCCCTCTTCTCTCACCCCTTGCTAAAACAACTCCTTAGAGGGGCCAAAAATTTAAGAACCCCCAGGAGACCTCCCACTCCAGCCTGGGACCTTAACTTTGTATTGGAAAAGCTCACTCTTCCCCTCTGAGCCAGCTGCAACAGCAGAGTTGAAATTCCTTTCTTGGAAAACAGCCTTCCTTCTAGCCATCACTTCAGCTAGAAGAGTGTTTGAATTACAGGCCCTCAATGTAGTGGAACCCTTCATTATCTTCCATGCGAACAGGGTTTCCCTCAAGACTAATCCTTTCTTTATGCCCAAGGTGGTGTCTAGTGTGACCCTAAATCAGTCCATTCATTTGCCTACTTTTTTTCCTAATCCACAAAACAAAGGGGAATGAATACTGCACTCTCTGGATGTGCACAGACAACTTAGATTCTATTTGGACAGGACTAAGCCTCTCAGAAAATCTGAACAGCTGCTAATTAGCTTTGCTGCAGGGGCAGAGGTGAAGGCCATTTCAAAGCAAACCATTTCCAAATGGGTAGCCCATTGCATTAATTTCTGCTACAAGCACCATGGAAAACCTACCCACAAGGGATAAGATCACATTCCACCAGGGCTGCATCTACCTCTGCAGCATTTTTCAGAGGAGTCCCTACCAGGGACATCCTAGAAGATGTTACCTGGAGCTCTGTACATACCTTCACCAGACATTACCACAGCACTGGATTTGCCACTGCAGTCTTGCAGGGCTTAATAGCCGGCCATAATGCTTTTTAACTTCCTCCTCCCTTCCTTACCTTTTGGGAATCAACCCAAATGTGATGACTGCAACAGTGAAACACGAAGAACATAGTACAGTTGTGTACACTTACCATAAATGTAGATGTTCGAGTGTATTCACTGTTGCAGTCCTGGTTACCCTCCCTCCAGCCCCCTGACTTCTCTTGGCTCTACATTTCCTTCTTGATGTTAATCATGTTTCACTGTTGCAGTCATTACAATTGGGTTATCCTGCTGGCAGGCTACCCGCAGTCGGCCCGAGTTTCAAAGTCTAGGTCCAGCGTCGGTTGCTGTCGCCTCCTCCCTGACGTCAGTGCGCCAGGGGTATAAAAGATGCAGCCGACGCCATTTTCTTCAGTCTTTCTTGCCGCGCGGTGCCCAAAGCAAAAGCAGTTTGCAAGTGCCGGTCGGCTGACTCCTGAGATTTTCAAATTCGAATTTCAGATCCGAAGTCTTCATTAAAGCTAAGTACCTCGTTGGGGAAACTTTTTTCTTGCTCCAGACCGATGTCAGAAAAAGTTAATAATTGTATTTCTTGTGGGAAGCAAATACCTCATAAAGATTTTCACTCTTACTGTATTCCTTGCCTAGGCCCTGACCACGACGTTGCTAGTTGTTGGTATTGTGCTAGATTTAACCAACGCACTATTAAGCGTCGGTACGATTTTGCATTTCATTACTTTGGCAGAAGATTCAATTATATAATGCTGTCAGAACAGCCGACTACCGGAGTTTATAAAAAGCACAAAGAAAAAGAAAAGGACAGGCATCTGAGGTCCAAAACCGATGACAAGGCTTCCGTTAGGCCTGTCGCCAGTTCACCGGTTCTCAGTGAGGTGCTTTCGCAGCCCCTGACGCCCGCTACCTCAGAGCCACAGGCTGCTTCCGACTCCCACGTGGAGCCAACTAGGCCGCTGGAAACTCAAGGTATTGGACACTTGGAAACTATTCCCTCAGATGGGTTTGGAGCCGCTGAGCAGGCATCGGCTTCTGAGGGTGTTTTCAGGCCTACACAGTTATATGTAAAACCATCTTCAGCTTCAAAGACAAAGACTAAAGCAGCTCTAAAGACAAAGAAACAAGTACAGCATTCTCCTGGGCAGGCCTCCATGCCTAAAAAACAGATGCTTAAAATGGCCGAAGACCTAATTACTTTGATCAGGGGTTCCCATCCCCCTCTTAATAAGAGGCCTAGGCAAGAGATAGAATATGAATCGTCAGATCAGGTTTCCATTTCTTCTGATTCCTCTTCTGAACAGGAATATTCCCTTCCTCCCTATGAGGATTCTGATGATGAAGAATCTATCCCTTCAGCCTCACCACCTGAGGATTATTCTTTTGGGGAGACCCTGCATACTATGAGGGAGCATTTCCATTGGGAGAGCCAAGATTACTCAGCATCCAAGAAAAGGCTCAGAGACTTCCTTTTATTACCCCAGCACAGGCCACTTGCTATTCCTCCTGTTTTAGACATTGTAGATGATGTATTTTCAGAGTCTGGCCTGTCTCCAGACTCTTTACCACCAGCTCCTGTTAAGCCAGATAGATACTACAGGGTTCCTGATTCTCATAAATTTCTTTACAAAAACCCTGCTGCTGACCCAGAAACTATTTCTCAGGGTCCCAAGGGGGTCAAGGCTTCCACTGCAAAAAACCCTATCCCCTCTGATAGGGATTCACGGGCCCTGGACAGATGGGGGATGGTATACTTCTGCTACCTTGGCTGTAAGAGCTTTAAATTGTCACTTTCATATGCTTAAATATCAGCAATATCTTATGTCACAGCTTAAACAGAAAATGTTGGCAAATTCAGAATGTGCAGAAAACAAAGAAATGCAGGATTTATTGCATGCAGCTGAACAAGTGGGAAAGCATACTTTGCAATGTGGTTTTGATTCTCTAGAGGCCTTCTGCAGGGCCGCAGTTACAAGTTCTGTCATTAGGAGGCATGCTTGGTTAAAAGAACAGAATCTGCCCGATCATGTTAAAGCAAAGCTATTAGATGCTCCATTACAACATGATACCTTGTTTGGTGTTAAAGCAGAAGAGGTGTTGAAGAAAATGGGAGGACAAAGCTAAATCTGTGCAAACAGTGAAGGATTTCTTACAGGTACAGCCCCCCAGATTTAGCAGGAACTGGCCTACAAAGAATTGGTGTTTTCCAGTGTCAGACAGGCCACAAAGAGGTAGATACAGATGCCCCAGAGGCAGATCACAGCCCCAAGGCTCATGCAGGCCTAAACAATGGGGTGCTTCTACCTCCAAAAGTGGAGAGGAAAAATCACAGCCATACAGGAAACAGTCTCAATGACTTTTCCCTGCCAGCACCAAGCACTTATCTTCTGGCAGCTCCTTTGGGGGGAAAACTAGCACTTTTTTTCACAAAATTGGCACATGATCACCCAGGACAAATGGGTCTTAAATATCGTATCTCAAGGATACAGGTTCCACTTTCACACCCTGCCAAGGCCAAATGGTATGCCAGACCTGCCACGCAATCAATGGGCAGAGGCGCAAAAACAAGTTTCATCCCTCATGGACATGAGAGCCATTCAGCAAGTACCACAGCAAGAGCAGGGACAAGGATTTTACTCAAGGCTATTCTTGGTACCCAGAAAGGACAAAGCCTGGAGACTAATACTGGACCTGTCTATCCTAAACACATTCCTGGATATTCCAAAATTCAAAATGTTAACTCTGCAGCAGCTTCAGCCCATGCTGGGCAAGAAGGCTTGGCTTGTGACTTTAGACCTAAAAGAGGCACACCTGCATGTCCCAATCAGACAGTCATTTATTTATTTATTTGCAGGTTTTTTTACCAGGGTGGTCCATTGGGCCTTGAGGAGCCCGTTTTCAATGGAGTCCTGGGGAGAAAAGCTCCAAAGATACTAGTTGTAATAACAGTATTACAAAAAATACAACTAGTTATAATAGCAGTATTACAAAAAATATTAAAAATAATTCTATGTTACACAGAGTACGAAGAAGACATAACTGTGAATCTACTAGACACTGATGCAGAGGTTAAGAGAATTTAGAAAATAAAATGTCAGAGTAGATAAAGTATCAGAGTTTTAACAATGATCAATAACAGGGTAGATACAGTATCCCAGTGTTAAATGTCAGAGTAGATAAGTATCACAGTTTTAGCAATAGTCAAATGTCAGGGTAGAAAAAATATCACAGTGTTAATAATTGAGTTTGTTCCAGTTGTAAAAGGTAGTGCAAAGTACCCCAATATAAATGTTTTAAGGAGGAATAAAGAGAGACAGTTACTAAGAAGGTGTCAGCAGAAGTGTTTGAAGTAGGAAGGGATTATAGCTAGAGATATTATGTAGGATGAGAGCAAGAGCATTCCCACAGTGATGTTAGGTGAGAGTGGAGAAGAGATTTAAAGATAGAGAGGCTACTGGTGGTACGGATGAGAGGTGGGAGGGAGTTCCAGTGGCGTGTAAGGCAGAAGGAAAGAAGATGTTTGCCAGGTGGGCGGGAAGGTTTATGCAGTTCAATTAGATTTTGTTGGTTGGATCATAGGCACCTGTTAGGAAGATGCATTTTAAAGGTTGATATGAGGGAGAGGCAGAGAGAAGGGTTAAATATAAGTTTATGTGCTTGGATGAGTTGTGTATAGATGAGATAATTGGGGAGTTCAAGCCATTTCAGTTGGTGTAGGGAGGTACAGTGATGGGTGTTGGATCTATGGCCAGTTGCGAATTTTGTGATCTTATAGTAACAGGAGGAGAATTTAGATTTGAGGGAGGAGTGCAGGTTGGCTCCATATAGAAGGGATGGAGTTAGGTAAGTGTTAGCAAGAGTGAGCCTGGTGGGGGGAGAGATAAATTGGTAATGGCAGTAAAGCATGCCTAATTTTTTGTGAGTTTTTTTTTATATTTGCCTGCAAATGGTGTCAAACTTTAGTTGGTCATCAATTAGGATACCTAAGAGTTTGGCAGTAGAGACAGTTTCAAGAGAAATGTTATCTTTGCTGGTAATAAGGAAAGAGTGTTTATCTAGGGTAATGCTTCTGGAGGGGGAAAATAACATTAGTTTAGTCTTATTAGCATTTAGTGCTAAATGGTTCTGAAGCATCCATAGCTCTGTAGCAGAGAATGCTTCTTGGGTAAGTTTCATTAATGTAGATGAGCAGGAGGAAGAGCAGATTATTGTTGAATTGTCTGCGTATTGAACAAGTTTAGAGTGAGGGATGGCCTGGTGGAAGTCAATGATGAAGATGTTAAATAGAAGGGGTCCTAGAATTGAGCCTTTGGGTACACCAGTGGGTGTGAATTGGAAAAGGGAAATTGCTTTTTTCCACTTAACTGCTTGTTGCCTATCTGATAAGTAGCTGGTGAACCAGTTAATAGAGGAGTGGGATAAGTGTAGTTTAGAGAGCTTAGTAAGAAGAAGGTTATGAGAGATAGTGTCAAATGCTTTAGAGAGATCTGGGAGGAGGGTGGAAATGATGAGACCAGAGTCACGGGCTTTGTTAACAGTTTCAAGGAAGGAGAGGAGAGCTGTGGTAGTACTATGGCCAGGACGGAATCCATGCTGAGTGGAAGTTAGTAGGTTATTATTGATGAGGTAGGGTAGGAGTTGTAGGTGGAAACAATTTTCGAGAATTTTAGAGATGGGGGATAGGGTAGCGATGGGACGGAAGTTGGAGATGTCATTATTATTGCCACCTTTGTGGAGTGGAATAATATAGGCCTTTTTCCAAATCTGGGGAACATGGCATTCAGAAATAGATCGATTTATTAGGATGCTGATAGGGTAGGCTATGGCTTCTGCAGCAGTTTTTAGGAAGGAGGAGGGTATTTCATCGGGAGCATTAGAACATGGTTTTAGTTTTTGAAGAAGTTTTTTTATAGTAGAGATGAGAATAGGGTTTGAAGTGAGGAGATTGTGGGGTACTGAAGTTTTGATAGAAGGGGTTCTGAGGAGGTTGCTGGGGGGCTGGTAATTTCGTGGTAAAGGATGATGTTAATTTAGAGATGGAGTCAATAAAGAATGAGTTAAATTGGGTAGCTAGATCTGAGTCTGAGGCATTTGGGTCAGGGCACGGGTTTTCTTTTCTACCTGGGCTTAGAATGGAAGAGATGCCATCCCAGAATTTCTTGGGGTTATTGTTGTGTTTATTTTGGAGAGTGGAGAAATAAGCTTTACGGTCGGTGTTAATGATTTTTTTTGCTTTGTTACAAAGTATTTTGTATTCATTAAAGGAAATGGAAGTTTTTGTTTTGTGATAGTGGTTCCAGGCTTTATCCCAATTTCGCAAAGTAATTAGGGTGTTCCTAGTTAGCCAAGGGACGGATTTACTTTTTATGCGTTTAGTTCTTAATGGAGCAAAGGAGTCAAGCAAGCATAAGAAGGTTGTATTGAAGTAAGTAACTGCGTTATCAAGGGATAAAGTTCTTAATGGGTTCCAGTTAGTTCTTTTTAGAGTGTCGGAGAAAGCATTGTGGTTAAAGTCTTTTAAGAGGCGAGTAGTGATGTAGGAGTGGGATAGTTGAAGGAAGGAGGGAAGGCGAAGGGCAAAAGTGGGGAGATGGTCTCCAAGTGGATCTGGAAGGGTGCCACTCTTGGAGTAGAAGTGTGGGTGGGAAACTAGAATCCAGTCTAAGGTGCTGCCAGATATGAGGTCTTTGGAGGGTCTGGTTGGGGAGTTAATAAGTTGTGTGAAGGTTATAGATTTATATTGAGGGAGTTGGATGGGGATTGTATGTTTTCCCAGTTAATGTTAACATCTCCAAGGATTATAGTTTCATTTGTAATATTGGATGAGAGCCAGGAGAGAATGTCTTCTAGGACAGGGATATTGTCCCCAGGAAGGATGTAAAGAGTGGCTATGCAGATGGATTTTTGTTTGTTTACTTGAAGAAGAGTTAAAAGTAACTCAGCTTTTCCAAAATTGGGGACATGTTTAGAGCAGGGGGTGACTGAGAGGGTCGAGGGGAAGAGGAGACTTACACCTCCTCCTTTTTTATGAGTTCTATCATGTCTGATAATACTATAGTTAGGTGGAGTAAGTTCTGAGTCTTTAATGTGTGGCTTGAGCCATGTTTCTGATATGGAAAGAAAATCAGGTTTGTTATGATGGAGCCAGGCATGAAGTAGTGGGATTTTATTACATATGCTTTGGGCATTGAGTGTGGTGAAATGGAGGGGCCTACTAATTGAGTGGGGGTAGAGGAGATGGGGAGGGAGAGATGGGAGTGGCAGAAGGGCCGGGATTTGGGTGTATATCTCCAGAGGTAAGTATGGAGATAATGTGGTGTATGAGGTAAGAGAGGTGTTTAAGAAACTTGGTATTGGGTTTGCAGTTGGAGGAGTGTGTTGAGATGGGAGTGGTATCTATTTGATTAGTGGTTCTGGGGTGGGATAGGAATTTGTAGTTGAAGAGCAAGGAATTGTTGGGGGAGTAGAGGTTAGGGGATATGAAGAATGAGGAGTGAATTAGTTGTAAGGGTGGGGAGGTGGTAGAATGGGATGGGGGTGTGTGATTGGTATAAAGAGGTATGGTGAGATAGTGTATGTAGGAAAGGCAGATAGGTAGTAGTAATAGAGTTGTAAAGGTTAATGGTTTAGTGCACATAATTTATATCAAGAGTAACACTGCAGCAGTGTATCTATGTTAGGGAGGTATTGGTGATAGTTGTTTACGAACTATGGTTTTATGTGAAGTAGATAGGTTAAGCAGGAGAGTAGGTGAGATAGGAGTGAGTAATTATTGGGTGTTAAGTGATGAGTTAATTAGGTGAGGCTGGAGGGTGTGGGTGGAGGGAGTGGCCTAATAGGTATAAAGATAGACGTACTGGGGGTGGGTGGGAATTGGGGGTAGGGTAGGGAAGCAGAGTGAGCCCGCAGGGCGAACGGAGCGGGAAGAGCCAAAGGAAGGTAGAAGGCAGGTCTGCCTGGAAACAATCAGAAGAGTAGAAGGCAAGTAGATGGTGAGTATATAGTATTGCTGAGAGAATAGTTAGCATACAAATAAGAGCAGAGAGGTTTGGAGGACCACACAGGGCACAAATTACATAGACAGCTATACTTACAGAAAGTCAGAGAGGAAAGGCTGAGATGGACTAGACAGTGAGAGAAAAGGAGGGGGAGAGAAGATATACTAGCAGCGAGGAGCAGGAGAAAAACAAAGTAGAGATAGTAGTATATTTAAGGTAGTAAGTGGGAGACTTTAGTCAGTAAGAATAGGCAGAAATGCAGTTGAGAGAGGGTTTGGGCTTAAGGTCCGGAGAGGAGAAAAATTAGAATGGTAGAATAGCACAGAAACAGTATACAGGCTGAGGATAGCTGTAGAGATAGAACAGGGGCTGCTGGCATCTGCTTTATGTGGCAAATAGCAGGGGAGCACTGCATATCATGCAGAAGATACCACAGATTTATAGCTGGCTCAATGCACTACCAATTCTCTGCTCTGCCCTTTGGCTTATCTACTGCGCCCAGGGTCTTCACAAAATGCCTGGCACCAGTAATTGTATTTTGCAGACAAAGAGGAATACAAATATATCCTTACTTGGACAACTGCCTTATTCAAGCAGAGAACAAGGACATCCTACTACAGCATCTGGCATTTGTAAAAAGATTACTAACAGGTCTAGGGTACACAGTAAACGAAAAGAAATCAAAGCTCGTACCCTCTTAAGAGATAATATTCCTGGGTGCAAGCTTAAATACAACTGCCCAGATGGCTTATCTCACGCCAGACAAACACAGACAACTGACTACTTATTTCAAAATGTTGGCAACAAAGACCCAGTTATCTTCAAGAAAAATTCTGCAGGCTTTGGACTTCATGGCATCCTGCATACTGCTAATTGCATATGCAAGACTGCATATGAGGAAACTTCAATGGTATCTGAAAAGTGTTTGGACTCAACATTGCCACAGCCTGGAAACAATAATTACTCTTATTCCCTGCCTGCAACAGGAGTTTCAATGGTGAGCAAAAGCCTGTCACCTCAACATGGGACAGCCATTCACCTTACCCACAGCCAGGCAGACATTGACAACAGATGCATCAGATTATGCCTGGGGGGCCCATATGGCAGGAAGATGTATTCAGGGCACATGGTCCGCAAGTCAAATGCATCTACATATCAATCAAAAAGAGATGCTAGCTGTTCAGAATGCCCTGACAGCCTTCAAGGATCAACTTCATCCAGGACAACTACTGATAAAGACGGACAATACTACAGTCATGTGGTACATAAACAAGCAGGGGGGCACGCATTCCTACCCCCTCTGCAGACTATCCATGAACTTGTGGGACACAGCACTGACTTACCAAGTACATCTGCAAGCACAATTCCTGCCAGGAAGGATAAATACTCTGGCAGACGAACTAAACAGAAACCTAATGGATCCCCACGAGTGGAAATTGGATCCACAAGTCTTCAGCATGATAACAAGGAACTGGGGATGCCCAGACATAGACCTATTTGCCCCCCCCCCTCACAACTGCCAACTACAGAGATTCTGCACAAGGACTTATCACAAGCAAGCATGGAAAGTGGATGCTCTATCTTTCAGATGGAAAAACCTAACAGTATATGCCTTTCCTCCTCTGCCTCTCCTCCCAAAGGTACTCCTCAAGGTCAGACAAGCGAAGCCAAAAATTATACTGATTGCCCCAGACTGGCCCCATCAGCACTGGTACCCAATCCTAAAGAGCTTGTCTCAATGCCCAGCTTGGACATTACCTCAAATTCTTCACTTATTGACCCACCAAGACAGTCAGATACTGCACAGCCAACTCAGGACCTTAAACCCCTGGCAGCATGGTGGATAATGCAGCCATTCAAGACACACCTCTCTCTAAAGCAGTGATGGATGTTATTTTGGAGGCCAGGAGGCCTAGCACCAGAAAATCTTATGCAGAAAAATGGAAAAGATTCTGTGCTTGGAACCAGGCACTAGGTATTGACACGACTGTTCCAAATATTCCTCGGATTTTGCAATACTTAACTGAGATGCTGTATAAAGGCCTTTCCTTTTCATCAATTAAAATTCATGCCTCTGCCATTTCATCTCATTACAATACAGAACCACCTATTTTTTCTCATCCATTGCTAAGGCAGTACCTCAGAGGGGCCAGAAACATAAGACCTCCAAGGAGAGCACCAATACCTGCTTGGGACCTCAACTATGTCTTGGAAAAACTCACACTGCCTCCTTTTGAGCCAGCCTCTGCAGCTGATATAAAATTCTTATCCTGGAAAACAGCTCTGCTCCTAGCAATAACCACCGCTAGATGAGTCTCAGAGTTACAGGCACTCATGGCTGTGAAACCGTTTATCATTTTCCATCCAGACAGGGTTTCTCTAAGGACAAACCCTACATTTATGCCTAAGGTAGTGTCCAGTGTGGCCCTTAACCAAACAATTCATTTGCCTACCTTTTACCTAAACCCACAGAATAAGGGTGAGAGACTTCTGCATTCTTTGGACATTCACAGGCAGCTACGCTTCTACTTGGACAGAACCAAAGCTTTCAGAAAGACTGAACAACTTCTAGTGGCATATGCTGCAGGATTACAAGGAAAGCCTATCTCAAAACAGACTATTTCAAAGTGGATAGGCCACTGCATTCGTTTCTGCTATTCACAGCATGGCAAATCAGTGCCTAAGGGGATTAGGCCACATTCAACCAGAGCAGCAGCCACTTCAGCAGCCTTCCTCAGAGGAGTACCAACCGAAGACATCTTAGAGGCTGCAACTTGGAGTTCAGTGCATACTTTTACAAAGCACTATCACTTACCTCTCTACTCTAAATCCAGGGCAGGCTTTGCCACTGCAGTTCTGCAGGGCCTGATAGCCTCTCCTAATCCTATTTAGCCAGCCTCCCAACCTTAGCTTTGGGATTCAACCCAATTGTAATGACTGCAACAGTGAAACACGATGAACATAGTATAGTTGTGTACCTACCATAAATGTAGATGTTCAAGTGTATTCACTGTTGCAGTCCAGGTTACCCTCCCACCATCCCCCTTCTCCTTGCTAGGACTTATCTGTAATTCTCTATTCTATACAACCTATGTGGTGTATTTGCTTGTAGATGAAGGAAAGGCTGTTTTTTGTGTATGCATGCTTATTGGCATAATTTTGCCTACCTTTTTAGAGGCACCTGACATCTGGGGCAAGAAAAACTGAAGAAAATGCCGTCGGCTGGCAACTTTTATACCCCTGGTGCACTGACGTCAGGGAGGAGGTGACAGCAACCGATGCCGGACCTAGACTTTGGAACTCGGGCCGACTGCGGGTAGCCTGCCAGCAGGATAACCCAATTGTAATGACTGCAACAGTGAATACACTCGAACATCTACATTTATGGTAGGTACACAACTGTACTTTTATATATATTTATTTTTTATGTGCATTTGCTTTTTAATGGGGGTGTACCATACCATTTAATTGCTTCCTGTTGTGGGGACACCTGACATCTAGGGCAAGAAAAACTGATGTAATGGCGTCGGCTGCATGTTTTATACACCTGACATGGAAGAAGAGACAGCATCTGACGCAGAAATCTGAAGACTCTGGTATTCTGGCCGGCTGAGGGCTACCTGCAGGCAGATAACCCAAATGTGATGACTGCAACAATGAATACACTCGAACATCTACATTTATGGTAAGTGTACACAACTGTACTTTTCATGGATTTGCAGATGAGGCTTATAAAGCTCATAGATCTCTAATTACCTGTGTTGTTTGAAAGGCCTCCCTTATGGAGGGTATCACCACATGCTCCTCATGGGCAAAAACAATAATTAAACTTCGGTTAAATAGTATAAGGAATGTGAATGCAATGGCATGTTTAACACTATTAATTAAGCAGCCAGATATATTGTCAGGTCCTGCAGAAGTCTTTTTAGTCATAGTTTGTATTTCAGTAAATGCTGTTAAGAAATAATTGGGAGAGTAAAGGAATCAGACATATCTGATGATGTCAATTTTCATTCTATCCTCAACGTATGGGTTCAGATCTGGTCCCTTGGATCTGACTCAACCACTACAATCACTTGTGGTAACCAAAAAGCTCTCAATTTTCTCCCTTACCCATAATACACCTTTCCTAATTACCCCAGATCTTGTTTGCCGCTGTTCACTTTAGACGTGGTGACCAGTTGCTCTCAGGCAGATAAGTGTATTAAACTGAATTTAAAATGTCTTTTCTCTTCTAAATAATTTTTTTGGGTTTATCTATTTTTTTTCTAGCTTTAGCCTATATCCCTTACCTAGCGACTGTCTTTTTGCTATTTTGTTTTCTTTTTCGTATGAAAGTACCTCTGAATACTATTGTTAGTATTCCTTCCCGTTACACTTAGGGTATTCCCTTATTACCATTGTTGGTATTTTCCTTTTCTCTTTTTAACTTAAAATAAACCTTTCTGTTGTTAGTCTTTTTGCTTAAATTGTTCTCTGCTCCTTAGTATGGCAGAAAAAGAAAAAGGGCCAGCTGGCTTCAAAAAGTGTGGGAAGTGTGGTAGAAAAATGCCTTACTCTGATTCACATACCTTGTGTGTGTGTTGTTTGGGACCCACCATCTCCAGGAAGATTGCTCGATATGCCAAGCATTCAACCATGGAGCACTGGTTGAACACAACAAAAATAAATTGATTCTTAAGGATCTACTTTCAACAGCATTCAATGAGGCATTATCTGGAGCTTCCTCCTCCAATAAGCAAAAAAAAAAAAACAACAAAAAAAAGGGGCAAATCAACATCATCTAGCCCTTCTTTCTCTACCTCAGAAACTTCTGAAAAATCAAAGAAGAGGCTTATGTCAGTTCCAACTTCTCTGTCAGATACGTTGGTTAAAAAAACATGTTTTCAGATCCTACAACCTTCTCAGATCTGTAAATGAGGACAAGGAAACATATGGATCCATTCACTTCTTCGGATCCAACTTCAGACAAGTTTAAATCTTCACCGGGTTAGACAGTGATTGATTTGACTTCAAGCCTACTTAATTCCATCATTAGACCCCTTTACATTTAGACTGCCTCCTCCCTTTCTGGAAGGACTAAAGTCACCTTCTCTTATGTCTATCTGTTCTTCTAGGAATTTGACTGAAGGGGACGTGGAGAGACTGGTGAGAAAAATTCTATGGGAGCAAACTATGCCATTGGTTTCCTCGGCTCCTACCTCTTCGGGTCAGGAGTTCTGTACATCAACTACCCTTCCTTTACATCCTCCTCTGACTTGGCTCCATCTGTTTCATATCTGAAGATAACTCTATCATAGGTTCATAGGTAGGTACTAGGCTATCGGCCCAAGGGCCTACGTAAGCCTAGCCAACAAGGTTCCCTGGCTTACGCCACCCAAGAAAGTTATTTTCCTGTGCCACTGTCAAGCAGAGACACAGAAGTGATCTCCAGGGTGTATTTCCTATTTCCCATCCACTCATCAAGATTCTTCTTGAAGAGTGCTAATGAAGAACTTTGCTTGACATAGATGGGTAGCCTTTTCCAGAGTATGGGAAGTCTCTGGGATAGGAATCTATCCCTCCAGCATGTCCTGTTTGTTGTGGTGACAAGGTTTAGGTCCCTAGACTGTGTAGCTCAGAGGGATTGGGATTTCTTTAGGTGTAGAATGTCCAACAGCTCTGGGTTTGACACAGCTTTATATGTTTGGCAGAGATCACCTCGGAGTAGGCGATATGCTACGGAGTAAAGCTGGAGTTTTTTGAGACAGTCAGTGTAGGACATTTGTTTGAGTCCAGTAATCCTCTTTGTGAGGTACTTCTGTGGCCTTTCCAGCTGTTGCAGATGTCTTGTGAGGTAGATTCCAAAAGGGGCGTTGTACTCTATAATGGGTCTAATGAGTGTCAAGTAGAGGGGAACGATGACCTCTTTTTTCCTGGATGAGAACCCTTTTATGATGAGGTGTGCCACGTAGAAGGACTTCCTGACTACTGTGGCGATGTGACTATCAAAGGAGAGACTACTGTCCACCTGGGTCCCAAGGTCTCTTATCACGCATTCGGTGTTAAGTAGATTGTTGCCTATGTGGTAGTTTATCGGTACAGAGTTTTTACCAAAGGGGATGACACTGCACTTTTTGGCATTGAGCTTGAGGCCATGGCTCTGACACCAGGCATCTGTCTCAGAGAGGCCCTTCTGTAGGATGTTCACATCATTTGGGGACTTGACTATGGCTCCTAGTTTGCAGTCATCTGTGAACTTCATTAGCCAGAGGCCTTCTGTGTTAGCCTGTACTTCAGAGAAGTAGATACCAAACAGGAGCGGTCCCAGGATGGAACCCTGTGGTACTCCACTTGTCACTGGTTTGAGGTCAGATTTGGAATCTGCAACTTTTACAGTGTGGGTTCTGTCAGTGAGCCAGTTGGCAACCCATCTTGTGACGTAGGGATTTATGCCTAGTTTATTGAGTTTAGCTATAATTCCAGAATGGGAGATGGTGTCGAAAGCGTTGGCGAGGTCAAGATAGGCAGTGTGAACCACCTTACCCTCATGTACGGCTTTGGTGACTGCCTCAAAGAAGTTGATCCGGTTCAGGAGGCATGATCTGCCTTTCACAAACCCAAACTGGGTGGGATCCAGAGTTTGGAGGTTACCAATGTCTTTGTTTATGAGTTCCATGATGATACGTTCCATGGCCTTGCAGACCAGGCTCGTCAGGCTAATAGGTCTATAGTTCCCGGGATCAGTGGTGGCTCCCCCTTTGTGGAGTGGGATAACTGTTGCTGTGCACCATTCAGTGGGCACAAAGCCTGATGTGAGGCTATTATTGAACATGGTGCTTAAGTGAGGAGCCAGTTCATTCTGAAGTTCATGTAAAACACAGCCTGGGATGTTGTCCGTTCCCATGGATGCTGTGTTTTTAGCTTTAGAGAGTGCAGCTTTCACCTGCGTAGTTGTGATTACAGGGACACTGCATTCTTCCTGTATAGATATGGGCCCTTTAGGGGGTGAGGGGGGGTAAAGTTAGCACTGAACCTATGTGCCAGGATGTTGGCAATATCAGTTGGTTCTGTAATTTTCATGCCTTTGTGCTGTAACTTAGAGCAGATCTGGGTGTTACCGTTGAAATTCTTGACATAGCTATAGAATGCTTTGTGGTTGTCTTTGGAATTAGTGGCGATTTTATTTTCGTAGCTAGCTTTGGAGGATCTTATAAAGGATCTCAGCTTCTTACTGAGGCTGACCAGGGAGCTCCTCCACTCATGGGATTTTACTCTCTTTTGCAACACTTTCTTCCTTCTGTTGTACAGTTTGTTTATGGCAGGGGACCACCAGATTGGCTTCCTTTTTTTGGAGGATAGCGTCTTGGTTCTGTTTGGGATAGCACGATCCATGCACTCATGTAAGTGCTCATAGAGTGCATTTGTGTAGGATTCAGCAGTTGTAACTGTATTGTCCATCTGCATGGGTGTCGAAGTTCACTACTTCTGTCTTAAGAAGCATAAAGTTGGCTTTGGAGAAATTTTTTACTGTGGTTTCCTTAATGGGGGGGTGGGGGTGGGATGTGGATATCAAGGGTGATTAGCTTATGGTCGGATCGGACCAATGAGGAGTTGACTTCAGGTGTGGAACACCGGTCACTCATGTTGGTAATGACTAGGTCTAGGATATTGTTGCCCCTGTTGGGGGTGTGGATAAGTTGATCTAGGGCATTGGAGTTTATGAATTCCAGAAAGCGTTGCGCTAAGGAGTTGGTACATGAGTAGTTTTCCCAGTTAATGGTGGGGTAGTTGAAGTCGCCCATTATTAGAGTATTTGGTAGAACCCTAATATTTTCCAGTACATCAAGAAAAGAGGAGTGGGAATCCTGGGGCATAGTGGGGGATCTGTAGCAAGCTACAATTTGGATTGCAGTTTTGCCAAGAGTTAGTTGCACTTGGATAACCTCGGATGCATTATGCTGAGCAACTAGCCTGGAGGTGTGGATATCCGTAATGAATATGGACACCCCCCCACCTTTGATGTTTCTGTCCAGGTTACATGGCCGAAAAGTGTGGTATGAGTTATAGCCTGGTAGTGCAGCAGTGCTCTCTGGAGCCTACCATCGGATCTGACATTTGATCTGAGTTCTTTGGTTCAGTCGGAGTCAGAGATCTCTTGCAGTTGTAGCTGCCTAGTTGGCTCCGAGGTGTTGGGCTTGACTCTGAAGTTTTTGTAGCTGTTCCTGGATCCTAGGGGCTTTGGCTCTGGCTTCTGCCTCAGGAAGAATATCCTTGGAGTAGGGAGGGACTAGGATTCAAAAACTCACCCTCTCGGATCCGGAGTCTTGTCTCTCTCAGGGGAGGTCAGCTTTTGAAGTTTTAGAGAGAGCCATGTCTGCTTCAGCAGCTTACATGGCCCCTACCCTCTCAGATCTTCAGCACCCAACCTCATCATCTCTGAATACAGTTTCAACCTTTTTCTCCACAGGGACAGCAGGTATTGAAACTCCAGACTTCTCAGCAGGGCATTCACATTTATTCTGATACCTCCCCAGAGCATCCCACTGAGGAGTTCCCTAAGAAGAAGTTGTGCAAGAGGAAGCACTTGGATTCCCTGGAAGACTCCATCACTGAAGAGACAGACTTCAATGAGGGCGAAGGGTCCCCAAGATCACCTCCTGATGACATCTCCTTTGGAGACATCCTGGAAATTCTAAAACAGAGAGGTATTTGCAAGCCCAACAATCCTTCATCTGAGGAGTCCTTATACATGGAGGCTTTTTGTACCCACCCGTCTACTTCCTGAGTGACTACCCCTGCCAAAGAGCTCATTGAGTTGATCTCTCAGCTGGCATAGAAGGCTCCTGACACCATTGAACCAGTCCCCTGGAGACTAGACAAAATTATTACCATTCCTGAAGGCAAACAATTTTGGACAAAAGTTATGCCTGTGCATGCCATGAGCAAGGCGGGGGCCATGAAGAGGGAACTAGCTGTGGAAATCTCCTCTATCCATCCCGACAACAGAGAGTCTTGGGTGATAGGTTTGGGATGTGTGCCTGTGCTTCAGCGACCTTCTCCTTATGGTCACTAAACTACCTGACACAATTCTCTGGGTTACAGAGGGATCTGATTAAAGGGTATTCAGATAACCTCTCAGGATCCATTTCTGAGAAAGTATGTGCCTCTGCTACTTCCCAGTTGGCCACGGCAAGGGTTAGTTTGGCTCTGATTTCTGCCCCAGGGTGACTTTCCTCAGAACAGGGTGGGACCAAGGATTAGAAAGTCCTCCTTTCAGACCCAGGTTCCTATCCTTCGCCGAGAAGGTCAGTCTTTAGGACTTTGGAGAGAGCCCTATCAGCTTCCATGACCCAGAAAGGCCCTATCCCTTTGGGTTCCGTATCTTCTCCCACTCTGAACCAGGAGTTTCAGCTAACTCTCCCACAGAGAGAGCTGGTACCAAAACCTCAGGACACCCAGTTGAGTATTTCTACCTCTTCTGATACCTCCCCAGAATATCCCACTGAAGAGGTCCCTAGGAAGGGGACATGCAAGAGGAAGCATCTGGATTCTCCTAACTCTGTCACCAAAGACACAGATTTTGAGGAGGATGAAGGATCCCCATGGTCACCTCCTGTGGATGTCTCATTTGGAGACATTCTTGAAATCCTAAAACAGAGAGGTGGCTGGAATCCCAATAATTCTTCATCAGAGGAGTCTGTGTCCTAGAAGCGTTTGTTTCCGTCCCATCTACATCTTGGGTGATTTCCGCCTGCTGAGCTCCTCAAATTGGTTTTGCAGTGATCATGGTAGGAGCCTGACACCATTGAGCCCATACCAAGGAAGCCTGATAAAATTATAACCTTTCTGGAAGACAAACAGTTCTGGGCCAAGGGCCCCCTGTTGATGCCATGTTCGTAGTAGTGGCCACCAGGAAGGAACTAGCTGATGAAAGTTCCTCTGCTCATCCCCCCTGCAAGGAGTCAAGGGCCATGGACAGGTTTGGGAAGCATGTCTATGCTTCAGGGTCCTTCACCTAGAGGTCCCTGAACTACCTGGCACATTTCACCAGATTACAAAGGGATATGATAAAAGAACTCTTGGATACCATTGCAGGAACCATGTATGAGGAAGTCAATCGATATTAAAGTCGTCCATGAGGCTTATTTCCAATGTGGCAGAAGGAACATCAAGGGCAGTGGGTTCAGGAGTACCCATCAGGAGACATGCATGAATGCACTTGTGTGACTTTGTGGAGTCTTTTAAGTCTACATTTGTCAATGCTCCTTTTGACGGCACATCTCTTTTTGGCCCCAAAGTAAAATATATGTTGTCCAGGTGTGAGAAGGATCAGTAAAAACTACAAGAAAAATCTAGCCAAGCTAGATTTTCCACTTTGTGATTCCTTAAAATCTCTTGTATTAGAGGTAACATGGGATAGATGCAAATGACCTATTAAGGACATCAGGTGTTTCAGTCTTTTTTAATTTCTCCAAATCTTTGGGTTTCTAATACCATGATGGGAATTGGCCCCATTCCTTAGTCAAAGTATGATTAAAGTTCATGAGTTTAGTATTGTTTCAGTCTTTCTTGTCAATCAGCAGTGCTCTTTGCAGCACCGCAATGTGCCCAGTAATGACTCCTTCTGCAATTCATATGGAGTTACATATATTGGTAACATATTTAAATAAGATTGTCAATTCTTTTTTATAAGACCCGTTGCTCCTAGTACTATTACAACTATCTGGGTATCATTCTTCCACATTGTCTCGTTTCTGCCTGCAAATCCTGATATTTTATGACTTCATGTCTCTCTGTATGCAAGACACTGTAGTCTCTAGGTGTAGCGATTTCAATGATCAGTGCTACTTTTGTCTGCTTTCATGAACCACTGTATCTGTTTTTCTCGCATTTATCTTTTGAACTTTTGATAATGGGTGATCCCATGTGATGTAGACTTCATCATTTTCTATGATGCTTTGTGGCTCATGCTTCCAGTGTTTTTCAGCTACTCCAATATTATAACATTTGCACAATCCCCATTAGTAGTCACAACAACCAACAAGGTGTGTAACTGTTTCCAGTTCTGTTTTACAAAACTTACATTTGTCTGTTTCTCCCACATGTTCAACAGACTTTGTAAACCATCATGCAAGTAGGCCACTATCTTGGGCCGCCAATATTAACCCTTCATCTTTTGGTTTGAATTTCTTCTCCTTAACCATTCCTGTATTTGATCCTGATCAACATGAGGTTCTTCCAGGTGTTTTCTATACTTGCAGCTATATTTATGCATTTTTCACATTTCTTGCCTTCTCATCTGATCTTTCGTCTTATATTTTTTTCTTTTGTTTTTAACACATTCAGTTGCTGCCTGATTTTTATCTACTTCTAGTTTTATTTCCATTCTCGCTTGACGCCAATATTCTTCTGCTAGACTAAGAAGGGAAGTCATCTTAGATTTATTCTCCTCATGTTTCAGAACTTTCAGTATCTTTGGGTCTTGTGAGGTCAGCAGATATGTATGCAGTTCCACGACTGCAGATCTATACATGTAATTAGTTTCAAGAAGGCCCATACCTCCTTCAGAACAAGGAATATATATATCTTGGTATGCACTGATTTTTATAAATCATTTGGTGAGCATGAAGCATCCTTCCTGTTTTCCTGTCTAATCTAGTCAACACTTTTTGGGGCCAGTCAATCAATCCAAAACCGTATGTTAGGACAGGAAGAGCAAATTGGTTTATAGCTTAAATTTTGTTCCTAGATGTCAACGCTGTTTTCAGGATTAATTTAAGTCTGCTGAAATATCCTTTACTAAGTTTTATTTGCAGTTGCTCACATTTTATTGCAGATACTTCATCAGTTCCCAAATACTTATACACTCCCTCTTGCTCAAGTTCTTTTATATCACATTCTTGTCCCAGATGATGTTTTCTTGGTGCTGTAGCTTTCCTGCTTTAAAGGTTGCTTTTGCACATTTATCAAGACCAAATGACATTCTTATATCATCTGAAAAAGTTTTGACTACTTGCAGTTGTGCTTTCAGTTCTTGATCTGATGACAGCTATACAGTTTTAAATCGTCAACAAAGAAAAGATGAAAAGTCTTTACACTTTGCTGCTTTCTGGGAGCCAAATTATAGCCATGACCTAATATGTTAAGCAGACAGCTTAATGGGATAAGGGCAAGGCAAAAGAGAAACGGTGACAGAGAGTCACCCTGGAATATCCCCTTTGGATTTTTGTCCCTGAAATAATAATTTGTCCTTTATCATGGCTTAGCTGCTAAGTGGTTTGCCACTGTTTCATGGTCGCTGTAATGCAATTGATCAGTGTAGGGTATAGCTTATACATTTTTAAGCACTCTTTTATCCATGAATGTGGGATACTACCATATGTTTTTTGTAGTCAGTCCATGCCATACTTAGATTCTTCCCTTTTCTGCAGTTCTCCACTATGACTCTGTTTAGCAACAAATGATCCTTCTTTTTTTGCACTTTTGTTCTATTGCCATAATTGAGTTTTCTTCAAAACTTCTATAAAGTCGGTCGGTATTAATTCCAATGTATAGTTGTATGTCCATGTTTAACTATTTGCCTACTATCTTGTATATTTTTGTCTGTGGTGCTTTTCTCCCCAGGCCTTTAACTAACTTCCATTATCTTGTATTTTATTTGTGGAGCTTTTCTCCCCATGCCTCCACTGAAAATGGGCTCATATCAGCCCAGTGGACTTTCTTAGTCTGCAAATAAATAAATAGTTTATACGTCGTCAGAAGGCAAGTTATTGGTTTATAATTTTGTAGGGTAGTTTGCATGTTCACTCTTAAGTAGGAGCATTGTTTTTCCTATTGTTATCCAGGTTGGTGTCTGTTCCACTATATGGCAGTCCTGAATGTCCACTACATTTTTCTTTTTAGTACCAAAGAAAATAGGGGACTGGAGACCAATCTTGGATCTCAGCAACTTGAACAAATCAAGTTGTGGATGGTCACAGTTCAGTCCATTCTTCTGTTTCTAGAAAAGGATGACTGGATGTGCTTGAAAGACCTTCAGGAAGTGTATTTTCACATAAGAATGAACAAATGATCCAGGACGTACTTACACTTCTGGCTGGGAGCCAGTCATTATCAGTTCATTGTACTGCCCTTTGGTCTCATCACATGCCCCAGGTTGTTTACCAAGTGCAAGGCAGTAGTAGCAGCTCACTTGAGACTGCATGGTTTCCAGGTGTTTCCGTATCTAAACGACTGGCTCATTTCCGGCCCGAACAGGTATCAACTGTTGAAGGCAAAAGACAATGTTCTCCAGATGTGTTTATGTCTAGGGATATCTGTAAACTATGACAAATCCTATCTAGAACCCACTCAAAGTTTAAACTTTATATGAGCAATTCTCAACACAAAACAGACAATAGCCTCATTCACCCCTTCAAGAGTGGAAGACAGTCAGATCCCAAGTCAAAAAAGTAATCTGCAGCAACAAGATCTCCACAGGGCTGGTTCTTAAGACTCTAGTATCCATGGCGGCACAATAACGCTAGTCCCACTGGCCAGATTTCAGATGCGAGTTCTGCAATGGCTGTTATCAGCACAATGGTCTATCCTTCAACAACCAGTATTGATTCAAATAAAGATCACTAGTCTTTGAAAAATAGATCTCAAATGGTGGACTTAATTGGATCAGGTACTACAAGGTCATTCATTTGTTCTCTCCCAGCCCTAGGCCACAGTGACCATGGATGCTTACCAGCTAGGGTGGGTAGCATTTTCTGGGCAAAACAGTCCAAGGCACTTGGTTCCCCATGGAGGCCAACTTGCATATCAATGTCCAATTGATGAGAGCAATGCTCTTAGCATTGCAGGCTTTCCAAGATGCTCTTTCCTTAGGAACAATTGCAATTCAAACAGTCAGTAGTCTGGTATATCAACAAGCAAGGAGGAACCAGATCCTACCCCTTGTGCCGAGAAGCTCTCAGAGTGTGACAATGGGCAATCTCATCCAACTGCTTTCTCATAGCAATGCATATTCCAGGGAAGTCAAATGGGATAGCAGACAAATTGAGCAGGCGCATTATTCTACCCCACGAATGGTCACTCAATCAGAATGTGACAGAAAGGATAGTTCATCAGTTGCATCAGCCTTGCTGTGATCTTTTCACCTCTCCCCTAAACAAGTACAGCAACTACTTCATCCTGATCCCCCCCAAGTGGGGAGTCACCAAGGTATGCTGTTCTTCAGAATTGGGCCCCCAGTCATTTTTATGCCTTTCTTCAGACTCCATTAATCTCAAAATTTTCTTCAGAAAGTAACCAGGTTGAAGAGCAAAGTAATCCTCATTGCACCATACTGGTCTCAACAGATTTGGTTCCCCTATCTATGGCCTCACTTACTTCACCATCTGTGGATTCTGTATCAGACTCCAGACCTCCTGTCTCACGTGACAGGAATGATTCACCTAGATATACCCAGTCTCAGGCTGACGGCCTTTTTTCTCCAATTCCATTAATAACCAAACAACCTATGCTCACGTCTCCAGTCCAACACATACTCCTGTCCTCTCATAAGCCATCTGCACGTAAGTTATACTCCAATAAATGGAAAAGATTTGTTTACTGGGCTCTTCAGAATTACAGTGATACTTTCTCAGCTCCCATTCATGATATTATTGATGTTTTAGCCCAGCTTTTCAAAAAAGGTTGATCATCTTTGACAAAGTCCAGTTAGCAGCAATTTCCATGTTGGTTTCCAGGATGCTTCAGTTGTGTCAGATAAACTCTGCAAAGCCTTTCTGAGAGGGACCCTTCTTTTAAAGCCCCCTTATAAAAACCCTACTCCCCTTTGGGACCTAAATTTGGTGTTGCAGGTTATCATACACCTCCTTTTGAACCAGCAGCTACGTTTTCTTGGTAGCTATAACTTCTGCAAGAAGAATTTCAGAGATTCAAGCCTTGCCTTCCCAACCCCCATATTTGATATTTGACAAACACAGAGTATCACTGTATACTAATCCATGTTTTTACCAAAGGTGGTATCAGAGACAAATATCAATCAATCCATTAATTCACCAGTATTTTTTTCCATAATTTGAGAACAAAGGTGAATACTTATTACATTTATTAGATGTTCACAGACATACTTATTACATTTATTAGATGTTCACAGACAGTTGTGTTTTTATCCACATAGAACCAAGGATATCAGGAAATCTGACCAATTATTTGTTTCTTTCTCAGATATTAAATTGGGTAAACCAATCACCAAAGTAACCTAGGCCAGATGGCTCACCAACTGTATTTCTTTAATTTATAACAAATTGTGTCTGACCTTATCAACACCTTTACAAGCCCATTCAACTAGGGCTATGGGAACTTGTTTTGTCTTCTAGTCTAGAGCATCTATGGATGACATTTGTACAGCAGTGGCGTGGCCTTCTCCCCATACCTTTGTTACCCATTACAAATTGGATCTGGTCTCCACGGGTAGAACATCATTTGGTTCAACGGTGCTGAGGAGCATCCTTCCTTGAGTCCACCCAGGGTCTAAGATAGCTGGGGACTCTGTCCCATAGGTTGAGGATAGAAGGAAAATTAACAACATCAGATAAAGAAGTGATGTACTTACCATAGCATTCCATCTGTGGTGTCCATTTTCATTCTTTCTCAACTCCCCACTCACCAGCCCCCTACCTTCAAAACTCTTAGAAGAGCAGGTGTTCATGGGTCACCACTTCACTTGTTCTGAGCTCCAAATATAGTCTCTCTGTATCCGTCTGGTATTTTTTACTTCTATTAGCAAACAAGATCTGAGCTACTTAGGAAAGCTGCATTATGGGTAAAGGAGAAGCTCAAGAGCCTTTTGGTTACCACAAGCTATTGTAGCAGCTGAGTCAGATCTGAGGGACCGGATCTGAACCCATAGGTTGAAGAAGAATGAAAATGGACAACACGGATAGAACATTATGGTGAGTATATAGCTTCTTTTTCAGGGCTTTTGGAAAGAAATATCAGGGTAATTATCACTAAATTTGTTTGCAAGGATATTGGCAGTGTCTATTGGGTCAGAATAGAAGCCATCATTTTGAATAAATTCAGAGCAATGTAGAGTATAGCTGTAAACTACCTCTCATGTTGCAGAATACCAATTATTTTGCCTCCTGTTTTTGTCTGTTTCTTGTAAAATGTGTGGATCTGATGTTGTCAATTTTCATTCTATCCCCAACTGTTGGGTTCAGATCCGATCCTTGGATCTGACTCAGCCTTTACTAAAGCTCGTGGCCTCCAAAAACTCTTGAGCTCCTCCCTTACCCATAATGCACCAACCCCTCAGATCTTATTTGCTGTTTTTCGTGAAAGGTATGGTTTGCTGTTTAGCCAGAACTCTCAAGCGTTAATTGAGATAAGTGCTTTTTTCTTCATATTTTCTCTTCCTTGTTATAGCATATATTTCCCTTACCCTTTACACACTGTAATTCTATTTTACCATTGTTAGTATTTTCCCCTACAGTCTACAACTTTTTTATACTCTACACAATTGTGGAATTCTTCTTACCATTGCTGGTATTTCCTTTTCCCTTTCTTTTTCTTACATTAAAAAAAAAAAAAAGTCTTTTCCCCTTTTTATTTTTCTCTGAAGTCATTATGTCTGACAACAGACCTGCCGGCTTCAAAATATATCAAAAGCATGGGCATAAATTACCGTTCTCTGATGCCCATACTTTGTGTTTATTGTTTAGGCCCTCAACACTTACAAGAAGATTGTGCTATCTGCAAAAATTTCAATCCTGGGGCCATAGCTGACAGAAAAAATAAATTGATTTAAAAGGATTGCTTCCATCCCTGTTCAGAGATGCTATCTCTGGGGCTTAATCCCCCCCAAAACAAAAATTAAGGAGACATTGGCTAAATTTCCAAGACCATCTACTTCAGTTCCTTCTTCGGAGCCACTGAAGAAAAGATCAGAGCCAAAATCTGCTCAGATCCTCTCTCCTTTAGATCCAATAAAAAAAATCTTTGGATCCAAGCTCTTCAGATCTGAAGATACTACTGGGAACAAGATATCCTCTGACATTGGATCCATTTCCTTCTAGGGTTCCCTCTATTTTCCTGGAGAGACCTCATTCAAGGTTTCTCTCCCTTGCCTCATTTCATTCTTCCAGGAGTGTAACTGGGGAAGATGTGGACAGAATGATGAGAAGATTCCTCTTGGCACAGATAAAGATAGGTGTTCTCCTGGCCCCAGTTCTCTCGGGTTAGGGAGCCTGTATATCTCTTACACCACCATTATCTGCTCCTTCTCTGATTGCACAGGTTGTTTCAGAGTCCCTGGATCCAAACCTTTTGAGTCCATCTGCCACAGATCCAAAGACTTCTCTTAGTGCATCAGCTCTGACTTCTTCAGGTCTGGATGACTCTCTGAGCTGAAGCTGTCTTGTCAGGTCTGGGGCATTGGAGTCGACTCTGAGGTTTTCTGAGGTATCTCTTCCCCTTGGAGTGTCCGCATTGGACAGCTCAGCTCTGGCTTCCACCTTGGGGAAGTTGCTCTTACGGCAGAGGAAGACAGTGGTCCAGATGCCTTCCTTCTCCAGAGTGATCTGCCTTCGAGATAGTGAAGAGAGTGTTTTCTATTCTGACAAGATGGATGGATCCAGCCCCTTCAGAGCTCCAGTTTTGTTCCCAAATGTCTCAGTGCTTGGAGCCACACCATTCTACTCCAGAGAGACAGTCAACTCAAGGCCTCCAGACCACCCAACATGGTCTTACAATTTCTTCCAACACTTCACTGGATCATCCCACTGACGAAGTCCCTTGGAAGAGAAAGTGCAAGAGGAGAGACTTGGACTCCCCACAAGAGTCACTCACAGAGGATACGGATTTCAATGAAGATGAAGGGTCTGCATGATCATGTACAGAAGACATGTCATTTGGAGACATTCTCAAGATCCTTAAGCAGAGAGGTGGTTGGTCCTCCAGTAACCATTCACTGGAGGAATCAGTATTTCTGGAAATTTTTGGAGCTGGCCATTCTCCCTCCTGGGTTACTCTGCCTACCAATGAGCTCATTGATTTGATCTCTAGGCAGGCATGGAAGGAACCTGACTCACTTGAGTCAATCCGTAACAGGCCAGATGGGATTCTGGCTCCACCAGTCAGGAAGGATTTTTGGAATGAGGGGGTGCCTGTGGATGCTATGATTATGGTGGCGGCCACCAAGAAGAAACTCACTGAATAAAGTTCTTCTGTCCATCCCCCTAACAAGGAGTCTAGGGTAATGGACAGATTTGGGAAGCATGTATATCCATCAGCAACCTTTGCCCTTAGTTCACTGAATAATTTGCCACATTTTACCAGACTACAAAGGGGATTGATCAAGGGACTTTCAAAATCCCTTCTGGGACCATTACTGCTCAGGCTCAATCTTCTGTGCCCTCTCAGTTGGACACCCTCCAATCCATTTCAGATTCATCCATAAGGCTTTTCTTGCATGCTGCTGAAGGGCAGCGGGTTCAGGCATATCCATATGCATGCCTGGCTGTACTTATGTGATTTTGTGGAGTCTTTCAAGTCCTCATTCGTCAATGCACCCTTTGATAGCAATTTGTTCTTTGGCCCAAAAGTGAAGGACATACTCTCCAGGTCTGAAAAGGATGTAAAGACCCTCTGTGCAGTGGGCATATGTTTTTTGACCCCCCCCAAGATCCTTTTCTAGGAATCAATGAGGTGGTCAGAAAAAGTGTTTCAGAAAGTCCCAGAGTCCTTTTCAGGACACGTGAAGATAGGGGCAGAGGGGGGCACTCTAATGGATGATGACACCCATGTGGCAGAGAAGGCCTGCAAAACCAGGGGTCCAAATATTCTTTCTCTGACAGATCCTATCAGCGCTCCTAAAAGGAGGCCCAATTGTCCACTGGGGGTCGATTTATCCCTGCACCAGATAGCCTGACTAGATTTGACAAGAGATACTTGGGTGCAGAGGATTATTTCCAGAGGCTATATAATTCCCTTTTTCCTTCTACCTCCAAATGTATACAAAATTCCTGATGTTCCACCCAGTCTGAGGAAAGAAGCAGCAATAGAAATATAAAAGCTGCTAGATAAAAAGAGACATCAAAGAGGTCCCACCAGACCAGATAGAAATTGGAACTTAGTCAAAATTCTTTCTAGTGCCAAAGAAGGCAGGGGACTAGAGACCAGTTTTGGATCCTGGCGACTTGAACAAGTCTGTTCGATGTACAAAGTTTCAGATGGTCATGGTTCAGTCCTTTCTACCCTTTCTGGGAAAGGATGACTGGATGTGCTCAGTAGACCTTCAGGATGTGTACTATTGCATAAAAATGAACAGACAATCTAGAGAGTATTTACACTTCCAGCTGGGAGCCAGTCACTGTTAGTTCAGAGTACTGCCCTTTGGTGTCACCACAGCACCCAGGGTGTTCACCAAATGCTAGCAGTGGCTCACTTGAGACTGCAAGGATTCCGAGTGTTTCCATATCTAGATGACTGGCTCATTACTGCCCTGACCAGGCATTTACTATTAACATCAAGAAATCAGGTGAACCAGACTTGTTCTCATGTGGGGATAAACATAAATTACAAGAAGTCTCAGTTGCAACCAACTCAAAGCTTGGAATTTATGGGAGCAGTCTTCAATACAATATCAGTGACAGCTTCTCTTCCTCTTTCAAGAGTACAGACTTTCAGATTCCAGGTCAGAAAAATAATTTGCAATATCAAAATTTCAGCCCAATTAATTCTTCAAGCCATGGGGTCAATGTCATCAGCCATCATCTCGGTCCCTCTAGCAATATTTCATATGAGAATTCTCCAATGGATGTTAGCAAAACAGTGGTCGATTCTTTACCAGTGCATGTCAGCACAAATAATCACTCAGGCATGCAAGAAATACCTTTGGTGGTGGATTTAGTCAGATCAGTTTCTACATTCTCCCTCAACCCAAGGCCATAGTGACCACTGACGCTTCCCAGATTGGGTGGGGGGGGTGCTTCCTGGGGAAGACAGTCCAAGGCACTTGGTCCCCTGAAGAGGCCAATTTGCATATCAGTATACTAGAGACAAGAGTAGTGCTGTTAGTACTGCAGGCCTTCCAGGATGCTCTCCCTTCAGGGGCAATTTCAATTCAAACAGACAGTATGTCAGTAGTTTGGTACATCAATAAACAAGGAGGAACCAGATCTTACCCCTTGTGTTGAGAAGCACTCAGAATGTGGCAATGGGTGATCTCTTCTAACTGCTTTCTGACAGCAACACACATTCCAGGGAAGAATAATGTGATAGCAGAAAAATTGAACAGGTCCATTATTTTACTTCACAAGTGGTCTCTCAACAAGAAAATGACAGATGTTAATTTCCATCAGTGGGGCCAGCCTTGCTGAAATTATTTTTGCATCTCCCCTAAACAACATGTGTAACAGCTTCTTTGCCCTGATCCCCCCACCAGGGAAATCACTGAAGGATGCTCTACTCCATGATTGGCCCCTGGTCTTCTTTATGCCTACCCCCCAATTCTGCTAATTCTGAAATTCTTACAGAAAGCTGCGCAATGCCCATTTAAAGAGTAAAGTCATCCTTATTGCACTTTCTGGCCATGACAGATTTGGTTCGCCTTTCTTTGGTCTCATCTTCTTTACCCACCTTGGATTGTGAATCCAATTCCAGACCTCCTGTCTCACCCGACAATCATGATTCACCTGGATATCTCAAACCTCAAGCTGACAGCATGGTTTCTCCAATTCCTTTGATAGCCAGACAACCAATGCTCTCTTCCCCTGTTTGTCATATTCTTTTATCTTCCTATAAGCCTTTTACAAGAAAACTTTAAACGAGTAAATGGAAAAGGTTTGTTTTCTAGGCATAACAAAAATACATTAAACCTTTCTGAGCTTCAGTATATAGTGTACTTGAATTTTTGGCAATGATTTTTAATGAGGGAGATGAATCCTCTGCAATTAAAGTTCATTTAGCAGCAATCTCTAATTTTCATATTGGATTTGAGAATTCTTCTGTGGCCTCTTCTAAACTTGATAAAGTATTTTTGAGAGGCACACTCCTGCTAACCTCCCCCGTAAAGATCCCACTCCTTCATGGGATTTGAACTTGGTACTGCAAGTCTTAATTCATTCCCCCTTTGAACGAGCAGCTAGATGTGATCTTAAGTTACTGACCTGGAAAACTATTTTCTAGTGGATATTACCACTACTAGAAGAATGTCAGAACTTCAGTCATTATGCTCTAAACCTCTCTACTTAATCTTTCATAAGGATAAAGTCACATTATGTACCAGTGCTTCTTTCCTTCCTAAGATGGTGTCAGAATCCAATATCAATCAGTCCATTAATTTGCCAGTTTCCTTTCCTAAATTTGCAAACAAAGGTGAATATATGTTGCATTTATTAGATATTCACAGACAGTTATGTTTTTACTTGCATTAGAAAGACAGATCAATTATTTGTGTCCTTTTTGGATGCTAAATTGGGAAACTCACTTGCAAAGATAACCTTAGCCAGATGGCTGATGGATTGTATATCATTTATCTACAATAAACCAGAACTACCCTTACCAAGACCTTTAAGAGCCTATTCAACTAGGCCCATGGCAACTTCTTCGGTGTTTCTATGAAGAGCATCCGTGGACGACAGCTGCAACCCGGGCCAGGCCTCATACCTTTATCACTCATTACAAACTGGATCTGGTATTGAGTGGAAAAGCAGCCTTTGGCTCAACTGTGCTCAGGAATATCCTTCCTTAGAGTTCCCCCAGGATTTTAGGTAGCTAGTGACTCTGTCCCAACAGTTGAGGATAGAATGAAAATTAATATAATCAGATAAAAAAAGTTATGTATTTACCATAATGTTCCATCTATGTTGTCAATTTTCTTTCTTCCTCAACTTTCCCCCACCAACCCTCAATTTTTTTTCATTTTGCACTTCTGGAAGAATGATAGACTGTAAGAAAACCACTCTAACTCTTTAATATTGAGCTCCAGATATAATCTTTTCTGTAAGGAAAGTTGTAGTAATTATTTCTACTTTATGTGAGACAGCAAACAAGATCTGAGGTATGTTAGGGGGTGGTGCATTATGAGTAAAGGAGGAGCCCAAGAGTTTTTGGTGGCCGTAAGCTTTAATAACGGACAAGTTGGATCCAAAGATGAAATCTGAACCCTACAGCTGAGGAAGAATAAAAATGGACAACACAGATGGAATGTTATGGTAAGTGCATAACTTATTTTCTTCTAGTAAATCAGTGAGGATTGCAGTCTCTTAATGAGTCAGACTTTTGTTATCCTTCAGAAAATGCATGATAATGCAAAACCTGCTATTCTAGCAATTATGTTTTAAAAATGCAGAAGACCAATATTTAAAAATTGTCCCTGGTTTTGGACCTTCGTCCCTCATTTTCTAGCTGTGTTTCTGACTCTTGCGTTAAGAGAGTGAAGGTATGATATAAGGTACTGTTAATTTTCTAACATAGCTAAGGAAGGATTTATAATTATCTTTGGCTTTAGAAGCCAGCCTAAATTCATGGGATCCTTTAGTGGACTCAGTAGTGTTCTTCAGTCTTTTTGTAATGTTGATATTATCCTTAGGAACAGAGGTTTTGGATCTACTGAATAATTTAAGGTTCATAGGCTGGTACTAGGCTAGCGGCCCTAGGGCCTATGCAAGCCTAGCCATAACAATTCCCTGGATATTTCTTCCCACAATATTTACTTCCCTGGACCCCTGTCTAGCAGGGCGACTGACATGATCCCTGGGGTGAATTTCCTATCTCCCATCCAATCGTCAAGATTCCTTTTGAAGAGGGCCAAGGAGGTGCTCTGCTTGACATGTATGGGCAGTCTATTCCAGAGTTTGGGGAGTCTCTGGGTCAGGAACCTATCTCTCCAGCATGTTTTGTTCATTATGACAAGATTTAGATCCCTGGAGCATGTGGCTCTGAGGGATTGGGATTTCTTTAAGTGGAGCATGTCCAACAGCTCAGGGTTTGACATGGCCTTGTATGTTAAGCAGAGATCGCCTCTGAGTAGGCGATATGCCACAGAGTATAGCTGGAGTTTTTTAGATGGTCAGCATAGGGCATCTGCTTTAGGCCTGTGATTCCTTTTAGTGAGGTATTTCTGCAGCCTTTCCAGCTTTGGCAGATGTCTTATGAGGTACATACCAAAAGGGGCGTTGTACTCTATAATGGGTCTAATGAGGGATGAGTACAGTGGGACAATGACCTCCTTTTTTTCTGGATGAAAAGCCCTTCATGATGAGGTGTGCCACATAGAAGGATTTCCTGACTGTTGTGGCAATGTGGTTATTGAAGGTGAGACCACTGTCCACCTGTGTCCCTAAGTCTCTCATCACACTTTCGGTATTTAGTGTATTGCCACCTATGTGGTAATTCATGGGTGCATGTTTTTTCTCAAAGGGGATAACTATACATTTCTTGGCATTAAGCTTGAGCCCATGGCTCTGGCACCAAGCATCTGTTTCTGTAAGGCCTTTTTGTAGAATAGTCACATCATGTGGGGCTTCAATAATGGCTCACAGTTTGCAGTCATCTGCAAAATTTGTTAGCCAGAGTCCCTTACTGTTGGCCTGTACTTCAGGGAATTAGATGCCAAACAAGAGCGGTCCCAGGACTAAAGCCTGAGGTACTCCGCTTGTCACTTGTCTGGAGCTGGATTTGGAGTCGGCTACTTTTATAGTCTGGGTTCTGTCAGTAAGCCAACTGGCAACCCATCAAGAGACATAGGGATTTATGTCCAGCTTAGTAAGTTTATCTATGATTCCAGAGTGGGGGATGGTGTTGAAGGCCTTGGCGTGGTCCAGATAGGCTGTGTGGATCGCCTTACCCTCATCCACAGCTCTGGAGACTGATTCCAAGAAGTCAGTCAGGTTCAGGAGACAAGATCGGCCCTTCATGAAACCAAACTGGGTGGGGTCCAGTGTTTGAATGTTGCCATTGTCTTTGTTTATAAGTTCCATGATAATGCATTCCATGCCCTTGCAAATCAGGCTCGTCAGACTGATGGGACATTAGTTCCCGGGATCTAAGGTGGATCCCCCTTGTGGAGTGGGATAAATGTAGCTGTGGGCCACTCAATGGGCACAAAGCCTGAGGTGAGGCTATGATTAAACATGACACTTAGGTGAGGTGCCAGTTCATTTTGTAGTTCATGTAATACACAGCCCGGGATGTCATCTGGTCCCATGGATGCTGTATTCTTAGCTTTGGAGAGTGCGGTTACTACCTGTGTGGCCGTGATTACCAGAATATGAGAATCTTTTGGTATTGAGATGGGCCCTTTAGGGGGTGGGGGGGTGAAGTTGGCACTAAATCAATCTGCCAAGATATTGGCAAAATCCTTGGGATCAGTATATTTAATGCCATTCTGTTGTAGCTCACAGCATATCTGAGCATTGCCATTTAGATTCTTGACATAACTATAGAATGCCTTACGGTTGTCTTTGGAATCTTTGGCAATTTTATTTTCGTAACTAGCTTCGGAGGATTTTATGAGGGATCTCAGCTTCTTACTGAGGTTGGTAAGGGAGTTTTTCTTTTTGCATCCTGGGATTTTCCTCTTTTCTGCAACAGTTTCTTTCTTTTGTTGTATAGTTTGTTTATGGTAGGGGACCACCAGATTGGCTTCCTTTTTTTGGAGGACAGCATCTTGATTCTATTTGGGATGGCACGATTCATGCACAAGTGGATATGCTTATACAGTGCCTTAATGTAGGATTCAGCAGTTGAACTTTCAGCTCCCATCTGCATGGGTGTCATGAAGTTTGTCATGTCTGACTTGAGTAGCATGAAGTTGGCTTTGGAGAATTTTTTTACGGAGGTTTCCTTACTGGGGGGGTGGGAGTGGGATGTGGATGTCAAGGGTGATTTGCTTATGGGAGTAACCACTGGTGTGGAGCATCTATGTCCCAATTTGGTAATGACCAGGTCTAGGATATTGGAGCCCCTGGTGGGACAATGGATTAGTTGATCCAGGGCATTGGAATTTATGAATTTCAAGAACCGTTGAGAAAAGGTGTTAGTACTTGAGTAGTTTTCCCAGTTAATGGCAGGGTAGTTGAAATCACCCAGTATTAGGGTGTTTGGTTGTATATTAATATTTTCCAGTATGTTTAGAAAGGTGTAGTAAGTCTCGGGGCATGGTGCGGGATCTGTAGCAAGCTACAATTTAGATTGCAGTCTTACCTAGTGTTAGTTGCACCTGGAGAATTTCAGATGCATTGTTTTAGGCAACTAGCCTGGAGGTGTGAATATCCTTGGTGAATATGGACACTCCTCCACCTTTAGTGTTTCGGTCTTGGTTTGGTGGCCAAAAAGTATGGTAAGAGTTGTAGCCTGATACTACAGGAGTGCTCTCTGGAGCCTTGAACCAGGTCTCAGTTACTGCACAGATATCGATGTTCTTGATTTTTAGGAGTGCCTCGAGAGAGTGCATTTTGAGGTTTAGCCTTCTAGCATTGAGTAGCATTACCTTCAGATTTTGCATGCTTGTATCTGTTACAGTGGTGGTTTTGTCCTTTGAACCTTGCCTAAAAAAGGCACTATAGGGGTGGCAAGAGCTTTAGCCAGTAACCTGAATCCCAGGGGTGACAGGTGCAGACCATCTCTGGCAAAGCATCGTGGTTTGTCAATCATGTCATCCCAGGCAGACAGATACTAGATCCCCTTTGAATGACACCAGAAGCTTTGCTAGTTGTTGAAGTCAATCATTTTATCCGTATACTATGGTATCATTCTGGGAGAAGGCAGGATGCTACTCAGGGCTAGGGTCATACCTGCGTGGGCCACATGATCTGAGAGCTCTTCTATGTCTCTTTTCATGTAGTCCAGGGAGGTACGTCTCAAGTAATTCACTCCAACATGGACAATGACAGAGTCGTATTTGTACTTGTTGCAGAGTTTCTTTCTTTTCGTGTGTAGTTTCTTTATGACTGTGGACCATCATGTTGCTTTGTTTATGAATTTCCCATAAAACTAGGTTTTGGTAGGGACTGCCAGCACTGTGCATTATTCTAAATATTTATAAATTCCTTAGTGAAGTCTGCTGGTGTATCAAGATTGAGTGGTGCAGTCATAAGTGAACTTTTGATAGTCTCACTCTCATTCTTCTTACATGAAAGAAACTAGTGTTTAATTTCAAATTCTGGGCCATTTAAATGGCAGCTACTTACTGCATTTACCAACAGTAGGCTTAAAAAGCTTAGCTAAAGCAATTGTAGACTTGTTTTTTTTCCAAAGTTTTTTATTGGCTGTTCCATAAAATTACAGTAATAATAGAAGTCATCAAGCATTTTCAAACTAGGTTTACAAATTACAGTAGCTAACTGTTCATAACTATTTCAATGAAAAATAAATAATACAATAAGAATCACATTAAATATTTACAGTGATGCCTAAGACCAAGCACAGTTTCCATTATGCAGTGACCTTAAGTATGTTATGCTAAATGGGAAGGCATTGATTCATATTTTCTGTTAACTGTTGAACAATAAGCCATGGGTTATAATATTTGGTTTCCTGAGATGATCTCGGTCTCTTAGTTTTAATTTCTTTGTTCATTACCTCTTCCATAAGTTGAAGAAAGTCTTCAGAAAGAGGAGAGACACATTTCTTCCAGTGTCTGGTAATGATTTTCCATAAACAGCTAGAGTAGTCAGCAGTACATCATATTGATCACTGTTAATAATTGAGGGCATAGCAGCATCGAACAGAATTAAATACTATGCAAGGAAAAATTTGTCTGACCACAGAGCACGCAAAAATACTGAATTTCCTCCCAAAATTGTTTCATCTTAACACAATCCAATAATATATGGTTCCAATTAGCTTTTAGTTCTATGTTACATCTGTTTTTGTTTTCTTTCTTAATTCTACCTGTTTTATCAGGAGCAAAAAAGCACATTGTACACATTTCCAGACATAGATCGTCCAAAACTAGACTGAAGGTGTTTTACTTGAAAAATGAAGTGCCATAAGTTCCAGATTAATAAGAAGAACCTGTACAAGTCTAAGTGAATATTGGTGGTGATGGGGTTGTTTCATAGACAATTCGGCATAAATATTCCAATAGTCTGGGGGATTCTTTCTTTTATCTTTGAAGTGCAGTTTTAAAGATGTCAGTTGCATTTTGCTTAATACTTTGAACCATAACCCACTCATATGACTCCAGGGAGAATTCATATTCAAGTTTTACAAAAAAATCAGTTCTGAATTTTGAAAGTAGTTATATCATCCTGTAAACTTATTGGGCAGGATTCACGAAGCCTCCGTGTAAGAGGTACATGGCTTACACGGAGGCTGCAGTTAAACAGTGTGACGTCAGCATGTCATGCATATGCATGAGGGCATGCTGAATCACACCTAAGGCTAACACGGTCCGTGTAAGACAGTAGGGGGCGTGTCCGTAGGCCGAGCCCTGCAAGCGGACACGCCCCCAGAAGAGTAAAAGTGCCCAAAGTAAACACCCACGACAGGGGCCATGGAAATGTGAATAAACACAACACAACACATGCCCCCACAGACTATGAACATAAAATATATAAATGAACATGTTATATATTTTTTTTAAATCGTAAAGATGTTTGCCCGTGAGTGCGCGTTATGCGGGCGTGCCCGTAGCTTAGCCACAGTTAGTCAGTGGAAAAGCATATAAGAACTAAATATGCAAAGTAAGCCAAGAAGCAATAGCGTAGCAGTAGAGACGTCGGCTGAAGAGCAGGCATCCATGGTTCGAGCCCCCACAACATCAATTTTTATTTTTAGTAAAATAAGCACGAAACAAGTCCCTGACAAATATGTACACATATAAAATCATATTTTATGTAAAATGTAATGAAATAGTCCATTTATTTTGAAGAAATGTGAGATAAAACAATAAAAAATGCGAGATGTGCCTATAGCTGAGCTACAGTTTAACAAGGTGAGTGCATCTGCCCGTAGGTGAGCAGTGGTTTAACAGGTGCAAAATGAGTGCCCGTAGGTGAGCAGTGGTTTAACACGCTGAAACTGTGTGCCCCTAGCTGAGCTGAGCGTAATATGTGTGCTGACAGCCAAATGAGGCGTAAACCAGCGTAACCCGTTTGCGCGGAGCTGCGCACCGCGCTAACAAGCTAACCGACGGGCAACGTTGAGCAAGCTGTAACAAAACTGCCTTTACACAGACACACCCCCTAGCCTGTCTAGACAGTCATAAAATATAAAAAGCAGTGGCCAGGTTCGAACCCAGGATACCATGCACCATAGTCAAGGTACTGAACCACTAAGCCACGACAGCTATACTTAGAAATGCAGTAATAGCAAATATGTAGGAATGAATAGAAAGTGGGGCATGACAAAGCAGGTTTTGTGAAGTTGATACAATTCCAAAATGGCCAATCACAGATAAGTGCGGGCAAAACGGCATATATAAGTCCCATAGGTGGGAATACAGAGCATAAAGATTGTAGAACTGACTTGCAGCCAGAATGTCAGGAGTAGGTGAGGGTAGTTGCTTTTGAGCACAGAGGTGGGGCGTTGAGGAGTCCAGATACATGGTCTGGCTCCTAGTCCACAATCATGAGGCCCAACTCATGCAGGGCCAGGTCCTGTGGGGAGCATATAGGGCTGAGGCGTGGGACCGGTTGGCTCATGATCTCACCAGTGCCACAGGGATTCCAAGGACTGGTGAGCAGGTCCGTCACCACCATGCGGACCTGAAGAGATGCAAGCAGGACCAATTGAACCTTTGGATCCAGGAGGCCCAGCAAATGCCCAACGCCCCACTACTGAGTAAGTTACATTTAATTATGTATGTAAGAAATTAAATTAGCTGATATTATGGAGATGTGTATTCCAATATTACTTCATTTATATTACAGCTGCAGGTGTCCGTTCTGCGAACCACAGAGCCTATGGCGATAGGCTGGTGCGGTTGCGCCACCAGGCAGGTTAGTAATCCACTCCCAGTAACTGTAAAGAAATATAAAAGTATGACAGTTAGCAAAAGAGTGCAGTGTAGTCACTAAGTAATAAAATGTGCAAGTAACAGTGTAAAAGTGTTTGCAAGTGTTGCTTGATTACAAAAGTGTGTTGCAGTCTGTAATCCAAACAGAAAAATGAAAATGTCTGAAATAAAGTCTGAAATAAAGATGCCCCACCTGTAATATAATAGTACACAACCTGCAGCAGGCTGAAAAGTACAGCTGCAGAAGATGAGCAAATCACGTGTGAAATATATCCCTGTTGAAATACTGAAACATGACAGAAGTGAGACTGCTGGAAAGGATTGTAATAACTACAGGTAAAACATGTCAATAAAGCCTAGAAGTAAGTACCATCCTGAATAGTAAAATGAAAACAAGTGAGAGAGTGTGAGAAAGAGTTATGAATCCACCAATAAAGTAGTAATAACCCCTGAATAAAGTATACTGCAGTCAGTATAGAATGAAATGAATGTGACAAGTAGAACCAAACTGTGAAATGTGTTCAAAGTGTTGCTGCAGCTGGAATGTGTATCCCAAAATCTGGATATGTTGCTCTCAGTCTGCAATATGCAGATAGTATGATTGTCTGAAATATCAAACATCCACAGTTGTCTATAGCTATATAAAGCAAATGTAGCAGGATGATGTAGCTGAACAAAGCCAGATATGAACGTGTATGAATAACAATAAAATGTATATTGATGTAGCAGTAACAGTCCTATCACCAAATTGAAGTAGTTATCATATAGGAAACTGTAGTTAGAAAAGTAGTGTGTATATATCTGTAGCTATTAGAAATGTACAGCATATGTATTGGTATTCGAAGGTGTTAATAATATTTTCTTCACCCCACCCTATAACCACATATAATCCATTCCATGTGAAATTGGTATGTGCAATCACAATTAACACCCCTGGACATTTGTCCTGTTGGGTCATAAATATTTGCATGTACGTTGATGCATCTGCCCTGTTCATACATCCAAACCTGATGGCCTGTTGCCATCAATCAACCCTGCATGTTGTTGGACTGTGTATTGCTGTTCAAATTATGCATGTGTTATGCTCGCTGTTCAATGGTGTGAATATCTGGGTGTTTGGTTAATGGGAATACTAATGCATGCTGTTACAACTAATTGCGAATGGTATTGTATGTTACTAACCCAACATGACATAATGCAAAACATAGGACGATAGGGAAGGCGGGTTCCAGCGGACCCACCTCTCCCACCTCAGCTGGCGAGTGCACCTGGCACTAGTGCCCAGTCTGGACCCTCCTCCGGTGGCCCTGTGCCACCTGCAGGTGGAAGCGCTGCAGGGGATGGGGCCCATCCCCCCTCTGCAAGCGTGGCCGGAGGAGAACCACCACTCACCCTCCGTAGCGTCCAGACTGTGGTGCGTAGGGAGATCCGGGACTCTGTTCTTGGGTCCCTACGCCAGCTTGAGGCACAGGTGGCACAACTTACGGGCATGCCTGTTGCCCGGCCTACACAGCCCCCAGCACAGCCCCGTCCTGGGCAGTGAAGGAACAGTGGCAACTGCCCATGGGTGGGGATATCAGTTCCACTGTTGCCATCTGTGGGCTCATGGGCTCTGGATATCCAAACATCCGTCCCCGTCAATTGTGTAACCCCCCCACACGTGTCATACACCGCCCCTGTGTGCATCTTGTTTGTCTTGTCTGTTGACCTACCCAACCTACCTCCCCAGCTATACCGACTTCCTTCACCTGACAAACCACTCTCACCTGAAAAAAAAAAAAAAAAGGGCACTCTGTACCCACAAAAAAATTACGCCCCATACATAGCTGCCCATTCCGCACATATGTCTGCTGGACATGGAAACTATCAATTACAATTGGCTGTACAACAAGTATTATTGTTGTCCTGACAACTCTCTCAGGGGTGGAAGGTTTCAAATGTCACACCAAATTACATACATATGCACAGCTGTTGCTGATGAAGAAATGGGCAGCTATGGGCCTTACCTACATCCCTCCTGCAAAACCCGAGCTTATTTCCCTACTGTCTTACCCTCTTTGTGACCCCTTTTTCACCACTTTACTGTCTCCCCATTTTCATTTCTTTCAAAGAAAATAGCGCGGGTGTGCGCAAGAGTAAGCACGTTTAAGCAGTTGTAAGCGGGTGTGAGCGGAGCTGAATGCCAGTGTGCATGCGTGAGCTCCGCGTAAACCAGCGCTAACCCGGTTACAACTGCTTAAAAGTGCCTTAGTCACTCTGATTGACAAGTCCTGTACTCAGTTCAAAAGCAAAATAAAATCCCACTGTCAGTCCCAAACCCAGGACCTTGGAAACAGTAGTCTGCATGACTTACCACTAAGCCATGACTGTTATACAAGAACATTGTGCTAAAATAAATATATCATGTAATAGTAGGAATGAATGTAAAGGGAATATAGGATGTGTAGTACACAAAGCATGTCATGTATATTTACTGTCAAATCTAGTGGATATCTATGATAGTAGTGTGTGAACAGAAACAGCCATGCTAGTTGGTAGCTAGTAGGTAATAATGTCACTGTAGCACCTTGCAAGCCACACACATACTCACAGCAGGATAATCACTGCCCATACCCCACAACCTGTTACAGGAACACATCCGGACCAAGTAATAAAATATGTGGAGCAAAGGGCCAAAACCAGGGACACATTACAAATAATGTTACAACAAGTTCAGAGAGTAACAGGTTCTGCATTTTGTGGGATGTTTGGAAGGGTATGAAGTCTGAAACTTAAATGTTTGTCACTATATTCTGACTTGAGCCCAGAGTGATTTGCCAGAAAAAGCTGTGCATGAGATATTGACCAAAATATGAGGCAGAAATGTGGACAACCTGCAAATATTTGTACACATGAGAGGTCTGACACCACCATATTTGAATAGTTAAGAGCCTAGACATAGCAACAGTGACTGAGTTACAGGGATGCCCCACAGACTCCATGTGAAATGTACAAACAGTAGGCAGAAAGGTGTTGCAACACATGCAATGGTAACTATGAAGTCCTGAAAGTATGCACCACTTGCATGGCAGAAAAAGTGTAGTAATACATATGCTCATGCTATCCCACAGTCACAACTGCAGCATACCAGACAATTTAATGGGTGTACCCCACTGATATGTACCATTCCATGAGGCAGATAACAGATGCACCTGAGAGTCTCTGGGGCCTGCTCAGCAGCATACTCAAATACCCTAATAGATGTCAAGGCCCACACCATGGCCAGACCACACTGCATGCTGTAACACCCTAGCAGATATAGCAAGCATTCCAAGGTGTGAATGTACATGGAAAATAGGAAAGCCACAGCAGCACACTACAGTCAGGACACCTAGCAGGCATACAAGTAGTGACTGTAAAGGGCAAATATTGAAGCCATAGCAACAAAGTGCAAGAGCCACTGCTATACACCAGTTACACCACATGTCCCACAATAAAGCACACACACACACACACACATTAACAGTAGTAGTAGTCGTAGGTGTCAGTGTACATACACAGTTAGTACAGGAAACTGGAGAAATGAATGGAGAAATGTTAATCTACAACACAGCTGGAAATATGAGAGAGATACCAACCTTTACACTCACAGAACATTGTCCACAGCATACCAGCATGGTCCCTGCCCTTAAAATCTGAAAGGGCTACGCCTATCTCACATACCTTTTTATAGCACTGTTCTGAAATCACAGTGAGAACTGCAATCAGTACACAACTGGCTGCATGCAATTAGCAAATGCTGGCTAACAATTGGTGCAGAGGCCATCACATGGACATATGCAGATACCTACAAAAGCATGCTGTACTCCCAGTCCACACATGCAATACTTTCATTGCACCCTGAGGAGGAAGTGAGAGACAGAGAGAGAGAGAGAGAGACAGAGACAGAGAAACACAAAATTAAACATACACAAACAAAACTGGTCAGCAACAGCCACCTGAAAGCTGACAACTGGCAAATGGAGCAGCAGGACACAAAACCAGATGGCAACACAAGCAGCTGTGACAAACACAGGTAATGTAAAGTAATACTATAAAGGTCTACATACTGTGAACCCTCCATATGTGTCATTGGTCTGTATCCATATGTATATGAAGATGTGCAAAGGGCAGGGGACATACAGCAACTATCAGTGAAGGCTGTACATACATTTGTATGTGAGAGCATCTATGTGCACATATCAATGTAGGTTGAATGTAGGTTGTAGTGCAATGTACAAAGTAGGTTTCACAGTTATGTATGTTTAGCAGTATGTTAGTGTGTGTATACAGTATGGTAAACAAACATGTTGATATACCTATCTATCATATGGATACGTATGTATGTCAAAATATGTATGTATACGTATGTATGTCAAAATATGTATGTATAATATGCATATATGTATACATACATAGAGAGAGATGTAGGAATACATAGACAGATGTAGATAGATAGAATATGTACAAACATATATATGTAATACACACATACAGATATAGATATATGTAGATACATATACATAGACAGACAGATCTGACTATCTACAGGTATGACTGTATATGACGGCCTCAACACCCCCTGTCCCACCCCCTCTGTCACTCTCACCCCCTCTCTGTCACACACCCCCTCCATATCTATAGCAATATATGTACATCAATATATATATGTGTATATGTATACAGACATATATATATATATATATATATATATATACATATAGATATATCTATATACATATATATATATAGAGAGAGAGAGATGTATATCTATTCTGAGTGAGGCACATGTGTACAGATGTATTGCAACAGGTGCCTGGTGACAAAGGCATGGAGTGAACACCAGTGTCAAAACTGGAGTACCATACCCCATTTCAAATCACCTACACCAGTAACCACCAGATATGTGATTGGCTGCCCACCACTGCATGCGTCAGGGGTGAACAGGGTCATAAATGTGTACAATAGTCCCCCCAATGATATTCACAGTGGCACACTATTCCTGGAATACCTGCACATGGTATGTGTCAGCAGACATGGTGTGTCAGCTGTGGACATGTAGGTCAGTGTACCCTCCACACCACATAATGGCTGCCATGGTATGTACCTCACATGACAGCTACAGATATGGAGAAGGACACAGTGACATGTACAACACTGTGACAATGCATTCAAACACATTACCAATGCACAGTGACTGACAACACCACAGAGTACACACATACTACCCACATAGAGGTTACCACTCCTGGATTTACATACTTAAGTCACACCCATGACAGATGTCCAACAACCATAGTAACACCTCACACCATCCACAACCTAAATGACTGCTGTGTGTCATCCGTGCCACTGCAATAGAGAGCACATGTGGAGGTAAAGGTTCCTACCCAAAGATAAGACATACCCTGCAATAAACCACACAGTGTTAAGAAGCAAGACTCCCCATGAGTACATGTCACACATACCCCTGCTGAATGTTAGTCAGATAGGTAATATGCCATATGAGTCATCCTGTGTAACTGTTTGACAGCAGCAGGTACCATCACACCACATGTGTCACAATGGTCAGGGTAGCAGAACAGCATGCTGCTGTAGTCCCAGGGGCAATAGCATATTGTATAGTATTGTATTGTATTGTAATGTATTGTATTGTGTTGTATTGTATTGGTACGTTGAGGTGCCTCCTTCGTGGAGTGGAACCACTGCTGCTGTGCGCCAGTGTACAGGTACATATCCTGTAGTCAGGCTAGTGTTACATAGCACTTCTATATGTGTGTTTAGCTCCTGTCGGAGTTCATGTAGCATGCAACCGGGGATACCATCAGGTCCCATTCATGTTGTGTATTCTGCTTTCCTGAGGGCGGCTCTCACCTGGACATCTGTGATGACAGGGAGGTTACAGTCAGCTGGGATAACTATGTCTTATTTTGGGGGGGAGGGAGGGGTGAAACCTGCACTGAACCTGTCTGCCACAATGTTGTCAATATCTGTGGTTTCAGTGAATTATTTGTTGTTGTGTACTAACTATGAGCATAGTGGAGGGATTCTGACCAGGTTGCTAACATAACTGAAGAAGGCCTTGTGGTTATCTCTAGTGTCCCTCTTGATTTCCCTCTCAAAGTTGCCCATGGATGTTTGTATGAGGGAAAATAGATCCTTACTAGTGCTGCTCAGACATGCCTTCCCTTTATGGAATTATGCTCTGTCTTTCAGTCGCTTCCATCTTTTGTAATACAATCTGTCTATGGCTGGGGTCCACCAGACAGGATGCTGTCCCTTTGTGGAGAGTGTCTTGGTCATATATGGGATTGCATGATCCATGCATTCTCGGAGATGTCCGTAGAAAGCATTTGTGAAGGGGTCAGCATTGTGGGTTGTGTCTTCCACTGGCCCAGTGGGCTGAAAGGATACCATGTCACTGTTACAAAGTGTAAAGTTTGCATTTGCAATGTTATTCACTATAGTCGTTTGTGCTAGTGGTGGAGTTGGGATATGTATATCCAGGGCAATTAGTTTGCGGTCAGCTCACAGTAGTTGATGATGTAGCCCATACAGTACCTAGATACAAACCCCCAGAGTGAGGAGGTGCTCTGGACCTGAATCAGTGTTCTGACTGCTGGGGTTTGGTAGTATGTCGTATGGAGTGTGCAGGTACTGTTGTACAGTTGCTGGCTGAGCACTGATACCTGGCCATTTACATGTGTATCCACCAATAGACAGACAGATGCTATATATGTGAGATATGTCGTATCATAACAGTCGAGTAGCATGTGTAGTATGTGTGCCAAATTCTGCTGACATATATTGCTGATATCAGGTTGTTTCCTTTTTCAGGAACATGGCTCACTCGCGAAATCCAGCTTACTCTGCAGCTGAGGATGAGGAGATACACCAGAGCCTGGTGCGGGATTATGCAATACTCTTTTCCCGCGCCAGCCAGAATCAGCAGGAGAGGGCTGCACTGTGGCAAGACCTGGTCCGTCGGGTAAATGACATAGGCACGCATAATAGGACATATGAGCAGGTACGACATCACTGCAGTGATTTAATCAAAAATGTCCATCAGCGTGCGTCGGATATCCACAGGCAACAGGTCGCCACAGGTGGTGGGGTGGCTACACATCCCCCACTCACCAGACTGGAGGGACTACTCATGAGTGTAGTGGCTCCAGTCCGCCAACAACAGCAGCAGCAGACATGCATTATGATGGAGGCTGGAGCCACGCAGCAGCAAGACTATGAGTGTGCAGGTAATATGCCATATGTATAGTTGACTGTTGTGTACACTGGTAGTTAATGCAAGTGTGAGGTGTGTCCTTGGTTTGTAGCTGTCATCATAGTATTTAATGTGCAAGTGTGATATCCTCAATATCAGCAGCTGACCTGTGAAAGGCGACTGTTGTACTACTGACCTGTATCATACTCAGTAACAATGGCACAGTTGTGCCCACTGACATTAGTTTCCTCACTTCTGCAGGTCCCTCCCGTGTAACAGCAATGCAGCCTATCTATGCTGGTGAGTGTGTATTAACAATACCTTTAATAGTCTTGATAGTAATAGTAATATTAGGCTCACTTAGTAGTGCTCTGTGTATGCAAGCAGGTGCGTCTGTGTCTGTGTGTTGATATCTCGCATACTGAGTAGTGTACAACTGTGTGCAACTGTGTGCATGTGCATGTGTGCACCTGTGCATGTTTGCATGTGTGCACCTGTGGATGTGTGCACCTGTGCATGTGTGCATGTGTGCACGTGCGCATGTGTGCATGTGTGCACACGTGCATGTCTGGACCTGTGCATGTGTGGATGTGTGCAGCACTGGTAATATTGTGTAGACATTGTAAACTGTGTTTCCTGTTTCCCTCCCACAGGTTCTGGTGCTGCTCTGGTGTCATGCAGCAGGGAACCTGAATCAGGTGCCATGGGTACTGATAATGATGACATCTGTGTAATGGCACAGGAAGGTATGCCAGGGTCCATCATTGGTCAGCCGATTGACAGTACACAGCTGTCAACCCCATCAATGCGCACAGTTATCCTGCCAATACACCCTTTGTCACCAATGTCCCTAGGTGATGGACAGCATACAGTGGGCATTGACCAGGGTAATGTGGTATCTGTGGCACATGCCTCCCCACACAGCAGCCATGGGCATGGCCCTGAGATGGTACCACACAGACAGATGTCCAGGGGTTCTCGTGGGAGCATCCGTGGGTGTACTGCCCCTGTCAGACGTGCCCACAGAGGTCTTACAACCTCAGCTATGTTTCGGGCTGTCATGCAGGCACAGTCACGTATGGAACGGTACACCAGACAGGGTCTGAGGGAGCTGACAGCATGTCGCACAGCCATGACTGACAGTATGCGTGACATTGCGGCTGCCATCCGTAATTTCACCAATGTCATAGACAGACGTTGTGGGGACATATTAGACCGGTTCCACAACTACATGTCCATGAGCCAGGGCAATGGTGGACGGTTGAGGCGTCGACGTGGGCGTATGCCAGCAACAGCAGCAGCTGGCAGTCGTCGCGGACGACAACAGGGCCGCGGCTGCCCCCATAGTGCTAGCAGCAGCCCCAGCAATGCTGGGTCTGTGGTGTCACCAGACCGCCCCAGGAGACCACGTGCATGTGGCTCTGGCCAGGCCCGACAGGGATCTGTGTCCAGTCAATGAACACCTGCTTCTGATGACAGTACCCAGTCTGGGTTGGTACCGGATATGGTCCGTAGCTCCCCTGCAAGGCACAGGTACCGTGTCCGTGGCCAGAGACACTGATCTGTATGACCTGGCAGGTACAGTCTGTGGCTGTCCACAAACACCAGTATATGGCAGCCATGAGGTGGAACTGTGTGCATCCATACACACATGCGAATTGACAACACCTAGGGCTGCCGCATACAGGCACACACTGCATCAACATTGCCCCACCTTGTACTGCTGTCCCTCACCAACACACATACACATACATGTCAATTAGTGGTATCGGTGGCTGACTCAGGCATACCAAGTTCACACCCTGTGCATATGATGAAACTGTGCCACCTCCTGCAATCTGTAACATCAGTGCAGGTACAGGTTAACATGTTGCTGATGCACAGGGTGACTACATAGACGTGTAGTAATAGTATCATGTTGTTAACAGTACTGTGTGCTGAAATAATTGTGGGTATATCACAGCATGCCTGATGCAGTAAGGGTATGATTGTCATGTACTGTTGTCTGCACCCATGGTAAGTACCATAGTGTATCATCTGCACATGTTGGCATACTGGTGGTAAGGATGTCAACAGAAGGCTACATACATAGGTAGCACGGGGATAAGGTAATGAAAGTATTAATACGCAATGATGGACATGTAAACTGCAAGTGGCATATTGCCCACACTGGACTCTGCAATGCGGATGTTTGAGGATGTTGATATGTGTGCAGTACTACACGACTGGTACAGGACACACAGGAGCACCCTAGCACTGCAAGCTCACATCTCATACCATGCTAGACAGCCCCAACACACAAAACTAACTGTCACAGGAGGGAGAGTCCCCATACATGTCAGGGATACTGTGGTGGCAGGCCAGGTAGCATACATCCTACTAAGTATGGAACCAATGAGTGAAGGCTCAGTGTCTGTTATTTGACATGTGTATTACTGCAGGTATGAGCACATGGGTTTCCATCCAGTTGTACATCCTGACGGTACATGGTCTGTACACTTGTGTGCGCTGAGACTGGACCCTAGCCATCTGACCTGTGTATTTCCATGTACATGTGCATAGTGCCTGCATATTTGCAGTGTTACCTACTGGAAGTGGTACAGCTTGTTTGTTGTACAATGGACTACATGCAGCCCTGCTTACTGTAGCTTTGTTTGCATGCATGTTTGCTTGCAATTACCCTGGAATACTGATCCCACCTGCAATGCATAGTTACAGAGCTTCTGTGGACTCCTAGTGACATCTGCATAGCTTACTATATGTATGTCCATGTCTCACTTTAGAGAACCTCACTGTTTGTCCTGTTCACATGTACGTTGCCTGCGACACATTGCATATGACTTACCGGGCATTTGTCCACGTGAGCAGTCATATATGCCACTGCTAACTAATCACAGGCACTACACCCTCACATACTCATCTTCTGTTGAACCACCTGCTTCGCTAGGGACGGCTTGCACCTGTCAGCCCTGGGCTTTCGGATATTGGCAAAGGCTCTTGCTACCCCCATAGTGCCTTTGTTAGGCAAGGCTCAAATGACAAACCCACCTTCATAGGTATCACAAGGGATAAGAAACTAAGAGTAATGCTACTCAACCCCAAAAGTCTAAACCTCAAGATGCATGCACTCGAAACTCTCCTTAGCATGGAGAACATCGATATCTGTGCAGTAACAGATACCTGGTTCAGGGCTACTGAGAGCACCCCAGCACTACCAAGTTATACCTCATACCATGCTTTTCAGCCCCAAAACTTGGACCGAACCACAAAAGGAGGGGGAGTATTGATATTCATCAAAGATACCCACACCTCCAGGTTGGTGGCAAAGCACCAAGCATCAGGGACGCTCCATGTGCAACTAACAATGGGTAAAACTGCCTTCCAGGTTATAGCCTGCTACAGACCACCCTCCCAAACCCAAGAACCGCACTCGGCCTTCCTGAGAACAGTGGAAAATATGAAGGTCTCTCCAAACACCATTATATTGGGCGACTTCAACTACCCAAACATAGACTGGGGGCATTACTCTAGCTCCAACACCCTAGCCCAAAGATTCCTAGAATATATGAACTCAAATGCTATGGAACAACTTGTTATCACTCCCACAAGAAGGGAAAACATACTGGACCTGATCATCACCAACATGGGGACTCTATGCTCCAGACCAGAATTGTATCCCTCACTGGTAAGATCAGACCATAAACTAATCTCACTGGATATTCACATCCCGACCCCACCCCCTGCCCAGAAAACCACAGTGAACAACTTCTCTAAAGCAAATTCACACTCCTCAAAACTGAGGTGGAAACCTTCAAAGCCCCCGGGCCTGTGGAAAATACAGACCAGACCGCAGATTCCTCTATAAACGCATTCTATGGACACCTTCAGGAATGCATGGATCATGCGATCCCGAATAAAACCAAGACCCAATCCTCCAAAGGCAGACGTCCTGTCTGGTGGACCCCAGCCATAAACAAACTATACAATAGAAGGAGGAAGCTACTAAATGATACAGCAAAATCCCAAAAAGGGAAGGCATCACTGATCAGTATTAGCAAAAACTACGGGCACTCATAAGATTGTCTAAGGCCAGCTTCGAGAGAAAATTGCACAGGACACTAAGGATAATCACAAGGCTTTCTTTAGTTATGTTAGGAACCTGGGTGGTAATTCCCAGATATGCTCAGAGGTAGTCCAAAATGTCAATAGAAACACCAAACCCACAGACATTGCCAACATCCTAGCTGACAGGTTCAGCGCAAACTTCTCCCCCCCCTCCACACCGAAAGGGCAAATATTTATCCCAGCAGAGTGATGCCCCCCTGACATCTCAGATGCTCAGGTAAGAGCCGCCCTCTCCAAAGCAATAAACACTGCATCAATGGGACCAGACAGTGTCCCGGGCCTTGTCCTACATGAACTCCAAGAAGAGCTACACCCAAACATAAAACTACTGTTCAATCCCAGCCTTACTACAGGATATGTGGCCAAAGAGTGGCGTACAGCAACAGTGGTCCCTCTACAGAAAGGTGGTGCCTCAACGGATCCTGGACACTATCGCCCCATAAGCCTGACTAGCTTTGTCTGCAAAGCTATGGAAAGGATCATCATGGACCTCATAAATAAAGATATTGGGGACCTACAGACACTGGATCATACCCAGTTTGGCTTTGTTAAGGGCAGATCCTGCCTCTCAAACCTGGTTGATTTCTTTGAAACAGTCACCAAGGCCATTGACGAGGGAAGGTGGTCCACACAGCCTACCTGGACCTCGCAAAGCCTTCATACAATACCCCACTCGGGCATTCTAGAGAAGCTCACCAGCTTAAATATAAACCCCTATGTCACTAGATGGATTGCACACTGGCTCAAGGACAGAACCCACATGGTTAGAATTGCTGGAGCCATGCCAGACTCCAAACCAGTTACAAGTGGTGTCCCACAAGGCTCTGTCCTGGGACCTCTCTTGTTCGGTATATATTTATCGGAGGTACAGGCCAACACGGAAGGACTGTGGCTGACCAAATTCGCAGATGACTGCAAACTGGCCGCCATAATCGACTCTCAGCCGACACAAGCATCCTCCAAAAGGGCCTCATAGAAACAGACAACTTGTGCCAGAGCCATGGCCTCAAGCTGAATGCCAAAAAGTGTATAGTCATCCCCTTTGGCAAAACAAAGTGCCCACAAAGTACCACATAGGTGGTAATCCATTAAGTACAGAAGAAGTAATTAGGGACCTGGGGACCCAAGTTGATAGCAATCTCTCATTTGACAGCCACGTGGCCAAAGTGGTTAGAAAAACATTTTATATAGCCCACCTCATCATGAAGGGATTCACATCTAGATCAGGGGAGGACATCGTGCCTCTTTACTCATCCCTCATCAGGCCCATAATTGAGTACAATGCCCCTGTTGGGATGTACCTTACCAGACACCTACAGCAACTGGAAAGACCCCAAAAGTACCTCACCAAGAGGATCAAAGGGCTCAAACAGATGCCATATGCTGACCGGTTAAAGAAACTCCAGCTCTACTCAGTGGCATACCGCCTGTTCAGAGGCGATCTGTGCCTGATGTATAAAGCCATGTCAAACCCGGAATTGATGGGCATGCTGCACCTCAGAATATCCAAATCCCATCGAGCTACATGCTCGAGAGACTTGAACCTCAGCACTGAAATAAATAGGACATGCTGGAGGGACAGATTCATAACCCAGAGGCTCCCTTCACTCTGTAATAAAATCCCAGTCCAGGTTAGGCAGAGTCCCTCATTGACTTTCTTCAAGAGGAATCTTGATGAGTGGATGGGACATCGTAGGTTTACCCCGGGTATCACTTCTGTGTCACTGTTAGACAGAGGCACAGTATACTAACCTCGGAAAAGGGCATAGCAAGATAAATTTACAGTGGATGGCGACAGCCAAACACATTCTGGCTAGGTTTATAAATGCCCTAGGGCAGATAGCCTAGTATGAACCTATGAACCTATGTACCTTGTTCCCCATTGGCCCTATGTGCTGTTAATCACCATGGCAATCACAATACTATGGTAGCATGTGCAAAGGTCAGTTGTCAGTCACCTCTATGGTACAGTTGTGGAATATGTGGGTCATGTGGCAATGTCACAGCTGCCACATGTACACAGTCAACCCTCTCCCCTACACATGGACGTACAACACATGTATGAGATAGAACCACATAGCCAAACTGGGGACTAAGCACTCTGAACCCAGTACTGGCATAACCTGTCAGGTGGCATGAAATACTACAGTGACTACAATACCAGTCTGATGTAGACCTACACTGACAGCAATACAAGCACATGAACGCACTGAGCCATTCGTGGAGCCTAAGAATAGCATCCTGCCTGAGCGGCAGACACCTCTGCAGCTGACACACAGGCATACGTTATGCCAGAACACATCACGCATAACACATAGCACACAAATCCTGTGTGCCAGTCACAGCCTGTACGGCTAGACAACACACCTGCTACAGTTGTGTTAGGTACCTTTATTGTCCGGTACAGTGAGGTCACGCTCACCAGGCTGGACAAGGTGAAGGTCACAGTGATATGCCCATGGGGCACTATGGTCCACCACATAACACAAGCATACAGGTCAGTCAGAGGCATGGACACATATGACTCAGTCATTGTCCATGCCACTATGGCTGACCTGTGATGTACCTCCCTGGACTACATGATAGGGAACATGGAAGGGCTCTCTGAGCATGTGGCACAGGCTGGTATGACCCTGACCTTGGTTGGCATCATACCCTCACCAGGAATGCTGACGTATTACTGAATGCTGATGAATTACTGTAGCTACAACACCCTAGCTGAAAGGTTCCTAGCATGTAGTCACTGCATTGCTATGGAACAACTTGTTACCACTCCCACAACAGGTGAAAACATGCAGCACCTGTTCATCAACAACATGTAGACTATATGCCCCAGACCAGATGTGTATCCCTCACTGCTAGGTTGATACCATCTACATATCACACTGTATATACACATACCACATGCAGCAGCCGCACAGAAGACCACAGTCATAATGTTATCCAGTGCAAATACCATGTATTCACATGTGGCAGGCATCAGACATGGTAACTATTGAAGGTCACAGGTACATATGTGTATTTGTCACACACATACATCATCTGTGTCCATTGCCATTACTGGTTTAATCGATGTCATGCGTTATTGTGAACAACAACCCACACACATGGGCATTCTGTGTGACAAAAACACACGTGGCATGTCTGGAATCCAAAGCCATAACTAACTGTGCTATGACAGTAGTGAGAGATGCAGTAGCAGTGCGTTCTATATGCATTACTGGGAGATTTGCCGTCTTCCGCTGTACTTGTAGGGTGCTGACATCATCTCTGTGTAGAGATTGGAATATGCAGCAGCTGGTGTGTTGTACTGGTTGGCAAAAGGGTCAGTTCTCTCACACATGTAATTGCACACACACTACTTTCACCCTCTCCCACACACACTTGCTATTTGCAAGATTCAAACCCCTACCTAACTATGTTATGACACTCAAGACGGACGCATTAGCAGAGCGCTATTCGCATTACTGGGAGGTTTTCCTTCTCCTGCTGTACTTATAGGGTGCTGACATCATCAGTGTTTAGAAAGGGGAATGTGCATCCTGTAGTGTGTTCTCCTAGTTGCCAAAAGGGACATTTCTTTCATACAGACTTGCACACACACTAACCCCCTCCACACATATTGAGCATTTGCAGGATTCAAACCCCTACCTAACTATGTTATGACACTCGAGACGGACGCATTAGCAGAGCGTGCTATTCGCATTACTGGGAGGTTCCCCTTCTCCTGCTGTACTTATAGGGTGCTGACATCATCAGTGTTTAGAAAGGGGAATGTGCATCCTGTAGTGTGTTCTCCTAGTTGCCAAAAGGGACATTTCTTTCATACAGACTTGCACACACACTAACCCCCTCCACACATACTGAGCATTTGCAGGATTCAAACTCCTACCTAACTATGTTATGACACTCGAGACGGACGCATTAGCAGAGCGCACTATTCGCATTACTGGGATGTTTCCCTTCTCCTGCTGTACTTATAGGGTGCTGAGATCATCAGTGTTTAGAAAGGGGAATGTGCATCCTGTAGTGTGTTCTCCTAGTTGCCAAAAGGGACATTTATTTCATACAGACTTGCACACACACTAACCCCCTCCACACACACTGAGCATTTGCAGGATTCAAACCCCTACCTAACTATGTTATGACACTCGAGACGGACGCATTAACAGAGCGCTCTATTCGCATTACTGGGAGGTTTCCCTTCTCCTGCTGTACTTATAGGGTGCTGACATCATCAGTGTTTAGAAAGGGGAATGTGCATCCTATATTGTGTTTTCCCAGTTGCCAAAAGGGACATTTCCCTCACACAGACTTGCACACACACCAACCCCCCTCACCCACCCACACACACACACACACACACACACCATGGCATGTTGTCTGACATATGTCTCATTTATCAAAGTGTGCGAGCATGCCCAGTGTGAGCTTTCCATATGTTGAACTCTGCAGCCCACCACATTTGTGGATGAGTGTGAACTTCAACAAATATCTCCCGTTTATGGTTGTGTGTTGTGTGTCATGTTGTGTAGTTACTGTCCAATTGCTTTGTGTGTGAACACAACACTGATTATACTGTGCCTGCAGGGTTTGCATGGGATACTTTGCATACAGTTGTCAACATCCTTTCATACTGACCTAACACTGTAGTACCGTATAGTGTACTGGTTCAGTACTTTCACTGTGGTGGACAGTATCCTGGGCTTTAGTCCTATCACTGCTTTACATTTCCATAGTGAGCACAACAGCCTGGTTAGGGGCCAGTTGTGCACATCTGACCATGTTGCATTATGTTCAGATATGAACTACTTAAACCAGGCTTGTCCAACATTGGTAGTGTATTCCACAACATAGGTGTACATTTGCAAACACTAGCGATGTGCCCTAGGCCATTTCTAATGCTAGTCGGAGAGTGTGTTTGTCCTTCGACACACATTGTAAGTGGAGTTTGCCATGACATATGTCATGGTTAGTATACTGTGCCTCCATCTACCTGTGACATAACAGTGATACCCAGGGTAAACCTACCATCTCCCATCCACTCATCAAGATTCCTCTTGAGGAGAATCGATGAGTGACTCTATGGATAACCTGTACTGGGAGTTTACACATGAGTGGGGGTGGCTTCTGTGTTATGGATCATGCAGTACAACTTGTCCTATGTATGTCAGTGCTGGGGTTCAAGTCTCTCATGTGCATAGCTCACTGCCATTCAGATTGTACAAGGTGCAGCATGTTCATTGATTCCAGCTTGGACATGGCTTTATACATCAGGCACAGCTTGCCTCTGGGTGGGCAGTATGGCAGTGTGTGTAGCTGCAGTTTGTTTAATCAGGCAACACATGGCATCTGTTCAAGCTCTTTGATACTCCTGGTGAGGTACTGTTGGGGACTTTACAGTTGATGGAGGTGTCTGCTGAGGTACATCCCACAGGGGCTATTGTAGTCAATTGTAACGCTGATGAAGGATGACTGCAGAGCCACAATGACCTCCCCTTATCTAGATCTGACAACCTTCATGATTAGGTGGGTATATGGTATGTTTCTGTAAACACTACAGCCACATGTTTGTCCAATGCAGGATATCTATCACCTTGTGTCCCCAGGTCTCTCATTACATGTTAAGTACGTAATGGGTTAACACCTATGTGGTAATTGGTGGGCACTTACTGTATATCCACGGGGGTTGACTATACACTTTTCTGCAATTAGCTTGCTGACATGGCTATGGCACCAGTTGTCTGTTTCTATGTGGCCCTTTTGTGAGATGCTTGTGTCATCTGGAGGGTCAGACATGGTGGGCAGTTTGTAGTCCTCTGCAAACATGTTCAGACACAGTCCTTCCATGTTGGCCTGTACCTATGGGACATATATACCAAACGAGGGAGGTCCCAGGACCAAGCCTTGTGGGATGCCAGTTATATCTGGTTTGTAGTCTGACATGGCTGCAGCATGTCTGACCATGTCAGTTCTGTCCTTGGTCTGGTTTGCAACCCCTCTACTGACATAGGGGTTTATATTTAAGCTGGTGAGCAGATCTATAATGAACACGTAGGGTATTGTATGGAAGCCTTTGCAAGGTCCAGCTACGCTGTGTGGACCACATTGCCCTCATCAATGACCTTAATGACTGTTTCAAATGAGTCAAACATGTTTAGGGGCAGGATCCGCACTTAAGAAAGCCACACTGGGTAGGGTCCGGTGTCAGTAGGTCCCCAATATCTTTATGTCTGCGGTACATGCTGATCCTTTCCATAGCTGTGCAGACCAAGCTTCTCAGGATTCTGGGGTGGTAGTTTTCAGTATCCATTCAGGCAACACCTTTGTTGAGAACGACCACTGTTGTTGTACACTGCTCTTTGGGTACATATCCTGTGGTAAGGCTGACATTGAGCAGTAGTGTGATTTGGCATTCCATTCTTCTAGGAGTCCATGTTGGACTCAGCCCAGGACACCATCTCATACCATTGCTGCTGTGTGTTTTGCTTTGTAGATGCTGGCTGTTACCTCAGCATCTGCAATGTCAGGGCCAGCAATCTGCTGGGATAGATATTTTGAATTCTGGGGGTTGCACTGCACCTGTCAGGATGTATGTTGGCAATATGTGTGTGTGTTTGGTATGTTGTTTGTAATATTTGTGTGATTCAGAGCATATCTGTGAATTCCCAACATGGTTCAGTTGAGGAAGCCTTGGGATTATCCTTAGTGTCCTGTACAATTTGTATCTTCATAGGTTCATAGGTTCATACTAGGCTATCCACCCTAGGGCATTTGTAAGCCTAGCCAGAGTGTGTGTGGCTTTCGCCACCCCTTGCTATGTGAATATTATGGCCATTTATGATTTGCTTTACTGTGCCTCTGGACGTGACACAGTGAAGACCCCCAGTATAAATCTACGATCATCCATCCACTTGGCAAGATTCCTGTTGAAGAGTGTCAGTGAGGGGCTCTGCCTAACATGGAGTGGGATTCTGTTCCAGGGTGTGGGGAGCCTCTAGGTTATGTATCTGTCCCTCCAGCACATCCTATTTCATTATGTGTTGAGGTTGACATCTCTCACTCTCACAGCTCCGATGGCTTTGAGTTTTCTGGGGTGGAGCATGTCCATTACTCCTGTGTTGGACATGGCCTTGTACAACAGACATACAATGCCTCTGTGTAGGCAGTATGTGACTGCATTCAGCTGGGGTGTCTACAGCCAGGCAGCATATGACATATATTTGAGACCCTTTATCCTCTTGGTGAGGTACCTTTGAGGTCTTTCTAACTGCTGCAGGTGTCAGGTAAGGTACATCCCAAATGAGGCATTGTACTAGATTATGGGTCTGATAAGAGAACAGTATAGAGGCACAAGGACCTCTGTTGACGTAGATGTGAATCCTTTCATGATATGGTGTCCAATATAGACAGTCTTCCTAGCCACATTGGCAATGTGAGTGTCACATAACAGGTTACTGCCCACTTGTGTCCCTAGGTCCCTGATTACTCCTTCCATACATAATGGTTTACCACCTATGTGGTAATTTGTGAGTACCTTGTTTGGTATTTGGTGGGACATTCATACTGTCCAGTGTCTTCAGGATGGCTGGGTGGGGTTCCTGTGTGTGAGAGTGTGGTCTGTAGCATGCTACAGACTGTACAGCAGTCTTGCCTACGGTTAGTTGCACATGGGTGGACTCCAATGCCTTGTGCATTGTCAGTTACCTGGACGTATGGGTGTCTGTGCTGAATATGGATACTCACCCTCCTTTTATGTTTTGTTCCAGGTTTTGGGGCCATAACGCATGATATGTGGTATAACCTGGTAGTGCTGGTGTGCTGTCAGGAGGCTTGCAGCAGGTTTCTGTCACTGCACAGACATCAATGTTCTCCATACTGGGAGGCATCGAGCATGCATATTGAGGTTTACACATCTGGCATTGGTCAGCATTACCCTTATGTTTCTTTCCACTTATGTTTTCTAGGGTGGTGGGTTAGTCTTTTCAGCCTTGCCTACGAAAGGCTCTATGGAGGTGGCAAAAGCCTTATCCAATATCCAGACGCCCAGGGGTAACAAGTGCAAGCCATCCCTGGAACAGTTGCGTGGCTTGTCAAGCATGACATCCCAAGCAGACAGACATTGGATCCCCTTGGAATGACGCCAGTAATTGTGCCACTTGTTATAACTGATCATTCTGTGTTTGTACTGTGGCATCATTCTTGGTGAGGGTAGGATGCTGCAAACGGTCAGTGTCATACCGGCCTGGACTACATAATCGGAGAGCTCATTTATGTCTCTTTTCATGTAGTTCGGGGAGGTACATCTCAGGTCATTCACACCAGCATGGACTATGACTGCATCATATTTCTACTTGCTTTGGGGTGACCTGCATACTTGTGTTATGTGGCGTATTGTAGCAGCCTACAGGCAGCTTACTGTACCCTTTCCCTTGTTCAGTCTGGTGTGCGGGACAGCAGCGTGTCTCACTATGGAGTCACCTATTACAACTGTATCAGGCATGTTGTTTCTCCTTCTGGCCTGTGACTGTTTGGCACGCCAGCTTTGTGTACTATGTGTTGCATGTGCTATGTTTGGAAGTTGTTTGATTGGGTGTCTGCTTTGGAGGCCTCTGTTGGTGTGGTGTGTTTGTAATTCGGGTCTCTGGGAATGTTTTTCTGTGTTTATGTCTTTGGTTTCCAGTTGTGATAGGTCTATTTGGGACTGGGTTTGTGGTGTGTGTGGTTACCTTCTCCTGACTAGTTTTGGGAGTACTGAGTTGAGGGAGCTCAGCCTCCAGTTTGGATAAATGGTTGCATCTCTCTCATATATTTGTATTTCTTGGGGGGAGTTGAGGGTTGTCTGTGTACTTGGGGCAGGTGTAACATTGCCTCAAGATTCACAGATTCAACTTGTTGTAGCTGGCCTTAGTGGATTGTATGTGTGGACATATTTTATTGCCATACTACTGATCAGTGATTACTTCTTTTTTTATGTTTGCTCTATCATGTAGTAGCTTCCTCATTCTCTTGCATGGTTTGGTAATGGCTGGAGTCCACCATGCCAGATGCCTGCATGTATGGCATTGTGTCTTGTTTTAATTTAGGATTGCATAATCCAAGCATTCCTGGCAGTGTTCATGGAATGCCTGTATAACAGGTTCTGAGGTGTGGCCCATATTTTGCACCTGCACAGGGCCTTTAATGGATTCCACATCAGTTTGGAGGAGTGCAACTTTTGCTTTACACATGTTTTTCACTGTGGTTTTCTGGCCAGGGACTGTGGTCAGGATGTGTATATCCAATGTGATTACTCTATGGTCTGGTCTTACCAGTGAGCAATATACTTCTCATCTTGCCATCCAGTACCCATGTTGCTGATTATCACATCCAGTATGCTTACCGCTCTTGTGGGAGTGGTACGTTGTTCCTGGGCATTTTGGTTTATGGATTCTATGAACTTTTGTCCTACAGTGTTGGAGCTAGTATAATGCTCCCCGTCTATGTCTGGGTATTTTCAGTCACCCAATATAATGTGGTTTGGAGAACTTGATATATTCATGTATTCCAACATAGGCCAGGTGCAGTTCCTGGTGTTGGGATGGTAGTCTGTAGCAGGCTATAAACTGGGAGGCAGTTTTAGCCACTGTTACTTGACCATGGCTAGTCCATGCTGCTTCTTGTTGTGGTACCAACATGGGGGTGTGGTTATCCTTGACAATTATTGCTAGTCACCCTCCTTTTGTAGCTTGTTCCATGTTTTGAGGCTGTACAGCACAGTATTAGGTGTAACCTGGTAGTGTTAGGGTGCTGTTCTGAGCCTTGACCCATTTTTCTGTTACAGCACAGATATCAACATTCTCCATACTGGGTGAGTTTAGACTGCATGCATCTTGCTGTTTAGACTTCTGGCATTGGGTAGCATTACATCTAGGTTCTTATCCCTTCTGATACCTATGGAGGTAGGTTTGTGTTTTGAGCCTTACGTATTCAGGGCACGCTGTGGGTAACAACAGCCTTTGCCAGTATCCATACGGCCTGCACTGATAGGTGCACGCCAGTCCTAGCAGGTGGAGCATCATGTCATGCTCAGCATGTCATCCCAGGCTGGCACACATTGGATCCCCTTTGACTAACTGCAATACTTCAGCCAATTATTGCAATTGATCATCTCATTGTCATATTGTGGCATGATGCTTGGTGAGGGTAGGATGTTAGTCACGGTCCTCAGGTGTGCATATAGTACATGGTGTTACATTACTTAACACATGGCATTCATGCCTCAGGTGGTGCTGCAGGGCTGCCTCTGTCGGATGCGCATATTACACTCCCTGTACATGTTTGTGAGCAGGTCATGTCATTTTAGGCATCCCTGTTATTATCTGAGTGAGTCAGAGGGGGTATCATTCCCAGGGTTCCTACTGAGCCAGTGTATGTGCTATGCGTTGCCTCTTTGCCAAGGCCAGGGCATACTGGGCATGCCTCCTTCTGCCTACTGGGGCAGGCTCAGGTTGTTCCTCCTCCGAGTCACACTCTGCCTGTGATGGCCTTGGCAATGGGGGGCTGTTTGGCCCAGCCCTATGCTGGTCCTGCTGTAGCTGTTTTCGCAAGATCATATTACGTAGCATAGCACATACCATGACAATTTGGGTACATGTAGTTGGTGTGTACTGCAAGGCTCCACCAGATGTGTCCAGACACCGGAACCGTGACTTGAGCAGCCCAAACACACGCTCTATTACATTACGTGTTTGTGCGTGTGCCTCATTATGGCGTTCCTGTTCAGGTGTGTGTGCGTTTCTGATGGATGTCATCAGCCACGGCTCCAGTGCATAACCTGCATCCCACACTAGGTGTCTGTGTGGGATGTCCCCATTGGCAAATGTCTGGTACAGCTGCGTCAAATGCCAGATGTGGGAATCATAGTAGCTCCCAGGGCAGCCAGCACACACATTCATTATTATGCCCTGGGCATCACACACGACCTGGCAGTTGATGGAGAGGAAGCCCTTGCGGTTAATGTAGGCCCTACCCCGCTCACCGGCTGGTGCTTTGATGCATATGTGCGTGCAGTCTATTGCACCCACTACCTCAGGGTATTCCGCTATTTGCTGGAAGAGACGCATATTGCTGGCCAATACCTCACGGGCATTGGGGAAATATACATGATCACCGACATGTGCTGTCATGGCATCCAGGAACTGGTGCAGTACCCTGGAGGCTGATGCCTGTGATATCCCCATCATATCACCAGTTGGTCTTTGGAAGGTACCTGTTGCTAGTATTCTTAGGCCAACACATACCTTGGTTTCCACTGGGATGGGTTCCCCTCTGTTGGTTCTGTGTGTGAGGTGTGGCCTGCACAGCTCAACTATTTGCTGCAGGAGCTCTCTGTCCACTCTATAGCTCTACTATCTCCAGCTCATGTAACCCGTGGTAGGTGACCCTGGGCCTGTACACTCTTCTCCGTCTCCTCACTGTGGGTTGTCTGGCACCATCTGCATTGTCACCACCCTCAGCAAGTCGCCTATGTCTCATTATGACAGCTATGGCAGCCCCTAACATTTCTGCTCTGAGTTTAGCTTTTTCAGTTTTCACTTCTAATAGCTTACTCCTGTCTTGCAGTGTCTCTTGAGAGAAACATTCTGCACTGCTGTTTGCAGAGTTTTAAGTGCTGGGCTGGGCTACTATTCTGCCTGTGTAATTGCCTGCTTCTAATTGTTTTCACCTGCTAGCTCCAGCAGTATTCCCTGCTAGCTTCCTACGAATTCTGTTGCTTCCTTTTTCCTTTCTGTTTCCTCAGGAGGAGCAGCGTGCATACCAGCAGAAACACGCTCACAGTGGCTTACACGCGCGCACACATGCTTACACGGTTCAGAATCTGCTTATTCGGGTTAAAACGCGTGCACACCAGCGCAAACAGTGTTAAACATCTAAAGTAAAAACCAAGGGTGAAGAGTGGAATAATCAACAAGTAATCCAGAAACCACTCCGACTCCAATAACTAAAGCCCAAAATTTATTCACAAATATTTACACAAATCCACAATAAAATAAAAAATACATCCAGGTCAAGCGCTTTCGTATTACACTTCATCAGAACAAATTCATCACCACAAACTCAGCCTTGTATAGTACACACAATTAACTCAATTAAGTAAAATCCTATTATTTAAAGAGACATAACAATATATATAAAATCTTACAAAAATCCTAAACAGCTTTAAAACAAGTGTGCGTTTTATAAAGTAATATCTAAACAGACAGAAAAATATATATATAATAATTTATTTAAAAAGTATATGTATAATATAATATAACCAGAACTTACCGTTTTAATGCCCTATATTTTAGTTCGTGTTTAATACTGACATGCTCATTTAATCCTGGTGTTTCACTAGCATTCAGTCTTAGTTGCCATTTGACTTCAGCCCTCAATAATTTATTATTCCAATCACCACCTCTAAAATCATGCTGTACCACCTCAACTATACCAAACTTAAAACTATGACAAGGGAACATCATAGGTTCATAGGTTCATAGGTTCATACTAGGCTATCTGCCCAAGGGCATTTATAAGCCTAGCCCATAGTTATGTGGCTTTCGCCACCCCTTTAGTTTGAATAAAAAACTATGCCTATCATTTTTCTGTGCCTCTGTCAAGCAGTGACACTGAAGTAATCCCTGGGGTATATCTGCGATCTCCTATCCATTGGTCAAGATTCCTCTTGAACTGAACAAGGCCAGCGAGGTGCTCTGCCTCACATGTACCGGGATTTTGTTCCACAGCATAGGGAGTCTCTGGGTGATGAATCTGTCCCTCCAGCACGTTCTATTTATAACCGTGTCAAGGTTTAAGTCTCCCGCCCTTGTGGTTCTGAGGGATCTAGATTTTTTGAGGTGAAGCATATTCATCAAATCTGGGTTTGACATGGCCTTATATGTCAGGCACAGGTCACCTCTGAGCAAGCGGTATGAGACTGAATAGAGCTGGAGTTCTTTCAGTCGGGCAGCATAAGACATATTTTTGAGACCCTTTATCCTTTTGGTGAGGAACTTTTGGGGCCTTTCAAGCTGCATCAGGTGTCTCGTCAGATACATTCCGAATGGGGCATTGTACTCAATCATAGGTCTAATGAGTGATGAGTACAGGGGGACGATGACCTCCCTTGATCTAGATGTGAATCCCTTCATGATCAGGTGGGCGATATAGAAGGTTTTCCTAACTACTTTAGCAACATGAGTGTCAAACGAAAAGCTACTGTCAACTTGGGTCCCCAGATCCCTGATGACTTTTTCTGTGCTCAGTGGATTGCCCCCTATATGGTAGCTAGGGGTAACCTTGTTTTTCCCGAAGGGTATGACTATGCATTTTTTGGCGTTTAACTTCAGGCCATGGCTCTGGCACCAGTTATCCGCTTCTGTGAGGCCTTTCTGGAGGATATCTGTGTCAGATGTGTTTTCGACTATGGCGCCCAGTTTGCAGTCATCTGCAAACTTTGTCAGCCATAACCCTCCTGTGTTTGCTTGTACTTCAGAAAAGTAGATGCCGAACAAGAGTGGACCCAGGACTGAGCCCTGTGGGACACCACTTGTGACAGGCTTTGAGTCTGACATGGCTCCAGCAACTCTGACCCTGTGGGTTCTGTCACTTAGCCAGTTTGCAACCCATCTTGTGATGTATGGGTTTACATTCAAGCTGATGAGTTTTTCGATGATACCTGAGTGGGGTATTGTGTCAAGGCCTTTGCCAGGTCGAGGTAGGCTGTATGGACTGCCTTTCCTCATCAATGGCCTTGGTGACTGTCTCGAAAAAAGTCAACCAAGTTTAAGAGGCAGGATCTGCCTTTGACAAAGCCAAACTGGGTTGGATCCAAAGTCTGCAAGTTCCCTATGTCTTTATTTATGAGTTCCATTATGATCCTCTCCATGGCTTTGCAGATAAGGCTTGTCAAGCTAATGGGGCGGTAATTTCCAGGGTCTGTGGAGGCACCCTTATGAAGTGGGACCACAGTCGTGCCACTCCTTGGAGTGCGTATCCTGAGGTGAGGCTAAGATTAAACAGCTGTCCTAACTGTGGGTTTAATTCCTCGTTGAGTTCATGAAGCACACAGCCGGGGACACCATCCGGTCCCATGGATGCTGTGTTTTTGCCTTAGTGAGGGCAGTTCTCACCTGGGCGTTGGAGATGTTTGGGGCTACAATCCTCTGGAATAGATATCTCTCCTTTTGGGGAAGAGGGGGGAGAAGTTTGCACTGAACCTGTCAGCCAGTATGTTAGCAATGTGTGTAGGTTCAGTAATTTTCACATCATTTTGAACTAATTCTGAGCATATCTGGGAGTTTCCTCCTAGGTTTCTAACATAGCTAAAGAAGGCCTTATGATTGTCTTTAGAGTCCTTGGCGATTTTTCTCTCAAAATTTGCCTTGGATGATTTTATGAGAGCTCTTAGTTTTTTACTTATAATGATCAAAGGTGTCTTACCTTTCAAGGATTTTGCTCTATCTTGTAGTAGCTTCCTCCTTTTGTTGTAGAGCTTGTTTATGGCTGGGGTCCACCAGACTGGACGCTTGCCTTTGGTACAGAGAGTCTTAGTTTTGTTTGGGATTGCCTGATCCATGCAGTCCTGTAGGTGCTGGTAGAAGACATTTGTAAGATGATATGTGTTTGACATCTGACATGTAACACTGACATATGTTTATATAGAGCATTTTTTTCATCTTTTCTCTTAATACTATAACAATGCTCATATATCCTTCTACTCAACTTCCTTTCAGTTTTACCTATATAAAATTGTCCACATTCTGAGCAAAGTGCTAGGTAAACCACCCCCATAGTATTGCAGGATCTGCTCATAAAGCTAACCTCTCTATTGTAAGGACCCACAGTAATTTTAGGGACATCAATAATAAACTTACAATAATCACAGGCCCCACATCTAGATGTTCCTTTCAACTTATTAGTATTACTAGAGTGATTATTTTCCAATAAATATTTTAAATTATTATTCATCCTGTATGTAAACAGGGGTTTTTCACCTATAGTTGTTAACAACTCCTTATTCCCTTTGAACATTACCCAATTATTTTTAATAATTCTCTGAACTTCCCCTGAAGTTTCACCATATGTTAAAATCATAGCTTGTGAGAAAGTATTGACCTCTTCTAACTTCTTAACTGGGATTTCCTCTTTCCATGATATGTGTCTGACATCTGACATGTAACACTGACCTCCAATGAACTGCATTTCTTTCTGCCATTCCCCCCTGTGATGTCACCTATCTCCTACTCTGTTCCTCCCCCTTATATAACTCTTACACTACTCAGAATGTGCTCATTTGCTATGTGACAGTGGAATTCAGTATCCTAACACTCATTTGCATCAGATTGCCTACTAATGCTTAGTTACATGTCTTAGACTCAGCTTCCCCCCTTAGCAACCACTAAACGGTGGCCATGTTGTTTTTGGTCTGCTGGTCCCTGCATTGTAAATCCATGTATTGCATAAGACCCACATTTGTGGGTTTATAACCTTAATTTTTATGTTTTATATAGCGCAGCCCGTTTGCGCGGGGCTGCACTGCGTTTCTCATATTTGTATCGGGGTCACTTGCCAATGGCCACATATTTGGCCATTGGCATGCTGCCTGACACATATGCACCCTTTATTTGGAGCTGACATGGCTCCATTGTGTTTTTTGCAGAAACGTACTCAGTTGTCAACTAAGTACATTTGTGCAGCTAAAACGGCTCTTACACGGGCTGCTTTGGGCTTCCTGGATCGCTAATCTACCTCATTTGCATGCTATTTGGCTGCAAGTGAGGTGATTAGCATATCCACGCCCACTCCGTGTAAGAGACGTTTTAGCTGGTGTCTTACACGGACTTTAGGGCTGTTCCTGGATCGCGAAGGCTGCATGGAGTCTTACACTACTCTTAGACTCCGTGCAAGCCTTCGTGAATCCTGCCCATTGTTCTTCCAGTTATTCATTTTTAAAGTATTGCCACTGTCCAGAAGTCCCTTAGTGATACAAAAAGGAAATAAAAGTGAAAGCCAGTTTTTGTTTCCTTATCACCTAAGATAGCACTCTAAAAGTTTTTAAAAATAATCCAAATGTAAAAAAGCCACAAATATCACAAGATAAATGCTCTGCCTAATAGCGAAGCAATTCCAAATATACAAAGATAGACAGAGCAAAACAATGCTGGGGCCAGGTCCATTAAAACCGTTTATTCCAAGTTCAAAAATATAAGTGCTTTCATATTTTTACAACTGCTTCATCAGATGTTCATTCTACAGCTAAGCAAGCTTAAATAAGCTCAAAAACACCCTTCCATCTTTCAAGCAAATCAATTAATGATTTAAAGAAAAACAAGTCTAATATTACCACATAAATGATGGTACTAACAAAAAAATATATATGTATACATACTCAATAATGATGCTCATATAAAAAGACAATACCAACATAAAAATCAACAATAAACAGCAGCATTGTAAGAATGTATATTAAACATGCATATATGAAAAATAAAATACTTATGTATATATATATATATATATATATATATATATATAAAATGACATGCATAAAAATGTGTATGCAGGCATACACCTATTCCGATGGAATGACAACCTATACCTACCTAAACAAAGGTCTAGCCTTCAATATAGGTTTCAGGGGGACCTTGTTGTTCAAACCTCTACCTACGTCAGCTCTCATCCTTACTATCCATCTTAACTCACTAACTTCTGTTCCATTTCTATGATCCCCTAACCACTCATTGAAAGGTGTTCTATCAGTGGCTAGAAATTTGAACTGGTGTGTATCATCATGGTCCATCACATGCTTAGCTAGAGCACTGGAGGCCATTCTGGTGTTAATATTGTCCAGATGTTCTCTCACCCTCTCTTTCAACCTCCTATCTGTCTTGGCTATGTAAGCTGACAATCATGTCACACAATACACTAAATAGACTACATGTTCTGTGTCACAATTGGTTGTAACCTTGAACACAAAGTTCCTACTCAGGTCAGGATGAAAAAATTGTCCAGAAGTATCAATATACTCACAGTAATTACAATTATTACAAGGTAGAGTGACCCCCCCATTTGTTCTCTCCTGGTATTAACACCTGGGGTCTTAGGGTAACACAATAATCTTTTCAAAGATTTCATATTTTTACAAACAAAACTGGGATTGGATACAACCACCTTACTAATGCCCTCATCAGCAGTAAGGATTGGCCAGTACTTCTTGTATACATCTGGTACAGGCCTTACATTACTGGAGTAAAGAACTGGTACCCTCTTAGTCTTTCTTCTCTCCAGAATTAAATCTCCCATCCACACTAGAAAAATAAGGTTGAGCTTCAGTACTTCTTAGTCCCTCAACATGCTTTAAAATGTGAGTGTGATTAGTGAACATTTCCAGGAGCAGGGTATTATATGTTTTGTCTGAATGTCTGATAAGATATTTTTGAAAAGACATAGTATGTACATGGGCAAAATATTATACATCTGTGGAATTATCTGTGGATTGCCAACTGGCTCTAAGATACAGGAAATCAAAATAAGGTAAGTTACTGCCATAAAGAGATCAATCACCAGTGGAGCCCCCCAGGGTTCTATGCTGGTACTTCTTTTGTTTGGTATTTGCTTCTCTGAAGATAAAGCCAACACCAAAGGGCTCTGGCTGAGTAAGTTTGCAGATTACTGCAAGCTAGTGACAGTCATTGAATCCCCAAACTAATTACCATCCCACAGGAAAGTTTGTCCCAAATAAATAACTGGTGCCAAAGTCACTGACTAAAACTAAATACCAAAAATGAATTATTGTATCCTTTGGGAAGTCATCTAGCCCAGGGAACATCTGGGAGTTGAGCCAAATGTTCAGGATATGGGAACTTATGTGGACAGTGACCTAACTTTCAACCAGCAAGTGTATATTATTGTAAGAAAGTCCTTCTGTATTGAAAAGCTTATAAACAAAAGGATTGTTTCTAGATATAGGGATGTCTTTGACCCCTTTAATCAGCCGTCATTTGGCCAGTCTTTGAGTATAATGCCTCTTTGCCATGTGTCTGTCAAGACACATGCAACAACTGAAACACCCTCAGAGATATCTAACTAAAAGGACAGAAGGCCTAAACAATATGTTTTACATGGACCGACTCACAGCCCTGCCACTGTAGTTGGTATCTTAAATACTGCTAAGAGGTGGCCTGTGCCTGGCATCCAAGGCATCCTCCGACCCAGTACTGATAAATTTCCTGCACAGCAGCAAGTCAAATGTCAACAGAAGTACTCATTCTAGGGATCTAAACCTCTTCTTCGACATCAACAGAATGGTTTAATGGGACAGGTATATCTCACACAGGGTACTACTACTCTGAAACAGACTCCCCATCCACAAAAGATATAATCCCTGTCCATATTCAAGTATAACTTTGGATCTATGGATTGGAAACAGACTGCCCCCTGCACTACTAATGGACAGAGACATTTTGTAAATGCTTTGTCTCATGCATGAGTAGCCTCTGTGGTATGATCCCAGTTATTCTCACTAGAGATAACATATAATTATTGACCATGGCATGAGAGAAAACAATCTGTAACCATATGGGATAGGTTAATTCAAGAACCACAAGGGAAACTAGCTAGGCTTACAATGGTCCACAGGGGCAGCTAGTCTAGCACTTACCTATGAACCTACACCATCTAATTTAGGAGATTTGTTATTTTTAACTTGTGTTACTGTATTTAGGATTTCCTTCAGTTTAATGATTATGGGAAGATTTTCCCTGTCTAAATTTGAAATTTTTGGTAACATTAGTTTAATTACAAAAAATTACAAAACAGAATTTCTGTACTAACAATTCCATTATTTTCATTCATTTTTATAATCATCTCTAAATGATATCTCTCCAACTTCTGTTTATTGGTCTTTTGTCTGTGTATCCTTGATTTCTTTGATATAATTAGATACTGCTGAAATCTTAGCTCTTGTTACTAGATTATGCATATCTTTATGAGTTATTGCATAAGCATCAGTCTTTCAAGAACTAGAACAGTCTTATAACCTAATATGTCTTGATATTTTGTTATTTAAAGAATTTATTTATTCTAGAAGGGATTTATCACGTTTCTGGAATTCTGTTTTGAGTTTTTGTAACTTACCTTGTATATCCAGAATTTCTTTTTCCCATTGCTTAACTATCCATAAATATAGTCTTTAAAAGCATCCCACACCATAAGTTTGTTTATATCACCTTCGTATTATGCCTTTCCAAAACATGTCAGTTCCTTTAGTGAACCATTTCTTAAGTTCTTCTCTAGTAACAAGATATGCTGGAATTTTAAAAGTGAATTCTAAACTCTTAAAATTAATTATTAATTTAAATGAGATAGCATCATGGTTTGAGTGTGGACATGACATTATTTTGAAATTGGAGATTCTAGAAGTGATATTCTGGGAGATGACTACTTTATCTATCCTTGAAATGTGCACAGTGTACATATTGTTATAATGAACCTAAATAATGAAATTATGTCTTCAGATACTAGATTTTGCCAGAGAGGTGCTACGAAAATAAATTTGGCCCTGTCTTACACTGCATTGTGGAAATTGGGGGTAAAGAAGGAAGACATAAAAGAGGCCTTTGTTTCAAGAGATTGAAAATGCATCCTCTGCTAAGGCTCTCTTGCAAAGAAATTTAGTCAATATCCCTGGGATATTGTGATTTTGTAAGGAAGCACAGAAAATAAAGTGAGCTTGAAAAAGTCTTCTTGGTTCAGCTTTCACTTGTGGAAAATGGGTGTACCTGCTCAGATGTTTTTGTGCAGACGAGATAGACCCAGAGGTGAGACTCCAGGCTACCATGGCTAACCTTCCCAAGGAATAAGAGTATATAACCACATATTTGTACATATTATGTACAGATAATTTGTTTTCTAACATTGTCTTTTTTTGAGAGATTAATAAACGTTTTTAGAGAACAGTTGGCATAATGGTTAAGGTACAAGGTTTGATCCTGACCTTTGACCAATGCCTGTTTGGAGTTTGCATGCTCTCCCAATGTCTCTGTGGGGATCCTCCCACCAATGGAAAAACATGCTAAGTGTTTCCATCTCAAACTCACCAATGAATGAAGCTGTGGGCAGTAGCACAGACTCTACATGGTGCCCTATAGTGGTGAAGAGTTGTACAGATCAACTGCTTTGGGCATCTACTGTGGTGCGCAGTATGCTCAAGGTAGGAGAACACAGATCACAGAATGCAGGGCTAGCCACTCGATAGTATAAAATATGTCTCTAGGTGATTCAGTTATGTGGACTAATGTCACCAAAATGGGCAGTGATAAGTGGGTTGAGGACGTGGCCTACTTCAACCCATGCTAAAGTGGGAGGGGTGTATGTCCCCTATTAGACAGTGTGTGCCCGCCATAAAGCCCAGCAGCCTTGGGTCAATAAACTACTGGCCATCCGTCTAGTTGCCCAGCCTGAGTTACATGGGATAACTCTGTGGAGCAAAAGATGGACATGGATGGCGCAGTGGTAGTGCTGTTGCCTCATAGCAAGAGGTTCTCTGGTTCGATTCTCAGCTGGGATGCCTTCTGTGTGGACTCTGTGTGTCCTCCCTGTGTTCATGTGGGTTTCCTCCCGGTGCTCCAGTTTCCTCCCACAATTCAAAGACATGCGTCTGGAGTTTCTCCCTGGGCCTCCACTGAAAATTGGCTTAATTTCAAGTCAGACTTTCCCGGTAAACAAATGTTAAATAAATAAATAAAATAAATAAATAAATACAACCAGTCAACTTGCAAAACATGAATTGAGAATTGCTACACATAATGTAGGTTCACTGACAGGATGCAGCTTGGCAGTGGATGACATGATGATACGGAGGAGGCTGGACATCCTATATATCCAATAGACAAGATGGAAGGGCACTGCAGGGAAGCCACTTGGTTTGGGACTCAGAGTCTACTACTCAAGAGGGGTCAGGCTAGAAATTGAGTGGGAATTGTGGTGAGACAGCCTATGGCCCACAGCAGGGTTGTGTTAGTGAGGAAAAGAGTGCATTCATAAAGCAGATGCAGGACTACTAGATAAAACAAGACAACATGAATTGGTGTTGATAATGGGTGACTTGAATGCACATATCGGGCCAGACAGAACAGGATATGAGGACTACCTGGGTGGGGCAACAGGAATAAAGAAGGAGAGGCTATTCTAGACTTCTGTCTGGCAAAAGGTTTGATAATAGCCAACACATGGCTCAGAGTGAGAGACAGTCACAAGATCACATACAAGACTGGGCAACATGCAACTCAGGTAGACTTCCTCCTAGTAAGGAAATGGCACTGGGGTAGAGTCAATGATTGCAAAGTCATCCCCAGTGAAACATTAGGCCCACAGCATAAACCACTGGTTGCTACAATCAACTGCAAGGAATGGTCACAGAAGGCTCTAAGGTCAACAGACACCAGGCTGAAGACCCGCAAGTTGTCTGGAGATAGAGTATAACAGTTCAAGGAATTACTCAGGGCTGTAGCACCCCAAGAACAGGAGGAAATAGGTGGAATTGAAGAAGAATGGCAGTGCCTCAAAACAGCATTTGTGAGGACTACAGAAAAGATATGTGGCCAAGCCTGGTATGGAAATAAGGTACAAAAGGAAAGCTCGTGGTGGAATGCAGAAGTGCAGGAAGTCATCAAAGGAAAAAGGAAAAAGTGGGAGATAGAAAAGACTTACCAGGTTAGGAAGGAATACTGGTTGGCTAACAAAGAAGCTAAGAAAAGTGTTGCAATAGCAAAGAGGGCATCATATGCACTCTACCAACTTCTGGAAAGTGACGCAGTAGGTGGCACAAAGAATCTATATCAGGTTGCAAGGCAAAAACAGAAAGATAAATGGAAGGAGTACTTCAATCAGCTTCAGAAGCTGTTTTTCCCAGAAACAGCCTACAGTAAGAGACGAAGACAAGCCCACCCTAGAAGAAGTAAAAGTAGCACTAAGAAAAATGAAATCATGGCAAACAGCAGGCTCAGATGAGGTCACAGCAGCTATCATAAAGATTCTGGGTGAGATGGGGAGAAATGGGTCCTTAGGCTACTCATAGCAGTGTGGAGAGAAAGGCATATTCCAGATGACATGCCAATGTACAAGAAAAAAGGGGACATCCACAACTGTGGGCAGTACAGAGGCATCAAACTCCTATCACATTCCATGAAAGTTCTGGCGAGGGTGATTGATAAATGGATTTGCAGAGTAGTAGAATGTAAGATGGGAGATGAGCATTCCATATTCAGATCAGGATGCAGTAAAACTGAACCAGTTTTTGCAGTGAGACAGTTGAGAAGAAGCTAGAGATGAGGAAAGAGTCCAACTGGGCATTCCTAGACTTGGAGAAAGCATATAACAAGGTCTCAAGAAAGCTGATCTGATTAGTACTGTTGTGGTTCGAAGTCCTGGAAACATTGGTAGAATTAGTGCAGGCTGTGTACAAGAACCCAATGGCTCAAGTACGAACAGTGTTCGGCCTCGCACAGGGGTTCTCAAAGAGAGTGGGTGTACACTAGGGTTCAGCTCTGAGCCCAGTGCTGCTCACAGTGGTGATGGACTACATTAGCAAACAGGTTGGAGGGGACAGAGCAATAAAGCTGCTGTATACAGATGATGTAGCATTACAGGCAGACTCTGAGCAAAAACTTCAGCAAAGGATAGGGGAATGGAATGCAAAAACTGAAGGCACATGGGATGAAACTAAGCACATGTAAGACAGTGGTAATGGCAGCAAACTGGGGAAATCAGAAGAAGCTAAGAACTGACATATCAGGGAAGACAGTGGAAAAAGTAAATAGCTCCAAGTATGTGGGAGGGGTGGTTGAAGAGAAGGGATCTCTGAATGAAGAGGTCAAAACTAGAATCAGAGGGGCTGCAGCCAACTGGTATAGATTCTCAGGTGTAGTATATGACAGAAGAATGTTAAAGAAGCTGAACAGTAAGGTGTACAATACAGTGGTGTGACCAGTACTACTGTATGGTACAGAAACCTGGGCAGTAAAGGCAGAGCAGATGAAGAAGCTAGAGGTGATGGAAATGATGTGCCTGAGAAGGGTGGTAGGATGCACACTGTGGGACAAATGAAGAAATGAGGACTTAGGAGCAGAAGCCAAAATAGTTCCAATTGCAGAAAAGATAAAAAAAAAACAGATTACGGTGGTTCAGACACATGTGCAGAAAATATGGGACAGACAAGAAGAAAGTAAGTGGAAGTGAGAGCATCCAGCAAAGAGGTGCATGGATTGTGTGAAAAAAGATCTGCAACAGTCAGGCATGAGTGTCAAAGAAGGCAGGAGTGTGGCAGTGATTCAAGAGAGATGGCGACAGGTAACAAGAAACCCCAACCCCATGTAGAAAATGGAAAAAAAGGGGGGGGGGCTGAGAATGATGATGATAATGATAAAAGCTTTCCTGAAACATATCATTTAAATAAAAGCAGGGATTAGGGAGGTACTGAAGATGGAAGAATTGTTTTATAAGTGTTTTTTGTTGAAAAGGGATACAGTACCCCCCTGCAACGGTATGAAAAGCAGCGCACTCAAAAGTTAATCCGTTCTTGAAGGAAGTTTGTTTTCTTCATCTAAAGTAATGTGATTTTGTTTTGAGTTTTATTGCATGCTTTATTAATCCATTTTTTCCTTCCAACTGTAAGGTGCATGGTAGCTCAAAGCTGAAAGTTTCTATGGAGCCGTGTATAATTTTTTTGGTTCAGAATGGTTTGCAAAGAGTTAATAATGTGTCAGTTTATCTAACTTTGCTGGAGCGACTCTGTCTTTGGTTTGAGCCAGAAGATTTGGCCTACTGCCAAATTCAATTAGGGATAATTGTATTTATGAATACATTTGAAAGATTCAATGCTATGGTATTAAAAAAGACTGCTCTGTTTCTATACCTGAAAAAAATCTCACTCCAGAGAGTGTGGCTTTCAGACTGAGAGAGATCCACATGTACGATTACTTGGATGACTGCTGCACCTAGGCATGACCAAAAGAACAGTTATTACACTATTTTAGTGTGATAATTCAATATCACCTTTTTCTTATGGTGAATGAAAAGAAGTTATATATTCTTCTGTCACAAGAAAAAAGTGTTTCTGGACCCATACTGACAATAATTCCACACAGTGTATTTGTTAATAGATGAGAGAGTACAGAACTTGGTGAAGTTCTTCGTGTTTCACTGTTGCAGTCATCACATTTGGGTTATCCCTGCCAGGGTAGCCCTCAGTTGGCCTGAATACCAGAGACTTAGTATTTCTGCATCGGTTGCTGTCGCTCCAGGACTGACGTCAGGTTGTCAGTGGTATACAATCAGGCAGCTGACGCCATTACATCAGTCTTTCTTGCCAAGGAGCCCAAAGCAGAAGCAGTTTGCACGAGTGCAGGTTGGCCGCTACCTGAGTTTTTCATTTCCGAATTGAAGTTAAAGTCTTCCAAAGATAAGTACCCTGTTGGGGATCCTTTTTTCTTGCTCTAACCAATGTCAGAAAAAGTTAACAAATGTCTCACCTGTGGAAAGCAAATACCACACCGAGACTTTCATTCTTACTGCATCACTTGTTTAGGCCCAGACCACAATGTCCCCCGCTGTTGCTTTTGTGCTTTGTTCAATGCCAGAACTATATGTCATTGGGCCCTTATTGTAGCTAAATATTTTCACTCTCAGTCCTTGAATTTCGATATGGCTTCGGTAAGCCATCCAACAACAGATCTTCCGAAAAAACATAAGGATAAAGACAGAGACAGACTGCACAGGTACAAGATTGCCAACGATGCTTCCGTAAAGCCAGTCGTCAGTTCTCCAGTCCTCAATGAGGCGCTTTCGCAGCCCCTGATGCCCGCTTCTGTGGATTCACAGGCTGGTACCGAGACCCTTTCAAAGTCCAGTATGCTGTGAGACTCTTCTTCGACTAAGGATCCTGCGGATGTCTCTACCTTGGATGGGTCTGGAGCCGCTGAGCAGGCACCGGCTTCTGAGGAAGTACTTCGCACTACCGATACTTGTCACAGACTGACGACGACTTTTGCATCTACAGTTCTTTCGAAAACAACCGAGTTTCTAAGGCCCAGGGTATGAACCACACCCAGAAAAACAACAACCCAAGCTCAGGCACCTGCTTACTTGCCTCAGTCTAAAATGCTTAAAATGGCAGAAGACCTTATAATGCTTATCAGGGGAAGCCAAGCTACCCCTTCCAAAAGAAAAAGAGACTTGTCCCCAGTAGTTTTATCTGAACAGGAGTCCGATGACGCTGATGCATCTGAATATGAAGATATGCAACCCCTGTCTGCTTATGAGGATTCTGATGCAGAGGAATCCATCCTTTCAGCCTCTCCACCCGAGAACTTTTCCTTTGGGGAAACCTACATTCTTTAAGGGAGCATTTCCAATGGGAATGTCAGGACCATCCTCAGTCAAAAAAGAGACTCAGGGAATTCTTAGATCTTCCACAGCATAGACCTCTGGCCATTCCTCCTGTCCTGGATATTGTGGATGATGTTTTTATGGAATCCAGTCTGACCCCTGACACCCTCCCTCCTACTCCCAACCTGACAGGTACTATAGAGTCCCTGACTCTCACAAATTTCTTTTCAAAAATCCAACTGCTGACCCCCAAGGTCATCTCTCAGGGACCTAAGGGAATCAAAGCAACTTCAGCTAAGAATCCCACCCCTTCAGATAGGGATTCCCGAGCATTAGACAGATGGGGTAAAAAAGTATACACCTCTGCTACTCTTGCTATTAGAGCATTAAATTGTCAGTTTCATATGCTGAAATAGCAACATACCATTGAACTCCTCAACAAAAAATATCTTCTTTCCCTGCTTGTGCAGAAAATAAAGAGTTACAAGAGTTGATGCATTCTGCAAGACAAGTAACTAAGCACACCTTACAATGTGGTTTTGACGCCCTAGAAACATCTTACAGGGCAGCAGTCACTGGTTCTGTCCTTAGAAGGCATGCTTGGCTTAAGGAACAGACCTTGCCAGATCATCTCAAATCCAAATTATTGGATGCACCCTTGCACAAAGACAACTTATTTGGCACCAAGGTAGAAGAGGTCTTAAAAAAGATGGAAGAAAAAGCTAACTCTATGCAGACAGTTAAAGACTTCTTATAGGTCCAGCCACCAAGGTTCTGTAGGCATTGCCTCTCCAAGCACTGGTCCTTTCCTGCCCCCTCCAGGTCAGCTCAGCCCAGACCAAGGGGAAGCAGGCCCCCCAGACCGCAGCCCCAGGGAATGCAGAAATCTAAGCAATGGAGTTCCTCCTCTTCAAAACCAGGGAATGCAAAGCCACCCGCTTATGGTAAGAACTTACAATGACTTTGCACCTCCACCCCCTCCCTCTGGCCACCTGCTCTTGTCCCTAGGAGGAAATCCTGAGACCAGTTTCACTGAAACCTAGTCTCCCTATATCATTTGCACTAGAGTCTTGATCTCCTTTATGACTGTCTGTTCACCACAAACCTTTTCTTCTCTTTCCACATTGGCTGTTATTCCTTTGCTACCTATCACATTCCATTACCCCTGCCATCTGTAAGAGTTCTGTCTCCATTCCACCATTCCCAGACTTCCTCACTGTCTATACGGTTTGCCTTCCACTTGTGGTATATTCTTGTTCTTCCCCATCCCTCTATACACCTCTCCACTGTTCTGACTCTTGTGCAGTCTGCCTTTCTTGTCTAGCTGAGTGTCCCTCACTGACCACTTCCCCAGCTCACCTTCTGATGTTGGTTCCTGTTTGACCAGCTCTGCCTGAATTGACCCTGAATCACATGCCCATAATCTTTGCATCTCTCTGTTCACAGATTTCCTTCACCTTGCTTTGTCTTTCATGGCTATATTTTCATCTTTTCCCTTCACTGTACTCTGGGCCACCCCACTTGTCTGTACTCATCTGACAACCTCCGTCCATGTTAACTAATTTTCTCCCCATTACTTTTCCTACACCATCCTGTCTACAGACCCTATGTTTCCTCCATATCTGGAGTGATCTACACTGATACATTGCTTGTTATGCCTAATTCTGAAGGGTCGTATACTTGAAGCATTTGAGCTAACTTTTGTTATGTTTCTCTGTTGCTTAACCTGTTAATTGTATGTTACCCTCAACTGCTGCTTAACCATTATACCTCTTATTATTGTTCCTTTTTGTACTCACAAATCTCTCCCTCTTTGTATTTTCTCCAGCACTCCAGCCTTCTCTACCTATTTTGTTTTGCTTACCGGCCCTGCCTTCCTGCACATTCCAAGACCAGTCCAAAAATATCAATCTCACCTTGCTTTGCCACATTTCCCAACAGGAAAGGTCATAACTCCTCTCAGAAGTGACCTCAAAGGAATTAAAGAAAGTATGTTATACAATGTTACACCTTTAATTTATATGTGACATTGCTGTACTTTATTACTAGGAGCTAGTTTAGGAACTTGACTGGAATAGCCAGCAGCCATACCTTTCTTACTGTAAACCCCCCTCCATACCTGCCTTATCCCTGCCTCCTACTCCCTATTCTTGAGCCTTATTTCTGCCCTACACATTTCTACCTCCTTTAGTCGCTCCACTCTCCACTTTCACAGGATTTGTCCACTACATGGCAGTCTTCAACCACCATTAATCTCCCTTCCCTCTCTCCTTCTCACTCACTTTTATATGTCTATTCCTACTCTTATTCTTTAACTGCTTAGCAATTCTACTTACCTCTGAAATTACTCAAATCCTTTCCCTTATAACACCCCCCTAAACATCCCTCTAACTACCCTGCTTACCTTCCTCTATACTTACCTTCACTATACTAATTGTTTTTCTCACTGCCCTGCTGCCTTCTTTCCTTGGGTCTACCCGCTCCGTTCGCCCTGCGGGCTCACTCTGCTCCCCTACCCTACCCCCAAATCCCACCCACCCCTGGGGTCCTAACCATAAACCTCCAGTGGCCACACCCCCATTCCTCTACAACCAATCCCATCCTACTACTCATTAAGTGCTAATTACCCTAGCTCACCACTTATAGATACTCATTACATCACTAAATACTTAGTCAATTTACAAACTCAATATCCCAACTTACTACAATACCTTGCAGAACCTCCCCACTATTATCCTCTTTAATATACCTTACCCCAATTACTTATTTACCTAACCGTGCACTATGACCATTACACCCAAATACAAATACCCAATACTATTCCTCTTAATTGCCCTCCTACACAAGCAACTGGGCCACCATTACCAGTGACCGCTGGGTCCTCAACATAGTGTCCCAGGGATACAAATTTTATTTCCACACTCTGCCAACCCCAAAAGGGTTCCCAGATCTTCCCCTAAACCAGTGGACAGAGGCCAAAAAGCAAGTCCTTTCCCTGCTCTCTATGCAGGCAATAGAGTATGTTCCTGCAGAACCAAGGTTTCTACTCCAGACTCTTCCTGGTACCCAGAAAAGAGGGCACATTGCACCCCATCCTCGATCTATCCATTCTAAACACCTTTCTGGTGATACCAAAATTCAGAATGCTCACCCTCCAGCAGCTTCTACCTATGCTTTCCAAGGATGCTTGGTTAGCCACCCTAGACCTAAAAGAGGCCTACCTACACATCCCAGTCACAGAATCATGCAGGAAATATCTACGTTTCAGGGCAGGATCACTGCACTTTCAGTTTTCTGCACTTCCCATTGGCTTATCCTCTGCTCCCAGAGTTTTCACAAAATGTCTGGCTCCCACCATTGCTTTTTGCAGACAAAGAAATATTCAAATTTACCCATACTTAGACGATTGCCTGATTCAGGCAGACAGTCAGGAAAAGCTGCTAAAGCACCTGACCTTTGTAAAGGGCCTACTGACCTCCCTGGGGTATACTAGTAATGAAAAGAAATCCAAACTAGTACCCACACAAAAAATTGTATTCCTGGGAGCAAGCCTGGACAGAGCATCCCAGATGGCATTCCTTACACTAGAAAAACAGTCCTACCTGACAGCCTACTTCTCTCAACTAGCCACCAGGACCCAGTTATCCGCAAGGAAAATCTTGCAAGCTCTAGGGCTCATGGCTTCTTGCATTCTACTCATTCCATATGCCAGACTGCATATGAGGAAACTACAATGGTACCTAAAAAGCCTTTGGTGTCAGCACTCTTATACCAATGATACCTTGTCTAAGGAAAGATCTTCTTTGGTGGGCAGCAGCATGCTACCACAACAAGGGACTTCCCTTCTCACAACCCCATGCCACCCAGGCCCACACCACAGATGCATCAGACTATGCCTGGGGTGCATACCTGGATGGCAGGTGCATTCAGGGCCAATGGAGCCCAAATCAAATACATCTGCACATCAACAAAAAAGAGATGTTAGCTGTTCAGCACACCCTGACAGCTTTCAGACCCCTACTCTCCCCAGGGCCTCTACTGATCAAAACAGACAACACCACAGTGATGTGGTATATCAACAAGTAGGGAGGGATTCACTCTTATCCTCTGTGCAGGCTCGCCATGACCCTTTGGCACATGACCTCAGCCATGCAATTCCTGCCAGGCTCTCTAAACTCTCTGGCAGACAACTTAAGCAAAAACCTGCTAGATCCACATGAGTGGCAGCTAGACCAAAGAACCTTCACCCTTGTGACCCAGAAATGGGGCACCCTGAAGGTCGACCTCTTTGCCTCCCACTCCAATCATCAGCTTAGCAAATCCTGCACCAGGGAACCTCACAGCAAGGCCTGGAAAGTGGCTGCTCTATACTTCCAGTGTGTAAACCTCTCAGTCTATGCCTTTTCCCCCTCTACCACTCATGTTAAGGGTACTGCTCAAAATAAGGGTGGAAAAACCGAGGTCAATCCTGATTACCCCACACCATCACTGGTACCCACTGCTGCGCAGCCTGTCACCCCTGCCACTATGGCACCTACCTCAGATCCCAACACTCCTGACCCAGAGGAATAGAGAATTCATGCATCCCCAACTGCAGATCCTCAGTCTGGCAGCCTGACTTATTCCCTGACCTCTCCTCAAGTTGCCAGTCTAAGCAAACAAGTTCTAGATGTTATATGTGAGGCTAGGTGCCCCAGCACTAGAAAGTCTTATGCTGACTAGTGGAAAAGGTTTTGGGGAGCTGGAACGGCACAGCCCTCCCTACCTCTCATCCTGGATTACCTGCAAACCTACTACACAGGGGTCTATCCTTCTCTTCTATTAAAATTCATGCCTCTGCCATCTCTGCTCATTTCAGCACAGGGCCACCTCTTTTCTCACACCTTCTCATCAAACAGTTCCTAAGAGGGGCTAACAACTTGAGGCCAGCCAGAAGAGCTCCTACCCCAGTTTGGTACCTAAACTTTGTGTTGGAAAAGCTCACCCTGCCCCCCTTTGAACCTGCAGCTTCAGCTGAGTTAAATTTTTCTCTTGGAATACATCCTTGCTTCTGACCATCACTTCAGCTAAGAAGAGTATCAGAGCTACAAGCACTTATGGCTGTAGAGCCCTTCATCATTTTCCACGCTGACAGGGTTTCCCTCGGGACTAACCCATCCTTCATGCCAAAAGTGGTGTCCAGTGTGGCTCTCAGCCAATCCATTCATTTGCCCACCTTTTTCCCTAACCCACAAAACAAGGGGGAGAGGAATCTGCACTCTCTAGATGTGCACAGATAGCTCAGATTCTACCTAGACAGGACTAAATCTTTTAGAAAAACTGATCAATTGCTAGTCAGCTTTGCTGCAGGAGCAGAGGGCAAGGCCATATCCAAACAAACAATTTCCAAATGGATAGCACACTGCATCCATTTCTGCTACAAATGGCACGGGAAACCTCCCCCCAAGGGGGTCAGAACACATTCCACCACAATAACCTCCACCTCTGCAGCTTTCCTCAGAGGGGTTCCCACCAAGGACATCGTGGAGGCTGCAACATGAACATCTTTTCATACCTGCACCAAGCATTACCACCTGCCTATCTTCTCAAAATTCAGGGAAGGCTTTGCCACCACAGTCTTGCAGGGTATCCTAGCCAGCCCCCAGTCTTCTTGACTGCCTCCACCCTTTTCTTCAGCTTTGGGAATCAACCCAAATGTGATGACTGCAACAGTGAAACACGAAGAACATAGTACAGTTGTATACACTTACCATAAATGTAGATGTTCGAGTGTATTCACTGTTGCAGTCCTGGTTTCCTTCCCTCCACCCCCCTTGTCTTCTCTCTCTCTCTTCTTACAAGGAATTTCTGGTATTTACTTTCTACTCGTGGTGTTCTTCCACCATAACCTAGCTCCCTATTGGGAGCTCCTGACAGGGCAATAAAATCTGATGTAATGGCATTGGCTGCCTGATTTTATACCACTGACGACCTGACGTCAGTCCTGGAGCAACAGCAACTTTACCAGAAATACTAAGCCTCTGGTATTCAGGCCGACTGAGGGCTACCCTGGCAGGGATAACCCAAATGTGATGACTGCAACAGTGTATACACTCGAACATCTACATTTATGGTAAGTGTACACAACTGTACTTTCCCATCTCAGTGGTCTGCAGATCAGTCCAGACAATATCCAGGCTTCTCTCAATTCTGGGGAATATGTCAGTTAGTGTAGTTATGTTGTGGAATGGCAGGCTTCATGTCGAAAGTTTCCGCATTATTAATTGCCTTTGAAACTACTTGGACCTCTATTATATTGTTTCTTTTGATTATGGCTCTGGTCATGGAGTTGGATAGTACCCATTCATCCAGCTGAATTATGCTGACCTTTTATACTTGTTATTTCATCTCAAATGCTGATGATGGATGCCATGGATTCATGCTGTGGGATTGTGCCTGGTCTCTTAGGTTAGTGGATCCTGTTCCCTTCAAGGTGGAACTGCACATCAATCTTAAAGTTGCTTACTGGAACTGTAGTGTTCTGGGCATTTAAAAAGTAGTCTGTATCCAGTTTCTTGATGACTGGATGGGAGATAGGAAATTCACCTCGGGGATCACATCAGTCGCCCTGCTAGACAGGGGTCCAGGGAAGTAAATATTGTGGGAAGAAATATCCAGGGAATTGTTATGGCTAGGCTTGTATAGGCCCTAGGGCCGATAGCTTAGTACCAACCTATGAACCTATGATTCTTGACCAACTTCTTAGGCACAGCATAATCTCCTCCTCAACATTTCCATTTGGGTGGCACCTTGATTTGATGTGTAAATAAGAAGACAGTAACTCTACTTGATCTGCCCTTTTAAGTGACTTAGTATTATACATCTTGTTCATCTTTACCTTCCACCTCACTTTTTATCCAACAGTTCAATGCCCTCTTGACTGCCTCTGTGCATTTTCTAATTCCCATTCCAGCAGTCCATTCCATGGTGTACAACCATTACAGTGAAAAAGTACTTTCAGAGATCGTCTCTAAAAATTTCATGCATAACCTCTTTACATATTCCAGATATAATATGCAATAAAATTATTCGCCTATCATTTCTGGAATAAAGTGAGAAGATATGTAGTTCCTTGAGCCTCTAGTTATAATCTTTCTTCTCCATCCCATTGATGTTCCCAGTAGCTTTCATTTGAATTCTTTCCAGCAACTTGATGCCCGTTTCCTTGAATGACTTCCAGAACTGTACTCAGTACTCATGGTATCATCCAAACAAGACCTTGATGAGTGGATGCATTATCTGTTTGCTTCCGGAATATATACCCCAAAGATACATTCCACAATTCTGTTAGCTGTTGCCACATCCCTCTCACTCTGGTCCTACTTGTCCAGTCCAGATATGATCAACACCCCCAGATCCTTTCCGTGCTCTGTTGCAATCAGTTTCTCTTCTCTCAGCTGATACTTCACACCGGATTGATATAGCCTAAGTGCAGTACTTTTCATTTGTTTGCACTGAACCACAGCTACCACATTTCTGTCCAGTTATATAGCCTTTTCAAATTCTTTGTTAGCCCCCCCCACACACACACACACACACGTCACTGCTGTACCTATCTTTGTATTAGCATAGAGGTGGAACCTGATCTTTCTTTTTTGTGTGTGTGTCTTCCTCATAGCCTTCTCCACATCCATGAGTATTCCATCTCTGACCCTTTTCCATTCCTTAGTTACTCCATTTATTTTGGTCCCAGTATCCTGGCTCATTCGTGACCACCACATAATACCCTCTTCAACATTTCCATTTAATATCTTTGTCATTTTATTTGTACCCTTACCCTAAAGCATAAAGTGATAATGTCTTTATCTGGATAGCCAAGACACCCTCTGCATTGAGAAGTCTGTAATTTGTGGTACTGTCCTTCACCAGTTCACTGAACCTCTCATGGTTCAAGACTTCAGTTAACTCCTGTTTTCTCTCTCTCTGAACCAAATTCTGTAATCTCTGTTCTTGGTAGATTCAAATCTTTCATGACTTTTACCCTCTTCCTCCTACTTGACTCATTTATTCTCTCCTTTGGTCTCATTCTTCCTGTTTTTTGTATTTGTTAGATAACATACTGTATCATTCTACCAGCTCTCACCCTTCCTCTACTTTAAGTACTTGGACAGGTAACCTAATTTTCAGTCTTGGCTGTACCCTTACCACATGTCAGGCTTGGTGTAATTTTTCCTCTCTGACCTCACATCTGATGCCCTCCATTATATAGATTGCTATTCCACCCTCATATCCCCCATCTCTCTCACTTATGAACAGCCTATATTCCAGCATCTATATATCCTGCCCCACTTATCATTTGCTCATGATACTGGCAGTGACAACACTCCCCATTACATCACTGCTTGCAACTTCCTATCCAGACTGTTTTCATTGCAAAATAAAACTACCCAGCCAGGGTCAGTCACCCTTGTTTTTCCTCTGCTGTGTTCAGCATTTCTCTTTACTGTCTTTTTACTGTCTAAATACTTCTCCCCTTCTTTTGCTACTATTACCTTCCCCTTCCATTTTAGCTTAAAGGTGCAATCACTGAGCTGTATTTTTTCATCCCATCACTGTGCACTACTGCCTCGGAGTAAGATAAAGCCTATCCCCTGTATAGAATTACTCTCCCTACCATGTTTCTCTTCTCCATCCTTGTTCCAGTACTAAGCCTTTCTTCCTTGTCCATTGCCACAGCTGTCATACTCCCTAATCCTTATCTTCCTTTGTGTGCTGGCTGCTAGTGTATGTAACATTTGTTAGGTTGATGCCAGCAACCCTCCTTCTCTCTATGACAGCAGCCTGGCTCTCTTTGCTTCCACCTTAACTGTCTCTTCTGACAGATTATTGGTGTCCATATGTACTACAAGATTTCCATATGTATATATTCTGTTTACCTCTTTCCATCTTTACTCTAAGCCCTGAGACCAGTTTCACTGAAACCTAGTCTCCCTATATCATTTGCACTAGAGTCTTGATCTCCTTTATGACTGTCTGTTCACCACAAACCTTTTCTTCTCTTTCCACATTGGCTGTTATTCCTTTGCTACCTATCACATTCCATTACCCCTGCCATCTGTAAGAGTTCTGTCTCCACTTCCACCATTCCCAGACTTCCCCACTGTCTATACGGTTTGCCTTCCACTTGTGGTATATTCTTGTTCTTCCCCATCCCTCTATACACCTCTCCACTGTTCTGACTCTTGTGCAGTCTGCCTTTCTTGTCTAGCTGAGTGTCCCTCACTGACCACTTCCCCAGCTCACCTTCTGATGTTGGTTCCTGTTTGACCAGCTCTGCCTGAATTGACCCTGAATCACATGCCCATAATCTTTGCATCTCTATGTTCACAGATTTCCTTCACCTTGCTTTGTCTTTCATGGCTATATTTTCATCTTTTCCCTTCACTGTACTCTGGGCCACCCCACTTGTCTGTACTCATCTGACAACCTCCGTCCATGTTAACTAATTTTCTCCCCATTACTTTTCCTACACCATCCTGTCTACAGACCCTATGTTTCCTCCATATCTGGAGTGATCTGCACTGATACATTGCATGTTATGCCTAATTCCGAAGGGTCTTATACTTGAAGCATTTGAGCTAACTTTTGTTATGTTTCTCTGTTGCTTAACCTGTTAATTGTATGTTACCCTCAACTGCTGCTTAACCATTATACCTCTTATTATTGTTCCTTTTTGTACTCACAAATCTCTCCCTCTTTGTATTTTCTCCAGCACTCCAGCCTTCTCTACCTATTTTGTTTTGCTTACCGGCCCTGCCTTCCTGCACATTCCAAGACCAGTCCAAAAATATCAATCTCACCTTGCTTTGCCACATTTCCCAACAGGAAAGGTCATAACTCCTCTCAGAAGTGACCTCAAAGGAATTAAAGAAAGTATGTTATACAATGTTACACCTTTAATTTATATGTGACATTGCTGTACTTTATTACTAGGAGCTAGTTTAGGAACTTGCCTGGAATAGCCAGCAGCCATACCCTTCTTACTGTAAACCCCCCTCCATACCTGCCTTATCCCTGCCTCCTACTCCCTATTCTTGAGCCTTAATTCTGCCCTACACATTTCTACCTCCTTTAGTCGCTCCACTCTCCACTTTCACAGGATTTGTCCACTACATGGCAGTCTTCAACCACCATTAATCTCCCTTCCCTCTCTCCTTCTCACTCACTTTTATATGTCTATTCCTACTCTTATTCTTTAACTGCTTAACAATTCTACCTACCTCTGAAATTACTCAAATCCTTTCCCTTATAACACCTCCCTAAACATCCCTCTAACTACCCTGCTTACCTTCCTCTATACTTACCTTCACTATACTAATTGTTTTTCTCACTGCCCTGCTGCCTTCTTTCCTTGGGTCTACCCGCTCCATTCGCCCTGCGGGCTCACTCTGCTCCCCTACCCTACCCCCAAATCCCACCCACCCCTGGGGTCCTAACCATAAACCTCCAGTGGCCACACCACCATTCCTATACAACCAATCCCATCCTACTACTCATTAAGTGCTAATTACCCTAGCTCACCACTTATAGATACTCATTACATCACTAAATACTTAGTCAATTTACAAACTCAATATCCCAACTTACTACAATACCTTGCAGAACCTCCCCACTATCATCCTCTTTAATATACCTTACCCCCAATTACTTATTTACCTAACCGTGCACTATGACCATTACACCCAAATACAAATACCCAATACTATTCCTCTTAATTGCCCTCCTGCCTTTACTATCTATAACCTATGTCCTAACTAATTATGAACATCTAACCTTGACTAACTTCAACCAGTCCTTTAAACAATCAACCCTGACAGACCTACCACCATACCTAAACTACATTAATATTACCTCTACACCCTCCAATTTAGTGCCAAAGTTTCATTGTTTAGTCCACATTAACTATAACCAACCCATGAAAACAAAATATACACCCTGTAAATTCCTAAATATCATACACAGGATTAAAAATGCTAAACTTTTTTTGGTGACATCCATCCCAACCCTGGCCCCAACACCACAACCACCACTAACCCACCTAAACCAAATCCCTCTACTTCTTGAACCGTCACTAAAGCATCAAACTCTCTCCTTATAGCTCACCTCAATATATAGAGCCTAAACTATAAATTTGCCCAACTACATGCCCTTTTAGATGTTCACTCCTTTGACATCCTTTGCCTAACAGAAACATGGTTAAAACCTGCAGCACAGGACAATGAAATCACCCCACCAGGATACAATATCCTGAGATTAGATCGAACAACCAAAAAGGGTGGGGGTGTAGCAATATTATATAAGGCAGAGTTGCAAGTAACACCAATAAATGTGCAACCACATTCTATTAGCAGCACTGAAATCCTTATTTCTAAACTCCAAATCAACACCTATAAATCCATCTGTATAATATGTGCCTACCTCCCTCCAGGTAACAATATAAACACCCTTGAAAATATTCTTTCCTGACTTTCAACTAACTACCCACAAGAAACCATTGTCCTGGGTGACTTTAATATTGACTGGAATACCTGCATCTCAGCCAACCAGTCTACCCACATAAACCTCTATGGTTTTTCCCAAACTATAACCTCCCCCACCAAGATCCATAAACCTAACAACAAAGAAACTACTCTTGACTGGATACTGATAAATAGTCACCCCCTCTCTCATGAAGTAGGAATCCTTCCTGATGATGTCAGTGATCACTCACTGACCTACATAATTAGGCAAAAGATCAGTGCTCATAAACCAACCTTATATAAAACCATTCGAACCAATAAAAACTTTAACCCTATTAACTTCCAAACTGAACTGAAAGCATGTGACTGGTAACCCCTAAGACACCTCCAATTAGACAAAGCAGTATCCTACTTTAATGCCAAATTCTTAGAAATTCTGGACTATCATGCCCCATCCCGCTCAGTGAGAAATAGGACTAAAACTGTTCCATGGCTAACAAAAGAGACAAGGCACAAAATTATACTAAGAAATAAAATCTGGACCAAATAGCGAGCAACTAAAAACCCAGCTGATCATCTAACATTTAGACAGCTGAGAAATGCTACCAAAAAATCTATACTTCTAGATAAAAGAAACTTCTACCACAACAACCAGCATACCCACCAATACAAACCTCAAAAGTTCTGGGCAGGCATAAACAGACTCCTCCACCCAGGTCAGACCAAAACTCCCACCCCACAGGATCCACCTATGAAACTCCTAAGCATATTACAAATGCCTTTAATACCTTTTTACTGATGCAGTCCAAACTCTTGCCAATTCACTATCTCCTGTTAGTACAATTTTGTCATCCTCCTTGACTACTTTAACCCCCTCATTTCATTTACAACCAGTCCCTACAGCCCTCAACTACACTCTTCTTCATAAACTAAAACCTTGCACCCCCTCAGCTGACCTTCTACCAGCAGAATATCTACAGAAAGCTGCAGCAGTAGTAGCCTTTCCTATTTCCATCCTTATAAATAGAACCATTACTGAAGGAACGATCCCATCTATCTGGAAAGTCTCCCACATTATCCCACTGCACAAAAGGGTTAACTCAACTGAACTCTCATAACTACCGCCCAATAGCTCTAACTCTTCTCTTTAGCCAAAATTATGGAAAAATGTATCCACCACCAACTACTAGACCACCTACTGCAAAATAACTTACTAGCTAACGGTCAGCACGGCTTTAGGCCTCACCATAGTACCACCACAGCACTCTTATCCTTTTCTGACTGTATTAACAATAACCGAAACAACAATACTCTATCCTCAGCACTCTTTATTGACCTATCAAAAGCCTTTGATATGGTCAACCATCAACTTCTTTTGAATATACTTAAGTCTCTCTCACTAGATACACAGGCTCTACAATGGTTTAAATCCTACCTTGAAAATAGGCAACAGACTGTGCTTTGGGAAAATAATCTATCCTCTCACCTTCCTATTACCATGGGAGTCCCTCAAGGTTCTATTCTGGGCCCTCTCCTTTTCTCAGTTTTCATCAATGGTCTTTATCTAATCATTCCTCAAGCTACATGTATCCAATATGCTGATGACTCCACACTAATATGCTCGGCTACCTCTGCACCTCAACTCTAGGCCATCACCCAAACAGTGCTTAACAGAGTAGAAATCTGTTTCTTACAGCATAGCCTCCTCCTGAATCCTAAAAAGACAAAACTACTACTCTTCACTCCCACACAAAGGTCCCCCCAATTGACTTCACAGTTATGTCCAATGATGGCATTGTTATATCTCCCGACCCAACTACCAAGCTCTTAGGGGTAACAATAGACCATAATCTTACCTTTGACACACATATTAACACAACAATAAAAATAGTAAACAAAAAATTAGGCTCCCTCTATAGGATTAAACCCTTCCTTACTCCAACAGCTAGAACAACTACTGCCCACACCCATCTAATTTCTACCCTCCTCTACACCTCTCCCATCTATACTAACCTATCAAGAAACAACCTTAACAAACTAGCTACCTCCTACAACAATATTGCCAGATTTGCTACTGGTTCCTCATTTAGAAATCACCACTGTCAAAACCTAAAGCAACTAGGATGGCTAGAACTTTGTAATCAACTTCAGATTCAACAACTTATTATTGCCCATAAGATCCTCTATCTTTGTAAAAATACTCCTATACTTACTAGCCTTCTAACCCCCTACATTAATTTGACAACCCTTCACTCAGCCAATAAAGTACTAGTATCTACAGTCAAATCCCAAAATAAAGCCGGTGATTCTCTGTTCGCCAGCACTGTTGGCAAATCCTGGAACCTGCTTCCCAAGGAACTCTCATATCTCTCCTCAGTGAAACTGTTCAAAAAACAACTCAGAGAATACCTTAGTAGCCAATGGTTATGCCCATGTAGTAACCCAGACTAATCTTTCCACCACTTTCTCTGAACCCTACCTACATGACCATTTGCAATTTAATTCCAACTCTCTCTATGCCTTAGAAAGTAGACCTACCTATACTAATTTTAATCTTTATAACTTTCTCTTACATATGATCCTCTTCTAATTATGTACTTGCATAGTTTGCTGCTTGCAGCATTAACTTGCTATCACATATAAATATATATATATAGACATTCTTTATATTTCTTATTACATGCTACCTTAAAGTTGCTATGTTACTATAGGATAATTGGAATGACTCACTGATAAATATTGTACCTGGAGCTGCTATATTAGTTAATGTGCTTTTCATTTCTCTTTCTTATGGTGTGCCACTTTAAATTTGTTTGTTGTTCAATCTCTTTCTTATTATCTGCTACTTTAATAGTAATATTTGTCTATAAAACATTTGTATTCTTCACCTTAAAATAGTACTGTACCTAAGTTTGTTACAATTTTACTTATCTGTACCTGTAGTTGCTAATATTTTGCTTATGTGGAGCTTTTCTCCCTGGGCTTCTACTGAAAATGGACATATATCCAGTTAGACTAGCACGGTCAACAAATGTAAAATAAAATAAATAAATAAATACAGGTCCTCTGTGCCCTTTCAAGTTTGACTAGCTTGTCCACTAACATCTCCATCTCCCATATTCTGTTATGAAGCTGCAGCATTATCCTGCACACATGCTAGCTTAAGTCCTGTAACATGGCAAATCTCCCTGAACTTCATGAGCACCTCAGAAATAGGTCTACTACTCTTCTTGCCAGTATGTGCTGTTCCTTTCTTGTTTTATATACATATATATATATATATATATATATATAAGTCAATCCAAGGTACCACAAGACCAGGAATAAGTCGGAGTTCTTGTAAAATCCACTTTAATATAGGTACAAACACATGAATGCACACATTAAAAAAACAGCGTTTTCATTTAAATCATGGAGACTTGAAACTTGTGTTACATTTTCGCATTGCCCAAACTGGTACCTTCTCCTCCTGTTTATGAAAGTACACTGCACATTAAGCAGCTACCATAATACTGGTCAATTTGGTTTTACCACCTTTTACTGTGCACTGTGTATAATACTGAGTTTAGCCCTGGCTATGAAGTGTGATTATCCTTTCATTTCTTTAAAAAAGGACAAAACATTTTTCTTTAAAAAGGATGAAAAACACAAGAATAACTCCGCTAGAATGAACACTTTCTGAAAATGGCACAGTACAACCTCACAGTACACTTGCAAATCTTGTGTGCGTTCATGTGTTTGTGCCTATATTAAAGTGGATTTTACAAGAACTCTGACTTATTCCTGTTTTTGTGGTACCTTGGATTGACTTATTGGTTTATATTGGTACCTTTGTGGCTGTTTTTTCGAATATATATATATATATATATATATATATATATATATATATATATGTGTGTATATATATATATATATATATATATGTGTATATATATATATATATATATATATGTGTGTATATATATATATATGTATATATATATATATGTATATATATGTATATATATATATATAAAATATCACAGATGGGTGAGAGATGTAGTTATAAAATGACTCTACTGGCAAAACTTTCACATAAGATTACCACATCTAGGTTCATAGGTTGATACTAGGCTATCTGCCCTAGGGCATTTAAAAGCCTAGCCAGAGTATGTTCGGCTTTCGCCACCCTTTTAGATTAGTTGACTGTGCCTTTGTATAGTAGGTCACAGAAGGTAGCCCTTTTAAGATTTGTTTACTGTACCTCTGTCAAGCAGCGACACAGAAGAGAAGCCCTTTTAAGGTTTGTTTACTGTACCTCTGTCAAGCAGCGACACAGAAGAGATCCCAGGGGTAAACTTACAATCTCCCATCCATTCGTCAAGATTTCTCTTGAAGAGGGTCAGTGAGGGGCTCTGCCTGACATGGATTGGGATTTTGTTCCAGAGTGAGGGGAGCCTCTGGGATATGAATCTGTCCCTCCAGCATGTCCTATTTATTTCTGTGCTGAGGTTCAGGTCCCTGGAGCGTGTAGCTCTAAGGGATTTAGATTTCCTGAGGTGAAGCATGTCCATTAATTCTGGGTCGGACATGGCTTTATACGTCAGACACAGATCGCCTCTGAGTAGGTGGTACGCAACTGAGTAGAGCTGGAATTTCTTTAGCCGAACTGCATAGGGCATCTGTTTGAGCCTCTTGGTGAGATACTTTTGAGGTCTTTCCAGTTGCTGAAGGTGTCAGGTAAGGTAGGGGTTGATATGGGGCATTGTACTCAATTATGGGCCTGATAAGTGATGAGTAGAGGGGCACAATAACCTCTCTTGATCCAGATGTGAACCCTTTCATGATAAGGTGGGTTATATAGAAGGTCTTTCTAACCACTTTGGCAACGTGATTGTCAAAGAAGAGATTGCTATCTACTTGGGTCCCCAAGTCCCTAATTACTTCTTCCGTACTTAATGGATTGCCACCTATGTGGTAATTTGTGGGCACTTTGTTTTTTCCAAAGGGGATGACTATGCACTTTTGGCATTTAGCTTTAGGCCATGGCTCTGGCACCAGTTATCCGTCTCTGTGAGACCCTTTTGGAGGATGCTTGTGTCAGTCGGAGAGTCGATTATAGCACCCAGTTTGCAGTCATCTGCAAACTTGGTCAGCCATAGTCTACCTGTGTTAGCCTGTACCTCGGAGAAATATATACCGAACAAGAGAGGTCCCAGGACTGAGCCTTGTGGGACACCACTTGTAACTGGTTTAGAGTCTGACATGGCACCTGCTATTCTGACCATGTGGGTTCTATCCCTGAGCCAGTTTGCAACCCATCTTGTGACATAGGGGTTGATATTTAAGCTGGTGAGCTTATTTATGATGCCTGAGTGGGGTATTGTGTCAAAGGCCTTTGCGAGGTCCAGGTAGGCTGTGTGGACTACCTTCCCTTCATCTATGGCTTTGGTAACTGTTTCAAAGAAGTCGACCAGGTTCAAGAGGCAAGATCTGCCCTTAACGAAGCCAAATTGGGTAAGATCCAGTGTCTGGAGGTTCCCAATGTCTTTGTTTATGATTTCCATGATGATACGTTCCATAGCTTTGCAGACCAGGCTAGTCGGGCTTATAGGGCGATAGTTTCCGGGGTCTGTTGTGGCACCACCTTTGTGGAGTGGGACCACTGTTGCTGTACGCCATTCCTTGGGAACATAACCTGTAGTAAGGCTGAGATTGAACAGTGACTTTATACAAGGGTTTAGTTCTTCTTGGAGCTCATGTAAGACGCAGCCCAGGACACCGTCTGGTCCCATTGATGATGTGTTTTTGGCTTTGGAGAGGGCAGCTCTCACCTGTGCATCTCTGATCTCAGGAAGGCTACACTCTGTTGGGATAGACATTTGCTCTTTTGGGGGGGAAGGGGGGGGGAGAAGTTTGCACTGAACCTTTCTGCCAGAATGTTGGCAATGTCTGTGGGTTCAGTGAATTTTTTGTCATTTTGCACTAACTCAGAGCTTATCTGGGAGTTGCCTCCCGGGTTTCTGACATAACAAAGAAGGCCTTGTGATTATCTTTAGTGTCTTGTGCAATTTTTCTTTCAAAGCTGGCCTTAGAAGATTTTATGAGGGATCGTAGTTTCTTGCTAGTACTGATCAGTGACGCCTTCCCTTTTTGGGATTTTGCTCTGTCATGTAGTAGCTTTCTCCTTCTGTTGTATAGCTTATTTATGGCTGGGGTCCACCAGACAGGTCTCCTGGCTTTGGAGGAGTGAGTCTTTGTTTTATTTGGGATAGCATGCTCCATGCATTCCTGTAGGTGTCCATAGAATGCTTTTGTAAAGGATTCTGCATTTTGGGCCATATTGTCCACTGGCCCGGGGGCTTTGAAGGATTCCACCTCAGTTTTGAGAAGTGTGAAGTTTGCTTTTGAGAAGTTCTTCACCGTGGTTTCCTTGGCTGGGGGTGGGGACGGAATATGGATGTCCAGTGAGATTTGTTTATGGTTTGATCTTACCAATGAGGGGTATACCTCTGGTGTGGAACATAGAGACCCCATGTTGGTGATGACCAGATCCAGTATGTTTTCCCCTCTTGTGGGAGTGGTGACCAGTTGTTCCATAGCATTTGAGTTTATAAATTCTAGGAACCGTTGGGCTAGGGTGTTTGGGCTTGAGTAGTTTTCTCAATCGATGTTTGGGTAGTTGAAGTCACTCAATATAATAGTGTTTGGAGAGACCTTCATATTCTCCAGTGTTCTCAGGAAAGCCGAGTGAGGTTCCTGTGTTTGGGAGAGTGGTCTGTAGCAGGCTACAAACTGAAAGGCAGTTTTGCCCACTGTTAGTTGCACATGGATGGTCTCCGAAGCTTCGTGCAGTGCAACTAGCCTGGAGGTGTGGGTATCTTTAATAAATATGGATACTCCCCCTCCTTTTGTAGTTCGGTCCGAGTTTTGGGGCCTGAAAGCATGGTATGAAGTATAGCCTGGTAGTGCTGGGGTGCTCTCGGGAGCCTTGAACCAGGTTTCTGTTACTGCACAGATATCAATATTCTCCATACTGAGGAGAGTCTGGAGTGCGTGCATCTTGAGGTTTAGACTTCTGGCGTTGAGCAGCATTACCCTTAGTTTTTTTTTCTTTGTGTTGTCTATGGGGGTGGGTTTGTCTTTTGAGCCTTGCCTAAAAAAGGTTTAGACTTCTGGCATTGAGCAGCATTACCCTTAGTTTTTTTTCCTTGTGTTGTCTATGGGGGTGGGTTTGTCTTTTGAGCCTTGCCTAAAAAAGGCACTATGGGGGAGGCAAGAGCCTTAGCCAGTATTCAAAAACCCAGGGGTGACAGGTGCAACCCGTCCCTAGCGAAGCAACGTGGCTTGTCAAGCATGTCATCCCAGGCTGACAGACACTGGATCCCCTTTGAATGACACCAATACTTTAGCCAATTGTTAAAATTGATAATTTTTATCTTTATACTGTGGCATCATTCTGGTGAGGGTAAGATGCTACTCAAGGTCAGGGTCATACTGGCCTGGGCTACATGATCAAAGAGCTCCTGTACGTCTTTTTTCATGTAGTCCATGGAGGTACATCTCAGGTCATTCACACCAGCATGGACAATGACGGAGTCATACTTGTACTTGCTTTGGAGTGACTTGAGTGCTTGTGTTATGTGGCGGATCCTGGCACCCAACAGGCAGCTTACAGTGACCTTCTCCTTGTTCAGCCTGGTGAGTGGGACGTCAGTGTGTCTGACAATAGAGTCACCTATTACAAGTGTATTAGGTGTGTTGTTTAGCCTTAAGGGCTGTGACTGTGTGGCACACTGACTTTGTGAGCTATGTGCTACGTGGATATTGTTTCGTGGTAGGTGTTGCTTGGATGTCTGCTTTGCAGGTCTCTGCTGCTTGGGCAGATTTTTATTTAGAGCCTCCGAGTATGTTTTTGTGTGTTTGGTTTGCTGATGCAATAGGTCTATGTGAGACTGGATTTGTGGTGTGTGTGGTTACCTTCTCCTCCTCCTGATAGGCTGTGCCAGTACTGGGTTGAGAGAGCTTAGCCTCCAGTTTGGCTATATAGTTGCATCTCTCACATATATTTGAGCTTATTGGGAGGAGGAGAGGGTGGTCTGTATACATAAGGCAGTTGTAACATTGCCTCAAGATTCCCAGATTCACCAGCTGGACTGGAGAGTAAACTCAAAACTGACCTTTGGACATGCCTGAATAATATAGGGAACTACTTATTGACTGATCAGAAAGAACCAATAGGGAGCAAGTGCTTTGAAGGAGTATAAGAGGATGTAGTGCTTTAGTTTGTGTTTACCTATGAGATTACTTATATGAGCAAGTGCAGGGCTTTAGAATGAGAATAAAGTGCTTAATTTGAGATTTAGAGCAGTTCTAAGGGAAAAATTGAAGAGTAGACTTTGTGGAGCCGGGAATAGTTTAAGCGACGCTGCTCTGTGTGCAAGACCATGCTAAAAGAGGGTTGCAGGGTTTTAAGAGATAGAGATCAAGGAGTTTAGAATTGACCCAAAATGGCCAATAAAACTACAGCTTCTAGGCAGTAACCACTCCTACAGGGACAGGCAGGCTGTTCAGTGTTAACCACTGCCACTGGTGAACACAGATACTTCCCTTTAGTCCAAGCAAGCACTGGCCTCCAAGAAACTTACAAACAGTTCAGAACAGCAGATCTGTAACTGAACTTTCTTAAATTTCAGAAAGTGGGGAAAAAAGCAAGATTTTTTTTTTCTTTTTTGTTTTAGTTTAAAGGTAGCAGAGATACACAAGTAGCAAAATAATCACAACAGTGCAATAAATGACCCCACACTTGAGTGCTAGGCCAAAGTCAGGTAAAATGCAGTTTTAAGAGAAAATAAAAACGATTTTAAATTAAGTGCAACACAGGAAATGCAGTAAACAGGCTCTAGATGTGTTCTAAACACTGTTTATAATACAGATATAAACTTTAGCAAACTGGAAAACGCCGAAAAGTAGGTGGCAATGCAGTAATTCTTAACAAAAAAGCAGAAGAAAATACTTAAAATCTCAAAAGTGGCTCATTTCTCCTCTCAGTGTTTTCTCCCCTTGGTAGGTGCTTCAGCAACAACTAACAAGCCTGGAAAGACGCCAAAACCATGAGGCAGCAGGGTTTTAAGAGATAGAGATCAAGGAGTTTAGAATTGACCCAAAATGGCCAATAAAACTACAGCTTCTGGGCAGTAACCACTCCTACAGGGACAGGCAGGCTGCTCAGTGTTAACCACTGCCACTGGTGAACACAGAGACTTCCCTTTAGTCCAAGCAAGCACTGGCCTCCAAGAAACTTACAAACAGTTCAGAACAGCAGATCTGTAACTGAACTTTCTTAAATTTCAGAAAGTGGGAAAAAAGCAAGATTTTTTTTTTTTTTTATTCTTTTTTGTTTTAGTTTAAAGGTAGCAGAGATACACAAGTAGCAAAATAATCACAACAGTGCAATAAATGACCCCACACTTGAGTGCTAGGCCAAAGTCAGGTAAAATGCAGTTTTAAGAGAAAAAAAAAATGATTTTAAATTAAGTGCAACACAGGAAATGCAGTAAACAGGCTCTAGATGTGTTCTAAATACTGTTTCTAATACAGATATAAACTTTAGCAAGCTGGAAAATGCCGAAAAGTAGGCGGCAAAGCAGTAATTCTTAACAAAAAAGCAGAAGAAAATACTTAAAATCTCAAAAGTGGCTCATTTCTCCTCTCAGCATTTTCTCCCCTTGGTAGGTGCTTCAGCAACAACTAACAAGCCTGGAAATATGCCAAAACCACGAGGCAGCAGGGTTTTAAGAGATAGAGATCAAGGAGTTTAGAATTGACCCAAAATGGCCAATAAAACTACAGCTTCTAGGCAGTAACCACTCCTACAGGGACAGGCAGGCTGTTCAGTGTTAACCACTGCCACTGGTGAACACAGAGACTTCCCTTTAGTCCAAGCAAGCACTGGCCTCCAAGAAACTTACAAATAGTTCAGAACAGCAGATCTGTAACTGAACTTTCTTAAATTTCAGAAAGTGGGAAAAATGCAAGATTTTTTTGTTTTTTCTTTTTTGTTTTAGTTTAAAGGTAGCAGAGATACACAAGTAGCAAAATAATCACAACAGTGCAATAAATGACCCCACACTTGAGTGCTAGGCCAAAGTCAGGTAAAATGCAGTTTTAAGAGAAAAAAACAATTTTAAATTAAGTGCAACACAGGAAATGCAGTAAACAGGCTCTAGATGTTTCTTAATACTGTTTCTAATACATATATAAACTTTAGCAAGCTGGAAAATGCTGAAAAGTAGGCGGCAAAGCAGTAATTCTTAGCAAACAGCTTGTCAGTAATACACAACACCCCACTGTACCTGTCTCACTTAATACAGACTACACAGACCTACTTATGTTGATGCTCTTAAAAGTAACTTTTTTGAACAACAAAGGACTCCTAGATGTACAATGCCCAAGAAGTGAATACCTTCAGCAACCTCACAAACACTCAAATCAGGCACCACCAATCATGAAACATGCAGCTAAGATTTACAGTGTCTCAATTCAAAGGCCCATAAGGCAAACCTCAACACCATGTAACGTCTTAGTCATAGATGACTCCATGATGACACATATAGATACACTACTCTGCCTGTGCAAGGAGAGGGTCATGGTCAGTTGCCTGCCAGGATTCACCACATCAAACATGTGCTGAAGTCCTTGCATCACAAATACACATGTGATACAGTCATAGTACATGTGGAAGTAAATGACTTGGGATGTACCTCCCTGGAGTTTTAAGATGGAGCTTTCAGAATATTATAGTATATGAACCTAGCCTGGGGCAGCATTTTACTATCACCAAGAATGATGTTACAATGCAAACAAAAGATAATGGATTTAAACAATTGTCTTAGCTTCTGGTGTCATTCAAAGAGGATCCAATATATATATCTGCTTGGGACGAGATAGCTGAGAGTCCAAACTGCTTCAACAGAGATGACCTGCACCTCTCTCCCCAGGCCTTCTGTATACTGGCCAAGAGCTTTTCCACCATCTTAGTGCCCTTTTGGGCAATGTCATTTTCCAAAACCATCCAACATAACTAAAAGAATCCAGACAAATATATAGGTTTTGCTGTTCAACAGGAACCTAAACTGAATACTCCACACTTTGTCATATTGTTACAGAGACTAGATACAAGTCCATAGAGTACACCCCATCAGTGCAAGGCTTCAATGCTTGACATGAATTCAGATCCACCTCACTAGAAGACAGCACTAAGGGCAAGGGTGTTTGAGTATTTGTTAAACAAATCCCACCTCCAGACTCATTAAACAGGACAATGACCTTGAACTTGTCCATGTCTATCTTACCATTAATAAACCCCCATATCACATTATGTCCAAGTACAGGACCCCCTCTATGTTCCCTCTTGTACATATCTCCTACCTGATGAGTATGGAGTTCCCTATGCGTTAAGCCAAATGCCATCCTCGTTGGGGACTCCAGCTACCCCTCATGCTGATAGACATCCTACACAGAGATTTCTAGACTTCAGTAATACAAACTCTTTGGACTGGCTATGCCACACCCCAGTTAGGGGTGTCAGAATCCTGGATTTGGTCCTTATCGATATGGGACAACTTTGTTCCATACCAGGTGTAACCCCTTCCCTAATCAAATCTGACCATAAATCAGTAACCTTCACTATAAAACTGAAGCCAGAAACACCTTCCAATATCCATCTTTCTCTCATTCTCTCTCTCTCTGTATATATATATATATATATTTCCAGTTTGCTAACCAGATAGGTGGCTGGTCAACAATCCATTTTTTTTGCCACAACTTTGAATGTATCTTTGGTAGAGTGGTTACCAATACAGTGGCACTTATAAATTGAATATGCAATAATACACAGATACAGTAGTACAAATAAGACTTGTTAACTTGTAGTACAAAGAGTATACATACATCACAGGCAATAGTAAGAAATTATAATACACAGCATTTTATTGTTTTAATTGCACAATCATAGTAAGTGCAGATGTGTTTCTGGCATAGGTATGGCTAGCAGTGATTAACTATTCAGTCTGACATCAAACACCGACTAGCCATTGTCTCTAAAGCATAGGTATCTACTATCCTACAGCAATTGTTTTAATTTAGTTTGAATGTTTCCAAAGTGCTTTGCTCCGTAGCTTCTCCTGGGAATTTATTCCACACTACTACAGCCAGCTTTGAAAATCTGAATTCTCCTGTGGCTGTTAAGCCTTCTGCCTGACTATCTCTCAAGGAACAGTTTGGTTGTTTGAATTTGTAGTCTTGATCTTAGGGATGCATAATGTCTCACATTTAGTAGTTTGTATATATGTGAATCTAGCAGCAAAGCTGATCTTTCATTGATGGGTAGCCACTTGAAATACTGTAGGACTTGGTTCTGCAAGTTGAGCAAATCTACAGATCTTATTATTAGTAGTATGTAATTTTAACATATCTGTGATATAATGCAGTGTTATTTAAGGAAGCCCATACTCAACTTTTGGGATAAGTACATTTCTAGTGTTGTGTATCATTTTGTTGAAGGTAGCTTTGACCAAAAGAAAAAAAACAGTAGGTTAAAATGAAAGTATATTTGATATAATAGCCATTGTATCAAAAAATGTAAAAGTCCATAAATGGTATTTCTGGTGTCATTTTTGCACATGGGAGTTGTTGGGGCCATAATTTAGAAGATTTTGAGTGGACTAGCAATGGCCACTGTAATGTTGTACCCTTAGATTTGTAGAAGTCTGTGTTAGTGTGTCAGCACTGATTCACTGTGTATGGTGTTTTTTTTCTACACTGGTGTGCAACTGTGGAGTTAGAATTTATAATTAATGGGGTATGGGGTTACAAGGGGGCTTGCACCCCTGCAAAAAAAAAAGCTTTTTTATGATGCATATGTTGTGTAGAAGGTTTTCAGTGAAATGACTTTTCAGTGAAATATATCTGCAATCAAATGTACTTTCAGTCTTTCTTTTTTTGACCATTTGCACTTCAATCACAGATACCTTTGATAAAATGATACACAACTGTTACTAGTTATGGCTTTGCGTGTGTTGTAGGTTAGGAGGTGAGAGAGCTTGTGGCATAATTCTAGCTGTTTAATGCTTTTGCTAATAATAGTGTTTGTACAGTCTGTTGATGAGAGGGTAGGGTCTAAACTGATCCCTAGATTTTTTTTTTGTTGTTGTGCTACTTCAGGCAGCATATTGCCTGATGTGTCACTTATTGCTAGGTGTAAACATCTTGGAAGTTTTTTAGGGGTGCCAAACATCACTGCAGTTGATTTTTTTGGGGTTAATGAACAGCATACTTTCATTTGTCCATTAAGAACCTTGAAAAACTATTTTTTTTACTGCAGGGTGTTAATGTCTCTGCTTAATTCCAACAGCAGCAGAGCATAAGCATACATGACTATATTGAGTTGGTGTAGGTTTGTGGAAATGCCTTTAATAAGTAATGAAAACAAAAGAGGCCCAAGTAAGGATCCTTGTGGGACACCTGTTGTAATGGCACCTTGGATAGTCAGTGAGTTGCCTGCTAGTACTTGTAATAGTCTGTTTTGTAAAACTTTCAAACTATCTTATAGATATTGAGTCACAGTTGAATTTACTGTTTATACAGAAAAAGGCTGAGGTTATCTGCATGTAGTCCACCCCCTCATTTCCCAAGAACAAGTTCTCCAGGGCCATGAATACCACTTCTGTATAAGCCAGATAACATAGTAGGATGATTTCTGGCTAGCCTGAAACAGGATCTGTCAACCCCCTACAAAGATTATTCATTATCAGCCTCCAAAGTGGCTAATAGAGGACAGCAACAGTTATCGCTCTGCACGAAAGTTGGGCATCAATTGACCCAGGTAATTATGCACCCTGATATGTGATATATATATATATATATATATATATATATATATATATATATATATATATATATATATATATATATATAGCATGATAAGCCTCATCTTTAAGGTGATGGAAATGATTATTATGGAATTAGTAAACAAGGACATGGACAACCTAAAAACGATTGATACGAGCCAATTTGGTTTTGTCAAGAGCAGATCCTGTCTACTCAACCTGGATGACTTCTTTGAGAAGGTTTCTGAAGCAATGGATGGGATAAATCAGTACACACAACATAGCTAGATCTTGTTACAGTGTTTGTCACCATTCCACATTCAGGAATTGTTTATAAACTCTCCAAGTGAAATGTCAATCACTATGTAACTCAATAGAGAGCAAACTGATTCAAAATTAAAACCCAGGAAATTAGGGTAAGTGGCTCCATCTCCTCCAAAAGACCTGTTACCAGTGGAGTACCACTGGGGTCAGTCCTTGGCAACTCCTCTTTATCTTTTATTTCTTGAAGGTCAAAACCAGTGTTAAAAGCTTATGGTTCATTGAGTGGTGAGTGCTGGTGACTCTAAATCTAAGTGCCATTATTTAACTCTCCAGAGGACACAGAGATCATCCAAGAGGGTCTTTCCCATAAGAATAGCTGCTGTCAAAACTATGGACTAAAACTAAATGTCAAAAAACATTTAACAATATCCTTTGTCAAAAATGACATCTCCTGCAACTATCATATTAATAAAACACCCCTGAAAATATATCTAGTAGTTAGGGACCTGACAGCCTATGCAGGCAGCAAGCTGTCCTTTGATCACCATATATCCCTTACTGTGAGAAAGACATTTTTTATTTCACAGTTTATCAGTAAGGGTATGGTGTCCAGGTCCAGAGATGTGATCTTTTCACTGTAATCGGTACTTATTAGACCGGACATTAAGTAGAATGTCTCTTTTAGCATGTACCTGTCCAAACAATTGACATAACCTGAACACCCACAGAATTTTACCACCAAGAAAATCAAGGATCTAAATCATAAGAACTACTCTGATCGTCTTTATTTTATTTATTGTTTGTTGACCAGGTTAGTCCCACTAGGCTAGTAACCTCTCTTCAAGGGAGACTCAATGTGGTATTTTTATACTACTAGGGGAAATTTGGAAACTCCCCTTACTCTTTTCAATCAGTGCTGTGGGATCTTTTACATCCACCTGAGCTACCACCAACTCAGGTAGATGAAGCCTCGGTTTAATGTCTCATCTGAAGGACAACACACTCACACCCCTATTATGCTGCTCTGCAGTTTCAGCAATCCCTCCACATGGTATATAAATAGAAACCACAGCATTCTACACCAAAGGAGTGAGTGCTATCTGCTGCATCACTGACATCGCACAAAAGCCTTATCCCTATTCTCAGTATTGTACAGGTTGCTGAGGGGTGACCTTTGCCACACATACAGAGCTTCAATAGATCATTTCCTCTCAGACCAACTGCATATCTGCATCTCCAATGGTGGAATAAACACCTGCTCAAAAACATCTTAATCTCTTCTGCAACATAAAATGAACATGTTGAAGGGATAGATCTGTATTACAGAGAATTCTACTACTTTGGAATTGTCTTTTTCTCTAGATAAAACAAAACACTTTTTTATTCTATTCATACATAATTTGGATAAATGGATGAGTAACCACAAATTCATCCCTGGAGTAAAACCCTTATCCCTTATGGAAAGGGGTAACGTGTAAATGTTCCTCCTGCTTCAGGTTATTCAAATTTAAATTACAAGGGCTAAAAAAAACTTGAAGGGAATGCATGACGGGGCTTCTGGTAAGAAACTATAACAGATTAATAGCTGTTGAGCTTCAGTGTGACATTGTTTGGTTCTGTAAGTTTTGCTGTTTGGTACATTTCTGTGGTCTGGTATGGTCACTACCTCTGTATAATGGAAAATCCTGGCACATGTTTCTATCACATTTAGTTGGAGCTGGTAACCAATAATGCAGATGTTTCTTTCCAGAGGTGGTGTCCATGTATCATTTCTGTCATATCTGGAACCTTTGTTTTTTTTTTTTTTTCTAGTGCTGTGGCTGTAAAACTGATTAGATCTCTTTTGAAGCTAGACTTGTACCTCTTAACCTCTTAGTGCATGAACTTTGGACAAATCCAAAAATAATTGGGGGGGGGGGGTAATATCAGGAACAAATTTTAAATATTGCTCTTATAAACTTAGAATGTGGCTAGAATAACCAGTTTCCCTTAGTTTGCATTTCTGAAGGAAATGAAGTCTGAAACTCATACATTTGTCATCATTTAGTGTCTTAAATCCTCAGCTGCCAGAAAAAATGCAAATTTTATGAGGAGAAGACAAGAACTATAAGGAAAAATCTGGACATTTTGCATAATTCTAGACAGCTGGCTGGACTATACACCTTACTCTGCAGTGATTGACAACCATGTCAGCCAGTCACAGAGGCTATCTACTGCCATGTAAAATCTTGGCCAAAGAGCATTGTTTCTTTACAAGGCTGTAAATCAAATGGCAGTGAATGAATATAAAAACATAGATAGATTCAGCCTTCTACTATTATGGTATGTACCTCACAGAAACCTTTAATAAAACATTTGGTGAGTTGTTTCTTTCACTGTGCTGTCTTGAAATAACTGCAATTTCCACCCATGGTGCTCTCAAGGTAGCGCAAGCACAGGTGCTTATCAAATTGATCCAGCCAAATAATTTTTTTTAAAAACATGGACATTCTCACGTTTACTACTGTTAGTGAGGGAAGTAACTATTAACTGCGGTGGTGGTGCTGCTGTAGCGTTGTCGCCTCACAGTAAGACGTTGTCCTGTTCGATTCTCAGCTAGAGCATCTTCTGTGTGGAGACATGTGTGAACGGGCGTACCTTCGTTGAAGGTTGTGTGTCAGGGCTGGCAACTCGGCACGTAAAAATCTACTGCCAATCATTAGTGGACTGCAGTTCCGCTGTGGTGACCCCTAACCAGAAAAAGCCGAAAGATACAACAAGTGAGGGAACTATTACTTCAGCACACCTGCATGTCTTTAGAGAGTGCTGAACATAATGCAGTTTTACCTTTATTCATAGTTAGTATTTTGCTCCTAGATAGTTGCAGTGGATAGTCTTGGCCTTAGTAAATTCGGACACAGCGGTACTTACTGACAGTTTATTATTTCTTATAACTTTCATCCATGAATGAGTAAACTTATATCATTAATGAATATGTGGAAAGAGAGATCCAAAGATGAACGCTTGTAAGACACTGCTGCTACTGTGGAAGAACTGAGACAGAGCAGAATACCTTAGAAAAAACAGCCATTATCTCCCTGTCTGACTTCAAAACTGTTATTTTGATGAATGGAATAATTGATCACAACAAAATCTGTCACAAACTGAAAAATATACAAAGTAGCAGTGTTTGTTGGGGCATTTAAAAAACCCTCAAGTTGTTATACAGTCCATCAAACACTTAAACTCTAATAATGCAGAATTCAAGTCTGAATCCCACCACAGTGGATCACTGCACAAGTTTGAAACATAAATGTTCTTTGTGCATTATTCTTATTTATATATTCTGAAACAAAATCACAAACTTTATGCAGCTATGTATACTTACAAAATGTTGCAGCTTTCTAATTTAAAATATATGCATTCATTCATTTTCCATTTACTCATTTTAATTGAGATCAGTGTTGAACAGAAGGCAGAGCCTAAACTGGCACTTAATGGGTGCAAGACAAAGAAACTAGTTCTGAATGATGCACCAACCCATTGCAGGATGGAAACATACACTGACAGGGCATGCATATCTGTGGATAACTTGGACAATCACTAATTCACCTACAGCAAGTCCCTGGGATATGGGAAGGAAGCGAGAGCACTCAGGAAAAACTCATGCAGAGAAGGGAAGGCCATACAGATTCTGCACAGAAGGCACAATAGATAAGAATCAGGAAGGCCATACAGATTCTGCACAGAAGGCACACTACATAAGAATCAAAGTAGAAAAACAGGATACTTCTAAAATGCTAATGTTCGTTGCTTCACCATGAAAAACTATACCCCCTTTTTTTGTATACTTTTCCTTTGTGGTCCAACAAAAAACTGATGCTGCACTTCATTCATATAATCAGTGAAAAATACGGCACTGAAGAAAAAATGTATCACTATTAGACTACATTAACTCATTTGGAGTGTAATGAGGGACAAGGCCCTCATTAGTAAGGCCTCATCCAAATTACAGGGCTCTAAATAAGCACGAGATGTACTGAACTCAAGAGTTATTCAGAATTCTCCCCTTCCTTTAAATTGCCTAGAAAAACAATATGTAGGAATGTATTTATTTTAACAGTTCTACTCTGAGCAACACTGAAGAGAAAGACAACAAAAGTGCACAGTGAAATGAATGTTGTGGGCGTCCTAATTGGATGGCTCTAGAAATAAGGCAACATTTTTTGCTTTGAGGAGATTGGAAACACCTGAGTATGGTCTTGTTAATAGTGTGCAAACATTCCAAATACCCTCTGCTGACTTTTATCAGATGGTCATCATTAGATCCCTTTTGCAGTAGCCTAAGCTATGTGGGATGTGTACTTCCAAGGATCAGACGTTTGGCCAGTATTTAAAAATCTTTGGGCTCTTTCTACATATAGTGTATGTCCAATGGAGCATGAGGGAGTGCTGATATAAAAACAGACCTACAGGTGCCAACATTCAGAGCTTTCTTGCTGTCAAAGATTCTGTCTTCTCTGCATCTTCATTGATTTGACAGTTGGCTTGTTCGATCATTTTGGCAAAAAGGTACCCCTTTGGGGACTTTCCTTCTATTTTTTGAGAAAAGTGATCCTTGTCCTTACTTATGTCTAGGAGAAAGGAAAATGTGCCTGAAATGATGACAGATTCTGTATAAAGATTTTTTTTTTGATTTGGGGAACCACATATAGTATTTCTTTAGTATTTCCTAAAATGATATGAATTTGTCTTATCTCCCTTAGTACTTATCAAGAGAATAAGTGGTTTAGGAATTTCATTAAACCAATAATGCAGTGTGGTGCTAGCACCTCAGATATGTTACCCCTTCCACCTCCAAAGGGAAAGAAAATGGTAAGAGAGGACTCTGAAGTGGCTGCTGTTACTCCCTGTTTTTCCTGGTCCTTGAAGGATGACTCCATTATGGCCATATCTAAGACCTCAGTCCAGCAACTCCTCCTAACCCCTCTGGTGCTGCTCCTCTGGATGCCACTAATGGTTAGCATTGTAGTGCTTCTTCTAGGAACAGATGTATGCTTACAACTGAGAGGGGAGAATCTTGCATTGTGATCTCATAGGGGCAAGGAGTCCGTCTAGTACTAGTCAGGGAAGAGGTACTAGGCACCCATGCTGAAGTCCAAATGTTGGAGTCCCTCTTTAAGTACTCCTAAAAAGAAGATTCAGAAAACTAAACATGTTTCTCCTCCCACAACCCCTTCATCTAAAGAATCTAAGAAAGATTGGTTTTCCTTTGCCAAAGGTCATTTCAAGGCCTTTCAGTCACTAAGTCTGCTTCCCCAGCTTCTTAACAGTGAAGTAGGAAGAGATCACTCTCTCCTTCAGATACTGATCTTCAGTCTGATATAGAGGAAACTAGACCAGATTATGCCTTTTAGGTTTCATCCTCTGACTCCTTACAGTTAGAAACTGAAGAAAATATTTCTTCAGGTTCTTCAGTGGGGAATTTTTTTTTTTTCTGACATCATTAGCAGGATGAAAGATCCCTTTAAATAGGAGAAAAAAAAGAGAGATCTGACACACAAAGAAGATATGAACTTTTACAGGTAAATACCCTAAGCCTTTGGTGTTCCTTCTGCCGTATGTGCTTTAGAGGATGTCTTTAATGCCACATGTACTCCTCCTGACAGGTGGGCCCTGCACCTAAAAATCAGATAGACTTTACAAGGTTCCAGAGATCCACAAGTGTATTTTCCAGAAACTTGTTGCAGACCTATCTGTTATTTCCTTAACCAAAGGCTCTGTCTAAAACACCTTATTGCTACTAATCTTGTTCCCTCAGACAAGACTGGCGGGGCTTTTGACGGGCATGGGATGATAGTTTAGACATCTTCCATCTTAGCATTTAGAACAGTTAGTTGTCAGGCACACATGGTTAAGTATCTTCTAGCAATAAAGCAGTGGCTGAATTACCTTAATACAACATTAAATCCTCCCTACTCATTGATTTCTTCAGTGTCACAAGTCACTAAGTATTCTTTGAAATGCTCTTATGATGCTGCAGATGCAGTATTAAGAGCTACTGCCACTGGGTCAATAATATGTAGATATGTATAGCTGAGGTCCCAGAATCTTCCTGAGGATGTCAAGCCTCAAATTATGAATGCTTCTATTGATAAAGAATTATTATTTGGCACTTGTTCATTGAAAGTCTTGAAAAGATTTAATGAGTGGGGAAAACTGATAGCGGGGATTCAGTAACTGTTTCAATACCTTATTCCCAAATATAAGAGTAATTACTCTTCTAGCCGATGTCTTTTAACAATCAGGGAAATAATAATTCAATAAACAATGTCAGGGCAACTGACTGTTGACAAAATAAATAGGGTTCTGAACCAGCAGGATGATAGGCATCTGTCAAGAGTATCAGTGGAACTGACTTTGGCAATGGTCCCTTTGGGACAGGGAATGGTTCAAACTGGAAGATCCATTAAACCTTTCCCCCTTGTTAAGAAGAAAAAGACTAATGATAGTAGAAGGAAAAAAGGTGTACAAAGTCTGCAGAGGATTCTGAATGTCAACCTCAGATAAGAAGTTTACAAGAACTGAATCCAATATGTACAGAGGACTTGTAGTAAACATTGGTTACTTTATCTTCTTTCATGTTCAACATCTTGTGGCAGTTATTATCACATAGTTGCTGCCTTTGACATTGAGACATGTAATTACTGAAACTGATAAATACTTTGCCATATGAGGAGGGCACAACTGCATTCTTCCCCCTCAGTACTGTTTTGTTTGTTTAACTCCCTAAGGGTAAGCAGTCTGTCATATGTGAGAAGGTACTAAGCATTACATTTCATGTGACAGACAGTGTCTTTCAATGAAGTGCTCTAAGGACACTATGAAGAGCAATGCATTGAAAAATGTTTTAATAAGCATTACAGGGAGAGTATGATGAACTAAGACTGGGAGTGGTAAATGGTATTGAGGAGTATATTCCTCTGGATCCCTTGTGTTTCTATTTACTTTATGTAGGTTTGCCGGAATGGGTGAATGTGATTTAATTTCTGATGTCCATGTACTGACTGATTAAAGTGCTGCATGTCAACGTTTCTAACATTTACTACAATGTTGGTGCTTGTCATGTGGCTTGGATGACATCTTCCCTGTCCTTGACTCACTCCTGTAACATAGTGGGCAACTCAGTCTCCATGACTATAGAATTTAATCACTTATTGCAAATAGCTTGTAAAATGAGAAAGGATGAAGTAAGGTAGGTTATCTCACCAAAGTTACAAGTTTAAGTTTGAGGGGTATCTATAGATTTCAAATTACTTATTAAGTAAGCAGTAAAACATATCTTTCAGTGTCCCTGCTGTTTTACTGCATTGGAGAGGGGATGGTGCTGGATCTAAAATTTCACTGGTCCATTAAAAGGCTTGGGATACACTCTGGTTTGGGTAGGAGGAACTCTACTTGGAAGTCTCAAAGCAGATAAGATAACAAATATAAATAACCAGCTAAACATGGCAGAATAAACTGATCAAATTTTAATAAAAATCAAAACAGATAAAACGTACTCAACAACAGTAAGCACTTTCATACTGTAACAGTGTTTCCTCAGACCAACAATAAAAGTTCAAAACTCAACTTGTATATGGTTGAGGCATTTGTTAGACTTTGTGAAAAGGTATTTGTGAGATTTTATCTAAAAAGCACAGTAATGTTTTTTACAATTTGACCCAGAAAGAGAAAGCTGCTCTAAGAGACTTGAGTAATTTGGACGATATACAGTTTTGTCCTGCAGATAAAGGTGAAGGACCAGTAATCATGGATAAGAGCTCTTATTTAAGGGGCATGCATCAGCTATTAGATGATGATGCCACATATAAGAAAATGTCTAGACTGGAACTTAATTGGGTACTTGATATCAACTCTAGTGCTGTGCACAACTTGCTTATGGAAGGTTCTTTGGATTGTGAATTGTGAGTACTTTTCAGTGGAACATTCTGTGGTACCTGTACTGCATGAATTACCTAAAATAAAGAAATCATTATGTGACCCACCCATGCAACCTTTCAGGAAGGAGATGGGCCACTGAGCCATTGTCCCCATGTTAGAAAAATTGCTGCGTCCAATACAAACGATATAGGGACAATTTTTTAAACTTGCTGACTGGTACAGACATAAGACTACTGGTGACTTCTGTTTGGTTACCTTAGATGTCATCTCACTTTTTGTTAAGACTCCATATTTGGTCAGGTCTTTCATAAGTTCATAGGTGTTTACTAGGCTAACAACCACAAAGGCCTTTTTTAAACCTAGACATGCATCCCAAATCTCTGACAAGTTCTGATATCTTTGGTAAGTGTAAGCATGGGCCTTGGGATATGAACCATTTACAGGTTACCTGTATCCATTAGAGAGACAGATGCCAAACCAGGGATGAATTTCTAGTTTCCCACCCAATTGTCCAAGTTGCACTTTAATTGGGTTAGGGGGAACTCTGCTTCACATTGATGGGGAGCCTGTTCCATAGATGGGTAGTCTCTGGCATACATACCTATCTCTCCAGCAGATCCTATTTATATCACAGGCAAGATTTAAGTCTTTAGAATGGGTAATTCTGGTGTTGTTTGTTTTGTGGATATGCAGGAGGTCTATCAGAGTGGGGTCTGACAATGCTCTGTATGCCAGGCAAAGATCTCCCCTCAAAAGCCTGTAGGAGACAGATACAGGGATGGGGCCTTGAGGCAGTCTGCACAGGACATTTTACTTACACTCTGTATTTTTTAGTGAGGAACCTCTGTGGATGCTCCAATTGTTGGATATGCCTGGTTAGGTACATAACAAAGGGGGCACTGTACTCAATGACAGGTCTGACGAATGCTGAATACAGTGGGACAATGACTTCCTTGAACTTAGATGTCATACCTTTGTTTATAAGTTGCACAACACAGAATGATTTCCTCACCACTGTAGACACATGATTATCAAAGCTAGATTACTATCTATGTGGGTCCCTAAGGCCCTGACTCCTGGGTCAACTCTAAGGGGTGTGTTGCCAATATGATAGTTGATTAACTGAGAGATTTAACTATGACCATTGCAAGATCTATCTTATTTGTTCACTATTGGAGATAAACAAATAATAGTCAATAACATGTTTTTATTTGGTTATGATCTTTATTTGCAACAGGTTAGTGTAGCTATGGGCACCAGTTGTGCCAAAAGCAATGCCAACATGACCATGGCAAGATGGGAACTTGATCGTTTGTTATGTGTTCGCAATTCTTTTAGGAGGTATGTCTTATTTTATGTGGATGACATTTTTATGATCTGGCAGGGATCCAGTGAGAGGTTATCTGACTTTATCACTTATTTGCACGGTACAACAATTTTTTGAGGTTTACTGTGAACTGGTCAGTGGGGAGGATGGAATTCTTGGATGCTTGTACCAGGGTCTATATTATCTCATAGACTGCTTAGCTTGTCAAACGCCTAAAAGTCGACAGCTAAGGGTATAAATCTTACAATCTCGAGCAGCTAGGTAAGCAAATTCTTTCATCGGGAAAGAATTTGCTTGGCCATTATCAGGAGTTTGCCCTTTCCCCAATGTACAGCGATCTCGGAGTTGGTATATTTAGTTAGGGGGGTGTGGGGGGTGAAGCCCCCCACTTTTTTACGGGTTGGAAGTTTATGTTAGTTTGGCATGGTCAAGAGAATTCTTTCCAGATGAAAGAATTTGCTTACCTGGTCATTCACGATTGTACGTTTTCGACCCTTAGCTGTCGACATTTAGTTGTTCGACAAGTTATGCAGTCGATTAGATAATATAGACCCTTGTATCACTAATAGTGATGGTATTCTTTCTACCAGTTTGTACAAGAAGCCCACTAAGAAGAAGAGTGTTTTGCATAAACCTAGTATGCATCCTGGGTATATACATAAGAATGTGCTAAAGAAGCAGTTTTACAGGGCTGCAAGACTTTGTGACAGGGACTCTGACATGCTCAGTACATTTAATGAGTTAATGACTTCTTAAGTAGAGATTACCATGAAAATGAGATTAGATGTGCTATTGATGAGGTTATTGCCCATAGGGGTGATGCAGCTAGACCATTTTTTTTCTGATAGATGTGAATATCTTTCTAGAAATGCCCCACAGAACAGAGGATGAACTTGACATATTCTAACAATGTCCATCTAGTCTGTGATGTCATTAGAAGGAATTAGGCCATTTTGATGGCTGACCAGATATGTGAGACATTGTTTGGCAGTGTTCCTCGCTTTAGTTATAGGAATGGTTTATCATTACATAGGAGGCTTTGTTATGACTCTTATGATGTAACTAGACCTGGCTCTGACAGATCAGGCACTGTTATGTGTAGATCTTGTGCTATGTGTATGTATATTTCCACTAACAAGTACTTTGTTCATCCTGTGACCAGGTTTGAGTATATGTTTGATTTTTATACTGATTGTTGTTTCATGCATTTGTTCTACTTAGCCCTATGTAAGTCTTGTACCTGTGTTTACATAGGAAAGACTAACAGGCCACTGAAGGAATGGATTATAGAGCATGTCAGTGATATTAGGAAGTGTAATACTAAGAGTGCTTTGTTTAAACATGATGGCTACTAGTAGTGATCACACCTTTTGATTTCATGAGTAAGAGAGGTGGTGATACGGACTGAGAATTTTGAGATTGACTGGTTATTTAGGCTGCAAGCACATAGGAAATGAGGACTGAATGACAATTTCCCTTTAAGGGCTAAATTGAAATCCAGACCCTTGAAGCACTAATTGAGCTATATATGTTGAGTTTTGAAGTTTTATTGCTGGTCTGACGAAGCACTGTTGTAGTGTGAAAGCACTTACCATTTTTGAGTACATTTTATCTGTTTTTATTTTTATTAAAGTTTGATCAGTTTATGCTGCCATGTCTAGGTGGTTATTTATATTTTTATCTTATCTGGTGGTCCAGCTTTCAACTGTTTTGTGAAGTTTCACAGCAATTTAAAAGACTCCATTGACAAAGCTCATGAAAGGGAGGTGGGCAAAGAATTTTTAATCTGCCTCAACCCACATTCTATTATAGTTTGTAAAATGTTTTCCTTTGTGGTCAGTATATATATGTGTGTGTGTGTGTTGATGTTCGAATCAAGTGCACATAACTAAGTTTTGTTGTATTTCTTTTGCTATTTCAGCATGGTTGTTAGGAGGCTGTGTTCTTATACAAATTACATTTCATGAGTACTACAACAAGGTGTCATTCTGAAAAGGAAAGGTCATCATGGGAGTGAAGAGATCTGAGAGATATTCTACAAACAGTATGGTATTATATAGCTATCTACATGATTTTGTGGAATGTAAATGGTGTTGTTAACCAAGAAAAAAGCAAGATCATTTTAGAATATGGGCAATATCATAAAGTTCACATAGCTTTGCTTCAAGAAACTCATTTATCAAGGTAGTGGTATAGATGTCTACTGGGCAGGAATATCATGGCGTGATAATCCACAGGGTTCCCAGATCAGCACTGACAGTCCAGCACAGAACAGGAGTAGCAATACTAGTAGCATAATGGATTCCATTTGAGATAGAAGAGTCCATTTTAGACCTAGGTAGGTTTGTTATGATAAAAGGAGTGTATATGGGGCGGGGAATTTTTCTAGCACCTGTATATATATCTCTTCCAAGTCAAGCAGACTTGAATTGAAAAAAAATATATATTGAGCAACTTGGTCAGCAAGATGTTTTTTTTTTCTTTACAATGGGAGACTGAGATGTACTGCATGATTATAGAGATTTCTAAGGGTGACAAAAAAAAACTAAAAAATAACTCCTGAAGTGAACTTTCTGAAAAAATACTTCAAAGTGTTCAACGCAGATGTGGGTCTAGGTGCTTACTCTCATTATACATATTTTTCCCAGGTCACAAAATTGGGTTAGGCAGAACAGAATTTATATTATTTATGAACACTTCAGTCAGGTTTACACATTGGACATGCATCCAGTAATACTGCCTGATCACAAGTCAGTTCAGCTGAAGAGTACATAGATCACCAAACCATGGCAAGTGAGACACTGGAAATTTGCTTATGTCCTTCATAAGGGAGATTTCAAGGCATGGGTAATTTATACCATAATTTGCCTGCAGGATGATAATATAGCATAGGCATGGGATGATTTTAAAATAAAATTAAAAGACAAAATTATTGAAAAATGAGAGACAGAGTTTAGGAGTTGTGTGGAAGTGCTACCTGGAAGGTTTGTGTATTTTAAAAAGAGCCAGAGACATGCAGGGATTCCCAATAAGGGAGAAGTGACTAGATATAAAGAAGTAGGAGACAAGGTTAGAGTACTTCTGGATTAGAATCATGAAAACAAAATTCTAAGCTTGTTTCCTGCCTTTCCTGTAACTAATCTACTTCAGATACAGATTTGCTGTATCCAGGAATGTTTGTAAGCTTTTGAGCCCCCCAAGCTTTTCTGTGTTGGAGGGAAGCCTTCTAGCTTATCAGTGAGAGTGGTAAGCACTAGGTAGCCTATCTACCACAAGAGTGGTTCCTGGCCTAGAAATAGTAGTTTATTGGCCGTGTGGGCAGTTTTTCCATCTCTTTCAACTTTCTGGTCTAAAAGCCCGTGTTTGTACTTGTTTCCCCGCCTTTCCTGTAGCTAGTCTAGTCCGGATACAGTTTTGCTGTATCCAGGACTGTTTGTAAGCTTTTGAGCCCCCCCAAGCCTTTCTGTGTTGAGGGAAGCCTTCTAGCTTATCAGTGGGAGTGGTAAGCACTAGGTACCTATCTACCACAAGAGTAGTGATTTCTGGCCGAGAAATTGTAGTTTATTGGCTGTTTGGGCAGTTTTTTCCATCTCTTTTAACTTTCTGATTTAAAAGCCCTCATCTGCACTTCTTTCCCACTTTTCCTATAACTAGTCTAGTCCAGATACAGATTTGCTGTATCCAGGACTGTTTGTAAGCTTCTACGCCCCCCAAGCCTTTCTGTGTCGGAGGGAAGCTTCCTAGCTTGTCAGTGGGAGTGGTAAGCACAAGGTAGCCTATCTACCACAAGAGGAGTGGTTTCTGGCCTAGAAATTGTAGTTTATTGGCTGTTTTTGCAGTTTTTTCCATCTCCTTCAACTTTCTGGTCTAAAAGCCCACGTTTGCACTTTTCCCGCTTTTCCTGTAACTAGTCTAGTCCAGGTACAGATTTGCTGTATCCAGGACTGAATGTAAGCTTCTAAGCCCCCAAGCCTTTCTGTGTTGGAGGGAAGCCTTCTAGCTTATCAGTGGGAGTGATAAGCACTAGGTAGCCTATCTACCACAAGGGGAGCGGTTTCTGGCCCAGAATTTGTAGTTTATTGGCCGTTTGGACAGATTTTCCATCTCTTTCAACTTTCTGGTTTGAAAGCCTGTGTTTGCGCTTGTTTCCCACCTTTCCTGTAACTATTCTAGTCCAGATACAGATTTGCTGTATCCAGGACTGTTTGTAAACTTATGAGGGGTGCCAAAGTCTGCGCTTCAATTTTTCCCTTAGATCTGCTAGTTCTGTCCTCTCCTGCACTTTTACTAGCTTATTAGTCTAGCACTTTCCCATACCAGACTTCTTGTAGCAATTATTGTAGCACACAAAAGTGCTAGCAGCATTAAATGTTCTACAAGAAAACAGCTCCATTACTTATTATTAATGCCCACCCCCCCAGACATTTCTAAAGGTCAGTTCCCTATGCTTTCTCCTAATAACCTGGTGAACTTGGGCATCCTGAGGCAATGTAGCAACTGCCTCATGTACTCCCAACACTCAGACTTGCGATATATCCACTTATATATTCAAACTGGAAGCCACACACTCTCCAGCCAAGACTGGAATAGCTGGTCAAGAGGAAAAGGTCAACACTTGCACCACACCACATGGAACACATAGCCCTTCTGAATACACACCAGCAATGCCTTCACATAAAAACACAAACCACACACCCACCTTCGCGGAGGCACTCAATAAAAATCTACCCAAACAGCAAAGACCTCCAAGGCCACCACAACACAGCACTAATCACGAGACACATAACTCTCCTAAAAAGTGTGATACTCAACCAAAGCCCCTAAGGCAAAACAGCATGCGCAGCACACTATTCACAGGTGACTCAGTAGTGAGGCACACTGATGTCCCACTCACTAGGCTGAATAAGGAAAAAGTAACAGTCAGTTGCATGTCAGGTGCCAGGATCCACTAAATAATGCACGCACTCGGGTCCCTCAACAACAGGTACAAATATGACTCTGTCATTGTACATGTGGGTGTGAATGACCTGAGACATACCTCCTTGGACTACATGAAAAGAGACATGGAGAAGCTCTCAGATTATGTAGCCCAGGTGGGTATGACCATAGCCCTGAGTAGCATCCTACCATTACCAAGAAAGATACCACAGTACAAGCAGAAAATGACTGATTTCAACAACTGGCTAAGTTTCTGGTGTCATTCTAAGGGGATCCAGTATCTCTCTGCCTGGGATGACATGATTGACAGACCTCGATGTTTTGCCAGAGATGGCCTGCATCTGTCAACCCTGGGCTTCCAGATACTGGCCAAGGATCTTGCCACCCCTATAATGCCTTTTTTAGGCGGTGTTCCAAAGACCAACTTACCACTGTAACAGCTACAAACAAATGCAATCTGAGGGTCATGCTGCTCAATGCTAGAAGTCTGAATCTCAATGCAATTGCTCAAAGCACTCATTAAAATAGAGAACATCAACATTTGTGCTGTAACAGAGACCTGGTTCAAGGCAGCAGAAAACACCCCTGCACTACCAGGCTATAACTCATTCTACACCTTTCGGCCCCAGAACCTGGACCGAAGCTCCAGAGGTGATGGTGTTTCCATATTCATAAAGGATGCGCACACTTCCAGACTGGTAGCCCAACATAATGCATCAGAGATACTTCAGGTGCAGCTAACATTGGGTAAGACAGCGATTCATGTCGTAGCCTGTTATAGGTCCCCAACCATGTGTCAAGACTCACACTCCACGTTACTAAGCACCCTGGAGAATATTAGGGTCCAACCTAACACTCTCATACTGGGCGACTTCAACTACTCCTCCATTAACTGGGAAAACTACTCATGTACTAATACTCTTGCCCAACATTTCCTGGAATTCATTAATTCCAATGCCCTGGACCAACTCGTTCTTACCCCCACTAGCGATAGCAACATCCTTGACCTGGTCATTATTAACATGGGTGACCACTGCTCTAAACCAATAGTCAACTCTTCCCTGGTTAGATCTGACCACAAACTAATCATCTTGGAAATCCACATCCCCCCCTGCAAAGATAACCACCATGAAAAACTTCTCCAAAGCTAGCTTTGGGCTGCTAAAAACAGAGGTGGCTAACTTCACGGCACCCATGCAAATGGAGAATAGTTGCATGACTGCCGAATCATACACCAATGCATTGTACGAACACATACACAAATGCATGGATCTCTCCATACCCAATAGAGCCAAGACACTCTCCTCCAAAAAAAGGAAGCCAATCTGGTGGTCCCCTGCCAAAAACAAACTCTACAACAGAAGGAGGAAACTGCTGTGGAATAAGGTGAAGTCCCAAGACTGGAAAAAACTCCCTTTTCAGCCTCAACAAAAAGTTGAGATTCCTCATCAAATCCTCTGAAGCTAGCTATGAAAACAGAATTGCAGCAAATAGTAAAGACAACCACAAGACCTTCTATAGTTATGTAAAGAATCTCTATGGCAATACCCAGATTTGTTCTGAGCAACTGCCAATGGAACATCCTATACCAAGCCAATAGATATTGCCAATATACTGGCCGACAGAATCAGTGCCAACTTGACCCCTCCCCCCAAAGGACCAATCACAATACCAGTAGATTGCCAGGCACCCAGTATTACTGCTGCACAGGTTAAAACAGCACTGTCCAAGGTCAAGAATACAGCTTCTATGGGACCTGACAATATCCCTGGTGGTGTTCTACATGAACTACTGAGTGAACTGGCACCTCACCTGTGTGCCCTGTTCAATCACAGCCTCACCTCAGGCTTTGTCCCTACTGAATGGTGCACTGCTATAGTCATCCCTCTCCACAAAGGAGGAGCGACTATAGACCTTGGGAACTATTGCCCCATTAGACTGACAAGTCTGATATGCAAAGCTATGGAATGCATCATCATGGACCTAATAAACAAGGATATAGGGAATCTCAAAACTCTGGATCCCACACAGTTTGGTTTTGTGAAGGGTAGATCATGCCTGCTCAACTTGGTCGACTTCTTTGAGTCAGTCACAAGAGCTGTGAATGAAGGCAAGGTGGTTCATACAGCCTACCTTGATCTGGCCAAGGCCTTTGATACCATTACCTACTCATGAATCATAGAAAAAAATAACTAAGCTAGGCACCAACCCCTGTATCACTAGGTGGGTTGCAAACTGGCTCACAGATAGAACCCATTTTGTGAAAAGTAGCTGACTCCAAGTCAAACTGCCGACCAGTCACGAGTGGAGTCCCACAGGAATTGGTCCTGGGTCCTCTCCTGTTTGGTATCTACTTCTCTGAAGTCCAGGCCAACACAAAGGGACTCTGGCTAACACAGTTCACAGACGATTGCAAGTTGGGAGCCATTATTAACTCCCCAAGTGATGTTGATATCCTACAGAAAGGCCTCACTGAGACCAATGACTGGTGTCAGAACCATGGCCTTAAGCTCAATGCCAAAAAATGTGTTGTCATCCCCTTTGGGAAAAACCCAGTTCTCATTAATTACCACATCGATGGTAGTCCACTGAACACAGAAGGCGTTATAAGAGATCTGGGAACACAGGTTGACAGCAACCTTTTCTTTTGACCACTACATTGCCATTGTGATCAGAAAGTCCTTCTATGTGCCACATCCCATTACTAAGGGTTTTGCATCCAGGAAGAAAGAGGTCATTGTCTCCTTCTACTCTTCCCTCATTAGGCCAATCATTGAGTACAATGCCCCCTTTGGCATGTACCTCACTAGACACCTGCAACAACTGGAGATGCCACAAAAGTACCTCACAAAGAGGATCGTAGGCCTTAAACACTTGTCCTATATGGACAGACTCAAAAACCCCAAATATTCTCTGTCTCATATTGCCTACTTAGAGGCAATCTCTGCTTGACTTACAAAGCCATGTCTGACCCAGCTCTGTTAGAAATGCTACATCTAAAGAAATCCCAATCCCTCTGCACCACACACTCCAGAGACCTCAACCTCATTACCACAGTCAACAGAACGTGCTGGAGGGACAGGTTCATAACCCAGAGACTGCCCATGCTATGGAATAGACTTCCCATATATGTCAACCAGACCACCTCACTGGCCCTCTTCAATAGAAATCTTGATGATTGGATGGGAAATAGAAAATTCACCTCGGGGATCACTCCAGTGGCTCTACTCGACAGAGGCACTGGGAACTAAGGTTGGGTGGCACAATGCCAAGGTAATCCTATGGGCTAGGCTTGTAAAGGCTCCAGGGCCATTAGCTTAGTACACACTTATGAACCTATGACAGCAAAGTAGCTTTGCTAGGTTACGTATTCTTTAACACCAACCTCACAATAAAAACATGCTTGCTAGTTGGGTAGAGCATCAGACAACACACAGATTGAATACTAAGCTTAGGGATCCTGACTCTGGTGAATTCACATGACCCAAGTACAATACTAAATGTCTTTAAGGAGCATTGTGAGAAGCTAGATGCAGGGAATCCCTGAGGGCCTCATCACAAAGGTAACAAGCAGGACTTTCTGGAGGAAGTTCAAAAGGAGTAGGTACAGGACAGTGATTATCAAATGCTAGAAGTGAAGTTTAGTCTGGAGGATATCTGAGATAGTTTAGCTCATTAGCCAAGTGGCAAGACACTGGGATCAGATGGAATACCCATAGCAGTATGGAAGCTTCTAGACACAGACATACTTCAGTTCTGGGCAGTCTTATTTAAAAACATCCTAGGTTGGGGGGGGGGGCTAATTCCTAATACGTGGACAGAGATTATTGCAGTTGTCTTGCCCAAAAAAGTCAAAAACATTATGAATCCTGCATCCTACAGGCAGATTGTGGACCCAAATCATGATTATAAAACTTTTATGTCAATACTGGTAAACAAAATGGCAATGGTCATACCAAAGCTCATGGACAGAGATTAAAGTGGCTTTATAGCAGGAAGACAAATATTTGACAATATAAGTCATAGTCTGATGATGCAGAAAGAAGCAGAATATCAATATTCACCATTAGTGTTGATCAGTCTTGAAGTGGAAAAAGCCTTTGACAGGGTTAAATGTAATTATTTAATTGTGCTATTACAAGTTGTCTTCCTCACCACATTAGTTAATCTGTTATCTTCAGGAGGTCCAGGACAAAAATAAAGTTGGCTTGGAGGCTATCAGAGTTTTACACTGCACCTAGCTACTAGACAAGGGTGCCCTATTACACCTCTGCTATTTGCTTGCTATATTGAACCTTTAGCAGAAAAGATTAGAAAATCCACAAATAAAGGATACCATTTGTGTGGAACTCAGCACACAATATCTTTATTTGCTGATGATATATTTATATATTTGATGGATAATGTGCAGGGACTACCAGAATTATTTGGGCTACTTAACCAGTTTCAAACTTTCTCATGCTATAAGATCAATATTAGCAAAACTAGGGCCATAGCATTAAACTTCGCTCCCACTTAACAACCTAATCTAACAAAATCCCTGTCCATGAGGTAATAATAAAATTAAGTACCTTGGGGAGAAATAAATCTCAAACCTAAGACTGAGGAAGCTGGTATAGGAAATTAGGAGTGAAATTTACAATAAGATATTGACAAAAATACGAATGTTTAAAATGCTAGGGCTAGATTTAGACAGAAAAAAATCCAGATGATAAAATCTGTCTGGTCCCCATAAACTGTTTCTATCAGGCAGTCTTATTTTTATATCCCCAAACTAACCAAATGACAAAAAAATGGAAAGAGAACTGAAAGCTCTAATTTGGGACGGTAGGAAGTCTAAACTTAAACAAGAAAAAATAATGTTACCTTCTCACCAAGGTGGACTTTCTTTGCCTAATTTAAAGGGGTATTTTGAAGCAACCTAAATTTGATTTATAATTATTTACTGGCCTAAATGGAAGGAGATCTTAATGTACTGGAGGCATGATAGCCTCTGTTAATAAATTCAAAATAAACTATTATAACATATTTTAGAGATTTAGTATTAATTTGGGCAGCTGCCAAAGCTTTTAAAAATGCACCATGCATTTGCTCAATGGATGTGTTAATTTAGGTAATAAAGTGTTTGCCCCCTCAAAAAATTAAAAATCATCATACTTCACTCTTTTTTTTTTCTCTGACTCCTTCTCTAAGTTTTTAGTGACTCTAGAGTTAAAAGATTCCTATCATCATATTCACAGTCACAGACAGTTCAGATGATTTTTAAGGTTTTCTGTTTTTGGCTCACATTTTGAGTGCTCTTCCTTACCCTTTGCTCTGTCCACAGTTCCAAGGGTATTCAAAATGTGTCTAGCACCAGTGATTGCATTTTGCAGACTGCAAGGCATTCACATATTTCCCTGCTTGGAAATCTGCTTTATTTTTGCAGACTCTATTCAAAACTGTCAATAATCTCTCCTGCTTGTCAGAAATCTCTTTCAGAACCTGGATTTTCACCTTATTCTAGAGAAATATTCTATTATTCCTTCTCAAAGAGTAACATTTCTAGAGTGCTTAGTAGATGCTTCTTAACTGATGGCTTATCTTTCTTTAAAAAAAGTAACCCTTTACCATGCATGTTTTTTTCAGTTTTCTCAGCAATCAATAACTACAGCAAGGGAATATCCAAGGATTTTGTTGTGCATTACCTCCACTATTCTAATGATCTCACTAGCAAGATTACACATGAGAAAAATCTAATGGTTTATCAGATCTGTATGGACCCAACATCAACTCTGTCTGCCTTTTCAAATTTCTGCACTGAACTTTATCAGGAAATAACTGCACTGGCAGACAGGTCAGTGTTTCTGTATCCAGGTCTTCTATTCTTTCCCATTCTGTAACCACAGATGCATGCAACTTCACTTGAAGGTTTGTGTCCAATGGTATGACAGTACAGGTCACTTGGGACCATCATTTCAAGAAAAAACACAAAAACATCAAGGAAATGATGGCACTGTTAAATGCTTTAAAGACTCTGAACCATTTGTGGACTCCAAGACCTCTTTTAATTATCACAGACAACACCACTGTGATGCGGTATATAACCAAAGAATGGGAGGTTTGGTCTTGCCCCCTTTACTGACTAACCGTGACAGCCTGGGAACTAGCAACTCAACACACTCTATCTCTTCAGGCTACTTATATCCTATCTGAGAAGAATACTGTGGCAGACACACTGACCAGGTCCCAAACAGATCCACATTAATGGAAGTCACACACAGTGGTTTTCCAGGATAATTATCCACCTGTGGGGAATTCCCCAAATAAATTTGTTTGCCTCCATTCACAACAGACAGCTGAAGAAATTCTGCTCCAGGACACCTTGAAGAAAGGCTTGGAAGATGGATGCCTTTTTCTGCCTACAGATGATAATTGTCCTATATAACTTCCCTCCTTTCCTCTGGTAATTGGAGTTTTTTAAGGATCTAAAATGACTCTCCAAAACTAATCTTGTTAACTCCCTTTTGTCCCAGATGACATTGGTTCTCCAGTCTAATGAGGATTGCCAAAGGTAATTGCCTCAAACATCCCCACAGGATACACTTACTCACATAGGACAAGAAATCGCTGATTCACCCCAACCTATAGACTCTCCATCTGACTGCCTGGTGGTAGAATTTTGATCCTGAGACATCTTTTTTTTCCTGAGGACATGGCCAGGTACTAAAAGGAGGCTAAGAAATCTGTTTCTAGAAAATCGTAGTTAGCCAAAGGGAAGAGATTTTTCTAGCTGGTGTCAAAAAAGAGCCAAGACCCTTCTAAGAATGAAGATCCTTGGATTTTCCAGTATCCACATGAATTGCTGAAATCTGGCTTTTCCTATTCATCTATTTGGATTAATCTTTTAGTGGTATCTGCGTGTGTGCTCTTAGAGACCCCCTCCTTATCTCAGGTGAAGCAGTTTTTGAAAGGGATATCACACACTTGTCCAACTAATAAACTGATGGCTCCAAACTGGGATCTTAACTTTGTATTAGGAAAAACTTACTCTATTGCCCTTTGAACCATTTGTGATTTAAAGTTCTTAGTAAACAGTTTTCCTTATTTCCCTGACAATGGCTAGGAAAATGTCTGATTTGCAAGCTCTAATGGCAACACAATCCTGTGTTACCATGCATAAGGATAGGGGTAACCTTAATAACTAACCATTCCTTCATTACAAAGGTAGGTTCAGAATTAATTTTAAATCAGTCTTTTTATCTCCCTGTATTCTTTTCTGAAACAAGAAATAAGGAGGAAAGAATCCTACATACCTTGGATGTCAACAGAAAACTCAGATACTACACTGACAGGACAAAAGACTTTTGAGCATCTTATCAGGTCTTCATTTCCTTTTAAGGTAAGAAGAAAGGGCAACCAGTGTTAAAACAGACAAATTTCAGATGGTTATCCAATGCCATCCAGTTTTGTTATTCTCACATTTTTGTAAAGGAGTAGCCTCTAGAAGTATTCTTGAGATAGCAGCTTGGGAATCTGTGCACATATTCATCAAACGTTATAAGACAGATTCTTTCTACAGTGCTGAGCAGGTTTTGCAAGAACTATTTTCAAGGGGTTCCTGGACTCTGGCTTTTCTTCTGCCTCCCTACGTATTGGTAATCATCCTATATAGCTTAGGTTACTGCAGCAATGACCTAATGATGAACATAGCAGAGTTGTATAAATAAACCTACCATAACAGTAGATGTTTGAATACATGACTGTTGTAGTACTAACACCCTCCCTCCTTTCTTTCTCTTTTGTTGCCTTTTTTAACACCTTTACTGAATTATCACTTGTGACATAAGCAAACTTACATTTATATAAAAGTAATCAAACCATAATAACAGGTTTACAAACATTATAGGATATATAACAATATATGGGATGTATAATCTAAGCAACATTTCATAAATTATTCAGTTCCTGGCTTCTCTTAAATCTTGTTTCTCCACCAAAACACTTTTCTGCATGTATTGTTCCCACAGTTTTTATTTTTTTTTTCTATGTAAGTTACTCATACCCTTTTCTAAAGATCCCACTTCCTGTTCTTTTATCTCTGTTACAATAGTTACTACTTCAAGTATAGTTGGTTTAGATTTTGATTTCCATTTTCTAGTAACTGTTTTTTTTTTGGCAGCCACCAGAATTAAACTTAACAAGGCCTTACTGTGTCTAGGCAATTCAGATCCTATATTCCAGCTCGAAAAAATTATTTTCCTAGTTACTCATCCAGTATTCCCGACAGAGTACTCTGTAGGGGATTTTTAAAGTCTGCCAACTCATTACACTCCCAAAACATATGTTCCCAGTTAACTTTTTCTTCCCTATCACACCTTCAACATTTGCAGTCTAACTGAAGAAAAAGTGTTTGAAGTCTGCTTGGGATATAAAAGTATCAATGCAAACTTCCAGTCAAAAAAAAAATTCTAAATCTTCTAGACTTTGTTACATATTTGGAAGCCATTAATATGTCCTCCCATTGTTTTTGTGAATTGCATATCTTATCTCTCTTCCTAATCTTTTCTAACCTCTTCTGATTTATTCCTATTAGTTACGCAATATTTTATACACCCTACTAATTATCCCTTTTTAACAGCAGCTTCTAGATTCATTTAAAAACTCAATCAGTACACATCTTTCATTTAGGATTCCCCTATTCCTTTTTCTTTGTCTATATTCTGATATCAGTTCCTGATAGGGAAGGTAATCACTAGCCTGCAATCCAAATGTCTTCTTGGCCTTTTCTCATTCTATTACCTTTCTTTCCCTAATTATTTGTTCCCAATACCTTGGTTCTTTTTCCAGCTTCCTCCAGTAAATTTCAACTACCACTTGCCTAATTTCTGTTCCTCCAAACACAGTCATCCCTCCTGACAGAATCTCCTTTTTTTGGCTTAGTTGTTAGTATACTTTCTGCTAGTTTATGAATACAGAAGTAAGACTTGTTATTCTCCTTAAGGATGTATGTCCAAAATCCCATTTTTTACATATTTCTTGAATTAACCCCCCACTTCATCATCATCCCTTTCCACTTCTTTTGTTGCCTTTTTGGTCTCTTACTATATCTTACCATGCTATCTTTTGGCCAGAGTGGAATTCCACTTTCCCCTGTTTTCCTCTAGCACATAAGTATTTATAATCGGATTCTAAACTTCCCATCCTCTTTGGCAAGAAAGCTATACATTTTGGCACCAGTATACACCCTCATGCTCCCCCAGGTGTATTGTATTTGTGAAAAGTGCCCAACAGCTTTTGATTACTGGCCGGGTGTATGATCTTTGGCAGGATACTTCCCATATAGCTTAGACTACTGTAACAGTGACCTATTCAAACATCCACTATTATGCTAATTTTACTTAAACAACTGTACTTTAACCCAGCTACTGGGATGCACAAGCCAGTGCATTTCTTTGTGCTGGTCCCAAGCCCGGATAAATGGGGAGGGTTGCGTCAGGAAGGGCATCCGGCATAAAACTTGGTCAAATTATTCATGCAGATACCAGAAAAGATGTACATACCAGATCGGTCGAGGCACGGGTTAACAACGACTGCCACCAGTACTGTTAGCCAACAGGGTGCTGACGGAAATTGGGCTACTGTTAGCCGGAGGGGGAGAGGAGGTGGAAGGCATGGCCGAAGGCAAGAAGAGAGGAGAAAGGCTAGGACTGTGGTAGTGAGGGTCGGAACTTTGAATGTTGGCAGTATGACTGGTATAGGTAGAGAGCTAGCCGATATGATGGACAGAAGGAAGGTTGGTATATTGTGTGTGCAAGAAACCAGATGGAATGGGAGTAAGGCTAGGTGTATTGGAGGCAATTTCAAATTGTTTTATCATGGTGTAGATGGGAGGAGAAATGACACAGGCATTATCCTGAAGGAACAGTATGCTAAGAGTGTTTTGGAGGTGAAAAGAGTGTCGGATAGAGTGACGTTTATGAAGCTGGAACTTGATGGTGTAATGATGAATGTTGTTAGTGCATATGCTCCACAAGTTGGGTGTGCGATGGACGAGAAAGAAAAATTTTGGAATGAGTTGGATGAAGTCATGATGACTGTAACCAAGGGTGCGAGAGTGGTGATTGGAGCAGATTTCAATGGGCATGTTGGTGAAGGGAACAGAGGGGATGAGGAAGTGATGGGTAGGTATGGCGTTAAAAGAATGCAGAAGGTCAGATGGTAGTGGATTTTGTGAAAAGGATGGACATGGCTGTGGTGAATATGTATTTTAAAAAGAGGGAAAAGCATAGGGTGACATACAAGAGTGGAGGAAGATGCACACAGGTGGATTATATCTTATGTAGGAGGGCCAGTTGGAAGGAGATTGGAGACTGTAAAGTGGTGACCGGGGAAAGTGTAGTTAGACAGCATAGGACGGTGGTTTGTAAGATGACGCTGGTGATCAACAAGAGGAGGAGGAGTGTGAGGGCAGCACCAAGGATCAAATGGTGGAAATTGAAAAAGGGTAATTGTGAGGTGGAGTTCAGGGAAGAGTTAAGACAGGCACTTGGTGGCAGTAAAGAGTTACCAAATAGCTGGGTAACTACAGCAGAGCTAGTAAGGGAGGCAGCTAGAAAGGTGCTTGGTATGACATTTGGACAGAGGAAGGACGACAAGGAGACATGGTGGTAGAATGAGGAAGTACAGGAGAGTATACAGAGAAAGAGGTTGGCAAAGAAGAAGTGGGATTGTCAGAGAGATGAGGAAAGTAGACATGAGTATAAGGAGATGAGGTGCATGGCAAATAGAGAGGTGGCGAAGGCTAAGGATATGGCATATGAAGAGTTGTATGAAAGGTTGAACACTAAGGAGGGAGAAAAGGACCTGTACCGATTGCCTAGACAGAGGGACTGAGCTAGGAAAGATGTGCAGCAGGTAAGGGTGATAAAGGATAGTGAGGGAAACGTACTCACAAGTGAGGAGAGTGTGTTGAGCAGATGGAAAGAGTACTTTGAGGGGCTGATGAATGAAGAGAATAAGAGGGAAAGAAGGTTGGATGATGTGGGGATAGTGAATTATGAAGTGCAATGGATTAGCAAGAAGGAAGTAAGGATAGCTATGAAGAGGATGAAGAATGGAAAGGCTGTTGGTCCAGATGACATACCTGTGGAAGCATGGAGGTGTTTAGGTGAAATGGCAGTGGAGTTTTTAACCAGATTGTTTAATGAAATTTTGGAAAGTGAGAGGATGCCTGAGGAATGGAGAAAAAGTGTTTTGGTACCGATTTTTAAGAATAAGGGTGATGTGCAGAGCTGTAGTAACTACAGAGGGATTAAACTGATCAGTCACAGCATGAAGTTATGGGAAAGAGTAGTGGAAGCTAGGTTAAGAAGGGACGTGATGATTAGTTATTAGCAGTATGGTTTCATGCCGGGAAAGAGCACTACAGATGCGATGTTTGCTCTGAGAGTGTTGATGGAGAAATACAGAGAAGGTCAGAAGGAGTTGCATTGTGTTTTTGTAGACATAGAGAAAGCATATGACAGGGTGCCTAGAGAGGAGTTGTGGTATTGTATGAGGAAGTCGGGAGTGTCTGAGAAGTATGTAAGAGTGGTACAGGATATGTACGAGGGTAGTGTGACAGCGGTGAGGTCTGCGGTGGGAGTGACGGATGCATTTAAGGTAGAGGTGGGATTACATCAAGGATCAGCTCTGAGCCCTTTCTTATTTGCAATGGTGATGGACAGGTTGACAGACGAGATCAGACAGGAGTCCCCGTGGACTATGATGTTTGCAGATGACAACGTGATCTGTAGTTAGAGTAGGGAACAGGTGGAGGATACCCTGGAGAGATGGAGATATGCTCTAGAGAGAAGAGGAATGAAGGTCAGCAGGACTAAGACAGAATATGTGTGTGTGAATGAGAGGGAGGATAGAGGAATGGTGAGGATGCAAGGAGTAGAGGTGGTGAAGATGGAAGAGTTTAAATACTTGGGATCAATAGTTCAGAGTAATGGTGAGTGTGGAAGATAGGTGAACAAGAGAGTACAGGCAGGATGGAGTGGGTGGAGAAGAGTGTCAGGAGTGATTTGTGACAGATGAGTACCAGTAAGGCTGAAAGGGAAGGTCTGCAAGAGGGTAGTGAGACCAGCTATGTTATATGGGTTGGAGAAGGTGGCAGAGTTAAAGATGCTAAGATTTGAACTGGGTGTAACGAGGGTGGACAGGATTAGGAATAAGTATATTAGAGGGTCAGCCCAGGTTGGAAGGTTTGGAGACAAAGCCAGAGAGGCAAGATTACGTTGGTTTGGACATGTGCTGAGGAGGGATGCAGAGTATATTGGGAAAAAGATGCTAAGGATGAAGCTGCCAGGTAACAGGAAAAGAGGAAGGCCTAAGATAAGGTTTATAGATGTGGTGAGAGAGGACATGCAGGTGGTTGGTGTGACAGAGCAAGGTGCAGAGGACAGGAAGAAATGGAAACAGATGATCTGCTGTGGCGACCCCTAAAGGGAACAGCCAAAAGATGATGATGACTTAAACAACTGTACTTTGTCTCATACTGAGTGAGAAATGTCTTAAACCTGTTAATAATAATGCTATCTATTCTTTCTTCTGCATCTTATAAATTTAAGCTGCATGAAAAATGCCCTATTTGTTTCAGTAGAATACATTTTTAAAACCTTAAACAGCCTAAGTTAGAAACCCACTGTGGTATCTTTCATTATAACTCAGTCACAGTAATCATGGTATTAGAATGGTCCTGTAACATTTTACTCAGTTTTTAGAACTCTTCAACCTTTTTGCAGCAGATCAGTCATGACCATTTCTTCTAGCACTGATGCAGTTTTAGGACATTTCAGTTTTTGTAAAGAATTTTATAACTTCATCGTCATGTTCAGAACAGTCCACAGTTAAAAATCATATTCTTCAACATTCTTCTCATTTGTTTCTCCCTCATTTGAAATGGAAACTTCTCTTGTATTGTATTTTTCCATAGCCAGCTTTATATCAAGTTCTCTAAGTTGTTTCAGAAAGCCACGGTTGGGCAGAATGCATCTGTGTTTTATCACCTGTTCAATGGCATCTACCACTGTCATATTTTTGTAGATCATCAAATATGCCAGGACTAAAGTAGCTGAACGACTACGCCCCATTGCACAGTGAACTAGAATGTTATCTTAAAAGAAGACATAAAAAAAGAGGAATCAGTCAGACATTTTAACATTGTAAAATAAACTCAAACAAATCAGTAGAAACACAGAAGACATACTTTATATTAAAACTGGAATAATTTCTTGCTGAGGGAAACATTACACCTATAACCTAACTCCTTAGAGAAGCCATAAATATCTCCGCACCACCAAAGTATTTAAGAACAAAACTTAAATAAATTGAAAACATGTTTATTTAAGCTGCACAGTTCTTCCTTATATGAATTATTAAAATAAATATAGTGTAACAATTTTATATTGTGAACTAACGGAATGATTACCAGAACTCTAGGCTGACAGTACAATGATTTTATTGATAGGGAGATGATGTAGTACAGAATTATAAATGTTCTAGTAATATATTCGAATTTGAAAATAGCAGTTTGTTACTTGATGGCAACCTGAGATATCGCACATCAATAGACCTTTTGTTCTCTGAAGCTTACTACATACTGCGTGTGGTGCATTCTGAGCCTATTAAGGAAAAATCAAACTACAAAAAAACATAAAACAAATAAATACAATATTTTCTGACCCACAGATTTTACCAAAAAAAAATGTGACCGGCTAAGCTGTTCTCTATAAAACTATCCTTGTCAATATATTAGTAAATCTAACTTATAATAGTGTTTATTTTTATATTGCACTGAATGGATTAAATTTTGTTTAAAACTTTCAATATCTCAGAAACTGCATGTGCTGAGCACAAAGTATCTGTGATTACTGTATCTATCACAACTTGATACTTCATATGATGCCATAAGGTTTAAGGTACTTGAGTTTTGGACACAAGTGAACAGTGGTCTCACCTTCGATAATCACATCGCCACAACAGTCAGGAAAACCTTCTATGTGGCACACCTCATCCCTAAGGGCTTTTCATCCAGAAAAAGGGAGGTCATTGTCCCACTGAACTCATCCCTCATTAGACCCATTATAGAATACAACGCCTCATTTGGTATGTACCTCTCAAGACTTCTGCAACAACTGGAAAGGCCGCATAATACATTACTAAAAGAATCACAGGCCTAAAGCAGATGCCCTATGCTGACCGCCTTAAAAACTCCAGCTATACTCTGTCGCATATCGTTTACTCAGAGGCGATCTCTGCTTAGCATACAAGGCCATGTCAAACCCAGAGCTGTTGGACATGCTACACTTAAAGAAATCCCAATCCCTCAGAGCCACACGCTCCAGGGATCTAAACCTTATCATCACAATAAACAAAACATGCTGGAGGGATAGTTTCCTGACCCAGAGACTCCCCAGACTCTGGAATAGACTGCCCATACATGTCAAGCAAAGTGCCTCTTTGGCCCTCTTCAAAGGGAACCTTGATGACTGGATGGGAGAAAGGAAATTCACCCCAGGGATCACATCAGTCGCCCTGCTAGATGGGTCCAGGGAAGTAAATAATGTGGGAAGAAATAGCCAGGGAATTGTTATGGCTAGGCTTGTATAGGCCCTAGGGCTGATAGCCTATTACCAACCTATGAACCTATATGGAAGTGTGTAAATTATGTATTTTTTCTTTAATAGACTTATAAACAGCCCCAAGACTTCTAGGTATGCAGCCAACAACCAGCAGTTAATCTTAGCCATGTGTTAGTTCAGCATGTTTTTTATTAGTTTATTTTCTGAGAAAAAAATCTTTTGCTCGCCCTTTTTTGGTTGCCTTTTATCAAAGCAATGCATGCAATTTCTAAACTCAGTGGAGTTGATTGTTTAAATTATGCAAAAGTTAAATAACATGTGCTTGCTTGTTACATAGTAACACCACAGCTATATAGAAACGTGTTTAGAGAGTACAGGAGTAAGGCAGATTGAAGTATGACTGAGTATAGTACAGAAATCAGCACTTGTTTTTCTAGATGGATGAGTAGATATAAGGCTGCCACATCTGAAATGCTTGTGAGATATTTTAGTCAGGAAAACAAGCTTTTAGCACTATGCTTGAGGACATTAGGATTTTGGGGCAGACTGGAAGTATAACACTGCTAGGGAAAATTGAAGAATAGGGTACCTTTACCTATCAGATTGTCACTGCATACGAGGGGAATCCAGCACTGCACATGGATATAGAGGAACCCTTGGGGTGCAGTTTAGGCCATCCCAGTAAGTTACATGGGACAAGGAGGAAGCCATAGTTTCAGGTACATGCACAGGTGTTGCTGTTAGAAGTTTAAAATGTAACCAAATAGGTATGTATGCTGTTGTTGTCCACTAAGGCTGGGGAACGGAGCAAATATCTCAGGATTCATCAAGTAAGATTGGCACTACAACAGTGGTGTGTTGTTTAGAGACAGCAGCTGTACATATCTCAAATGTCGGCATCCTGTCCTGGTAGAAGGGAAGGAAGCCATTGCTAAAAGAGACACAGCCTCCGGAAATAACCATACTCAAATCTGCAGTGGGCAGACAGGTGCACTACCAACATATATTCCTATCAGGACTGTGAAGGAGAGAGGTATCAAGCAGTTGACTGTGTTTGAGGACATTCCTGCTGATGCCCTAATAGACAATGACTTTGACAGTACAGTACAGTACCTTGTGTGCATGCTGTTATAAGCAGTCAGGTATGGAAGCAAACACATGGGGATGGCAGTCAAGTTGAGACCCAGCCAGAACCCACATCTTCATCTGAGGCTTGTGATGTGACTACTTTAGAGGGGGGAGCTTTTCAGTAGAAGATACCTGGGATCTATGCCACAACAGGTAGAGGTTTTGGGCTTCCCTTGGAAGGTGATATGTCTACAGGAGATGTAAGCGATAGTCAGCCAAAACTTGAGGCCTCACTGGCAGATAGTATGAGACTTCCTTTGGAAGGGGAACCAGAGAAGGTAAATAAGGTGGACTTCAGACCCTAAGGACTAAAGGGAGGTAGCCAAGGAGGTTCCAGATACCCAAAGGCAAAAGGGGGCTATATACTGGGATAAAGGATTGTTGTATATGGGATGGATCCCTAAGAAGGACTACAGGGGAGAAGTAATACAGCAGGTAGTACCTAGAGACTACCAAATGGCCTTTCTGCAGGATATATGGGCAGAAAGCATGCTAAAAGATGTCTTATGTAGAATTTTACTGGCCTGCGATAGCAAAGGGTATTACAAGGTACTACAGGACCTGTGAGCAGTGCTGTAAGGTTGGCAAGGATGGAAACACAACCAATGCTGCTTGAGAAGTTAGCAAATGTGTTGATAGACATTTTCAGCAGTGTCGGTTTTCCTTGGGAAATATTAAGAGATAGAGGTGTCAACTTCCTGCCAGACCTGCTGGCATGTTTGTGGAAGTGCTGTTTGGAAAAGCACCTGAAGCTAACTCCTATCATCTACACTCTGCACTGAAGACCATTTGTGAGCATTGCACACCAGTGCAAAGAGGGAATGGGGCAAGTATCTTTTCCATCTGGTCTTTACATGCAGGAATGTGCCCCAGAAATCCACAGATTTTTCACCCTTTGAGCTATTGTATAGTCACAAGGTAAATGTGCCCTGGATTTAATTTGTGATAAGTGAGAGGGTAAGAATAATTACCAAAATTAGTCTGTTGTGGAGTATGTCCTAAACTTCAGAACTAAGCTTATGAAGCTTATGGGGATGAGGCAGGAGCACCCAGCACAGACACAATAGCAGTAAGAACAGGGCAACCATTGTCAGAGAGTATTCTCTAGGGCAATAAGTGATGGTACCTTTCCTGTGAGGAAGAGAAACAAACAAACAAAAAAAAAAAGCTGCAGGCAACCTAGGATGGGGGGCCATTCACCATTGTAAAAATGATGAGTGATGTCAAGTACATGACAGAGTTGCCAGGCAGGAGGCCAAAACACAAACTCTTCCATGTTAAATTATAAAGCCTTATCATGACAGAGAGGTCCTGCTAATTAGTGTCTGCAGTGAGTTGCAGGAGGTTTCAGAGGTAGACCTCCTCAGTGATGCTCAGTCTCACACTTTCAGGGATAAGGTAGCCCTCTCCACTGGATATGTTTACTGGCAGGCCAGGATGTACCCACGTGGTGGAATACCATGTAAATACAAGACCCAGCAAACAATCAGTTTCTATGCAGAGTACCTGAGAGTGCTAGACAAACACTGAAAAAGAAACTGAAAGACATGTTGGAATTGAGAGTAACCAGAGCCAGATCCAGCAGTAGGCAACATAGGCAGTTGCCTAGGGCCCCATGAAGACTATGGGCCCAAAAACTGGAAAAACTTAAAATATATATACATATATTTCATGCAATAATGCATTTTTGGAATTTAGATTACCATCCAGTGATTCAGAACTGTTGTATGCAATGTGGATGGTTCAATGTGTGCAAGCTCGCAGCATGATGTTTCTCATGGGCATGGTGGTTGGCTTGGCTTCTTCCACTCTGTTAGGAGTATGTGTGGGGGGGCACATTTTGACTTTTGATGTTTTCCTTTTCTCCCTCAGGTATTATCAGACTAAGCAAGCACCAGTCTGCCTCCCCCTGGCCTAATGTTTAGTCGGTTCAGGGTTCAGTGGCAGGTCACAAGTGCAGACTACCTGGACTGTCAATTTGTCTGCTAAACCGTTACTGCGGCTAATCGGCTGATCCTCCTGATGTGCGTCCCTCCTGACTCATGAATCTTAAATGTTTAAAAAAAAAAAAGTTCATCAACTGCCTGAACACAAGTGCTCCGTTTTATTCTTTTATGGTAATTTACTGGGTATGTATGTTCTCTCCAAACCTGTTAATAGTTATCTCTTTACTTTTAAAGTTCATGAAGTTCACTGAAGAATTTAAATTCTATAACTTCAGATGTGGGAATTATTATGAAAACCCCAGTGCTGCTTTGCAAAATACATGTTTTAAAACAGTCAGAAAAAATTATGAAATAAAAGTAGAATCATCTTAGATGAATGGCTGATTTTAAATGTTGGCAAAGTTTTGCTATACTTACCTTTGATTTGAGAATTCCTGCTAGCTTGAGTAAAACTCTTCTGCTATAATAAAGGCTACATTTTTGAACTATCACCGCATGGCACTGACAAATTAAATTACTCAAAGAAAATGTACATGTTCTTACCAAAGGTGGCAAGCCTGCTGATGCATTGAAAACACAGAGTACATTGAAGGACGGTTTACAGCCTCTTAGACTCTTTTCGTAGTTATCTATATTGTTTAGAACCCTGAATCTGTTGGCAGGTAAGGACCACATGGTCACTAATTAGTATCTTGCTTAAGGAAGAATAATTCCTAATTTTATTCTTAAGCAACATCCTTCCCTCCTAGTCATCTTTCCTTCTCATATCCCATTGGGACTGCAATGCATCTGTTCCAGTCAGTGCTGAATGTCACATAACTCTAAAGCCTTCTCTTTCTTTGATGTGCAAAGCTGTGTATGAATGGGTGGTAGTGGTGCTTGGGGTTCCCTCCCCCTACAGTTGTCATTCTGTAGCAACTGAATTTCTAAGCTGCAGTTGATTTTCAGGCATTTTTTTTTTTTTGTACACTGCTCATGTGGTAAGCATGGTAGGATGAACTTGGGCCTTTTTTGCCCTTGAAGGTTAAGGCTGCTCCCTTAAGATGTGGTTAGAGCGATTAACATCACCCTCCAGAGACAAGGCTTGTCATTCTTCACCTGCTTACAAATCACTGGGCTTTGGTGGGATTATACACTCAGAAGGAAGTAGTTTGAAGGCGCCAGCAGCTGTTTCTCTTACCTCAGACTCTACCAAGAGCAGGAACCCAACGATGTAGTATGCTTAATAAAACATTGTTTTAAAAGCCTTTAATTAGATGTTTCTTTAGATACATCTGTTTGAACAAGTGCTACCAATATCTTAAACATCCTAGAATCAAGTATACCTTGTGGTTAACATTTGTCTAACATTATGTTTAATTAAAAACATAAGCTGTATAATGTAAATAGAGGTTGCACTTGCTTTAATAAGAACAGACTCACTCAGTTACTCTCTCCAGAAAATTTAAGTAGTGGAGAGAGTAGTGAATTGTTTGGTTTGTCATTGTGTGTGTGTGTGTGTGTGTGTGTGTGTGTGTGAATGGTCAACAGTTTAACTGAATGAATGAATCCTGTTATTCTTGTAATTTTCTAATTTAATAAGAGAAATATTCAAAACTTGTCTCCATTTTTGGACCTTTGCCCCACCATTATTTTAGACATTGTCAGGATTTCTTGCACTAAGGGGTTGAGAGTACAGAACTTTGTCATCGTGTGTGTGTGGGAGAGAGAATGGCTAATACAGAGTAAGTGAAAGGCTGCAAGATGTTTAACAGCAGTATACAATTGAGTTTTAGACTTCAGATCCTTCAGAAAAAAAAAACATGCTAACACTAATCCTGTTATTTTAGCAACTTTCTACTTTAATAAGAGCAATATTTAAAGTCTGTCTCCCTTATTGGACCTTTGTCCTGCTATTATTTTAGACGCTGTTCAGATTTCTTGCACTAAGAGGTTGAGAGGTATGAGAGCATACTTCTCCTCAGCTGTCCATGATTTTGACGTAAATTTTATCTCTGTCGTAATCCATCCTAAGACTCATGGCTCTTGGAGAAAAGGTGGTGAATTGTCCTTAATAAATAACGGCAATAATTTGAGTTATATGCTTCTTTTACTACAGAAAAGTGTCTGCTAATTCACATTCTCATATCCTGTCAATGTTTCAAGTTAATGCTACTAATGTTTTAAGAGTGTCCATGATTGTCTCTGTATTTGCCATTGATTCTTTTGAGATTTATCCATGACTGGCTGAGAGCTATGGTATAAAGAAAAAACACATTTTTTACCAATATTTGTGGGGTAGCATGTCATGTGATTACTTCTTAAACATTAACAGATATTTTTGAGAACTGGAGGAAAATACATTCTATTTTTTTGTTGTGTGCAGTCGTGCTAAGAGGTTGAGAGAGGTATCATATATCTCTTTTAGCTGTTAAGAATTGGACAGAATGTCCAGATTTTTGACCCATATTTTAGATCTGTGCTACTCATATCTGGCAAATCACAGAGGATATAGTACTAATAAACAATAACACTGTACAGACTTTCCATAACCTTCAGAAAATGCATGCTAACAACTCTAATCCTGTTATAAGAGAGCAATTTGTCTGTATTTTTGGGTCTGTGCCCCTCTCCATTATTTTTAGACTTTATCCAGACTTCTTGTGCTAAGAGGTTGAGAGGTATGGGGTAGTCAGTTAATATACACTCCCTCTTAATCTCTCCTAAAGTGTATTTATTTATTTAAAAAAAGGTGGTGAATTAATTTACATTTAGATAATGACAATAATTAGTTATAGAATTCAGAAAATGTATATGAATTCCCTTTTTTATTGTGCCTCAAGATAACAGTACTAATATTTTTAGTGTCCATGATTGTCCCTAATTATTTATGGAGACTGGCTGATAAATTTTGGGCAACAGGTGGTGAATAATACCAAATAATGACATGATGCTATTACCGTTATAGACTTCTTTTACTTCAGAAAATGTATATTGATTCACTGTTATTCTGTCAGTGTCTCAAGTTAATAGTAGTAATATTTTAAGTGTTCCTGATTGTCTGGACTGCTCCATAATTATTTCTGGATTTGTCCCCAATGTGTTGAAAGCTATGGATGGTGACTGTTTCTGATTATAGAAAGCAAAGCTGAAAGTTAATATAGGTATTGCAGTGGGCTGGTACACACACACACACACACACACACACGCAATACCTATATTAGTACCTTTAACTGTGTTTTATGGTAATTGGAGCAAGACATCCATGTAGTGGGATATTGGTGTTGTGGAGGTGGGACATGATGGTGGGTATGATGAGGTTGTGACGGGGGGCCCAGTCCAGTGTCCTGTCTTCTGGGTCTGGGAGTAACCCCGGTGTTTGATAGTTCCTGGGCCTCACCAGTGGTGTTATTGTCAAGGGCAGATGGCAGCATCCATTTCTGTGTGAAATACTTGAAAGCGAACCTTCACATAGAGTCAGATACTTACCCAGTGCTCAGGACAAAGGAAATCTTAGAGCAGCTGGGTGGGGCTAAGTATTTAACTACTTTTGACTTCACCAAGATTTACTGGTAATTACCCTTGATACCTGCACCCAATGACAGGTCAGCAGTTGTGACTCCATTTGGGTTGTATGAGTTTACCCATTTAGATTGTATGAGTTTACAACAATACTACTTGATATAAAGAATGCCCAAGCAACTTTCCAGAAGCTGGTAGCTCACATCCTAGGAGGAGGAAGAGATTACACCCTTGCTCATCTGGATGACATTACCATCTACAGCCAGTCTTGGGCAGAAAATGTGCAGCATGTCAGGGCAATACTGGGCAGATTGCAAAAGGCAGGGATGACAGTCTAGGCTAGCAAATGTCAGGTGGGTATAGCAGAGTTGTCTTATCTAGGTTACAGGGTGGGTGGAAGAAATTTACGCCAGAACTTACTAAGGTTGAGTTTAAGCATGGCCCACCCTTACTACCAAGAAACAGGTACATTCTTTGGGAAGTAGGTTTACTCCAATTTCAGTACAATAGCTACCTCCCCTTCCCCTTATAGACTGTATCAGGAAAAATAGACCAGATAAGGTTGTCTGGACAGCAGCCTGTGAGCAGGTATTTTAAAAGCTTAAAGAGGCTCTTAGTGTAACCCCCCCCCCCCGATAATAGCCACTCCTGATTATAGCAAATAATTAATTGTATCGATACATGTTTCTAACTGTGGAGTTGAGGCTGTACTTAGCCAGGTTTCCTCAGAGGGAAATGAGCACCCCGGTGAGTATTTGAGCTGCAACCTTCACGCCAGGGATGAGTCTTATGCAGCCACAGAGAAAGAATGTTTCTGTAGAATCTGTGATTTGCATAAACTACAACCCTACATGTATGGCAAAAAGACTGTGGTTACAGACCATACTCTCTAAAATGGCTAAATAGAGCAAGTGGACATAATGGGAAGATTCTCAGATGCAGTTTAGCCTTCCATTCCTATCACATGACTATCCAATGCAGATGGATTATCTAGAAAAACTTCATTTCCTGAGGGATGCTTTCAGAAGACTTGCTTGAAGTTCTTGTGGGGAGGGATATGAAGCCAGAATCAATGCCAGGCTAAAAGAAAAGCAACTGTGAAGCCAATGGTAATGCCAGGCTAACTGGAACAAAATATATTAACTTTCTTTTTTTTTCTGTGTTCCTCTCTGTGTTTCTATGGTAATAATATAGAATGTTGTGTTTTTGAATGTCAAAGGACAGAGGACTACAAAAAAATGTTCAAAATCTAGCTGTTCTGGCACCTCTTGTAAATGTACACTTGGTTGGCTGTGGTATAAATCAAATCTTATCAATGCCAATACAGCATCGCATTCAGTAGCAGAGGTGCTAGACAGACTCCAGAGTGCACGTCTGTGCTCATCAAAGCAGGTGTTGATATGTTTGACAAACCTCTGTGATTATTATGACGAATAAAATAACTAGTTTGATGATTATGTCAGGAACCCTGACAAACCTTGGTGATAATTATAGAGAGTAAAATAATAGGGTTAACGATTATGTCAGGAACACTGGGAGTTGGGGAAAATATTCTATAGCAGTTGATGATGCTGCTGTCTTGACTTATCTGCATGGAACTGTGTGTGAGTACTAGCTATTTGTTTAGGAATGAAAATCTTGTCCTAAACTAGCAAGGAAAAGTTGGATAGCTGAAGCTCAGTTTTTTTGTATGAATCTTATCTATGTTTATTGACTTTGTTTTAATTTTCCTAGTGTTGCCAACCTGTTCATGTTTTACTTTGTAAATACACTATTTTCCTTGTTGCTTAAGTAAAGTTTGTGTATTTATCTTTAAGCTCATGTGGCTGGTATTTGCTTCTTTAAAGAAAATGTATGTGGCATTGTTTATGTGAGAAGGGGTTAACCCTTATTTATACCACTGATTAGCACATTGTAAGGTACATATTTTCCATTAGACTGTTAGGCCAACTATCACTGACTGAAATAATAATATATGTATTTCATATTTGGCTTGATTTTAGAGTAATCAGTGACTGTGGGTCTGTAGCCCTAAAACTCAGACTGGTGGGAGTATTACCATGCCAGAAAGAAAGCTTTCGGGAATTGAAGACTTCTGCTAGCCTTCCTTGCAAATTGTGTATCTATGTATGTGAAAAGCAGTTACCATAGATAAAGGGATGGTGGAAGGCACTGTTTCACAGAGATCATGGTGAAAGACTCAACTTTGTTAGTGGCCTGTGTACAGTCTAGTCTGGGTGTGGAGGTTATAAGCCCATACCCAGGAAGAAGTGCATACTTCCTTTATATTCTTGTAGCCAGACTATACTTTGAAAACTAGTACTGAAACAGACTTGTGAGCACTTTCTTGCTATTACTTCACTTCTCAGAGGCAGTGGCTATTCTTCAGCTTCACATCTGTTGGCAGGTACCACTCATACTTTACACTTAGTTGGAAGTGTTGGGAATCAAACCCCATCAGTGCCGATCCAGCCTACATTTGGTAGCAGAGGTGTTAGACAGCCTCCACAGTGTTCATCAATGCTCATTCATTAATCAGTGTGATGGAACATTTTTCTCAAACCAAACTGCAAGACTCTGGCACATGGAGCTGTGTTGTGTTATAGCAATAACCGATGATGTGGGTGTGGTATATTGATGATTTACTCATAGTTGGTGTGGTTTAATCACAAGGATGAAGAAGAAGGCACCAGGGGGAAGGAGGGAGGGATAGAATACTTCAACATAGAAGAGAAGGACATCTATGGTTATGGTAAGATTTTACACAACTATTCTATGTCCTTATATTCTAATGTTGTAGTATTCTTTACATGAGGGAGAGTACTAAAGCTTGGGAGGAAACCTGGGAAGGAGAAAAGACCAAAATAGCTCTCTAGAAAGCCATGAAGAATGGCTCTAGCAAAACCAGCTCTAGATCTAGAGATGTCATCCAATTTGTAATGCTTGGGGAAGGTATGTACAGAACACCAAGTAGCTGCTTCTAAAATGGTATTAGTATCCAAACCTTTAAAGAAGGCACCCAAAGAAGCCACAGCCCTAGTGGAATGTGCCTTAACAGGAAAAGCGAGGCTCTCGCCATGGAAAATATTACAAAAAGAAATAACCTTTAAAATCCAAGAGGCGATAGTCTGCTTGGAAACAGGCAATCCCAGAGGTCTGGGATGAAAATAAACAAAAAGCTGATCAGATTTTCTGATAGCCTTTGTTTTATCCAAATAAAATCTGAGTTGTCTATGCACATCCAAGGTGCATAGATTGTGGAAAAGGAAAAAAGGTGGGCAAATGAATAGATTGGTTAAGAGACAACTCATTCAAAACCTTGCGCATAAAGGAAGGGTCAGTATGCAAGTACGTATGGAGACCTTGTTCTTATGGAAGATCAAAAAAGGGGGGAAGCCATTAAAGCTTGAAGCTCAGTTACCCTTCTGGCAGAAGTCAAAGCTAGTAACAGAACAGTTTTTCAAGTGCAGTGTTGCAAAGAAGGTGTAGGTGCAGGCTCAAATGGAGATACAATCATCTTTTCCAGAACAAAGTTCAAATCCAAGGAGGAGGAGCAACTTTCCTGAGAGGTTTAATGTGAAGGACCCCTTTGAGAAAAAAAGTTTAACCTCTAGCCTAGAAGCCAAAGGGGCAGACAGGCAGAAATGGCTGACAAATGGACTTTCACTGAAGAGTAAGCCAAACCATCATTGAGCAACTCACACAAGCAGGAAAGAATCAATGGAACAACCACAGACAGTCAATCCAGGTTGTGTGAATGACGCCAGATGGAAAGAAAACCTCTTCCATTTAGATAAGTAGGATTTCCTAGTATCAGGTTTTCTGGCATCATGCAGTACCCTAAGCACATCCTCAGAAAATTTATTATCGCTGGTTACTTCATCCAGAGTCGAGGACTTTATTTCTGTATTCAGATGCAGAGTTGACAGATGTGGATTGATAAGAGAACCTTCACCATGTGTGAGAAGATCCACCCTGTGAGGTAACATGTGATGATTGCCCTTGGCTAAATGCAGAAGAAGAGGGAACCAATGCTGTCTTGGCCAAAAGGGAGTCACCAGCAAGATTTTTGGTTTGTCCTGCTGAATCCTGAAAATGACTTTCTGTATGAGAAGAAAGGGGGGAATACATAAAGAAACAACCCATTCATGAGACTGATAGGGCATCTACCTTCCAAACCACAAGACCTGGGACTCTGGCACAAAAAAGAAGTCTGTTCAGAGGAGAGGCAAATAGAGCTACTTGAGGAATACCCCACTGGTGGACAATATCCAGAAACACATTCCTGTGACTCACCCATTCATGGGATGGAGTCATGGACCTTTGCCACAGAATTCTGACTGGAAGAGATATAAACTGCCTAAAAAGTGACGTGGTACTGAACTGCCAGTTCCCAAGCCATGAGAGCTAACCTTCACAGAAGATACGACTTCATCCCCCCACCCCCACCCCTTTGTTTACATACTAGAGAACTGTGGTGTTGTTTATAAACAGTTTTAGAGATCCTGGAGGGAAAATAGGATGAAAATCCTGAAGAGCTAATATGAGGGTTCTTATCTCTTTGATGTTGAGAAGGAGACCAGAGGCCCTGTACCTTCATGTAAGCAAAGGCTGCCCCCATTCTAGGTTTGAGGCATCTGTAAAAAATCCTGAGTGGGAAGAGGAGGATGAAGAGGAAGGCTGGTGTTCAGGGACATCTGCTAAATACACCAAGGGAGTTCCTTTTTGAGACAATGGAGAAGAGGAACCACAAACTCCTGTGGATAAGTATGTTGCATCCAAACTGATGGGTACCACTGAAACTTCCTCATGTGAAGTTTGACCAGAGGTAGCATAGGAATGGTGGATGCCATGGAACCCCAGAAGCCTGAGAAACTCCCTGGCTGCAAGAGAATGAAGCAGGAGAAGACTTTGGAAGAAGGAAATGAGAGACTGAACTCTTGGAGAAGGCAGATATACTAGCATGAGATCTATCTGCAACTTGCACCCCAATAAGATGTGATCCTGTGAGGGGGAAAAGACTTTTTTAAATTGATTGTGAACCCTGACCTTTGCAGACCAGAAGTAGTGAACTGAAGATTTTGTTCCAGGTTCTCTGGACATGGAGTTAGAAAGAGAAGATCATCCAGGTAACTGTAAACCTGGATGCCCTGAAGTCTGCAGTAAGCAATTGCAGGAGCAAGGCACTTTGTGAATACCCTTGGGGCAGTGAAAGACCAATGGGCAAAGCTGAGAACTGGAAGCGCAATGAGGCAACAGAGAAATGTAAAATTTTTTTATAAAGGGGATGAATAAGAATGTGAAGGTAAGCATCCTTAATGTTCAGAGGGCCATGTAAGCCTGAGAAAGAATAAGAGTAAACAAGGTTTGCAAGGATATCAGCATGTGGAAGGTAGGAATCTTCAGAAAAATGTTTAGGTGAGAAAGATCCAAAATGGGTCTCCAAGGGCCATCTTTTCTGGGTAACAAAAACATTCTCTGAGGGGCTAATGAACTTCTTGAATCATTCCCTGATACAGCAACTCCTGAAGCACCTCTGAAAATAGATGCAGTTGGTCATGAGGTGGTTGTGGAATCCCCATGAATGGAGGAAGAGTTTTCCAGTCCATGAAGTACCCTTGTTTGATAACAGAAAGAACCCATGAGTCTTGAATAATAGTTTCCCAAACTGGAAGAGACAGGGAAAAACAAAGAGAAAGGAGAGTAAGACTGAAATGATTCTGGTAGTCACAGAGCACCTGGCTTGTCTGGAAAGGGCTGCTTTTGGGCCAGAACTGGCTGAGAGTATTTAGACTGTGGAGCTCTCCTACCTCCCTTCTTGTTTTTAAAAGTGGGAAGGTGAGTTTGTTTCCTAACAAAAAAAGTCTTTGAGGGATAATTCCTCTGAAATTTAAAAACAGGTGAAACAATAAGTTCTGTAGTTCCTTACCTTTAAACAAATCTGCAGCTGCAGCCCCAAACAAGGCACTGTTATCCAAAGGAGCATCCATTAATTTTGCATTAATGTCATTTGGAAGTGGATGAATCCTCAACCTGGAATACCTCTTAAGAAAAGATCCAAATGCAGCTGCCCTAGAAGATGCTTCTGCTGCATCATAGCTGCATTTAATGGAGTGGAGTGCTACCTGAGAAGAAGCTCCTAAAAGAGACATCACCTGAGTTTTAACATCAGAGTCTGGAAGGTGAGAAACTGCTTGAACATCTGGTCATATCGGTTTGGTAGTTTATAGTATAGAAAGTTAGGGTGGCAGAAGTATAGACCTTTTTCCCTATTCTTTCCATAGTCTTGCTCTCCTTATCAGAAGGGAGAATCTTGGTGGATGGCAGTAATCTGGAAGTTTTGTCAGAAGCAGTAGAAACTACCACAGGATCAGCTGAAGGACATCTATAGAGAATTTTACACTAATCTAGCACCTTATAAAATGATCAGGCCTTTTAGGGGCAGGGGCCTGTGAGTCAAGGCCTTAGATGCTGAAGAAATGCATCCAAAAAGGCTGGTAGGACTGGAGGTACAGTAGAAGGAGAAGGAGAATCCGTTCGTAGAGGATCATAATATCTTTTTTGCACATCAGAAACCTGAGAGCAGTTCCAGTTAAAGAATTCTCTCATTTAAGCTAAGTGACCTCTTCAACTGGAGAATATGTGCAATTAGATTCTTCCTCAGGGGGAAACATATTCAAAGGGAGATAGAATTTGAGTGGAGTAGGCCAAGGATTCATCCTCAGAGAAGCCCACTTCCTCAGAAGGTTTCAGTATCCTAACTCTCTTAAGTGGGGAAGAAGTTAAGGAAGAAACAGAATCAGCTGAAGGAGGCTTAACAGCCATGAATGAAAGTCTTGAGAAAAAGTTTCTCAATTGGACTGGGGAGTCTTAGGTGCAGAAATGTGCTTGGTTTTCTGCTTCTTTTTTAACTGCCCATCTGCCTGATGAAAAGTGGAGGGACCCAACGTAGGCCTGCACTCAATAATATTAGCTGGAATATCCTCCCTAACTAGAATTTGAAGGGTACCTCTAGTGCCTTCCAAAAATAATGAGCTTTGGTTCCCCCTGACCGGCCAATGCAGATGTCTGCATTGCCTCAGATGACGTGCCTAAGGCTGATTCCTTGATGACGATTGATGTGGAACCTGCCAAAGAACCCAAGGCAACCTCCGGATGGATCTCCAGGTCTTCCTCGACCTTGAGAGAGGTATCAGAGGTAGGAGGTACAGCTGAAGATTCAGGCCTCGGCTTCTAGGACTTCCTCTTCAACACAGGCACAACAGAAGTCTCAGATGTACCCTCCATAACATCCCTAGCTAAATGCTTCTGTCACTGATTTTCTAAGTAAATCTTAAGGGATGAAAGATGGCTATGTAGAGTCTTAGGGATGAATGCCTGGCAAACAGAGCAGGATTTGTGGTCATGCATAGGCCGCAGACAAAAGAGACACAGGTTGTGACTATCCTTGTGTGGAATCTGTCTTCCACATTGGCACTTGCTTTTCCTGGATAACATGTAACTCTCACAACAAAAAGGAGTATCAACAGAAAAATGAAAACCCCAATGGGGCACTTATCTGAAAACTGGACCAGCAGCAAATGACTCGGAAGAACAGATCAGTGCTTCCTTCTTTTTGTTTCACTATATTCACTAATGTAAGTGGAAAAGACATAGTGCATGGCAAGAGATGGAAGAAGGGGTAGTGTGTGGTTCTCTTTCTGGGTGGGTGCTGGGCTCATGTTCCACCTCATTACTGAATAACAGCCTGGGTGGTATTTGTCATTCAGTTGAGGATTAGGCAATAGATTATTTACCATGGAAAAATGTTGCTATGAAGAACAGCGACAGAGATACAAGCAGTGTGTGAGAGAGAGAGAGAGAGAGAGATAAGGTAAAGTATTATTGTCAGGTTCACTACACAAGGCTTGGATATTTTAGTCATCATTACTTATCTGAATGTGCTGGGCTCCTGAAGGCTTGCCATCAACCTTTTCTTATGGCGTAGTTTGTGGGCTAGACCTTCTTTCCATACAAATTTCCCTTTCCCACCTTTTCTTGTCAGATTCTGCTAGTCAAACCACATTGCTCTGTGATGGTTCACCCTGTTCATAAGCTGTACATAATTTCTTTGGGTTTTTGACGTATTATTATTGAGATTTTGTTATTTTTTTTTTTTATCCCAGTCATACTTTTTGTTTCTCTCTCTTTCTAAGGGAACTGCCATATTTAGGTGCAGATTAATTGTGTATGTTGCTTAAGAATCTGAATACACATGGGTAAATAGCAAAGTGTGTTGCCTTTCATGCAGACTGTTACATGATGGTAAATATTTTGTCATGGAATACAGTGCAATTGGATGCCCACTCAAGTGCTTGTTCTCTGGTATTTAGGTGTTTTATATCCACTCCATTGATATAATGTGTTTACAGATGACACATTTTGACTGTGTTGGAAATCATATCTTGAGCAGAATTGAGTACTGCATGTTAAATGTCCATAAAAATCTCTCGCAGACCAAAGGTATGTTTTATCAGTTTTATTTTCAACAGGTAAAGTACAGTTGTGTACACTTACCATAAATGTTCACAGTTGCAGTCATCACATTTGGGTTATCTGCTTGCAGTAGCCCTCAGTCGGATTGATTATCAAAGTCTTGGGTCCTGCATCAGTTGCTGTCTCATCTTCCATGACGTCAGGTAGTCAGGGGTATAAAGCATGCAGCCGACGCCATTACATCAGTTTTTCTTGCCCCAGATGTCAGGTGCCCCCTAACGGGAAGCCATTAAATATATATAGTTATATATATATATATATATATATATATATATATATATATATATATATATATATATATACACACACACACACACACACGGTTATACCTCCAACAAAAAAGCAAATACACCAAAAAGCTTTTAAGCATAGTAAGGAGAGTAGAGGTATAACCAAAATAAGTCAGGAGGCTGCAGTGAGGGTAACCAGGACTGCAACGGTGAATACACTCGAACATCTACATTTATGGTAAGTGTACACAACTGTACTATGTTCTTCGTGTTTCACTGTTACAGTCATCACATTTGGGTAGATTCCTAAAGCTAAAGATGGGAGGAGGAATTTAGATAGCATTAGGACCAGCTATAAGGCCCTGCAAGACTGCAGTGGCAAAGCCAACTCTGTATTTAGAGAAAATTGGCAAATGGTAATGCTTGGTGAAAGTATGTACAGAACTTCAGGTAGCAGCTTCTAGGATGTCTCTGGTAGGGACACCTCTGAGAAAGGCTGTAGAGGTAGATGCAGCCCTGGTTGAATGAGGTCTAAATCCCCTGTGGGATAGGTTTTCCATGGTGCTTACAGCAGAAATGAATGCAATGGCCTATCCATTTAGAAATGGTTTGCTTTGAAATAGCCTTCCCTTCTGCCCCTGCAGCAAATGCCACCAGCAGTTGTTCAGAGTTCCTTTGAGGTTTAGTCCTGTCCAAGTAAAAAGTTGTCTGTGCACATCTAAGGAGTGCAGTATCCATTCCCCTTTGTTCTTTGGATTAGAAAAGAAGGTTGGCAAATGAATGGATTGATTAAGAGCCACACTGGATACCACCTTGGGCATAAAGGAGGGATTGGTCCTGAGGGACACCCTGTCCGCATGAAAGATGATGAAAGGCTCCACTTCCATAAAGGCCTGTAATTCAGACACCCTTCTTGCTGAAGTGATTACTAAAAGGAAAGCTGTTTTTCAAGAAAGGAATTTTAACTCTGCACTTACAGCTGGCTCAAAAGGACGAAGAGCGAGTTTTTCCAATACAAAGTTAAGGTCCCAGGCTGGAGTTTGGGCACTCCTGGGAGGTCTTAAGTTTTTGGCCCCTCTGAGGAACTGCTTGAGCAGTGGGTGAGAAAAGAGTGGCGGTTCTGTGTTGTAATGAGCTGAAATGGCTGTGGCGTGAATTTTGATGGAGGAAAAGGAAAGGCCCTTGTGAAGCATCTCAGTTAAGTATTGAGGAATCTGAGGTAAACTGGGTGCTGCTGTGGCCATCCCTTGAGTTTGGTTCCAGGCACAGAATCTTTTCCATCTTTCAGCATAAGATTTTCCAGTACTAGGCCTCCTTGCCTCCAAAATGATATCCAACACTTGTTTACTGAGGAATGATAACGGAGAGATTAGGTAATTAGCCAGGCTGCCAGGTTCAGGGTTTGAAGCTGGGGGTGCAGAATCTGGCTCTCCTGCTGTGACAGCAGGGTAGGGGTCTGAGACAGGTGCCATGGGGCTAGCAGTGACATACTGCGCAAGAGGGGGTACCAGTGTTGGCGTGGCCAGTCTGGTGCAATCAGTATCATCCTTGGTTTGTTCTGTTTGATCTTTAGTAGTACTTTGGAGAGGAGAGGCAGAGGAGGAAAGGCATAAACTGATAGATTTTTCCAGCTGAAGGACAGAGCATCCACTTTCCAAGCTTGTTTGTGGGTAGTCCTTGTGCAAAATTGATCCAATTGGTAGTTCTGGGGGGAGGCAAACAGGTCTATATCTGGGCTCCCCCATTTGTTTATCAACATGTTGAAAGTCTTTGGTTCCAGTTTCCACTCGTGTGGGTCCATGAGATTTCTGCTTAGTTCATCTGCCACTGTATTTAGTTTTCCTGGCAGGAATTGAGCCTGTAGATGCACTTGGTAGCTCAAGGCTGTGTTCCACAGAGCCATAGCTAGTTTGCAGAGGGGGTAAGAATAGGTACCCCCCTGCTTGTTTGTGTACCACATAACAGTGGTGTTGTTGATCTTTACCATTAACTGTCCTGGAAGAATGTGGTCCTTGAAGGCTGTCAGAGCATTCTGTACAGCTAACATTTCTTTTCATTGATATGCAGGTGCATTTGACTTGGGTTCCATATGCCCTGAATGCACTTCCCTGCCAGGTGAGCCCCCATGCATAGTCTGATGCGTCTGTTGTTAGGGTTTGGGCGGCAGGGGGTAGAGTGAATGGTAGTCCCTTGTTTTGGTGGCAGGCCTCTGCCCACCAAAGGAATTCTAACCGTAGGCAAGGTATGATAGGAATCATTGCTTCTAGATCCTGAGAATGTTGACACCATAGGCTTTTTAGATACCACTGTAGTTTCTTCATATGCAGTCTTGCATATGGAATTAGTAGAATGCAGGAGGCCATGAACCCCAAGGCTTGCAGTATTTGCCTTGCAGATAGCAGGGTTTTTGTGGCCACTAGTTTGAAGTAAGTTACCAAATGAATTTGTTTCTCTGGAATGAGGAAAGCCATCTGGGAAGTTGTGTTCAAGCTTTCTCCCAGGAATATAATTTGTTGACAGGGTACCAGATGTGATTTCTTTTCATTTATGGTGTACCCCAGACAAGTTAGCACCTTTTGTACAAATGCCAGATGATTCAAAAGTATGTCCTGGCTTTCTGCCTGAATTAGACAATCGTCCAGGTATGGGTATATTTGAATATTTCTTTGGCTGCAAAATGCAATATCTGGAGCTAGGCACTTTGTGAATACCCTGGGCACAGTAGATAAGCCAAAGGGCAGTGCAGAGAACTGATAGTGCATGTAGCCTGCTTTGAAGCATAGGTATCTTCTGCAAGATTCCCTGATTGGGATGTGCAGGTAGGCTTCCTTTAAATCCAGTGTTGCCAACCAGGCATCTTTGCCTAGCATAGGAAGCAACTGGTGAAGAGTTAGCATCTTGAAGTATGGAATCACCAAAAAGGTGTTTAAGATAGAAAGTCCAGGATAGGACGTCATGATTTCTCTTTTTTGGGTATCAGGAAAAGTCTTGAGTAGAAACCTTGTCCCTTTTCCTCTTCTGGTACAGTTTGAATATCGTTTATGCTTAAGAGAGTACTTGCTTTTGAGTCTCTGCCCACTGATTCGGGGGTAAATCTAGCCAACTGTTTGGGGTTGGTAACGTGTGGAAGTGAAATCTGTATCCTTGGGAAACTATATTTAAAACCCATTTGTCCTAGGTAATGAGTTCCCAGTTTTTTGCCTGCAGAGCAATCTTTCCCCCTAAAGGAGCAGTCAGTTGAGAAGTCCTTGGAAGTTTTAAAGTTAAGTCATTGAAACAGTTTACCATAGGGGGGAGTCTTACTACTCCCTGATTTGGAAGTGGGAGCCCCCCCACTGCTTAGTCCTATGCGTACCCTGGGACGGAAGCCTGGGTGTTCTGCTGGTTCTGGGTTTGGACTGGGAAGGCCTGGAAGAGGCAGGAAAGGACCAATTCTTAGAGGGCCAATGCCTACTAAATCTTGGAGGCTGTACTTGCAGAAAATCTTTAACAGTTTGCATAGATTTAGCTTTTTTCCTCCATCTTTTTAAGAACTTTTTCTGCTTTGTTGCCAAACAGGCAGTCCTGATTTAAGGGAGCATCCAGCAATTTAGCTTTAACATGATCTGGCAAGGATTGCTCCTTAAGCCAAGCATGCCTTCTAAGTACAGACCCAGAGATAGCAGCCCTACAAGATGCCTCTAGTGAATTAAAACCACATTGCAAAATATGTTTTCCAACCCATTCAGCAGAATGCATTAAATCCTGTAAATCCTTATTTTCAGCACAGTCAGGAATCAACATCATTTTCTGTTTATGCAATCCAATAATATGCTGCTGATACTTTAACATATGAAACTGGCAATTTAAGGCCCTAATGGCCAAGGTTGCAGAAGTGTATACCTTCTTACTCCATCTATCCAGCGCCCTGGAGTCTCTATTAGGCGGGGTAGGATTTTTGGCAGTAGTAGCCTTATTGCCCTTGGGTCCCTGAGAAATGGTCTCAGGATCCGCTGTAGGATTTTTAAAAAGGAACTTGTGAGAGTCAGGAACACTGTAATATCTATCAGGTTTTCTGGGAGCAGGAGGTAAAGAGTCAGGGGCCAAGCTAGATTCCAAAAAGGCATCATCAACGATGTCTAGTACAGGAGGGATAGCTAAAGGCCTGTGCTGGGGCAGGAGTAAGAAATCCCTAAGCCTCTTTTTAGAATTAGAGTAATCCTGGCTTTCCCAACAAAAATGCTTCCTAAGAGTATGCAAGGTTTCACCAAAAGCGAAATCCTCTGGGGGGAAGCAGAGGGGAATAGAGTCCTCTGCATCAGAATCCTCATAAGTAGATAAGGGTAAATCCTCGTCATCAGAGGAAACAGAAATTTCAGAATCCTGGTCAGAAGTATCATAAGCAAATTCAGTCCTAGGTCTCTTAGAGGGGGAAGGTTGGCTTCCCCTGATTAAAGTAATAAGGTCTTCAGCCATTCTTATCATTTGTTTTTTAGGCATAGAGGCCTGACCATGCTGTCTGGTTTGTCGGTTTTCTAGGCATGGTTCGAGTTTTAGGCCTTGAAGAAGAAGATGGCATCGGTTTAATATGCAAGTCAGTAGGCCTGAATACACCCTCAGAAGCCGGTGCCTGCAGAGCGGCTCTGGACCCATCCAAGGTAGAAACATTTGCAGGTTCCACAGTTGAAGCTTCTCGCGGCATACCAGACTCCGAATGGGTCTCAGTAGAGTCCTGCGAATTTGAAGTAGCGGGTATCAGGGGCTGCGAAAGTGCCTCACTGAGTACCGGGGAACTGGCGACTGGCTTAGGAGAAGTGTCGTCAGCAGCTTTGGACCTAGGCGGCCTGTCTCTGTCTTTATCTTTGCGTTTTTTCGGAATGTCAGTAGTTGGATGGCTTACCGAAGACATATCTGGATAATTGAACCGAGTACCAAAACATTTAGAAGCGTAAATATACCGATGATGAATAGTTCATTGCTTAAATAAGGCACAAAACCGACAGCGAGGTATGTCGTGGTCTGGGCCTAGGCAAGGAATACAGTATGAAAGAAAATCTTTATGAGGTATTTGCTTTCCACAAGAAATACAATTTTTGACTTTTACTGACATCGGTTTAGAGCAAGAAAAAGTTTCCCCAACGGGGTACTTAGCTTTAGTTGAAGACTTCGGTTCTAAAACTCGAAAACAAAAATTTCAGGAGTCGGCTGACTGGCACTTGCGAACTGCTTCTGCTTCGGGCACCACACGGCAAGAAAAACTGATGTAATGGCGTCGGCTGCATGCTTTATACCTCTGACTGCCTGACGTCACGGAATATGAGACAGCAACCGACGCAGGACCCAAAACTTTGATAATCAGGCTGACTGAGGGCTACTGCAAGCAGATAACCCAAATGTGATGACTGCAACAGTGAAACATGAAGAACATCAGCAGCTTTCGAGAATCTGAATCGTAACTAGTAATGTATATTTTTTTTACATAATATGATGCCTCATTCAGCCATTCATGAAATCAAAACTTTTTCAGATGATATAAGAATGTCATTTGGTCTTGATAAGTGTGCAAAAACAACCTGTAAAGCAAGAAAACTGCAGCACCAGGAAAACATCAGTTTGGGACAAGAATATGATATAAAAGAACTTGAGCAAGAGGGAGTGTATAAATATTTGGGAATTGATGAAGGATCAACAATAAAACATGAACAAATGTGAATAAAACTTAGTAAGGAATACTTTAGAAGACTTAAATTAATTCTGAAAACAGTGTTGACATCTAGGAACAAAATCCAAGCTATACACCAGTTTGCTCTTCCTGTCCTAACTTACAGTTTTGGAGTGATTGACTGGCCCCAAAACATGTTGGATAGATTAGATAGGAAAACAAGGATGCTTCATGCTCACCAAATGATTTATAAAAATCAGTCTATACCAAGATTATATATTCCTCATTCTGAAGGAGGGATGGGCCTCCTTGAAATTAATTACATGTATAGATCTGGAATTGTGAGACTCCACACATACCTGCTGACCTCACAAGACCCAAATGTAGTGCAAGTTTTATAACATGAGAAGAATAAATCTAAGATGACTTTTCTGCTTAATTTAGCAGAAGCATATCGGCATCAAGCAGGAATGGAAATCAAACCAGAAGCAGATAAAAATCAGGCAGCAACTGAATGTGCCAAAAAAAAAAACAAAACAAAAGAAAGAATATAAGGTGAACGACCAGATGAGAAGGTAAGCAATGTGGAAAAAGCATAAATATAGTTGCAAGTATAGAAAACTTCTAGAAGAACCTCATGTTGATGAGGAACAAATGCAGGAATGATTAAGGAGAGGCAAATTCAAATTAAGAGATTAAAGGTTACTATTGATGGCCCAAGATAGTGGGCTGCGCACACGTTGGTTTACAAAGTCCATTTTGTAAAACTGAATTGGAAACAGTCGCACACCTCGTTGCTGGTTGTGACATACTAATGGCAGAAAGACTGTATACTGAAAGGCATGATAATGTGGCAAGACTGTTGCACTGGGGATTGTGCAAACATCATGGTGTTGAAGTGGCTGAAAAACACTGGAAACATAAGCCACAAAGCATCATAGAAAATGAAGAAGTCTACATCACATGGGATCACCCATTACCAACAGTGCAAAAGATAGATGCTAAAAAAATGGATATAGTGGTTCAAGAAAAGAAGACAAGAGTAGCATTGCTCATTGAAATCGCCATGCCCAGTGACTACAGTATCTTGCGTACAGACAGACACAAAGTCATAAAATATCAGGATTTGCAGGCAGGAACGAGAGCAATGTGGAAGAAAGATACCCAGACAGTTCCAATAGTACTAGGAGCAACAAGTCTTATAAAAAAGAATCTACAATTGTATTTAGATATGCCACCAATCCATGTAACCCCATACGAAATGCAGGAGGAGTCACTAATGGTCACATTGCGGGTGCTGCGAAGAGCACTTTTGACTGACATCAAAGATTGAAACAATACTAATTTCATGAACTTTAATTGTACTTTGACTTAGGAATGGGGTCCATTCCCCTCATGGTATTAGAAACCCAAAAGATTTGCAGAAATTAGAGAGAGAAACCATTCATTTTCAGCTAAAGCCTAGTCCTTGTCCAGTACATTATCCAATACTTTCTTAAAATTTTTATCAGATTTCCCAAATTCAACCAATAAACACATTTTCTCCATCTGCAAGGTACTAGACTCCCATACCTTCCATAGCAAATAAAGTTTTGTCCCTCATGTCCTCCCATTTCACCATGAAGTCCTTTTAATATGCCATTTCCTGTAAAATCCCTTTCCCCATCTAGCTGACAGCCACCTTTCAATTGATTGACTGTTATATCATCTTGTAAACTCTTTTCCAGCTAGCTGATGGCTCAGAGCTCAGTACTGTTCTAAAAGCTTTCTATATACTTTCAAAGTGGAGCTATACAATCACGTGTCTTACAACGGGTCTATATTAGCAAATTGAATTGTCACTTACCTAAACACCTAATGATTGACACATAATCATTGAACTACAAAAATTATGAACGGTCACGTAAGCGAATTTTTCCCTAGGGAAAAAAAATCACTTGGCCATTATCGGGAACTAGCCCTTTTCTCCACTGCATAGCGATCTTGGAGTTGGTATATTTAGCTGGGGGACAAAGTCCCCCACTTTTGTAGGGTTTGACAGTGTGTTTGGGTTTTGGTTGGCCAAGCCATTTTTTCCCCTGGGAAAAAAATTGCTTATGTAGCTCTTCGTAGTAGTTGTAGTTCGATGATTATGTGTCGATCATTAGGTGTTTAGGCAAGTGACATTTCAATTTGCTAATATAGATCCCTTACAACATCTGTTTCACCCTGACAAATATATGCATTCCTATCTTTAATATGTAGCCATATATCTTACAAACATCCTTTAATAGTATCGCTATTCTAACAAAGCATCTCTCAGAAATATTGCTTCTAAGAAAATTAATTCTATCAAAATCCTATTCATCCGTCAATGATTGATTATACTTCCTTATCCTAATTTCATATAGCAGCCTAATTTTGAAATAAATTCTACCAGAAATCCATCCTAACATGTCTGTCTAATAAATTTCCACTAACACTATATCATTGTGTGCTTATTTCATGAGAAGCACAGATGGGGGGTTACAATTCTAATTGCTAATGGTGTCACATCCCTTAGAACAGTAAGCAGTTTTCATGGCAACAGATGGTGATGGCTGGAATAAATATATGTGTAGAGGTTTGCCTTTATATCACTATTCCATATTATCTGCATCACAGTTTCCTCGTAGCTAAAACTCCTAATGTTTTCACTTTGGTCAGTGATTCTGCTGATTGAGTAATGATTCAATAAATAGCTGCTTCTGCTCATAAACTGACACCCCTTTTCAGGCCTCTGAATGGACTCTAATAAATGATTACTTAGCTGAAATAAATGGTAGGATTTTCTGTACTCATTATCATGCCATATATAGCTCTGTGGCTAGGCTGGATCACTGATGTATAATGTATGACTCTGGGAGAGATGTCTCATGATGGAGGTAACCGTTATCTCTTTCATCAGATCATTCCTTTTTGGGTTGGTCCATGTTAATGGTGGTTTCTAGAGACCCTTGACATGGAAGTTATCAGCCTTCATCAAACTATGTGGTTTTCTGAATCATCTTGGGGATTCAGACAAAAATGCAGACTCTTTCTAAAATGTTATACTAAAGGATGCTTTCAAGTGTTTTTTGAATAGTTGTATGTGGGCTCAGGTCATGGGGTACAGAACACAGTAGAATGAAGAATACCAGGCTAGAAATCACTTCTGTCTGAGCATTCACAGCTTGAGAGAATTATGGGAGTGGACTGTAAAGCTTTCATTGGAATGCTTAAACCATTAACTTTTTGATGGCAGCAGCAATAGACTGATTTAGGTGCTAGTTTTATTAACTCATCCCTAAACACATCAAAGGTTAAGCTAGACTGGCTAGCTTGAGGGGCATCTTATGCGGGTGAGTTGTTCAACATGCCCTATTTCTAGCACTAACTGTACTAGGTGTATATACAACCTAGGGATCTGCCCCTACTTTGGGAGCAGATGTAAGAAATACTGGACCTCAAAGTTCAGGTTCAGGATGATGAGCAAATTTTTGGCAAGGATCCCTGACAAATTCTCCCAGTACTCTGGCCACTGCTGTACCCTTCAGTGTTGAGGAGCTCATTAGTCAGGTATAACTGTTAAGTATAGGAGGGCTATAGACATGAAAGGCCTTCCAGGTGAGATTAACCAGCACTTACCTTCACACATTTTAAATAAATTGTTGGGGATAATGTTTTTTTTTTACGTGAAAGCTTCACCTTTCACCATTCCCCTTCTTCTCAACATAGCTGCATTATTTTAGTAATCCTAAAGGCATTTAAGGATTTTGATCTTCATGACAGTAACTGTCTTATTTCTGTTTGAATGTTGACTACACAATCTGTGCCATTTTTGGGAATAGGCTCAAGAGGGTTACAAGAAAAAGTGTGCCTGTATTGACTAAATCGGGTTCATTCTTGGCAGGCAAGTTAAAGACAATGTTGGGGTAGTATTCATCCTTTCAAATGCAGTTTCTCAGTACAATCAGCTTTCACATACAATTACTTTCAAGATATGTGAGAAATATTGAATTCCTACCATATGTTGCCCAAGAATCTCAAGACATCTTACTTTCTTTTGTGGTAATGGGCAAAGGCTTCTCTCCTCTATTCTGTATGATTTGACTATGGAGTATCTTTTGTATAAGTTGAAAGACGTTTTGACTTCTACAGACCAGTCATCCAGTTTAACCATCCTTGCTTCAGTCAGTTTATTTATGGATGTCATCTTATAATTTGTTTTGATAGGTAAACTTCCCTCAGTGGGTACATTTTTTTATAACCTTTGGAGAAACATCATGTTTACATAAATGTTTATATATGGTTTGAGATGTAATTGTGGGGAATTACTCCTTCATTTGGGCTGAGGATTCAATTTTGGTTATGCGGGGTTCTAATCATTTGTGGTAACTCATATGGGTATAGATTCGAAGGCAAGATATTGAATAGCATACTGGGTAACTGAGAGAGTGTTTTAGCAATCATAAATAGCACTGGATGAATAAGTGGATACTTATGAACCAGAGGCTTTCTTTGTTGAAATTTATACTTACTCTAGAACTGTTGTATTCAGTAATGATGAACGTGACAAAGCCACACACCTATGTGTAAAACAGATGGTGACATGGTATTTCCTGCTTCCTTTGGTACCACTATAGTCTGAGGAAAAATTGGGATCATATGATTAGGATTACATCTGGGGAAGGTTGCACTTCACTAACCTTAGTGATTATAGTGACCTGCATATTTTTTCTTTGTAGAACTCTTACATTTATGACACTAACTAAACTTGTGATCACTTACCCTGGGAAGGATTAAGGCAGTCTACACAAAATATCCCATACCAAGAGAAATTTTATTGCAGGTAAAAGGTTTCTTAGGGTGTCCCACTAGGTGGCCAAGCAGTATGATGGGAACTGTAGGGTTAGCTAGATGAGCAAACTGAGTTTAAGTAGAGGGGTAGACTTCATCTGCTAGGAGGATTATATGTTTTCTTACAGTCTGTGTACAAGCTACCTTCAGAATGTTCTCAAAACAGTAGTATAAATACAAAGAGACAAAGGAGGGTTTGGGGACCTTTTATGCCCAAATGGTTGATATGGGGAGAGGGATTAGTGGCTGTTAATTCTCCAGCAGGAACATGGGATTATGAGTTATATTTTTCCCTTCCCTTCTAATTATTGAGGTAAATTGATACCTATTACCTATCTATATATCTACCTATTAGAGGTAGAGTTGTCACCCTAGAACAGGGATGTGATGGCAGTAGTTCCCTGTGTCTGCTTGTCTTCCCATTATCACAGGATGTCTCTTGAAGAATTTTTACATTGCACATTTCATACTCTTGTTAAAGATATCCAATGTGTTTCTAGGAATTACATATCAGTACATTTTTGCAAATTTTCCAAAACAGATCTCTTTTTCTGATGAAGTCCAGTCAGCTTATTAGTTTATCTTGGGAGACACGCTGTGATAGTTTGTGAGCCTCCATTTATATGGAGTTCCCTTTTGGCAGTAGTTATTTCTGAGCCATAGATTGTGAGCCTGCATTTATATGGAGTTCCATTTTGGCAGTAGTTATTTTTGAGCCAAACTGACATTTTCTGGGCAACTTATGTATTTATTTGAATTTAAGTGCTGTGGAACATTGATCATAGCAATCTGTTCATCAGTCTAAGAACATCAAGGGCAAATGTAAGGAATGTTTCAAAAAGTTTTGTGAATGAAGAAACCCACAGAAGCTGTACTACTAGATGCATAGCCTACAATGACAGATGAAGGAGAACCCATCTTAGAAGCAGTATGGAGTGTGCTAAAAGTCAGGGAAAGTGGCAGGACCAGATGAAAGCTGCAGATATGATCAAGATGCTGAGTTTATGTTAGGGGACAAATAACTCCTTTGGAGAGACAGGAGTCACCCACATTATTGGGAATATTTTATTTGCTGACATTTGTTTTCTGGGAAAGCCTGACTGGGTAGGTGCCCTTTTTCAGCAGAGGCCCAGGGAGAAAAGCTCCAAAGTATTACAAAAACATTTTAACAACACAATTTTACAAGTTCAAGAATAATATAAAAACATATACGTTTTAATAATTATAGAAAGTTAGACATAATGTGAAAACATTGGTTAAAAATCGATACAAATTATATGACAGTAATTTAATATTTAGAGAAATTTTAGTCAGTTTAGAGAAATTAAAGGTATGTTAGTATAATATGAACAGGAATTGCAACGTGAACTTAGAAAAAAATTAGGGTTATAACATAATTATAGAAACTGACTAAAGTAAAGAAGAAGGAGTAAGGGGGTGTAAGGTATGAATAGGTACTTGTTCGTATTTATGCATGTAGTCTATCCTGGGGATGAGCAAGAAAAGAGACAGATTTTGCTTCGGACGTCTTTCAGAATGGTTACAAAGGAATGGATGAATGGTAGTCATTTTATTTATTTATTTATTTTACATTTGTTTACTGGGAAAGTCCGACTGGATATATGTCCATTTTCAGCAGAGGCCTGGGGAGAAAAGCTCCAGAAAGCAGAGTACAAATACATTAGGAAAAACAGAAACATTTAGAGACAAGTATAATATGCAGTTTTCAGTAGGGTTACAAACTTAGATAAAACATAGTAGACAACATCAAAGTCATGCGGCTTCAGTTTCAGACAATAATACACACAGTTATGGGCTAAGTCCCATCAAGAATTCATATACTTATTAGATTATATGATTGAAACACTTAGGGAGAGTTTGCAGCACTCATCTGATGGATGTAGGAGTTCCAGGCTTTAGCAACATGGTATGAGCACAGACAGAAAGGTTCATGGATAGACAGAATTTTTTGGTCATCGGATCGTAAAGACTGAGCTGGAACAAAGGTGTGTACAATGGTATTTAGTGATAATGTTATAGGTGTAAGACGTGTATATGTTAGTTGATAGGGTAGTTCTAACCAATTTACGCTTTTTAGTGCTATACTATGGTGGGTTCTGAAAGGGGTATTTGCTGTAAATTCAGCAACTTTGTTATAGCATTGTTCAAGGTTTGATTTTTGTGATGCTCGGAGGTTAGTAAGGATGGAAAAGCTGTAAACAGTGAGGGGGTGGAGGGTAAGCAGTTGCAAGTGCTGTTTTAGTTGCACTGTTGAGAACTTTTTTTTCTTTATAAAGCATCCCTAATTTTTGGAGTGATTTTTTTATGCAATTTTGTAGGTGCATGTCAAATTTAAGATCATCATCACTATCATCCATAATTTATTTATTTATTTTTATTTTACATTTGTTTACTGGGATAGCCCAACTGGACACATGTCCATTTAGAGCGGAGACCCGAGGAGAAAAGCTCCACATTCAGTGCAGAAAAACAAATAGTTGAACAAACTGATAACAATATGATCATCTATACAGAAGCAAAAAGTTGACAATAGATAGAAATATACAACTTTTGATACAAAAACAAAATTTGACACTAAATAAGAAATACAACTTTCGATACAGAAACAGAAATTGACAATAGATAAGCATTATAACTGACTATAGAGACAGAGACTACTTATAGAAATTAATTAGTGTAAGTTTACCATCAGCTAGTATAACTATTAGAAACTTGAGCAGAAAATATAATTCCTGATACTGTAGAAAAATTACAGTAGGTATAATTGGACATGAAGCTATCTGGGGTAGTAGAAACAGTGAAGATTAGGTAATGGATGGACATAGCCAGGAATTCATTAAGTGTGATTTAAGTGAGTTTTTGAACAGTGTAATAGTGGAGGCAGAAGATAAAGCAGGGGGAAGGTTATTCCAGGCTTTAGCAACGTTATGGGAGAAGAATGCTTTACCTGCAGTGTTAGCCTTAGAGATACAAAGGAGTGATTTGTCAGTGGAGCGAAGGGGACAATTTGATTTGTAGGGCGTGAGTAGGTGACTTAGTGCTGGGCTTCTATCAGGATGTCTCACAATATTGTAGACAATGATCAGTTGATGGTAATTGAGTAGTTGGGGAAATTCTAGCCATTGTAGTTCCTTTAGAGCCTGACAGTGATGGGTTCTGAAGGTGCAGTTATTACCAAACTTGGCAATTTTGTTGTAACATGTCACAAGTCTAACAAAATCATGTTTTTTGATATGGGTAAGGATTGGTGCCACATACATTAGCGTGGACAAGAGATGAGTTTGGGCTAGGGAGACTCTCGCTTGTTTTGAGAGAAAGTTTTTGTGTCTGTAAAATGTTCCCATTTTTGTTATGGGCTTTTTTGATGGTTTGTGAAATGTGGACATCAAATTGTAGGTTTTTGTCAATTTCTACACCCAAGAGTTTGGTGTGATCAGAGGGGGTGATGACAGTACCATTACTGGAAGTGATTGAGAAGGATAGAGAGGTAGGAACAAACTTGTTGGGGGTGAAAAGAACCAATTTAGTCTTTATGGGATTTAGGATAAGTTGGATCCAAGTAATCCAACTTTCCACTAAGCTAAAGGAATCCTGAATGAGTTGTTGTAACATGGTAAGTGAGGGTACAGAGCAGATAAGAGTCAAATCGTCTGCGTACTGTATGAGTGTAGCAGGGTGGGTGGAGGTATGAAGATTGTTAGTGAAAATCGAGAAAAGAAGAGGACCTACTGTAGAGCCTTGTGGTACACCTATGGTTGTTGGGAGTAGAGGATATAGTATACCTTGCCATTGGACAGACTGCTGCCTATCTGACAGATAATTTTTAAACCAGGCAATAGTTGGGGGGGGGGGCAAAGGTAATGGTGTAGGGAGTGTGAGACCATGTCAAATGCTTTTGAGAGGTCTAAAAATATAGTAGATACAAAGTTGTTGTTTCTGTGATGATTTACTAGGTTAGTAAAAGAGAGAAGAGCAGTAGTTGTGCTATGATGTTGCCGGAAGCCATGTTGTGTGGAGGAGAGAAGATTGTGTGAGTTTAGAAAATTCATTACTTGAGAGTAGATACATTTTTCGAGTAGTTTAGACAGAGGGGATAGAATCACAATTGGATGATAATTAGAGAAATCACAGGAATTACCACCATTGTGAAGTGGAATAATATATAGGTTCATAGGTTGGTACTAGGCTATCAGCCCTAGGGCCTATACAAGCCTAGCCATAACAATTCCCTGGATATTTCTTCCCACAATATTTACTTCCCTGGACCCCTGTTTAGCAGGGCGACTGACATGATCCCCGGGGTGAATTTCCTATCTCCCATCCAATCATCAAGGTTCCTTTTGAAGAGGGCCAAGGAGGCACTCTGCTTGACATGTATGGGCAGTCTATTCCAGAGTATGGAGAGTCTCTGGGTCAGGAACCTATCCCTCCAGCATGTTTTGTTCATTGTGATGACAAGGTTTAGATCCCTGGAGCATGTGGCTCTAAGTGATTGGGATTTCTTTAAGTGGAGCATGTCCAGCAGCTCAGGGTTTGACATGGCCTTGTATGTTAAGCAGAGATCGCCTCTGAGTATACGATATGCCACAGAGTATAGCTGGAGTTTTTTTAGATGGTCAGCATATGGCATCTGCTTTAGGCCTGTGATTCTTTTAGTGAGGTATTTCTGTGGCCTTTCCAGCTGTTGCAGATGTCTTGTGAGGTACATACCAAACAGGGCATTATACTCTATAATGGGTCTAATGAGGGATGAGCACAGTGGGACAATGACCTCCTTTTTTCTGGCCGAAAAGCCCTTAGTGATGAGGTGTGCCACATAGAAGGATTTCCTGACTGTTGTGGTGATGTGGTTATCGAAGGTTATCCACTGTCCACCTGTTTCCCTAAGTCTCTCATCACACTTTCAATGGTTAGTGTACTGCCACCTATGTGGTAATTCATGGGTACATGTTTTTTTCCAAAGGGGTAACTATACATTTCTTGGCATTAAGCTTGAGCCCATGGCTCTGGCACCAGGCATCTGTTTCTTTAAGGTCCTTTTGTAGAATATCCACATCATTTGGGGATTCAATAATGGCTCCCAGTTTGCAGTCATCTGCGAACTTTGTTAGCCAGAGTCCCTTAGTGTTGGCCTGTACTTCAGAGAAGTAGATGCCAAACAAGAGTGGTCCCAGGACTGAACCCTGAGGTACTCCACTTGTCTCTTGTCTGGAGCTGGATTTGGAGTCGGCTACTTTTACAGTCTGGGTTCTGTCAGTAAACCAGTTGGCAGCCCATCGAGTGACGTAGGGATTTATGCCAAGCTTAGTAAGTTTATCTATGATTCCAGAGTGGGGGATGGTGTCAAAGGCCTTGGCAAGGTCCAGATAGGCTGTGTGGACCACCTTACCCTCGTCCACAGCTCTGGAGACCGATTCGAAGAAGTCAATCAGGTTCAGGAGACAAGATTGGCCCTTCCCAAACCCAAACTGGGTGGGGTCCAGTGTTTGAAGGTTGCCAATGTCTTTGTTTATAAGTTCCATGATAATGCGTTCCATGCCCTTGCAGATCAGGTTCGTCAGACTGATGGGACGGTAGTTCCCGGGATCCAAGGTGGATCCCCCCTTGTGGAGTGGGATAACTGTAGCTGTGCGCCACTCAGTGGTCACGAAGCCTGAGTTTAGGCTATGATTAAACATGACACTTAGGTGAGGTGCCAGTTCATTTTGTAGTTCATGTAGTACACAGGCTGGGATGTCATCTGGTCCCATGGATGCTGTATTCTTAGCTTTGAAGAGTGTGGTTTCTACCTGTGAGGCCATGATTACTGGAATTTGGCAATCTTTTGGTATTGAGATGGGCCCTTTAGGGGGTGAGAGGGGGTGAAGTTGGCACTAAATCAATCTGCCAGGATATTGGCAATATCCTTTCGATCAGTATATTTAATGCCATTCTGTTGTAGCTCAGAGCAGATCTGAGCATTGCCATTTAGATTCTTGACATAACTATATAATGCCTTGTGGTTGTCTTTGGAATCTTTGGCAATTTTATTTTCGTAACTAGTTTTTGAGGATTTTATGAGGGATCTCAGCTTCTTACTGAGGCTGGTGAGGGAGTTTTTTGCATCCTGGGATTTTCCTCTTTTCTGCAACTGTTTCTTCCTAATATGATACTTTCCATAGTTGAGGGATGTAGGCTTCCTGTATGGAGCAATTGATAAGGATGGATACAGGGTAAGATATGGACTCAGAAGCTACTTTTAGGAAGTTAGCAGGTAGATTATCTGCAGCAAGAGTAGTAGGCTTCAGTTTTAGGAGGAGTTTTTTTAATAGGAACAGATGAGAAAGTAAAGGAGGGGATGTTATCAGTGTATTTTGTTGAGATATCTGAAAGTTTGTTTTTGGACAGTTAGGAGGATAAAGTCAGGATAGATTCTGTAAAGTGTTGATTAAATTGGGAGGCTATGTCTTTAGTATTGTTGGTGGAGGTGGGAGTTGGAGTGGTGGTTTTACCTGGTTTTAACAGTGAGTTGATAGTATGCCAAAATGTTAGGGTATTTTGAGTGATTATTTTGGGCAACAAGGAAATAATTCTGTTTATCCAATTTGGTTTGTTTCATGGCCTGATTTCTGAGTTGTTGGTAGTTTTGTTTGGATAGGCTAGTGTTTTTTCTTTTCCACATTTTCCAAGCCTTGTCTCTTGACTTCAGTAAGCCTCTTGTGTCTCTACTTAACCATGGTGCATAGTTTGTCTTAACTCTAACTTTTCTAATGGGTGCGACTAAATTTAAGACATTAATGAAAGTGCTATTAAAGTAGTCGATGGCCTGTCTAAACTTAGGGTTTTAAGTGGTTCCCAGTTACATTGTTTTAGAATGGAGTTAAGATCCTGTATATTTAGTTTGTGGTCATCTCTGACTTGTCTAAAAGCTATGAGCTTAGCTAAAGGTGGTGTGTTTATGGAGGAGGACTGTGGGGAGATAGAGTGTCTGGTAGACATCCTGTCTGGAAGTTTTGTTTGGGGCAATTGACTAGCATCCAGTCTAGTATAGATTGTTTTTTTTTTTTTTTATCTATTGTAGTGGGATCTTGGATGAGTTTGGAAAAACCAAAGGGATTGATGTGGTTAGTGGGGTTGTTAGAGTTACATGCTAACCAGTCAGTATTTAGATCACCTAGTAGGATGGTTTCCTATGGAAGATTATCTGTAGTCCAGTGTAGGATTTCTTCAATGGTGGGGGAGTTATTTCCTGGGGGAATGTAACAGCAGAGTACATTGATTTTTTTGGTGTTGTTTATATATAGGACTGAGCCTACAATTTTGGCATTTTGAAATTCGGGTAATGAGGTTTGTAGGGGTTTTATGCTGAGTGTACTTTTAAAGAGGATAGCAATTCCACCTCCCTTCTTGCTTACTCTATCCTGTCTTGATATATTATAGCCTGCTGGAAAGGATGTCCTCATCTTGGGTGTTTGGTTTTAGCCAGGTCTCAGTAATGGTTAGTATGTCTGGGGCGTAGTGGGCTACAAATACATGTAGGTCAGGGAGTTTGTTAGATATACTCCTAGTGTTGATATTAAGTATAATAATTTGCTATAGGGAAGTGACTTCAATGGCTGCATTATCGAGAGAGAGAGAGAGAGTCATGAGACAGGGATTTGGGGAGAAAATAAGTATTTTTTGGGGTGAGGGTTGAGCATGAGTGATGAGTTACAAAGCCATGCTTCAGTGCATTTTAAAGCCTCCAGAGTAATTTTTTGGTGATGTGTTAGGTTGTCTGATGTGCATACAAGTGTGGAGTAATCTGTGTATGCTATTAGGGATCCCTGTTGTGTGGATGTGTGGAGGGTAGTGGTAAGAATGTTAAAAAGGAAGGAACCATGGATAGAGCCTTGTGCCACACTGGTGGTAACTTGGAGGTATGGAGAGAGAAATAGAGAGAGAGAGAGAGAGGAGTGCCATTTTACTGGCTGACACCTACTAGACAAGTAGCTTTTGAATCATAGAATGGTAGGCTGAGATAGACCTAGTGAGGGCATTTGAAGTAGAAGTTTGCTGTGACAAATTGTGTCAAAGGCTTTACCTGTAGTTTTATTGACAGTGTCTACAAAGATTAGAAGTACAGTGTTAGTGGGATTCAAAGATGGCTGCTGTTCTGTGAACACTGCTGAACTGCAGCTCTACATTTAACCTGAGGAAATCAAAACCCTGAGTGGATACTATAACGTTTTTAACATCAAAACTTCGATAAACTTATTCTAACTACACTTATTTATCCTGGATTGAGAAGAAAAACCGGAAAAAAGGAATATATTTCACTGGATTACAACAGATTAGCTAGCTCTGCAGAGAGGAATACACAAAGGAACCGTGTGCTTTTTATATTGCAACTTTTTGTGTTCCAATAAGATGTCAAAAGAAGACAAAAGCATGGATATAACTACGACTAAAACAAAATTATCGGAATTGCAATCACCAGAAAAAGATGTGACTACTAAACGACAAAAAATTACTAAAGCACAGGAACAACAGAAACTAGGGACTAAAACTAAAGCTGATCAAGCTTTAAATATGGAGGATATCAAAATTTCACTTCTGCCTATACAAGAAGCTTTAAAAGAACTGACTTGTCAAATACAATCATTTGAAATTTCATGTACTCAGTTGCTGGAAAGAATGGATAAGACGGAGACTCGAATTTCTGATACTGAGGACAAATTAGTTTTACTGGAAAAAAAAACTAATCTGCATGATGTGGATATACAGGCTATACAAATTAAGCTTACAGACCTAGAAGCAAGATCCAGGAGAAACAATATCATTGTCAGTGGGATTCCTGAATCCATTCAGTATAATGAACTAATTCCATCCATACTACAAATATTTGCAGTACTTTTAAATGATTCTGATAGTGTGAAACAAATCATCATGGAAAGAGCACACAGAGCTTTGAGAGAGGTACAAGCATCTAATTTTCCTAGAACTGTGTATGTTAAACTGCTTAATTATCAAGATGTAAATAGAATACTTATTACTGCAAAACAAGGTGGAGGCTATATTATGTGGAAACACAATAAAATATCTCTGACACAGGATTTACCTATACAGATCAGACAGGCTAGACAGTCTCTGTCTCCTTACTGCAAATTTCTTATTGACATACAAATTAAGTTTCAAATGAAATATCCTGATATGCTTATATTTACAGTGGATGGGGTTAAACATTCTGTTTCCACCAAAAATGAGGCAAGAAATCTGTTTCTTAAAATTTTCAAGGCTTTACCTGCATCAGAGACTTGAATTGAACTTTTGCTGGGACTGGCATGTTGCTGAGGCTAGATTCATTGTTTACTGTGCTTTGAGGACTGGGTAATCCTTTGTTTGCATTTGTGAAGCTTTAGGCCTTTTCCTGAGCAATAAAACTGTTTGTTTTTCCTTATCTCGATCTCCTGCACTTGTTTCCTGACATTTTATGGCTTCTAAGATCTGTTTTTGACAAGGAGGAACACAGGAAGTGCTTAAAATGCTGTAGAGGGTGCAGATTTCATTGTGGCACTTCCGGGAGTCCGTCTGCAAAAGCGGTCCCCCATCGCGAGCATTTCACAGGACTTCCTGGTTTGGAAAACCGAAAAGAACTATTTTAAACGCTCTCTTGTTTATTTAACATTAAATAACACTGTTCTATAGTAATTTAAGCACATAGGAACTTGTTAGGAACTTCATTTATTAACTTTTAGTCAACATTTTGTAGTTATATTATTTAGAGAGGGTGCAGGGATTTAGCAATGTTTATTTAACCTGTCAGCATAGTTTTTAATGTTTTGTGTTATTTTTATTATTTTATTTAGTTAGAAGCTTGCTTTATTATGAAACTAGAATAAGGTGAATGTATAACAAAGGATATTAACAATTTGCTGTCTATTTGCTTTAATATAGGGTTATATATTAGTATGTATTTTTTTCTTTTTTAATGCATGTGGTTTATGTATAGATAGCTAATCCAACTACTAAAAGTGCATTATTTTTTTACTTTATTCTTTTTACATGTACTGTACTGTTACATTTTTAATTTAATTTCTTTAAATAGTAATTAACCAAAGAGATGTAGTTTATGGCAGTGTTTGTTAGGAAATGTTTAGTTTAGGCTTTGTCGTTGTGAAGTTAGGTTTTATAGGTCTTAATTGTGATACATGTGTGAAATTTTACATTGTGGTGTTTTTAAATTTGCTTTTTCTTTTAAACCCTTTGTCATTCTATATTATACAGGACCTATACATCTCCTGGTCCGGGGTTAGAGTGGGTATGCACTGGTTGAGGACGGGATATAAGGATTGCTTCCAGATTATGTATGGTTTTGAATTTACTGTTTTTTCGTTTTTTCTATGCTCTCTCTCCAAAACTTTCATTTTACAGTGAATCTTTGAAATGTGGGAAGTAGATTCATGGAACGTTAAAGGGCTCCAGAGCTTGAAAAAGAGGAAACTGGTGTTACATGTATTGTTGCAGGCTAAGGCGTGGTTTATCCTACTCCAAGAAACGCATTTAATGAATGATCAATGGGGTGATGTTAAAAAAAAGAAATGGATTAGAGAAGTAGTAGTATCTGAAGGTAAGTCAAATAGTGCCGGGGTAGCCATAATTATTAAAGATCAATACAAGGAAAAGATATTAGATTCTAATACAGATAAAAATGGACGGTGGTGCTATGTTATTCTTTTGTCTACCTTATTTGATAAACCTATTTTACTTTTAAATACATATGCTCCCTGTAATGATCAACAATTATTCATAGCATCACTATATTCAATTTTAACACAATTTGATAGATATTATGTAATTGTTGGAGGTGATTGGAATACCTACCAGAATCCGAAGTTGGATAGATCTTGTCCACAAAGAGCATTTAACAAGCATGCTGTATTAGCACTGAATGATCTTAAAGAAGACTTTCAATTATATGAACCATTTCACTATCTGAATAACGATAATAGTACAAGCAATTTTACCTTTTATTCCCCATGTCACAAAATGTGGTCCAGAATTGATTTCTTCCTCATATCAAGAGTATTGATCAATTTAGAACCTACAGTTATTGTACATGCCCGTTATATATCAGACCATTCTAAAATTTCGTTGAGTTTTACTAAGCGGGTAAAGGATACTTTGAGACAAAGAGGTTACAATTGGTCTCTTAATCCAAATTTATTGAATAAGGAGGATATAATACTGGAAATTACAAAGTACCTGAAAGACTTATTGATTGGTTTAGGGAAACAACAATTTTCCCCAGATATTGAATGGGCAACAGTTAAAGCTCAAATATGAGGGACACACTTGCAAAAAGTATCTTATTATAAAAAGATATTAAACAAAGATATTCAAACTTTAGAAATAAAAATTAAATTACTTGATCAAGAACTGATTAGGGATTTTCGTGAGCAAACAGAGGAGGAACTGATTAAATGTCAAAAGGATCTCTTTTTACTTCAGAATAGTAGATTAACATTTCAAGAATACAAGACGTTAGTGAGGTATGCCAATCATGTTCAAACACCATCGAGAGCGGTAGCTAGGATCATTAATCAAACGAAACCAACCGTGCAGATTTCGGAAATACAATTTAATAATAAAATATATTCTAAAACTGAGGATGTTCTTAATATCTTTGAGAAAATATACACTAATATTTATGCTGGACAAAAGGATATGACCCCTAACAGGAATTATGAACAATTTTTACATTCAATTAAGTTTCCAACAATAGGAGAGGACATTCAAAATGACTTGGTTAAACCAATATCTGAAGAAGAAATAGTATATGTAATTCAGCATATGAAATCACATAAATCACCAGGTCCTGATGGCTTGACAGTGGAATTTTATAAAAAGTTTGCAGATATTTTCGGTAAGATACTTTCAGTTGTGTTTAACTACATAATTAGGAATAAAATTAATGATCCACATTTTAACGCCTCAAAAACTATTTTTATACATAAAGCCAATTCAGATCCTCAAAATCCGGATAATTATAGACCGATATCATTAATAAATGTAGACATGAAAATTCTAACCTCTATTATAGCATCTAGACTGAAGAGAATCATGACTCATATCATTTCCAAAGAACAGACTGGTTTTATGGCAGGTAGACAAACCAGTGATAATACACTCACATTACATACTATGTTAGAGCATGCTAAGCAAAATAATTTAAATATTTATGCCCTTATAATTGATGCCCAGAAAGCCTTTGATAGGGTTGATACAAATTTCTTGTTTGATCTTTTACCGTATTTTAATATATCACATGAGTTTGTCCAAATGTTACAAATATTATATAGTAATCACTATACTACATTGTATATTAATAAAAACTTCTCTAAAAGAATACAGGTTAAGAATGGAACACGCCAGGGTTGCCCTTTGTCCCCTTTATTATTTAATATCTATCTTGAACCATTGTTTTTATATATTAAACAAAATGTTTATCATAATGTCACAATAATTTATAGAACTAAAATATTAATGGCAGCTTTTGCTGATGATCTTAGCATTTATTGTGCATCTCCATTATCAGATACTGAAAAATTATTGAAGGCTGTTAATGAGTTCTCAAAAGTCTCTAATTATAAAATTAACTTGAAAAAAAACAATATCTTCCCTTTAAAGACACCTAAACCCTTTTCGTTATTGCCCTTAGTGGGACAGGTATCATTTAAAGAAAATATTAAATATCTAGGTATTGAGTTCTCTACAGATATGAAAGACTTTTACAATAATAATATTAAAGCAATCTGGGAACAAATAATTTTGGATTTTGGGAGATGGAAAAATTTACGACTGCCAATGTTAGCAAAAGTTTCAATTATCAAAATGAACATATTACCACGATTATTGTATATTTTTAGGTCAGCCAATTTATTACTTTCGAAGACGTTTTTTAAAAGATTCATAAAGAATTGGCTAAATTCATTTGGGAACCAAAGAAAACCAGGATATCTTATGATAAATTAATGACCCCAAAAATAGAGGAGGACTGGAATTACCTAATTTTGAAATGTATTATTTAATTGTAAATTCTAATAGAATTTTAAGAATTGCCAATTATGATATAAATAATACTAAGTGGACACCACTTTGGGTAGTTCTGAATTATAAATATATTCTAAAGTTAAATATCAATCCTAAAGCAATCCTTTTTAGGTAAGGATACGTTGAAATTCTATGGGATTATTGAACACATCAAAACGAACATATTTTCTTTACATAACTTATTTCATTCATTAGATTTGGTTCAACATATGATGGTTTTCAACCCTTTCATAAGAATCCTAATTTAAAATTGAATAATCAACTAATTGATCTCAACAAGTTTCCATTGATAGTTAATCTAACTTTGATTGATATATATAAACATCTTGACAGTTCGGCCAACCAAATAAGACAAGAACTTAACTTACCTAAAAGTATCTGGTTATTCTGAGACAAATTAGAGAACTCACTATAAGCTATTTTAAAAGTTTTAAACCGGAAGAAGAGGCTATTAATAGATGCTCTTTGTTGTGGCAAGCTCTCCAACAGGATCTTAAATATATCACGACAGCAAATCAATTAATTAAAGAATTTCAATTTCATGATAAAATTTTGTTATCAAACTACTGGGAAGAGAAAATTTTACTGACAAATAGAAGTAATATGTTAAAAGCAATTGACTTGACCATCAAATCTACTTCTCTTCAAAAATTAATATATACCCAGTTGATGATTTGGAACAATGCATATTATATACGCCTTACCCTGCATAAATTTAATCCCACAAATTCACCAACTTGTCCATATTGTAAGAATCAACCAGCTGATCTTCTTCATATGTTCTGGAGTTGTAAATGTATTTTCAAACTTTGGAATTCCCTTAAGAGTCAACTTCAGAAGGTGGGTTACCAAAGTACAACGTTATCATGGAAATTTATGATTCTGCATATTCCCCCGAAAGAGATCCCTAAATCACAAATTATTATATATATTATTTTTCTATTAATGAAGCCTAATATAGCTTCAAATTGGTTAGGCCTATCTAAAACTTCATGGCAGAACTTTAGAGTTCTAGCAACAAAACATATATTGGCTCATAAATTACTATTAAACCCACAAAATAAAAATGTTAATAATCCAAAAATTTGGGAACAGATTTTTAATATTATACTAGCATAGTATTTTCAACTTGGAAATATTAATAATTATTTATGTGTGTGGAGAGAATTTAGTAATCAACTGTCTATTACTTGCATTTACTCTTATGCTTTTTTATATTTAAATATATTACATGGAAGCATTCTTGTAAATACTGTATATAGAGTATGGTTATTAGTGATATTAGTTAATGTTTGATGTGTGAATATATGTTATTTTTGTTCTTACTTGTGTTTGAAAATAATATAACAATAAAGATTTATTATGGAAAAAAAAAGAAGTACAGTGTTAGTACTATGGGAGAGACGGAAGCCACATTGTGTGTGGGTAGGAGTTCTTCCTGCAGGAGATAGTTTAGCAATTGATTTTGAATACATTTTTCAAGTGTTTTGGAGAGGGGAGATAAGATTGCTATATGTCTAAAGTTAGTGACATCTGTTGCCTTTGTGTAGAAGGGCAATGTGTGATTTTTTTTTCTAAAGAGAGGGAACGTGGGATTTCCGGACTGAGGATTGAGATAAGATATGCAATCCTATTGGCTGATATTTTAAGGTACTCACTTGGAAGGTCATCAGCTGAAGTAGAGTAGTTTGAGTTTGTTTAAGAGTATCTTTATATAGGTTGTGGTCAAAGGTCTGAAGATTAAAGTAGATGTGATGATATGTGGCTATTGGGAAGGGCTGAGATTAGATTTTGGGGAATTCTTGGATAGGGACATATACCATCTATGAAATAAGAGTTGAATTCTATTACAGTTTTGAGTGGTGAGTTATTGGGAGAGTAGTTAGTTGAATTTTTGGCCAGGATGGAAGATATTTTTTAATGGTTGACCAGAATTTTTAGGGTTGTGTTTACTACTGTTATGGATGTTGTTATCATATAGTTTTTCTGTTATTTATAAACTTTTTAGTATGGCTGCAGAGTATTCTGAGGTTTTTGAGATATCATGGTGTTCTGTATTTTTGCCATTCTTTCCATGTTTTTCTCTATCCTGTGTCAGCATTCTGCTCTTTTTGGATAGCCAAACTGCATTATTTGTTTTTAGTCTCTTCATTCTAGGAGGTGCTAGGCTATTCAGGATATTTAGGAAAGTTGTATTGAATTAATTTACAGCATCATATAAGGGGAAGTATTTTAGGATGCCCCAGTTATTAGATGATAGGGTAGTAATGAATGTTTCTGGGTTAAACTTGGACAAGTTGTGTGTTGTTTTATAAACATACTAAGTGAATGTGTGAGATGTCTGGTTGAATAGATTGGGAGATAGCCACTGATAGAGTCTGACATTGTACCTGTGGCACTGAATCCCTATACACTTGTTCTGGATGTCGAGGAGTTAGAGGTTATGTCAAACCACTTGACATTGACATCACCTAGTAGCATTTAGTCTTGTGGAATTATTATGGATAAGCAATGCAGGATATCTTCCATTGCACCTGTATTGTCACTGGAAGGGATTTAAAGGACAATAATACATACTTGTTTATATTTGTGTATTTTTCAGGAAAGTAATAAGAATCTCTGCTGAACTGAATTTTGATTTTGGTTTGTTGTAGAAGAAATGTGGTAGCTGTTGGGAAATATTAAAGCAATACCAACACCTTTCCTCTTTATATAGTTAGTACAGATGATATTATAGTTACAGGTGTAATTTCAGAGTCATTTATGCTGGGTTTAAGCCAAGTTTCAGTAATAGCTAGAATATCAGCCTTGTGTTGGGTAATCCAGGCGTGTAGTTTTATTTCTTATGTTTCTAATATTTATGGCAGCAAAAAGATTACTGGGGTGGGGGTTTGACTGTTGTGGGGTTAGAGTAGTGTGTGGAAATGAGCTGTCTTGATGTTGGTTGTGATAAGTGGGTTCACAATTAGGGTGAGGCCAGGGCTCCTCCTAGGAGGATTTTAATACATTGGGATATTATTAATTCTTGTTTTTGGATAGTATTTTTCCCTTAATTTTACTGTGATGTGAACTGAAATAGAGTTAATAAGTCTATATTTGGGGTAAAGGCGTGGGTCATCATTAAACAGGTTTGGTGTGATATGTGGAGGGTTTAGAGAAAAAGTATGGATTGTTGTATTAGACAAAGTTAGAGAGATGTTGAGAGCTATTACTGCATCCCAGTAGGATGAGAGATGGCTCAATAGGAGAAGAAGAATAGAGGATAAGCTGAGAAGTAGCATGATTAATTAAGGGGATCTGTGTTTTATTGATGGCAAGTAGTAGGGAAGTAGGAATCAAAAAGAATGCAAGATGTTGCAGAGCTGTAGGATATTTAGTGGTGGTAGAGTCTGAAAGCCTTTAGAAGGCTGGCAGTAAGAAAGTATTTTCTGTGAATGAAAGGAGTTAGGTTGTTCTACTATCTACCTTCTCTTATGATTCTGAAATGCAGGAAAGAGGGATTTGAAAGGCTAGAGTATGAGGATGTAGTTAAGCTAGGAAGTAGTGAGGGTTTATTTGAGAACAGTAGAAGTTGAAATGTAAAATAATATATAGATACTGCAGGGGAGGGGTACCTTTAACCCTTCTGTTTGCTTAATATTTAGCATCTACCCTGCTTCTTCACCCTTGCTGTCCTACTATGCTCTCTCACCTCCTCTTGACTGTCTTCCTTCTTTTCCTCTCTCATTTCCTGACTCCTGTCCCATCGCTATTATTTATCTCACATTCTCCTTCTACTTCTCTACCCCCCTGAGCTTTAACCGTTATCTCTATGGCAAATGCCATATTGCATATCCTTTATGTACTAGGTAAAATTGTTTTGAAACTGATCGAACTTATGTATGATCTCTAACTGTTTGAGTTCCGTAATGTATGTTGATTTTATTAACAAGTTGATGTTTATTTCTATTTTATTGTATGTTTTTATTAACAAGTCTGTTCATTTATGTTTTGTGTGGAGCTTTTCTCCCCGGGCCTCTACTGAAAATGGACATATATCCAGCTAGACTAGCCCGGTCAACAAATGTAAAATAAAATAAAATAAAATAAATATGGGAGGGAGAAAGGCTCTTGGGAATTATGTTAAATGTTAGGATGTTGGGAATAGGAAAATAGAAACATGAGTGTCTGATATAGTAGTAAAGTTTTTTTGGGGAAGATTGTGGAATAGGTTTCACAGGTGAATGTTGTATATGGTAAGTGTAATGGTAGAGTAAGATGGGGTGGGTGGGAATTGGGGATAGGGTAAAGGAGGAAAGCAAAATACAGCACAGTGAGGCTGAGCTTAGTGGGATACTCACCCTCAGGTCAGTTACTACAGAGCACAATCTTTACAGACTGCAATCGATTTATAGCTGGTACAAAGCAATTAACATGAAGGCATAATGCATAACTGGTTTTCTTTCATTTACTGAATGGGGGCAGCAAAAAGCTAGGGAGACTAACTGCCTGGCATATACAGTATAATCTCTTGGTCAAGAGAAAGGACAGTGGCAAATTTAGTAAGTGGCCCTTAGACTGTATGGACTACTCCATGGGGAGAAATGTCACAGTCACTTTCCAGCATAGGGAAGGCATGTATTTGACTGATTAAAGTTAATACTCAACAAGGCTCTTCATTTCATACTTGTTTCCATTGCACAATAGCAATATTCTCAATGAAAACTTTCACAGAGGTAGACCTTGTGACAAAGCTCCTGCAGTTTTAGGGTCAGGGATGGATGTAGTGACCACAGGTTCTGAAGGAAAGAAAAGAGAAAAACTCTAATAAACTGAAATATTATATGGAGGCAATACAGTTAATATGTAGGACTACAGTGAGTCAGAGCAAAAGAATATGGGCTATTGTATGAGTAGAGAGAAGGCAGGAAAGTTTATGAAAGTACAGTCAAAATAGGTTTAACAGGTGTTATACTGATATAGAACCACAGCAATGCAGTATATAAAGCTGTATACATTAAATTATCAGAAAATAGTACTACACTGATAAGCACAATATAAAATCATCACTTAGTAAACATTCATTGAATTAACCAATATGTCAAAGGAATGTATATACCAAAACATCAGCAACTGAAATTACACGTATATTGTTAAAGGGCACAGGCTTCAACACACACTAAGACTGTATGACTAGAGTAAAATCAATACAAATACAACACACACTGCCAAGGTCTCTTCATTGTTCTACACAGTCTTAGAACAATTAGAAATGTAAAAACACATGACACATACTTGCCCTGTGAATGAAGATGGTGACTGAGTGAATGTGAAGACCAAAGTGAGAGGAGATTTAGCAGTACATTTTACTACAGTGACCCTCCCACCCTCAGATCAATTACAATGGAAGGTGAACTTTACAGGCAGCAATCAGTTTATAGCTGGAACAAAGCAATTAGCAAGGAGGCATAAAGCAGGACAGGATCCAATGTTGTCTATTTTTGTCCAATTCAGCTATGGGTTTTCAGATCCTATTGGATCCGAGCTTGTCACCAACTCTGAAGCTTTTGATTCCAGTGCTCTAACTATTCCCCTACACTTAATTCCCTCTACTCTAGCTTAGCACCGCAGATGTCGTGGCCGCCTGAAGAATAAGTCGTGTTTATGAGGTCTTGCTATTGCTGTATCCTTTTTTGTGGATATCTCTAATTATAGTTCATTCCTCCCTCTATTCAGAGATTTACTCTTCAGTTTTAGGTATATAGTTTAGGTTAGAATTTAAAATTAGAATTTAAAAATTAGAGTTAAGGTTTTGTAGGTAGTTAGCTTATTACATCTTATGGTTCTAAAGTTTAGTATGTATTCTTTTTCACTTTTATATTATTCTGTAGTACTTTTTACAATATTTTATAGAGTCTTATGATGTTTCATATTGTTTAGGACAGTTTGTTAAATATACATTATTGGTGTGTGTGTGTGTTAGTTTGTGCTTGGTTTACAGTGGGTAGTTGATATTACAACAGACAGACATGGTTTTAAAAATTGCTGTGAATGTGGACATAAGCTTCACCCCAGGATCCACATCTGCTTTGTGTTTATTATTTGGGTACTGTCCATCTTGACACTCAGTGTCAGGTTTGGGCTTCATTTAGCTCTAGGGGTCTCCAGAGCAGGAGAGAGAAACTCATTGTCAAGGGTCTTCTTCCTCCACAGAAAGGGTCTTCAATACCTTCAGTTCTTCGTCCTCCCCAGCAAACAAGGACAAGAGGCAGGCCAAAAGACAAACTGAAAGACAAGGATAAAGAAAAAGAGAGAAAGAAAGAGAAGCAGGAGTGGAAAGAGAAAAAAAAATCAAATTCAGAAAGATTGAGGAACTGCTCCCCAGATTCAATGTTGTTCAGGTTAGATCAGAAAGTTCTTTGATGGTCAGAACAGTCTCTCAGATTTGTCTGTCACCTTCTTGGTCTTGGTTCTCCCTTGACCCAGTAAGTCTGAGACTACAGTCACCCATCCTTTAGAAGCAGAGGTATTGGTGACTTTTACTCAGTCATCCAGAAGCCTGACCAATTAAGACAACAAGATGACTAAGAAGTTCCTCAGAATGCAGATTTAGCTCAGGGTTGTCTTGGTACCATGCCAAGTCTTAGGCCAACTACATCTCCTCTTCTTTCTCCAGTTCTGGCTTGCCTTTTGGACCCGACTAATTTGGATGCGATTAGTCTGGAAGCACCTTTGCTGGAGCTGACAGTCCAAGTTTCTTTGATTCTTGACAGCTTCCATTCCTCTTTGGACTCTGATATGCTTGGATCTGGAAGAAACTCGGAGCTGAAGTTTCAGAGCTGAGCTTCAGGGGGATGGGTTGACACCAAAGTTTCTGTAGCCATCCCTTCCTCTCAGTGCCTTGGCACTCAACAGCTCAGCCTCAAGATCAGCTATGGAGTCAAGACCCATTGGTCCTGAGGTTTCTTTTCTATCTGAGAATAGGAGAAGGCCTATGGAACCGATGGCATCCTTGGCCTTTGAGGCTTCTGAGAGGGTCCTATCAATGCAGAAGGAGTGGGTACATCCATGCAGTTTGGTTCTATCCAAACCCCAGCAGAAATCAGCTTTTATTTCCCATCTACATGTCAGACAGGGACAGTCCATACCACAGGGTTCTCAGTCTACATGATACATTAATTCTCATTATGATTCGGAATCTTCTGATGTCCCACCAGAACACATTCATAAGAAGGAGATGTGTAAGGGGAAGCACATAGACTCTTCTCCATAGTCTCTCACTGAAGACACAGACTTGGATGAAGGAAAAGGCTCCCCTAGATCCTCCTCAGAAGACGTCACCTTCAATGAGATCCTTGAACTGATGCTGCAGAGAGAGTGATGGTCCACAGATAATTCTTCACCAGATGAGTCTGTGTTCCTAGAAACCTTTGGTTCCAGCTCAATATTATCCTGGATGGTACCATCCATTGACCCATTCACTGATCTCATGGCTCAATGGGCATGGAATGACCCTAATGCAACCTGGATAACTGGATGGGGAACAGAAAATACACTCCTGGAATTCCACGTGTCCCTGCTGGACAGTGGCATAGGGTGTTGAGTTGTTGGAACATGGTCCAAATTCTTAGCTAAGCTTGTAAGGGCTTCAGAGCCAATAGCCTAGTAACTTCCTATGATCCTATGTGGTGGAATCCATTCCACAAAAATGTCAGTATTTTCAGTATTTTGGCAGCATGAAAAGAGGGAAAGCACTGGAGCAAAGGTCCACTGGTGAATGTGATGGTGGGAGCAGCAGCTACTAAAAAGGAACTCTCACAGGAAAATTCCTTAGTCAGTCCCCTAACAAACAGTCTAGGGCTATGGACCATTTGGGCAAATGGATGTAAGCTTCAGTGACTTTCACTCTTAGATCAGAGGGCTGAATTACTTAGCCCCCATCACCAGATTTCAGACAAACTTGGCCAAGGAGGTTTCTAAGACTGTCTTGGGCAGACTACCTGAGGATGTTCAGAAGACTTTGGACTCCCAGCTTTCAACCTTTCAGTCTACTTCCAACATAGCCATGTGGCTGCTTTCTAATGCAGCTGATGGCACCACTATAGCATCGCCATGCCTGGATGTGTCTTTGTAACTGTGCGGAAAGCTTTAATACTTCCTTTCTCAGTGCCTGCTTTTAATAGATCCAATTTATTTAGACCAAAAATAAAAGAGTCATCAAGATTGTCAGACTCTCCCTGCAGTGGAAATCCATTTTTCCATTCCATGGAGAATCTACTATATGAATCAGAGAATTAGGAAGAAAATGTGGTTCCATAAATCACAGACCTATTATCAGGACAGCCCTGGGGATAGACCTCATGGCAGGTCAGGAGGAAACTGCAATGGATGTTGCCTTAAAGGTAGAGGTGGACCACATAACCAGGGCTTTTGCTGACCCTGTACCAAAAAGCCCTTACAGCATGCCTGAAAGGTTGCCCAACCACTGAACTCTGGAGCCAGTCAGTAGGTACTTGTCTCTGCACCAACAAGCCTGGCAAAACATAACAACAATTCTTGGGTGCTAAACATAATCTCCGGAGGTTATTCCACATCATTTTCCCTTCCTCCTATGAAGAAGAAGAAAAAAGTTCCCAATGTTCAACCCAGTCAGTGGGAACTCAAAGCAGCATAAGCTTCCAAGCTACTAGACAAAGAGTCATCCAACTGGTCCCCGAAGACCAGCTAGAGTTTGGAGTCTACTCCAGGATCTTTTTAATACTGAAGAAAACAGGGAATCTTGGACCTGAGTTACTTAAACCAATATGTGAAACATCCCAAAAAGCCAAAAACAACTGTAGAAATAACAACAAGTGAGACGAAGCTGTCTCAGCTATATGAATCAATACGAGTGAAACTGGACCTGGTCATGTAAAGCACAATTTATTCCAATCACAAACAAACGCAAGAATAACGGTTAAGCGCTTTCATCTGTGAATACAGACTTCATCAGAACACCATTACTGTGTATTACTGACAAATTTAAAAACTTTTTGGCGCCAAAAAAACCCACTGAAAGTACTCATTTAAAGTGACAATGCATAGTATATACACACACTACGTATAAACATTATTAAAACCTCATATATAAAAATATAAATATAAATATATAAATATATACATAAATTATTAAAACTATTAAAACTAAACATTAAAAACATGTATTACATATGAATGGTCTCAGCTGATAAACTACTTAAGTTGTAATACTGATTTAATAGAAATAAAATCATTAATACCAGGGAATTTTGTGGCATTAGTTGCAATTTGCCAAAATAATTCCCTTTTACATAACTGTGCTTTAGAATTACCCCCTCTAGCTGATATAAATGTTTGATCAATAATAACAAATTTGAACATATGTGTATCACCATATTTATTTATATGCCTAAATAAAGCATTTTTAGTATCTTTAACTTTTATTTTATATAGGTGCTCGTAAATACGTCTTTTCAGTTGTCTCTCCATTTTGCCTATGTAGAATACAGCGCATGTATTACACTTAGCTAAATAGACAATATTATTACTATTGCAATTCCCCTTTCTAAACCGTACATATATCTTATTAATATCATCCAATTTTATTCCTATATCTTCATTGATAGCAAAACATTGTTTACACTGTCCACATTTTTTAGTATGGGTATTTATTACCTTATTATTATAATTATGTATATTTAATAAATTCTTAATATTCATATTCATTTTGAACACAAAATTAGGGTCCCTACCAATGACATTTGATAATTCATCATCAGTTATCAATATATTCCAATGCAGCTTTATAATGTTCTTAATGTCAACTATGAATGGGGAATATGTAAGAACACAAACTCTATTAAATTCTTTTTGTATATTATTTGTATTACTTGTTATATTAAAGTTTTCATTACCAAGAATGGGTGAACATTTTTTACCCCATTCATTAATAACATGAGCTGATATGTCATCTAATATTGCTAGAGGATACCCTCTATTAATAAACATAATACGTATATTGTTTATTTCATCTTTCATTTTAATATAATCAGAGGTCATTCTAGCCACACGTATGCATTGGCCCTTATATATGTTCTTAAGAATATGTTTAGGATGGTTGCTAGTGTAATAAAGGTAACCATTAGAAAAAGTTTATTTTCTAAATATTTCTGACTGAAAGCCAGTACTCATATGGCTTGCATAGGTATCCAAATATGATATACCTTCAGGACTAAAATTGTATGTAAACTTCAAAAAAGTACTAGTAGTATTTATATATTCGAAAAATTCCATAAGTGTATCAATAGACCCATCCCATAATAAAAACATATCATCTAAAAATCTTGTATAATATGTGATATGTGTAAAATAATCACTATTGAACAAAAATTGATTCTCCCATTCAAGCATAACTAAATTAGCAAATATGGGAGCACAAGATGCCCCCATAGCCACTCCTTGAGCTTGCTTGTAATACTCGCCTTCGAAATAAATATAATTGTGTTCTAACACAAGACTCATCATATCCAGAATTAAATTAATACGATCCCAACTTAAACGGGAATGTTTCCTCAAACTATCACAGAAAAATTCTAATCCCTGTTCTCTAGGGATGCATGAGAATAAGTCAATCACATCAATAGTGACAAATATCAAATTATTTTTCCACTTATTACTAGTTAATTTAGATAAAAACATCCATGAGTCCTTTACTATATGTGGAATATATTGGTACGTATGTTTTAACCATTCATCAATAACCACACTGATGTTAAAAGTCTTGGCTTTACTACCAGAAATAATAGGTCTGAAAGGTGGATTATTGATATTTTTGTGTACTTTAGGTATACATAGTATTGTTGCCAAAAGAGGATTATCATTTTTCAAAAAATTATATGTATCAACAGTTATCCTATTATCAATTAAATATTTATCTAAAGCTAAATCAATTTTATGATAACCTATATTTATTTCATTACGGGAGACAACTTCATAATTCCCAGTTTCAATTAATATAGTCTGAACTTTATTAATATAATCAATTGTATTATATAATACAATACCAGCACCTTTATCTGCCTTCATTATACGAATATCATTATTCCTCATCAACTCAACCAGGCATTTCCTCTCTACATCCTCCAAATCGTCAACAAATTTCCTTCCTTTAATACTTCTATTATATTCGTAGATATCAGCGTAAATAGATTCTTCAAAAATTTGTACATTTTTATGTGAGGGGGGTATAAATATGCTTTTTTTTCTTCATTTCATTCGGCAGCACCCTATAACTGTCATTATTTTTATATAGTAATGCTAAATTAAGTTTTCGACAGAACAATTTAATATCAATAATAGTATCTACCAAATTAAATTTATCAGTGGGTATATATTTCATACCCTTTTGAAACAAGGAAAAGAATTCATCACTAATATGTATGGAAGTATAATTAAATATTTTCAAATCATTCCTCATATAAAGGACTTGCCTATCTTCATTCTTAGATATATTCATGTTAAACTCAACATCATTATTACTATTTACATCATTATTTTCCGATTGTGAGATATCTATTTCATTAAATGATAATATTTCCTTAGATACACTGCAATTAAAACCTTTCATCTCTGATGCTGATTTGCTTTCTGGTACATCTTTTTCTGTTGTGGGGTAAAATATCGTCCCCCTTGAAAATTTGTATCAATATGTCCATAATCAACATTTCGTTCATTAGAATCCATTTTATGGATAGACTCATAATCTTTCTTCCAAATATATGCTCTATTCTCCTCATATTGCTCAACATCACGTTGCATCTTCCTATATTTCCTATCAAATATTTTTTCCGCCTTACTATCAGCTAATAAATACTGCTTATTATACAAATCTTTCCACTGAGGAAACAATAAATCAGTAACAATTATATTATTAAATTTATCAATTTCATTAATTAACAAACTCAATTTCTCATCATTTTTATTTATAATTAATTTCATATAGCTGAGACCAAAACTATTAAATAAATTATTAAATTCGGTTTTAGTATCATGATTCAATGTTGCACCCATAGGCATTTTAAAAAATCGTAGTCCCATAGGGACAATGCCTAATATAATGCATTTATTCAAATAGGCATTATCAACTTTTATACTTTTAACAGAGAACAGCATTTTACCTAAACGGTATATCATCTCTTTCAAAGTACCTTTATTATTATGTGTATTCATATTATATGCTTCTAAATCAACACCCTTAGAAGCAACAGTAAAATCAAAATCATTAGTTAAAAAATTATCCAATTTGTTTAATTGTCCAGTATTATTACATAGTGCATTGCCATCAACAGATAAAGCCCGAGGGCTAGATGTATTCAGTACAGTACATTTTTTACTATCCGGTTTTATTTTATTTTTAGCCATTGCCGCGTAGGTTTTCATGGGTGCCTGCCGTTTAGGGCGAGCCCCCATACGCTCGCTATCATCCTCGACTTGGAATAAAAAATCAAAAGTCAGATCATGTTCATTATTACAACTACTATTGCAGCCTTGTAACTTGCCAGAAGGTGACTTAGATAGATTCGCGCTCTTTACCAAGCCGTTAGGATCACCCTGTCCGTCAATAGATGCGCTGTATTCTACATAGGCAAAATGGAGAGACAACTGAAAAGACGTATTTACGAGCACCTATATAAAATAAAATTTAAAGATACTAAAAATGCTTTATTTAGGCATATAAATAAATATGGTGATACACATATGTTCAAATTTGCTATTATTGATCAAACATTTATATCAGCTAGAGGGGGTAATTATAAAGCACAGTTATGTAAAAGGGAATTATTTTGGCAAATTGCAACTAATGCCACAAAATTCCCTGGTATTAATAATTTTATTTCTATTAAATCAGTATTACAACTTAAGTAGTTTATCAGCTGAGACCATTCATATGTAATACATGCTTTTAATGTTTAGTTTTAATAATTTATGTATATATTTATATATTTATATTTTTATATATGAGGTTTTAATAATGTTTATACGTAGTGTGTGTATATACTATGCATTGTCACTTTAAATGAGTACTTTCAGTGGTTCTTTTTGGCGCCAAAAAGTTTTTAAATTTGTCAGTAATACACAGTAATGGTGTTCTGATGAAGTCTGTATTCACAGATGAAAGCGCTTAACCGTTATTCTTGTGTTTGTTTGTGATTGGAATAAATCGTGCTTTACTTGACCGGGTCCAGTTTCACTCGTATTGATTCACATAGCTGAGACAGCTTCGTCTCACTTGTTGTTATTTCTACAATATGTGAAACAGACAAAATTCTGGATGTTCATAATTCAGTCCATTTTGCCTCTTCTGAGGAAGGACGATTGGATGTGCTCCACAGATCTCAAGTATGCATACTATTATAGAAAGATAGAGAAGCATTTGAGGAGATTCCTCCATTTCCATCTGGAGACCAGTCACGATCAATTCAGTGCCCTGCCTTTTGGTGTCTCCACAGCCACCAGGGTGTTTACCAAGATGATGGCAGTGGTAGCAGCATGTCTTCAACTGCTGGGGAACCATGTTTTCCCATACCTCAATGATTGGCTTCTCACTGCAACCTCAAACAAATGATTATTGAACCCTCTGAGCATTTTGTGCTATCTGATGCAAGAGCTAGGGATAACAGTCAAACTAACCAAAAATCATCTTACCCCTACTTAACAGATAAAATTTATAGGATGCCAACTGGATTCAAGTTTACAGATCGCCAGACTTCCCCACTCCAGAGTGCTCTCCCAGTGCCTCACCCACTCATGTCCTTCATCATACTTTTCCTCTGGCAAGACTAATTCTCCATTTCTTAGGCCAAATAGCTTCTACAATCCTCATAGTTCCACTAGCCAGATTGCACATGAGAGTGCTTCAATTGACTCTATTGGTGAAGTGGTCCCAAAGCATTCATCAGCTACATACAAACATTTGTCTCACTTAAGTCATCAGACAACACATTTCTTGGTGAATTAAATCTCTTTCAGTGACAAAAGGATGTCCATTCTATATAGATCTGAATGATCTATATAGAATATATATAATGATGTGGCTGTAGTAACCATGGATACATCCCTTTTAAGGTGGGGGGCATTTCAAAGGGAAGACAGTCCAAAGCACTTGGTCACACACAGAGGCCACCATCAATATCTTGGAAATAAGGGCAGTCCTCCTAGTGTTGTGGGCATTTCAGGCTGTTCTCCCCAAGTGTATGTATAAAAAGTCAAACTGCCACAGTAGAAGGAAAATTCTTTATTGCAAGGACAAAGTGAGCACTTTCATGACCTTCCAGGTCGCTTCATCAGACTTAATAAAACATCCCATGCCTTCCTTGATATTTATACTTTCAAAGGCATGGGATGTTTTATTAAGTCTGATGAAGCGACCTGGAAGGTCGTGAAAGCACTCACTTTGTCCTTGCAATAAAGAATTTTCCTTCTACTGTGGCAGTTCGACTTTTTATACATACTACTGGCTCTGAGGTGAAGACCGAGCTGTTCATCTGGTACCTGTGTTTTTGTCTTTCTCTTTGTTCTCCCCAAGGGCATGATATCTGTACAGTCAGACATATCCGTAGTCTGGAACATCAACAAACAGTGAGGAACACACTCCTATCCCTTATGTCGAGAGGCCATTACAGTCTGGCAGTGAATGATGTCTTCTTATTCTTTTCTGACTGCAGTGACACCCAGTGTGCTACTGGACAGATTGAGAAGATCTATCTTAATGCCTCATGAGTGGTCCCCAATCCAACAGTGTCAATCTTGATTTTCTGCCACTGGGGCCAACCTTGCTGCAATCTTTTTTCCTCTTACCTGAACAACAAATGCAGCAGTTATTTTGCCCTGATCCCCCTATAGTGGCAGTCCCAGAGGATTGCTCTAGTCCACAACTGGCCCCAGGTCTCCTCTATGCTTTCCCCCATTGCCCTTAATGAACAAATGCATAAAGAAAGTAAGGGTGTACAAGGTCAGCGTGATCTTCATTGCCCTTTCTGGCCCAGACAAACATGATTTCCCTTCCTGTGGCCTCTATTAGTACATCCACCTTGAATGTTGGGTCAGTATACATACCTATTAACACACCCATCTGGACTGGCTCCTCTGGACCAGAAATCCTTGAAGTTAGCTGCTTGGTTCCTCCTGTTTTAACTTAAGCCAGAGATGCCAGGCTCCCTACCTTGGTTGTCCAAATTATATCAGTGTCCCAAAAACAGTCCACTAAAAAGATCTATCATAATAAATGGAAGAGGTTTTTCCTCTTTGGCTGTGTCAAAAGGTTTAGATCCTTTCCCTGCTCCTATTCCTTCCATTTTAGAATTCTTGTGTGAGCTTTTCCACAGTGCCTGTAACTATGCCACTATCAAAGTGCAAATGACCACTATATAAGCTTCCAGATTGGGCAGAATGACAACTACATAACTTCCTTGAAGGGAACTTTTCACCTATAACCACCTACCAGAGATCCAGTACTCCCTTGCGTATTATCATCATGCTACATGTATTGACTCAACCACCCTCTGAACCAGCATCAGTTGAGTTGAAGTTTCTCTCTTGGAAGACAAATTTCCTGGTAGCTGTTATGTCAGCCAGATGGATTTCAGAGATGCAAGCACTTTCTTGCAAACCTCCCTATCTATTTTTTTCACAAAGACAGAGTCTCCTTGAGAACTAATGCATCCTTCCTTCCTAAAGTGGCATCTGAGGCTAATTTAAACCAGTCTATAAACCTAACAGTCTTTTTCCACAAATTTTCAAACCAAGGTGACTAGATGTTGCATATGTTGGATGTTTATCACCAACTTAGTTTTTTTTTCATCATAGGACCAAGCCATTCAGAAAGTCTGATCAATTGTTTGTTGTTTTCTCAAAGCCTAAATTAGGTAAAGTAGTTGCTGAGATAGTTCTCTCCAGATGGTTATCAGACTGCATTTTTTTCATCTACAATAAAAAAAGTTTTCTTTTACAATCTAAACTTAAGGCTCAAACTACAAGGGCAATGGCCACATCACCAGCCTTTTCTAGCAGACTACCTATTAATTAACAGTTCACACCTTTGTATCTCACTACAAATTGGATGTACAGTCCAGATCATGCTTTTCTTTTGGTCCCGACAGTCTCAGGAACTTCCTTACTTGATACCTCACAGGTATAACAGCTTGGGAAACTGTCCCATAGTTGAATCAGATGAAAATAGACAACATTGGATATGAAAGTTATGTACTGACCATAAAGATAGATCCATGTTGTCTGACTTTCATCTAGTTCAACCACACTCCCTCCCGACCCTTCCAAACTGAAACAAATGGGCTGATAACCCAGGTATTTTTGTGGCACATCCTGTGAACAGTCCTCACTGACTGCCTTCCAATCATACCAATTTTCCTGTATGATAGTTTAGCCTTGAACAGGATTGCTGTCTCTTTCTCTCTCTCTCTCTCTCTATATATATATATATATTTATATTTATATGTATATATTTATGTGTGTGTGGTATTTTATTGGGGAAAACTCAATCTGATAAGGTGGAGTAGAGGTAATTAAGGTTACTGGAGGAATCAGAGACCTGGAACCAAAAAGCTTCAGAGTTGGTGCTGAGGTCAGATCCAGCTGGATCTGACAACCCATAGTTGAACTGGATGAAAATGAGACATGAATGTATTGTTAAGGTAAGTACATAAGTTTTGTTTTTCTTTCATTTACTAAATGCAGGCACCAAGAAGCTGGGGGAAACTATGTAACTGGCATATACAGTGTAATCTATTGGTCAAGAGAAAGGACAGTGGCAAACCTAGTAAGTGGTCCTTAGAGTGCAAGGACTATTACTTGAAGGGGAATATCATAACCACTTTCCAGCAAAGGGCAGGCATGCATTTGGCTAGTTACAGTTAATACTAACCAAGGCTATTCATGTTAAACTTGCTAATATTGCACAATGACAATATTCTCAGTGAAAACTTTTTCAGAAGTGGGCCTTGTGGCAGAGGTCCTGTAGTTTCGGGGTCAGGGACTGATGTAGTGACTATAGGCTATTGCACAATGATAATATTCGTAGTGAAAACTTTCACAGAGGTGGACCATGTGGCAGAGCCCCTGCAGTTTCAGGGTCTGGGATGGATGTACAGACTAGAGGTTATTGCACAATGACAATATTCTCAGTGAAAATGTTTGCAGTAGTGAGCCTTGCGGCATAGTTCCTGCCTTTTTGGGGTCAGGCATGGATGTACTGACCACAGATTTTGCCCTGAGAAGGAAGATAATGACTGACAGGATAAGCATTCTAGTGGCAGTGTACAAAAACAAAGGGGATATTCACAATTGTGGGCTGTTCAAAGGTATAAACACCTGTCATACTGCATGAAAGTGCTGGATAGGATGCTTTACAAATGAGCACACAGAGTAGTAGGAAACAAGATGGTAGACGAGCAATTTAGATTTGTTTCAGGATGGAGTACAACAGACTTGATGTTTGCAATAAGCCAGTTGGTGGAGAAGAAGATGGAGATGAGAAAAAAAGTGTCCAACTGGGCTTTCTTGTACTTGGAGAAACCATATGACAATGTTACAAGAAAGTTGATATGGGCAGTCCTGCAATGGTTTGAAGTCCCAGAAACACTGATAGAATTAGTACAGGCTATGTACAAGGACCTAGTGATACAGGCAAGAGCAGTGTTCATACTCAAGTGAAGTTTGAAGTGGGAGTGGGTGTGCATTTGGGTTTAGCTCTGAGTCTATTCCTGTTCATATTGGTGATGGATTACATTGGCAAACAGATCAGAAAGAGAATGACTAGCAAAGTTGCTGTATGCAGATGACATAGTGCTACAAGCAAACTGAACAGGAAATTCAGCAAATGCTCACAGTAAGACGCTGTCCGGTTCGATTCTCAGCTAGAACGTCTTCTGCGTGGAGACATGCGTGAATGGGCATACCTTTGTTGAAGGTTGTGCGTCAGGCCTGGCAAGCCGGTACGTAAAAATCAACTGCCAATCATTAGCAGACCGGAGTTCCGCTGTGGCGACCCCTAACCGGGAAAAGCCGAAAGACACAAACAATTGAGACTAGAATGCAGGACTGTGGGCACTTGGGCTAAAACTGAGTACAGACCACACAAACAAACACAAATGAAAACAGTAGTACAGGTTATTATCTACATATGTTTATGAGGTGTGGTTGAGGAGAGGGGAAGTCTAAATAAGAAGGTTAAAAACAGAATTAGAGCTGCTGCAACCAAATGGCACATTTCAGAGATGTGTGACAGAAAAATGCCCAAGAAGTTGAAAAGTAAAGTGTATAAAACAGTGGTGGGACACAGTTTCCATCTAGTACAGAAACCTGGGCAATGAAGGCAGAATAGCTGAGGAAGCTTCAGCTAATGGTGAAGTACCAGAGACGGGTCGTAGACTGCACACTGTGGGCCAGATGAATAAATGAGGACATTAGAGCTGAAGCCAACGTAGCCCCAGTTTGAGAGAAAATCAAACAGAACAGATTGTGGTGGTTCACTTACATGTACAGGAACGTGGAGAAAGATTTAGTAAGGCATGGACATGAGGAAGGTAAGAGGAGATGAGGATGTCCAAACAAAAGATGGATGGATTGCATGAGATAAGACAGGCAACAGTTAGACATGTCTGTCAAAGAAAGTAAACAGTGGCACTGAACTGACAGAGGTGGCAACAGTTGCCATTAACTCTCTGACATCATATACAATTGGGGAAAAAGGGGGAACGATGATTTTGATGACGAATTTTTTCATGTATTAAGACAGTAACTCTTGTAAATTAAGTGGATAGGAATATAAATGCTGGGCATGAATGGAAACTGTGTAAAGAATATAAAAGAGAAGAAAAACAGACCTCAAATAAACATGCACAAGAAGAGGATGAAGAAAAAGAATATGTAATGTTAGTATGCCTACAGTGTCAGCCTTAATGACATGCAGACACGGTAATTCCCTAGGGTGCCATTCAAACACGGTCATTTTTTATTATTTAATTTTTTTTCATGTTGACAGCGAGTTTGAGTCTTTGTTATTCATGCAATGAGGACTGTGTTGCTCCAGTTGTGTGCCTGTGTGTCTCTGAATCTACAGCATTACTAATATTCAACTTGCATCTCATGAATATGTACTAACTGTTTTGCATGCCTCCTGCTTTCTTAGAGCCCTTGCAAACTGAGCTGTAGTCTACTGCTGCCCTGATAGGGTAAATAACATTGCAAAGACAGAGAATATCTAGCTATACAAACAGTTGTTGTTTGTCTTTCGGCTTTTTCCCGGTAAGGGGTCGCCACAGCGGAACTCCGGTCCGCTAATGACTGGCAGTAGATTTTTTACGAAACGCCGAGGTGCCAGCTCGACTCCCAACCTTCAATGAAGGCATGCCCATTTACGCATGCATGTCTTTCGAATGGTACCCAACCGTGGGGAGGACATGCAGACTCTAGTATTTATTCCAAATCACAACTTATGAGGGGGATCAAGCATTTTCTATCATGATCTCAAAGAAGTAAAACATAACCCTTTTTATGCTTTAAAAACATTAGGTATCGCATTACAGCCGAGTTTGCCTCCAGGTGTTTCTGCAGTTACCTCTTACTGATGCCTCTAGGCATCAAATATTGCTTGTTCATATTTTCATTAGTAATTCCAAAACCATAATACATACAAGGTATCAGAAGCTTTCATCTTAAAGCACACGATGGAAAACACAAATGTATTGATATTTGACCTCTGTCTAATGTAGCTAAAGAGATACTGAATATCATTTGTATACCGTTTTATTTGTATTGCAGTAATTTTCATATTTCTCTAAATATCTCAACATTTAGGCAACACAGACAGAACTGCACAGCCTCATATGAAAGCTCACAGATATATGAAGAAAATCCTTGCTTGAATGGTTACTGATATGTCATAACCTGCTTATACAACATTACAAAATTAATATTCACTGCCTCTATTTTGGCTTATAAAATCCAGTTTAAAGCATCAAATTGAATGAACGCTAGTAATGTAGAGATTAATTTATCCTGAATAGTCTGCCATTTGTAGATTTCTAGTAACACTTATAGTTCCAGAGATATGAATATTTGTTTGAGCTGTAAGGTGATAATTTCTTTTTTTAAAAGCTCAAGCCACACCAACTGGGAGTTAAAAGTATATACTCAAAAGAGCTGTAGAGGAGGGAATGACTTATAATATGAGGCGCACATTGTACAATAAAATTTTAACAAATCAGAATCTTAAAACTACTCATGTTGTTCTGGTGAAAAGTACATGCATGTGAGCATATCATTGTTCTTTTACTAAAGAAAGAAAGCTGAATCTGGTCACATTTCGAACTCTGTTTACCATCTTACAGTCACACTTAGTGAACTTTTGTACTTTAGAAAAAGTCATCAGAATAAGTTACGGAATAAGCCCATCTGACATTTTTGTTGTGCATCTAGTACTATCTCAAAGTAGTCCACAAAGCTATAGAATTTGCCTTTATACAGACAGGAAACATGCCAGCTGATTTGCTATCTGTTACAATAACAGGAAAGAAATTTCAATTTAAAACTGCAGTTGAGTATATTCAAGTGAATCTCTAAGCACTCACAATTACAGACTGTAAAAAAACAAAAAAAAAACCTTAACATTTACTTTAATATGTTTTCATTACATTCACCCTTAACATCCCGTAGGTGTCACCTGTGATCATAATGTAGTATTTTGTAGGTTATCAACAGCAACATTACTACAGTTGTTAAACACATATGCTCTGGGGTGTCTTTGTTTTGGAGAAATCATTACAAGCAAAAATAATGGTAAATTGCCATTATTTTTGCTTTTATCATAAAACAGTTCAGTAATACATTTTTTAATTGAAGAATGTACTAATAGTAATTGTAATATATCTTATAGTTTAAAGGTTAAACTCTGAAAAATACTACTTCCTATATTCCCAAACCAGCCAAATTCTGTCCATTTTGTTTCAGTTCTGATTAGATTTTTTAGCAAGTTCCTCCATGTAAACAACTATTTTTTCTTGTTTATCATGGAAAGTAGAAATGTAAGCTCAATGGTGCTTATCCAACAGCCTGTAGCCCCCCTTAGAAGTTAGTATTATATTAAGGGCCAGTCTGTTTTGCAATGCCATGGCCCTCATTTCAGTTATTTCTCTGTTAGCCATATGAAGGCCTTCTACACCATTCCCCATTCAGGTATTATAGACAAGCTCACCAGCCTGAACATAAACCCCTATATCACGAGATGGGTTGCCCACTGGCTCACGGACAGAACCCACATGGTAAGAGTTGTGGGAGCTAGGTCTGACTCTAAACCAGTTACAAGTGGTGTTCCCCAGGGCTCAGTCCTAGGACCCCTCCTGTTCGGCATATACTTCTCAGAGGTACAGGCAAGCACAGGAGGACTATGGCTGACCAAGTTCGCAGATGTCTGCAAACTAGGGACTATAATTGACTCTCCGGCTGACACAGACATCCTCCAAAAGGGTCTCACTGAGACAGATACCTGGTGTCAAAACCATGGCCTCAAGCTAAATGCCAAAAAGTGCATAGTCATCCCCTTTGGAAAAAACATAGTACCCACAAACTACCACAAAGGTGGTATCCCCCTAAATACAGAAGATGTAATAAGGGATCTGGGGACCCAAGTAGATAGTAACCTCTCCTTTGACAATCACATTGCCAAAGTGGTTAGAAAATCCTTATATGTGGCCCACCTAATTAGAAAAGGGTTTGCATCCAGATCAAAGGAGGTCATTGTGCCCCTCTACGCATCACTCATCAGACTCATCATAAGAGTACAACGCCCCATTTGGGATGTACCTTACAAGACACCTGTAACAGCTGGAAAGACCACAGAAGTACCTCACCAAGAGGATCACTGGCCTCAAACAGATGCCCTATGCAGCTCGACTGAAGAAACTCCAGCTGTACTCGGTTGCATACCGCCTACTCAGAGGTGATCTCTGCCTGACATACAAGGCCATGTCCAACCCAGAATTGATGGACATGCTCCACCTAAAGAAAACCATATCCCCTCGAGCCACATGCTCTAGGGATCTAAACCTCACCACAACAATAAATAGGAAGTGCTGGAGGGATAGATTCCTGTCCCAGAGACTTTCCATGCTCTGGAACAGGATTCCAATCTACATTAGGCAGCGCTCCTCGCTAACCTTCTCCAAGAGAAACCTTGACAAGTGGATGGGAAACAGAAAGTATACCCCGGGGATCACTTCAATGGCTCTGCTGGACAGAGGCACAGGGAACTAATATAAGGGGGAGCCAAAAGCCAACACTTTCCGGCTAGGCTTATAAATGCCTTCGGGCAGATAGCCTAGTACCTACCTATGCACCTGTGAGCAGCTGTATTGTCAATTCATTTAATACATGTAATAAAACATTCAGTTCAGCTATAGTTCTATAGATAGCATAATGAGGGAGGACGAAAGCATCTGTTAATCTGGATGCCTGTTGGTGGAGACCAAAGATGTTGGATGCACCCAGATCAGTTAATGAGGAGTCAAGAATAGGCCTGATCATCACAAATGTAGTAATGATTAGTCAGCATACTTATACCTTGTCCCCAGCTGTATGGTTTTAGTTTGAGTTTATTTAAAACAGAATCTGATGTTGTAAATCTTCATTCATTCCTTACTGATGGGTTTCGGTTCCGTCCTCGGAACCGACCTGGCCAATACACAAGCTCGTGCTAGCCAAAAAACTCAAAAAGCTAAGTAATACCCATAGTGTCCCTCTCCTCCTTTCTTCAGATGTCATTTTCCGTGTACTTCTCAAGACGTGCCAAGCCAGCTCTTAGCTAAATAGAAAACTTTTCTTCGATATATTTCTTCAAACCTTTTTAACTCTTCTTTATTTCCTTTTTCCCTTTAGCGATAATTAGTCTCCTGTATTATTGTAATTCTCGTGTGAGCTTTTTCCCCTTTTCTTGCCCTTTCTTACCATTGTCTTAGTACCATTGTTGGTACAAGCCCTCCCTTACCCTTGCGGTATTTGCTATTACCATTGTTGGTATTTCCCTCCCTCTCCGTTAAAAGAAAAAAAAATGTTAATTTTCTTCTTCTTGGTCTGTGTCTTTATTTAATTTTCTCTGTATAGTTTACTGGTTTCTGCTGGTCTATTTTGGATTGTGAAATTGCTGACTGTTTTTGACCTTGTACTTCTGTGGGTCTATTTAGAATTGTGACATGTCTGACAAAAAATAATGACCGGGTTCAAGGAGTGTGAGAAGTGTGGGCGAAAGATGCCCAATTCTGATAGGCATCTTTCATGTGTCTACTGCCTCAGAGTTCCTCACATTTAACTGCAACCGCCATGTGATCTTTGTAAGAATTTAACTCTCGTACTCTGGCAGAGCAGAAAAATAAATTAATCCTAAAAGGATTATTAAAAACTCCTTCTTTGGAGGCCCTTTCTGAGGCAGAGGTCTCATCACCTCCCAGAAAAAATAGGAAAAAGAGAAGCCATTCAGTTCCGACTTCTCCAAGTTTCCAGGAACTGAAGTCTTCTCAGCAATTATCTGAACCAACACCAAAACAGTTGAAAATGTCTGCTCCGACTATTATGGCACCAGAGCTTTCAGCTCTATCTATGGTGCTGAAGACGACACCTTCCATGGAACCGACAACAGCGGTACCTGCTTCGGTACCGATACTTACTTAGGTACCAGACACAATCTCGGCACCGACAGTGATTTCTCTCATGGCTCCTTCATTCTTGGTGCTGAAAACTGAAATTTTGCCTAGGACCAGATACTCACCGACAATTGACCCCTTCTTTGGACTACAATACAGTCCGTTTATTGAGTGACCTGACTCTCCTTCTGGAGTATCACCATGTTCCACCAGAAGTCTTTCAGAACTCGACGTAGTGAGGCTGGTTGATCAGCTTCTAGCAGCCAGAGGAATCCAAATCCCTACCAAGACTTCCCTCCCAACTGGAGACAAGTGTTTTTCTGCACAGACTCTGACTTATCCTCCTTCACCCTCTTCTCAGGCTTTGGAGCCCTTGGTTCCAATGTCTATCCCGATGCCTAATCCTCCAGTTTCCGTGATGTTACCTTCCATGGTTGTGGAGCCTACCCTCTGGACTTTGGTCCATTTGGAGCCAATCCACCCTTGGGATCATGACTGTTCTGTTGGCGCTATGACCCCTAGTTCGATGCCAATTTTTTCCAAGGCGCCATCTATGGTTCCGGTTATTTCAGCAGCTCCTAGTCATCTCGGGGCCTATCCTGGAGGTAGGCTCATCGCAGTGGGGTGTGACCCCGGTCCTGAGGTTGTCCTTCTTAGTTCTGGGCTCCCATCCCTCTTCAGGTGGGCCAGCTTTCCAGGTGATGGAGAGGGCTCTTGCTTCCACATGCATGCAGTTAGTATCCCCAGCATCAGAACCTGATTTTTCCCTTTCCTCTGGTATGCAGCTGTGTCAGCCCACTACACAGGGACATCAGGCATTGGAGCAGCAAGAAACCCTTCTCCAGGGTACCCACTCTTCGGAGTCCTCCTCACAAGGTCCCACTGAGGAGCCACCCCAAAAGAGAATGTACAAGAGGAAGCACTTTGATTTCCCTGAGGAATCCCTAATTGAAGATACAGATTTCGATGCGGGAGAAGGGTCGCCTCGGTCAGCCCCTGAAGATGTTTCATTCAGAGACATACTGGATATCATGAAACAGAGGGGTGACTGGAAGCCCATCAACCCTTCTACCGAGGAATCTGTATTCTTGCAAGCCTTCCGTGCTTGACCTTCTACTTCCTGGGTGACCCCACCTGTAGATGAGCTGATTAAGCTCATCATGCAACATGTCTGGAAGGCCCCTGGCACCATTGAGCTGATCCCCGAAGGCTTGATAAATTCCTCTCTTCACCACAAGACCACCTTCACTGGTCCAGAGGTTTGGAAGTAGATTCCATGGTTGTGGTGGTGGCCACAAAGAAAGATCTTGCAGAAGAAAGTTCGACTGTTCATCCTCTAAACAGGGAGTCCCAGATGATAGACAGACTAGGGAAGCAGACCTATGCTTCAGCAACCTTTGCTTTGTGGTCACTGAACTACCTGGCACATTTTACACGTCTCCAAATGGACCTGATTACAGACCTTTCAGGTACTTTGGCAGGGGTTTTGCCTGATGAGATACAGGATAAAGTTGCCTCTCAGCTTGTCACACTAGAGTCCATTTCTAACTCCTCCATGTGGTTGATCGCTCATACAACTGAGGGGGCAGCCAGAGCAGCCAGTTCAGGCATTGTCATGAGACATCAAGCCTGGATGCGCTTATGTGACTTTGCAGACTCCTTCAAGACTTCCTTCACCAATGCTCCTGTTGACAAGTCTTCCTTGTTTGGCCCAAAAGTTAAAGACACATTATCCAGGTGTGAGAAGGACGGAAAGACCCTGTCTACCGATGGCATATGCTTTTCTGCCCCTCAACTATCCTATACCAGGAACCAGAGAGGTGGAAAAATGTGGTTCAAAAAGTCCCAAGGGCCTTTCTGGGACACATGTGGCAAGCAATCCCCACGGGGCAGAGGGGAGAACTCATCGAGAAGATGCCCCTTCTGTGGCAGAGGGGGCTTGTGAAACCAGGGCTCCAGAGATTCCTTCTCTGGACAACCCTATCAGTGAATAGTGGCCTGATTGCTTACCTCTGAAAAGCAGTTGGGGGATGTTTTTCTCTGCACCACTTGGCCTGGCAATTGATAACATCAGACTCCTGGATGCAGAAGATAATGACCAGAGGTTACCATATCCCTTTCGATCTTTACCCCAGGCCACTAAGGTGAATTCCCGATGTCCTACCCAGTCAGAGGGATGCAGCAGCACTAAAAGTTCTAAAACTGCTACGAAAAGAGTCATGCAATCCATCCCACCAGACCAAATAGGATCTGGATTTTACTCAAGGTTCTTTTTAGTGCCAAAAAAGACAGAGGACTGGAGACCAATATTGGATCTCAGTGTACTGAACAAGACAGGCAACATTCCGGATGGTCACGGTTCAGTCCATTCTTCCATTTCTGGAGAAGGATTACTGGATGTGGTCTGTAAATCTTCAGGATGTGTATTACCACATAAAAATAGACCAAAGGATCCAGAAGATACCTCCGCTTCTGGCTTGGAGCCAATCATTACCACTTTCAAGTACTGCCCTTTGGGTCTCCAAAACTCCAAGGGTGTTCACCAAATCTATGGCAGTAGTGGTAGCTCACCTGAGATTACAAGGATTCTGCATGTTTCCATACTTGGACGATTGGCTCCTAACTGCTCCAACCAGGAGTTTAATGCTTCAAGCCATATTGTACACTCAAAATCTGTCTGGAAAGCTAGGGATCTCAATAAACACAGAAAAATAAAAGCTGGTAACAACTCAAACCTTACAGTTCATTGGGGCAATGTTCGACACAATATCCTGCCAAGTCGCCTTACCTCACCACAGCCTACTAAGATTGAGATCTCAACTTCAGATAATACTCTCAAAATCTTTTTCCAGCTTGACTGGTCCTACAACTCCTGGGCTCCATGGCAGTTACAATTACACTGGTTCCACTAGCAATATTCCATATGAGGCTACTTCAATGGCTCCTAGCATCTCAATGGTCTATTTTGACACACCCGAAGTCTTACCAAATCCACATATCAAACCGATACAAACAATATCTGAATTGGTGGATGAAGGCAGAGGAGTAGTTATGGTGTCACCCCCCCAACCCAAACCCAAAGTGACCACGGACACTTCTCTGATGGGGTGGGGGGCATTTTCAGGGAAAGACCATCCAAGGCACTTGACCCTCTTTAGAGGTCAGGCTGCATATCAATGTCCTAGAACTGAGGGTGGTGCTCCTAGCATTGCAAGGATTCAAAATGACCTTTCTTTTGGGGACAATTACTATTCAATTAGATAATTTATCAGTAGTCTGGTATATCAACATGCAAGGAGGAACCAGATCCTACCCATTATGCTGGGAAGCAATGAGGGTGTGGCAATGGGTGATAGCTTCCAACCACTTTCTCTTAGCAATGCACATTCCTGGGAACTCCAATCTGATTGCAGATAAACTGAGCAGGAACATTCTGATGCCTCACGAGTGGTCTCTCAACCCCATAGTATCAACACAAGTATTTCGTTGTTGGGGCCGGCCTTGCTGCAACCTCTTTGCTTCCCCCTTAAACCACAAATGCAGCATTTTCTTTGCCCTGATCCCCCCCTCCAGAGGGAGTCACCGAGAGATGATCTGATACGCGACTGACTCCCGGGTCTACTGTATGCCTTTCCCCCTATTCCCCTCATTCCACAGTTCTTGAAGAAAGCACAATGGTTGAGAAGCAAGGTAATCCTCATTGCAACCTATTGGCCCCGTCAAGTCTGTTTTCCCTTCCTATGGCTTCACTTAGTCTACCATCTGTGGACCCTGGATCCAACCTCGGGACTCCTATCTCACCATCCCAACCTCCAGAGTCTCAAGCTGACCTCTTGGTATCTCCACTTCCGCTGATTGCCAGGCAGATGAGCTTATCTTCCCCAGTGCGAAACATACTTCTGGCTTCTCATAAACCTTCCACCAGGAAACTATATTGTAGCAAATGGACCAGGTTTGTAATCTGGTCTAAAAAACAATGACTAGACCCATTCTCAGTCCCGGTCGTCTCTACTCCAATAAGGAGCCTCAGCCTCTACTATTACAGTTCACTTGGCAGTTATTACCAATTTTCATGACGGCCTTAATGATTCTTCATTATTGTCCCACCGTCTTTGCAAAACCTTCATGAAGGGAGTTCTGGACCTGTGACCACCTATTATAAATCCTACTGAACCTTGGAATTTAACCCTGGTCTTGCAAACTCTGACATGTTCACACTTTGAATCTTCTGCCACATGTGACATAAAGTTTTTATCCTGAAAAACCTTATTCCTGGTAGCTATCACCTCAGCCAGAAGAATATCAGAGTTACAAGCTTTGTGTGTTAATCGCCCCTACTTAATTTTCCATAATGAGAGAGTATCGCTTCGAAGTAACCCTTCCTTCTTGCCCAAAGTTATCTCATATTCAAATCTCAATCAGTCCATCGATTTACCAGTTTTTTCCCAAAATTTTCTAACAAAGGTGAATACCGGTTACACCTGTTAGACTTACATAGACAACTACGCTTTTACTTAAACAGAACTAAATCTTTCAGAAAGTCGGACCAGCTGTTCATTGCCTTTTCAGGCCCCAATTTGGGCAAGGCTGTTTCCAAAAGTCACCTTGTCAAAATGGCTAAGAAATTGCATTACCTTTGTTTATCAATGGAATAAATTAACTTTACCTACTAGAGTCAAAGCTCACTCCACCAGGTCAGTGTCCACTTCTGTGGCATTTCATTCCAGACCCTCTATGGATGACATTTGCACAGCAGCCACATGCGCAACCCCCCATACCTTCATGACTCATTACAAATTGGATATGGCCTCCAGGGGAAGAGCATCCTTTGGCTCAATGGTGTTCAGGAATATCTTTCCTTAGGACCTCCCAGGACATAAAGTAGCTGGGGACTCTGTTCCATCAGCAAGGAATGAATGAAGATTTACAACATCAGAAAAAGAAGTTATGTTCTTACCATAATGTTCCATCTGTGTTGTAGATCTTCTTTCATTCCTTAAGTCCCACCCTCTTACCCCCTGCCCGAAGACTCCTGTGGCATCATTTTTGGTCCTGTTTACCTAATATGGCATTTGCTCAGATAGGGCCTCTATTGTCTCTATCCATTACGGGAAAACCTGATCTGAAGAAAGAAGGACAAGGGCACTAAGGGTATTACTTAGCGCTAGAGTTTTTTGGCTGGCGCGAACTTGTGTATACTGGCTGAGTCGGTTTCGAGGATGGAACCGAAACCCATCAGTAAGGAATGAATGAGGATCTACAACACAGATGGGATGTTCTGGTAAGAACATAACTTCTTTTTCATGTTGAATCACATTGCATTTGTTGAAGCCTACATGACCTGTCCCCTGTCTTGCATAGCAGGCGTTTCCTGAGGTGAATACTGCTAGTTAAAAATATACCTTTTTCAAAAAAGATGAAAACATGCCAAATAACCTATTTTCAAAGTCTGTTTGAGGTGCTAGAACCAGAATCACAGGAATGCCTCCTCTGGAGTGTTCATAGGAAAATACTAGGCTAACTGCCCTGAAGGACTATTCAAAACCTAGCCAATAACACAACCTCAGAATCAAACAATACCTTGTGTTTGTTAGGTGAAGACCTTAACCATTATGTCAAACCCACCACCAGGTACAAATGAGCACAGCCAGCAATTGATGATGCAAAGATTTGTGACATATTGATGTAATACTTGTAGAAATAGATTTTCCTTTGTCTTGGGTGGAAGAGGAGTCAGGACTATCAAGAGCGATGTCATCAGGAGTAGGCGGGGTATCAACCTTTGTCTTTCTGAATACTGGGCAGGTCTTCTTGCAGTGGGAATCATAGCTCCAAGTTGATAGGCCAGCACACTGAACAGCAGTATAAGTTGTGAGGACTCCAGGGAAGCTTTTTCTTTGAAACACTTTAACAAAAACCCAATCCCTAGGCTGCAGATTATGACAGGGTTGAGATGAAGGATGAGGAAGGACTTCATGAGTCCTTTGTTGCAAATTCTGTAGGATAGAAACTAGTTTTTTAACAGCAGTTTAACAGTGCATCATCAGATAATGTGAGTTCCACATTTTGGTATGTGGAGCAGATATCATTCTCATGGGACAGCCCATAAGAATTTCATGTGACTGAGTTTTCACTTACACTCATGAGAACCAAAGACAGTACATCAGGCCACTTTAGACCAGTCTCTTCACGTTTCCCCAGCTTAATTTTAATGGCTCTGTTAATGTGGTCACCTAAACCAGATGGCTGTGGGTAATGAGGACAGTGCAGGTGCAAATTTACCTTAAAAACTTAACACAGTTTCTTTATAATCTCAGCAGTGAGGTATGTGCTCATGTCAGAATTGTGAGGTACCCCAAACCTTGATATACAACTCCATTAATAACTTTATTGCACAGTCTGGATGCATGTTTTAGCCCATGTGTTGAAAATAATGGAGACAGTTCAGCTTAAGATTCACAAAAAGTCCCCAAGGTGTGACAAACTTTAGTTTTAACACTAGGAGGCATATTATTAGGCAGACAAATTTCACAGTTCTGTACATAATGCTGAATCAGAGATTGAGAAGATGGAGCAAACCAGTAGCCATTTTAGTAAATTTGTTTAACTATTTTTCCTATATGGTTAGTTAAATAATATTATACAATGCCATCTCACAAAAGACGAGAAACGTGCATGCTGATTGGCTAATCCCAGCTGCGTACACATTGTAAATCCAAACTAACATAACTAACAAGTCCGGATGCTAATGTATCATGCAGCCATGACTGCAAAAGATATAAACGAGCTGTACTCTTTACATTTTTACAATAATCTTAACCAGTAATGTTAAACACAGTTAAAATACCTTCCCTTCCACTTTGCTTGACTCTGCAGTGTAGGTTTTATCAGCTGCATTGCAAGGATACAGAACAAGAAAGAAAGGTTATGAACAAAATCTTGCAAAATGCATTGTGTAGGACTTCATAGCTAGTAAAAGGCTGTCAGCCTGTAGCTGGCTTAGAAATCAAGGACAGAAGCGGATGAAAGCTTCTTCTCATCCCTGTTAATGTGCGCAAGTGCGTAGTACTCACTTAGGCTTCCTACACCCAAAATACATTTAGGAACCTTGCTAACCTATGTAAAAAAAAAAAAAAAAAAAAGCTGTCAAAGCTGATAATCATAAACAAAAGAGCATTTTACACTCGTGGAAGTATTGCTACGTCCTGGTACCCCTGAGTTATGTCAAAGCTGTGTAGGCGGCAGACTTTCAAAATGACTATATCATTTTCTTTGCAAATAATAATTGCAATAACATTATCTGATTTTCGGGAGCGCTAAGATTAAATAAAAAATAGTCTTATGACACAATTCAAGTGCTGAACTGAAGACAGCATGTTTTGGATTTCAGGAAGAGATGAAGATGAGAAATGTATACAATACAAACTCATAACCGTGCACGGTGATTCTCAGTCCAAGCAGAGTGCACTGTAAATGCAAGATAATGTAAACAACTACAGCCCCTAAAGTATCATGCACCAGCAACTTCAAATCAAGTAAACCATACAAAAACACCTTAGTACAGACAACATACAAACATAAAACTAACTATACACAGAATCTCTCATTAGAGGTACTACACTAGCAAGAACTCAAGCCAACATCTGAACATAGACAACCATCAAGTCAGAAGCAATATAAAAATATAAAAGAAAGTACAACACAAAGACATACCAAAAGCTTTACAACTATATAATTATTTCCTAACATCTCTTGAAAAATGAATAATAACTTGTATCTAAATTAAACGACAAATAAACATGAAGAGAAAGTGTGGACTATTTTATCTCACAAAAAGTGGAAGAATACAAAGTAAAGCAAACTAAAACCTAAATAACAACAACACAAACATAAAACAACACAAAACTAACACCATTGTATAATAGCAATAACCCAAGGATGGGTGTGGGTAATGCTGGAATTACCCACGGTTGGCTTTGTTTGGTCACTTGGGCTTCGCCCTCATAACCAAACCATGCCAACCGTGGGTAAATCCAGCATTACTCACACCCAGCCGTGGGTTATTGCTATATGATCTTACCAGCCAAGGCAATATAGACACTCCCCCGGATTCATAAAGCTCGGCACAAGGCCGGTGTAAGGCCTGCGCCGGCCGTGCGGCGTATATATGGTGTAGTAGCGCCATATGCATATTAATGAAGGTGCGCTGCCACCACATCCACGTGCATAGGACACGTGCGCGAGTGCATGGGGCGTTACTAAGCTGCGCCCGGAGGCGTGTCAATGTCGGCTGTCGATGAGCAACCTAAACTGCTGAATATTATAGTCCACCTGCAATAGTAATCGCACCTATCAGTGTCCATGGATAATGAAACGTATGCAAAGCATGCAAGACAGTTCCCGGCCACACAAAATTGAGAACCAAACAGAAATGCACGCAACACAATATGAGTTTCCGTCCATGGAACAAATGATATTTAAAATCGTGTGTCCGTAATGTACTGCACTGTAAGTAGTTATACCCAGTGGAAGTGAAGCGCATCATGTCAGCGCGCCACCAATACACACGTCTAGCCCCATGGGCAGGGTCATCAGCAGTCCCACAGTGGTAGTGATAGTACACAGCTGGGCAGTTGTGGCCATATAACAACCATAAAGAAACCTGACAGTCCAAATTGTATACCAAACTCACACAAACATATGAATATTAAAATGTGCTATACACATGAACAGGAACGTAACCGGCACATACACATAGGATGCTATATGCGGAACCAGGACATCCAAATGCAGAACCCATGCATGCAAATGCAATACGCAACAACCCCTGTATAGCACATAACCTGCACCCATGTCCGAATGTCGACCAAATCCAGCTACCAGCCTTGTGCAGCCGTACACCTACACATAGCGAGTGTTCCCCATATGTAGTAGGAAGTATCGTGCTAGGCAGTGTCAGGATTGCAAATATGTATCCCACGTGTGTAAACATCCCATCACAGTTACGTAAATCCAAATGCCCGCACGTCCATGTTCTGGCAAAATGTGTGTACATCCCGCGTGGGATAAGTAACCTGTTGAAACATCAGAGTTGTTTACACGCCACAGTGTCTAGTACTGTACACATCTGGACAAAACATGTATGTGTAGTCACGGTACTGTTTAATTTCTAGACAGATATGCAAAACATACTACGCACGATGGAACACCTGTCCACCATGCAGGTCTCCCCACTAGGGTTGCCACCTGTTCAGATGCCCAAGGTGGGACATCTGTTGTAGAAATGTGAGAATTTGCAGGATAAAACATACCCCCGGCCAGTGCAAAGGACAGAATTACACTTGTTTGCCAAGATAAAAGCTTATGTCAAAGCATTTGAATTGCTTATGCTATCCCAAATAATAGTTATGTGTTTCAGATACAAAATACCTGTATCATGCAACTATTAAAGAAAATAAGAAATATACCTTTGTCTTAAAATCACAGGACACTTGCCATGTCTTAGGTTTCGTCGCAGGACACAACTGTCCAAAGTGGGACTTCCCCTCGCAAAGAGGAAGAGGTGGTAACCCTACTCCCCACTGAATTATCAACAGTATATATTCAACTCAATCACATACCGACACCACCTCTCAACCTATTACAGCAACAAAATCTGGACAAAGCCTAAAATGATGGGTGGACAAATAGGGACAGATGTAAATACTGCTCTCACAAACTTCGAAAGTTCACAGAATAATAGTATGTACATTAGCATGAAATGTTGTGAAGGATGTGGGGTAGTCCCCGAGTATTACAGAGGTCCGTACATTTTTACAAACCTTCACATATGTTTACTGTACTACTGCATACCTGTAGTTAATTCATAGTTAATTCATGTCCAAAATAATAATCCTCGTATGAATGAATACAGGAAATAGTCAAATGTGAATGGGAACACCACTCACCGTGGATTATGTATTGTAACCACCCCCACCCATATTATGTATTGCCAACATTATAAGCTGCTGACAGGTGCCCAAACACCTGTGTCTGTAAACACAGGTAAAATAATGTGAATGGGAACACCACTCATCGTGGATTATGTATTGTAACTACCCCCACCCATATTATGTATTGCCAACATTATAAGCTGCTGACAGGTGCCCAAACACCTGTGTCTGTAAACACAGATAAAATGTTTAAAATGGACAAACTCTGTCCATGTGCTTTGTCTGACATTTGAACACGGTCAGGGCAGTTCCGTTCACCAGGCGGACAAGCCTAAACCCAGATCACCACATGAACACCCTGACAATTAAAGACTTGTATGTGTCAGGACTATAAGCCTTGGGGTTCTGAATATCCCTGCAGTGATTAAATATGCAGCTTGGGTCCAGAGCAGTAGGGAATAGGGAATGTGTAATATGTAGTACTGCATTTTTCCCAGCAGGAGAATGGATGCCTGTGTCATAAGTGAAGCGGTGAGGCATATGTTAATGTAGCTATGTACTATGGGTATGCATATAAATGAGTCAGAACACCAACAGTATAGTGGTTATAGCATCCGGCCAACGTGAATGCAGTCCCGGTTCAACTACGACTACAGCACATATAATGTTAAAGTGTAATGAATGCGTCTGTGCTGTACAGACATTTAAATATGTAAAGGTGAACGTGTGTTTCGCATATGTCCGTTAACCGGATTACAGATATTTTACTGGTACTGTCACAAGTAATAAAGCCCACGTAAGCACAAAGACTTAGTAAACATATGTAACCCACAATAAGGATATGCATGTGCGCCTGCACGTAACCCACAATAAGGAAATGCAAGTGCGCCTGTGCGTGTAATCCGCTCACAGCATAGCAAATGAATGCTGGTTTCTACACGTAATGTCTATATATGGATATATACATTTGTGTATAGATATATATCCACAGACTTAAACTAAATAAATATATGAAATAAATAATGTACAGACATATATATATATATATATATATATATATATATATATATATATATATATATATATATACACACAAACACATACAACATTAATTGATATATACCTAACAAACATATAAACAAATGTCCTCGTAGATATAACACATGTACATAAATAGGTTACACCATAGCTAGTATGGATAGACATACAGACATGCAATTAAGGTAAATACACTGCTGCTCTCAAAACTATTGCCCGGAAAGTATCAGTGTGCCAGATCTGTAAGTCCTACTCTTTAAACATGGATATAGGTGTCCTTTGCAGGACCCCAAAAATTGTGAATCTATACACGCACTGTCCTGTAATGATTGCTGCAAAGAAGTGTCATCCGCAACTACAATATAGCTGTACATGCAACAGTAGCTTGTGCAAGTGTAATAACACATGGGTTGACAGAATGTATGACATATGTCCCGACATGCGGAGAGTGGATAGTGCTTAGAAGTGTCGTCATACTTTATTATCGCTCACATTAAATATGTGTTATGACTACTGTGGAGGGGTGTCAGGTCTGGGAATCATGGGTATGCAATAATGGGCCTAGGTGCCTAGGTGTTGGTTGGCACAGATTTATGAGGTCCACCCCATGGGAGTGATTAATATTCCTATGTGGGTATAGCAGACGCCTCTAACTTCCAAAAATGAAGAACCCATCTACTGGATATTGTGTAAACTATTGGGGGAAGACGTAGGGAGTTATATTAGTGTCGTGTAAGCGATTATCATGGACGTACATGCGTACGAATAAGATGGTAACCATACCTCTCAATCAGAATAAGACATCTGGACAAAGGCATTTTAAAATAAGTACAAATAGGGAATATCTCAAATATTCCTCTTACAAAGTCAGAATGTTGATAGAATAATGGATCAGTCATTAGTATGAATGTTTTGAGGGTTATTAATTGTAAACTACAAATGTCTGTCATTATTGTCTAACCCCACAGTCCCTAATGACTTCCCACTAAATTACCAGAAAGGCACAATATTATTAAAAAAGGAACAAAATCAGACGTCTAAGTTCGGGACATTTACCCAAAATGTGTACAGTTGAGAGGTATGAAGGTAACCCTGACCTAAATAAATGTACAGAACTAGTGAGATTAGGTGGACAGGTGTGAAGAAAGACGTGATGACAAATGACAAAACATGTATAAGTCAAAAGCATGTACCTCGATAAATTTGGATGAATACTAATGCCTGTGATAGTCAATGTGGAAGGTTAATAGAAACAACATAAATGTGTCCCTCAGGGTGCTATGCAGTGTCCCCGATACAGTGTTCAGTCTCCCACACTCACATGTGAGTTCTGCCACTGACGGAAAGCGCAAATACCGGTGAACACATAAGGTAGATGATAGCAGAATATGTTTTGATTAGCACCTGTTGGCTTTTGTGAGGAACACAACACTCTGGGCGGGTGTGTCCTACAAAAGGAATGTAATGGCATCTGGCCTGTGATTTCTTCATATATTGTGTGTAGTGGTGTAATAAAATGACATATCTTGTATCAGAAACAGATACATGTTATAGGAAACAGTATCATCGACTATACCACTACAAGACAAATCTGAAGGTATGAAAAGTGCTGAAGTAGTCAGTTTAGTATTGACCGCAGGTATGTGTGGACTTGTCAAATGTCACAGCTGTACATATAGTTCCTATAGGGCTGTCACCTCTACAAATGATGAAAGTGGGAGGTGCTCTGTAGAAATGACAGACGTAGCAGGTCAAAACATACCTACAGCCATGCTTACTCCACAAATAGACATATTAGCACACATCAAAGCTTAGGCCAGGATTCACGAAGCTTTGGTCGGTGTGTATGAGTAGAGTAAGAGTAGAGCAAGGCAAGATGTCTGCCGAGCTATTCAGCAATATCCTGTAGGGGCGTGTAACACAGCCCCTTAAACGAACGTTGCACGGACAATGTTAGGATATGCAAATTACCCCATTTGTAGGTGAAAGCTATGCAAATGATGTAAAATATGTGATACATGAAACAGTAAGCTGTCCGTGCAAGAGTAGAGTTATGTGCAGAAATGTACACGGATGTTAACCGAGTAACGTTCTGCAAGTAGCTAAACGGAGCAATGTCATCTGCAAATAAAGGATGGATTTAGTTGAAGAAGCATGCCAATGGCCAAATATAAGGCCAGTGGCATGTTTTTCCATTGGAAATTAATAAAACTCTAGTTGTCCTCCCCCGATCTCCGGTGTTTAAGCGTAGCGCAGCAGCGCGAGTACGCGCTGTGCATACAAAACAAGACAAATATGTAAAATATACATACAAATTGTAATGTCAGTTAAAAGTTAGTTCGTCATGCAGGTGAATGGCAAGCTGAAGACAACATGGCTACTGAGTAGTGGTTGCTATGTGTGGAAGCGCACTCTCAGAGATGTAACCAAGCATTAGTAGGCAATCCTATGCAATTGAGGCTGAGGATAGTGAAGCACAATTTGTCATGCCATATGGGCCAAGCCTCTACAGTGTAAGAGTAGGTTAAGGGGACTATCAGCGTAGAAGATAGGTGACATCATGAGTGTGTATGTATAAAATACTGTAATCTTATTGGAGCAGTGTGTCACATGTCTGCTGTCAGTGACTCATCAGTGGAAGAGGCGTGTTATGATTTATCCTAGGTAAAGTCAGTAAACTGACGGTGTACGCCATGGATATCACTGAAGTTCCTTGCAAACCTGGTGAAGTGTGTTTGCGCCCGTGCAAGCCTGTAAGCCCGAGTAAGCATGTGTGCATGTGTGTCAGCCCGTGTGCGCGAGTTGAAGAACGAGTAAGCTACTGTAAGATTGTTGAAGCCCGTGTAATGTTGTGTAAGCCAGTGTAAGTGTTTGTACGCATGTATAAGCCTGTGTGCGCACGTGGAAGCGGATATGCACTTCACTGTGCTCCTATGCGCGGCGCCACTCACTGTGGACACAAACAGTGAAAAGGAAGGTAAACAAATAGCAGTAAGTTAACCAAGGAGAACTACCACAGCTAGCAGGTGAAAACAATCAGACTGAGTATATTACACAGCCAGTACAGTAGGCCAGCACAGCACAGCATGTACAACTCTACAAACAGCAGTCCACCATGTTTTTCTCAGACACACTGCAACACTGTAGTATACTAAGAGAAGTGAAAACTGTAAAAGCTTAACTGAGACAACATAATGTTAGGGGCTGCCATTGCTATTATACGTCAACATATGCAACATGTGGAGGGTTGTGCCAATGTGAATGCTGCTCAGCATCACACAGTGAGTAGACGGAGAGGAGTGCAGGCACAGGGTAACCTACCAGGGGCTACATGAGCTGGAGATAGTAGAGCGCTATAGAGTGGACAGAGACCTCCTGCAGAAGATTGTGGATCTGTGCAGGCCATGTCTCACACACAGAACCAACAGAGGGAAACCTATCCCAGTGGAAACCAAGGTATGTGTTGCCCTAAGGATACCAGCAACAGGTACCTTCCAGAGATCAACTGGTGATATGATGTGGATTTTACAAACATCAGCATCCAGGGTACTGCACCAGTTCATGAATGCCATGTCAGCACATGTCAGTGATGATGTATATATCCCCAATTCCTGTAAGGTATTGGGCAGCAATATGTGTCTTTTCCACACAATAGTGGAATACCCTAAGTACTGTGTGCAATACACTGCACGCACATATGCATCAAAGCACCAGCCAGTGAGTGTGGTAGGGCCTACATCATCCACAAGGGCTTCCCCTCCATGAAGTGGCGGTTTGTGTGTGATGGCCAGCCCATAATAATGAATGTGTGTGCTGGATGCCCTGGAAGCTGCAATGCTTCCGATATGTGGCATCTGACGCAGCTGTACAAAACATTTGGCAATGGGGACAACCCTCATGGTCACCTAGTGGGGGATGCCAGATGTGCAGTTCAACTGTGGCTGATGACACACATCAGAAATGCACACACACATGAACAGGAATGCCATAATGAGGCACACGCACATACAGAAACTTTACTCTGGCATGTGTCTGTGTCACTCAAGTCACAGTTCTGCTGCCTGGACACATCTGGTGGAGCATTAAAGCACTTGTCAACTACATGTACCAGAATTGTCTGTGGCCTAGGTCATCTGTGTCACACACACACACACACACACACACACACACACACACACACACACACACACATGACAGTTTATATACATAGTGTGAGTGACTGTTCATGTATGTGTATTACTGCAGAACAGTTCAAACACAGCAAAGTATGTCAATAATGGACATTCATCATAGTTGTACAACCACCTTGGAGGATATGCATGCAGAACTCTCATTGCATATGTGATACAGTGATGTACTTCAAAATACCATTGTAAATGCAAATATCAAATGACAAATGACATAGCACATATCTATATGTACACATTGTTACCCATTATACATATTGGGGTGTAATACCTATGTGTTACTGTTGGTAAAGTATGTGTAGTAAATGTGGATAACTGACTCTGTTTAGCCTTATAGGTGTACAGCATGGGTTGGATAACACGTATCTGTCTGTATGATACCCTTGTGTAGAATAACTGTGTCATGTGCAGAATGCATTCTAGGCCACAGTATGAATTCCCAGATGTGGACAGGAATATCCCTATTGTCTTTGCTTGTAACTAACATGGCTATATGTCAAACAGTAATGGTCCCAGCAATGTGTGGCGGTCAATACCAGTGCGTACTGGTATAGTATAGTACATGTAGGATCCACATGCTACTGTGTGTCCTACATGTGTGGGTCAGTTGTGAAGATATCATATAACAATTGGTTATTCAGACTGTTGAGGTCGTGTCTACTACCATAATGCAAAACAATCACAGATAGTAACAGTATCACCCACAGCACCGTGTAAAACCATAGCAATCACACATGTGTAGACAAGTACAACAATATGTGTAGTATAATGCATACTGGCCACCAATAGAAACTATGAAGTGTTAACAGTGTGAAATACAGGGCATGTCACCATTCCAATGTGTCCACTATACATGTACATGCAGACAGTGCACCTTCACCATGTTCACATATAAATACATGAAAATCTGTACTACACACATCACACACGCACTGCACACTCTGAAACACATGCTGCCAATACTACACACGTCAGTCAAATGGCACATGGATGGATAATACATCTTCAGAATTAACAGTGCTGTACACTATACTACATTGATGATCATAGCTGTAATGTATCATGCCTGCTTACATACACCTAGAAGGAAATCACACTTTGTGTTAACAACATTGTAATATTATTACAGTGCTATGAAGCCACCCTGTGCATCAGCACCATGTTAGTCTGTACCTGCATCAATGTTACACATTACAAGAGGTGGCACAGGTGTCATCATATGCACAGGGTATGTAGTTTCTTTTCCAGAGCCTGTCATTGAACCAGCCAATCAACATGTATGCATTTGTGTGTGTGTGTGAGGGACAACAGGTTTTGCATGGCCCAATGTTGATGCAATGTGTGTGTGTATGTGTTATCCCTAGCTGTTTGTTTTATGTGTGTCTCTGCATGTACACTGTTTCAGCATGTGTCAGCCATATACTGGAGGTTGTGGGACAGTCACAGACTGTACCTGCCAGGCTGTACAGATCGCCATTCCTGGCCATGGACACCCCTCCATGCATTCAACCATAGTCCAGTCCTGCACCTGGCAATGTATACACATACATACTTGGGATCTGTATCACAACCTGTGGATAAACGGGTGTCAGTAATGTTAACCTGATTTGCATAGTATTGTCATTTAATACATAGTTATATGAGCCATACTCATCCTCCAAAGTAATAACCACTGCTGACTGCTGCTGAGATGTGCACATGACCGTTTAAAGGTGCTGTACTATCATTGTTTTCAATGTCCCTGGTAATACCCAGCAACAAAATAACTGGTCACTACACAACTATAACCCAGGATCACTACAGCACACAGTATGTGCACTATCACAGAGCCATAGCACATTCAGATACATCCAAGGTGAACATGTACAGACAATGCAGCACATTCAATAGTGCTAATATCCACATACATATTACAAAAAAAATATATATATATATATATATATACACACACACACACACACACACACACACACACACACACACACACTTGGCAGGGCAGAGAGTTGAACATATACCTAACTACCTTATCACACTACAGCATTACGCATTTACAGAATGCGCTACCGAGATTACTGAACACAGCACTCCCAGAGGCATACTTCTAGGTGGGTGACATCATCCGCAAAGGCAAAGACGCCGATAGGGAATGTATGTGTTGTGAGGCATCTAAAAGCATTACTGTGTCCCCAGGCAGCTGGAAACACACACACACACACACACACTTGGCAGGGCCGCGAGTTGAACATACATCTAACTACCTTAACACACTACAGCATTACGCATTTACAGAACGCGCTACCGAGATTACTGAACACAGCACTCCCAGAGGCATACTTCTAGGTGGGTGACATCATCCACAAAGGCAAAGACGCCGATAGGGAATGTATGTGTTGTGAGGCATCTAGCATTACTGTGTCCCCAGGCAGCTGGAAACACACACACACACACACACACACACACACACACACACTTGGCAGGGCCAGGAGTTGAACATACACCTAACTACCTTAACACACTACAGCATTACGCATTTACAGAATGCGCTACTGAGATTACTGAACACAGCACTCCCAGAGGCATACTTCTAGGTGGGTGACATCATCCGCAAAGGCAAAGACGCCGATAGGGAATGTATGTGTTGTGAGGCATCTAAAAGCATTACTGTGTCCCCAGGCAGCTGGAAACACACACACACACACACACACACACACACTTGGCAGGGCCGGGAGTTGAACATACACCTAACTACCTTAACACACTACAGCATTACGCATTTACAGAACGCTACCGAGATTACTGAACACAGCACTCCCAGAGGCATACTTCTAGGTGGGTGACATCATCCGCAAAGGCAAAGACGCCGATAGGGAATGTATGTGTTGTGAGGCATCTAAAAGCATTACTGTGTCCCCAGGCAGCTGGAAACACACACACACACACACACACACACACACACACACTTGGCAGGGCCGGGAGTTGAACATACACCTAACTACCTTATCACACTAGAGCATTACGCATTTACAGAACGCGCTACCGAGATTACTGAACACAGCACTCCCAGAGGCATACTTCTAGGTGGGTGACATCATCCGCAAAGGCAAAGACGCCGATAGGGAATGTATGTGTTGTGAGGCATCTAAAAGCATTACTGTGTCCCCAGGCAGCTGGAAACACACACACACACACACACACACACACACACACTTGGCAGGGCCGGAAGTTGAACATACACCTAACTACCTTAACACACTACAGCATTACACATTTACAGAATGCGCTACCGAGATTACTGAACACAGCACTCCCAGAGGCATACTTCTAGGTGGGTGACATCATCCGCAAAGGCAAAGACGCCGATAGGGAATGTATGTGTTGTGAGGCATCTAAAAGCATTACTGTGTCCCCAGGCAGCTGGAAACACACACACACACACACACACACACACACTTGGCAGGGCCGGGAGTTGAACATACACCTAACTACCTTAACACACTACAGCATTATGCATTTACAGAACGCGCTACCGAGATTACTGAACACAGCACTCCCAGAGGCATACTTCTAGGTGGGTGACATCATCCGCAAAGGCAAAGACGCCGATAGGGAATGTATGTGTTGTGAGGCATCTAAAAGCATTACTGTGTCCCCAGGCAGCTGGAAACACACACACACACACACACACTTGGCAGGGCCGGGAGTTGAACATACACCTAACTACCTTAACACACTACAGCATTACGCATTTACAGAACGTGCTACTGAGATTACTGAACACAGCACTCCCAGAGGCATACTTCTAGGTGGGTGACATCATCCGCAAAGGCAAAGACGCCAATAGGGAATGTATGTGTTGTGAGGCATCTAAAAGCATTACTGTGTCCCCAGGCAGCTGGAAACACACACACACACACACACACACTTGGCAGGGCCGGGAGTTGAACATACACCTAACTACCTTATCACACTACAGCATTACGCATTTACAGAACGCTACCAAGATTACTGAACACAGCACTCCCAGAGGCATACTTCTAGGTGGGTGACATCATCCGCAAAGGCAAAGACGCCGATAGGGAATGTATGTGTTGTGAGGCATCTAAAAGCATTACTGTGTCCCCAGGCAGCTGGAAACACACACACACACACACACACACACACACACACACACTTGGCAGGGCCGGGAGTTGAACATACACCTAACTACTTTATCACACTACAGCATTACGCATTTACAGAATGCGCTACTGAGATTACTGAACACAGCACTCCCAGAGGCATACTTCTAGGTGGGTGACATCATCCGCAAAGGCAAAGATGCCGATAGGGAATGTTTAGAGAGTGAGCAGTCTGAAAGCATATTACTGTCCCAAGGTAGACGTAGTTAAACACGGCAGTGCTGTCATCGGGCCAGCTAAATATCTACGGAGCACTACAACACTAAATAGATACAGGATGCGCCACAGACAGTACACCCTTTGAGAGAGCAACCAGTGTGTTCAATGTAGGCATCCATCGTGACATTGAAAATGGACATCTGTTGCCTGGATGACCACCATGGCTATACAGGATGTCAATGGCCATGCCCACACACTTAGTATCACACGTCTGTTTGGAATATACTGTGTGTCCATCTACACAACGGCGTACTGGGCATGCTCACACACTTAGCAGTTGCAAAGGGCCGTCTTGCATGCACACAGATTCTAATCACGGAAGGGCGCAGTTTGGAATGTACTGTGTGTCCATCTACACAATGGCGTACTGGGCATGCTCACACACTTAGCAGTTGCAAAGGGCCATCTTGCATGCACACGGAGTCTAATCACGGAAGGGCGCAGTTTGGAATGTACTGTGTGTCCATCTACACAATGGTGTACTGGGCATGCTCACACACTTAGCAGTTGCAAAGGGCCGTCTTGCATGCACACGGATTCTAATCACGGAAGGGCGCAGTTTGGAATGTACTGTGTGTCCATCTACACAACGGCATACTGGGCATGCTCACACACTTAGCAGTTGCAAAGGGCCCTCTTGCATGCACACGGATTCTAATCACGGAAGGGTGCAGTTTGGAATGTACTGTGTGTCCATCTACACAACGGCGTACTGGGCATGCTCACACACTTAGCAGTTGCAAAGGGCCGTCTTGCATGCACACGGATTCTAATCACGGAAGGGCGCAGTGTGGAATGTACCGTGTGTCCATCTACACAACTGCGTACATGGACTGTACTGTGTGTCCATCTACACAACAGCATACTGGGCATGCTCACACACTTAGCTGTTGCAAAGGCCTGTCGTGCATGCAGATGGAGTGTACACACAGAAGGGCACAGTACAGAAGGGCACAGTAAGGTATAACTGTCCTCACGCACAGGGCGGTCACACATGCAGTGACCTGTACACACACAGCTGCCATCACAGCTGTCACAGGTGCAGGTCACACATGTACACACTGCAGTGTACACTGTAGCTGTCAAGTCAGCACCATGTCGTCGGTGCAGCACTAGACAGCCTTACAGTACCACAACACCATGTGACACATGACCACTGGGATGTACAGAGGTGTACACATGTACCAACAGGGATCCAACAGGTGTTATGCATTGCAATGATACCAGCATACATGAATAGGTCGGCTCAAGACATACCACTGTCCTTACACAGCTGTGATACCTGACTGTTGCTGTACACCAATGAACACATGTCTGGATATGTCATACATTTGATTGTGTGGATGTGTGCATGGACTGCACACACAACACATACATACATAGCCTTTGATGTACCTCGTGCATAACACTGGCCTAATCAATGCTACACACGCGAATGGAAGGTGGGCCCATGTCTGTTGAATGCTCACACTACAAGGGGTAGCAATGTTGACTGGGACACATACCCTTGTACTGGTCGCCTGTGACACCCGTGATATCATACCACAGTCCATGTGTTATGTATGTCAACACACATGTCCAACAATAGCAATGCATACAAACATGGCAACAGGAGACACGTGACATCTGTACTGTGCATGCAGCAACCATGCATGTGCAGTGGCCGATGTCCGTAACATAGTTGCACCTACCTACGACATGCAGTCGCAATGCAGACCCATCATTGACACCTGTATACGGTGACATACAAACAGCATGTATGGAGGGATGTGGGTACATAACTTGGTGAACCACCTGCGTAGATGTGTGCAGGGGCTGGCTCACAGTTATGTCACACACCATCCTATCATGCCATGTGCAAACAGTATGCTATGTCGCTGTTACGTGATGGTGCTGACATAATGCATACACAGCGGTCAGGTGTTAACAACTATATGTCACATGGCACCTGTAACACCTACAACCTCCCGTGTGCATATAGCAGCACATTTGCCAGATATAGCATTGGTACACATAATGCAATCAATACTGCTGCATGTCTATCAAACGTGTCATCATATGGCAGGTGTATCATTCCCAGCACTGCCATGTGTGTCCGAATGTTTGACCAGAGATGCCACATATCACAGGGAATATGTCCCAGTTGCTACACATCCCTGTACACCGTTGTAGAGATCTGTACATACGTCAGTGTGGGAAGCATGACGTCGGCTGGTGTGGTGCATCACACACGTCAGTTGTCCGTATACACATGTGTGGTCACCACAGTGTGTGTGTGTGTGTCTGTATGTATGTCTGGTGCTTGGTGTGAGGGTGTATGCTAATATACGGTGGGAAATGATCACTAACCCCACGTGGTGACTAACCCGTAATGGTGATGCATTGCACTACCCTGTTGATGCCATAGGTCCCAGCCATACTGGCTACCTGTGCATGTCCCTTCTCTGTGACACGTTGCGTGGGTGCATAGTACTGTGAGGGTGATGACCACATAGGCAAGGGTCCCCACCTGCACACTATGGGGTGTGCGTTATAGTGGTGTACACCCCGTGAATGCAGCCATGTTCCCGTACTGTTACAGGGTCCTACTGCTGCACAGTGTGGCCTCCAGCTACCAAGTGACACCTCACATCATCATTGGCCAGATCACTGTGTACAACCCCTGCACCATGTCACCATACCTGTAATGTGTCTTGCTATGTATGTCATGTCTCTGTCCAGTGTAGCCTGTGGCACTGACCACATGCATCAGGTGCAGTATATGTGTGGACATCTGTGTCATGTTGGTGTGTCCAACAGTCAGGTTGAGGGTACATGTAGCATGCTGATATTGCCAGACGTGCCTCAGAGTAATCCACAGTTACACCTAGGGGACTGCAAACACTGCTACCTGTAGGCACATGCAAGTACACCATAGGAGGGAACCAGGGTATCACAACCAACATGGTGCTACAGATGTAACCAAGACACATACCGTGAACACATCACAATGCATGCTGCACCTGCACTACATGGTATGACCGGTGCATGTCGACAGTACACAACCTATGTCACATACACATCTCTCAGTATTCACACACAACCACTGCAACATACACATCCCTCACTATGCATACACAGGTAATATTACATACACCTCTCACTATGCTGTTCACCCTGTGCATAAGAATATTTGTGCATAACCCTGCACCGATGATGTGGATGACAGGGATGAGGCACAGGCTTCATCATATGCACAGGATGATATGTTTGCCAGGGGCATATGCTGCACCAATGGATAACATCATGTGTGTGTGTAAGGGCTGGTGAGTTGATTGGACATGTCTGTGCAGAATGCATGTGGATGTTGCGGAGCCCTACAGTTGTGTTTGCTGTCTGCGTGTATGTGTGTACACAGTTCTGCCATTTGTGAGGCCTACACGGGGTATAACTGACAGCCCCAGATTGTACAGAGCAGGTTGTACAGCTCACTGTGTCCATCCATGGCCACGTGACCTGTGCCTGCCTGGGGTTGCACGGGCACTACCAGGTGGAGGTACAGAGTGGCTACTGTCCGACACATGTCTGCTGGAACCGTGTCCCCACTGAGAATGTCCAGGGCCACGTCCACGTGGCCTGCTGTGTCCTGGTGTTGACAGCGCAGCACCAGCTGCACTGCTACTGCTACCGGCACTATGGGAGCGGGCATGTGAGGTGGCACGCTCACGTCGACCTACACTAGGTGGTGTTGCTGGCCTACGTCCACGTGGCCTACGCCTCACTCCTACCAGATGTTCCAGCACAGACAGCTCCCACTCGCGGATTGCCATGCCTCAGTCAAGGATTCCGACCATTTCACCTAATCGCCTATCCAGAACATTAGCAATCTGCTGTTGAGCATTTGCCAATGCCTGGATGTTGTCATTTAGGGTATGGATAGCAGCCCTCTGCAGCCTCTGCCCTTCTCTGTTCTGCCGTTCAGCACGTGCCTGTGCCGCCATTACAGTCTGGAACATGCGTCTGGTGATACCAGCTGCTGCGCTCTGTCCTGCAGGTGCATGTCTGCCAGAGGTCCTCCTACGAGCAGCACCGGCCACATGCCTGTGTGGCACATCTGCAGTCATAACACTGACACCATGGTGTGTAGACACACCTTCTGTAGCCACCACACGTTCCTGTTCCATGCTAACAGACGCTGACTGTCCTTCCTCTATGGCCACTGGTGATGCGGTATGTGTTGGCAGCAGAACTGTGTGCGGGTAAGAGGGGGACATAGCTGGGATGGTAACCATTGGCACAGATTCAGCCCCTGACAACCCTGCCTGTACCTCATGCATATGTTCATCACCGCTAGTATCTGTGGGGACACTAACATCAGATGGACCGCAGGAGGGTAACGCACCTACATCACCTGTGAATGCAAAGAAATACTGTAAAGTACAATAGACACAGGCACACACAAACACACACACACACACACACAGACACACAGACACACACACACACACACACACAGACACACACACACACACACACAGACACACACACACACACACACACACAAACACAGACACACACACACACACACACACACACACAGACACACAAACACAGACACACACAGACACACACACACACACACACACACACAAACACAGACACACACACAAACACAGACACACACAAACACAGACACACACAGACACACCATGCATGTGATTTGTCAGATGGCATGCAGCATGCCTGCGATACAGCAGAGGGCATGCAGCTCAGACATTAAAAGTGTTAGTAAGCATACCTCCCTGGGGTGCACACTACAGCAAGCAGGTGTCATATCAGTAGCCATGCAGTTCACACAATCATGGTAGTATGCATGCATCCCCATGATACACCATGTGGCCCAGAACAGGATAACAGTACACATGGCTGACGTGACCTTGACATGTAATCTGCTGACATGTGCATTAACATGCATACATGTCTGACACAATGGTGTCCTGACACATGTACAGCATCATAATGGGCTTCACATTGCAGTGTTGTGTGTATGCCCTACAGATAGAGTGCATGTTTAGCAAATGTGCATGAGCATGGGAGGGTAGTGTGAGCCGTCTACATTGCTATACAGTATGAAGTACAGACACTGTGCCATTGCATGGCATCATGAGGCATCTGTGTTGCTGTAGAATGCATAATATGTACACATTGCATTGCCATAACTGCAACACAGTCGTGATGTTCAACAGATCGTATATGGTAGACTTCAGTGACACCTCCAGTAGCTGTGCACAGGCTTTTACGTTGTCCAGTGTACCACATCAACTGTATAATCAGTCAACTAAGGCTATAATTGGACCATGTGTGGACAATGTGCAACAGGGTGTATACACATCCCATGTACTGTGTGGCTACATGTCTCTGGCCATCCCCCATGGCCATGTGTGCACGTGTTGGCCATTTGTGTGTGATGGCCATCTATCTCACATGTCTGTGTTGTCCCATATGGCATACACCCATAGATGTCAGATATGTCACAATCCACAGGGCTATGCAGACAACGGGTTGTATGTTTGGTATGTGGGGTATAGGTCATGCGATAGTGTGACAATATTGCAGACAGAACACTACATGTCTGGGACATGTCAGGTGGCACATCACAATGTGTGCACCCAATGCAGGGGCATATGACACAATGGTGACACCTGTGGGCTGCCCATATCACAGCTCACTGTGTGGTACTGTGTGCATACCACACATGTTGTTCCAATGCATACTACATATGCCTCCATTGTAGAACACCTCCACCGTTGTATGCACAGCTGACCACACATTTCGCAATGACAAGTACTGTGGTTTCAAGTCGGTGTATCATTACGTTTGTATATATTGCACATGGGTGGCCTGTGTGAATGAAGGGTGGTGCGACCTGCATATCGTGACTGGAACAAACATCAGGTGTGCAAGTGTTAACTGGCCACATGGCAAATAGATCTACACTGTAACATGCCTGATACTGATGACAGTCTCACCTGCAATGGACTCATGTCTGTGCGGCACGCCAGAGGTACCTGTATAGGGGTGACACACCAGTATGAACATTATCCATGACAGCCACAGGTTGCACTGTGCATGTGAACACATTCACCTGTGTAATAGCATATAGTATGCACATGTCTGCATACACAATGTAGCATACTGTAGTATGCAGCATGTGTGTCCACATACCTTGCATATGTTGTTACTTTACATAATGTACAGTGACACATGCAACTACATGGGATATAATAGCCATATGTGCAGTACTGACTTACCAAGCAACTCCAGGCTCATTGGTTGGGAGACACCCACCTCCACGATGGCAGCTAGTGTTTCTGGATGCTGTTCCCTGGGTGTCCCCAGACTGGCCAGTAGCTCCTCGGTGTGTGTGAGTGGGGGCTGGGTTGGTGGCCCACCACCTGTTCCACCTTGTTCCCTGGCGATTGCAGTGGCATGCTGTTTTGCATGTCGTATCAAGTTTGTGCAGTGTCTGTGCACCTGCTGGTAGGTGCAGTTATGGCCACCCACATCGTTCACCCTCCTGCGCAGATCCTGCCACAGGTCATCCCACTGCTGGGCATGCTGTGGCACATGGCTGAACAACAAGTCATAGTTGTCATGGAGCTGTGGGATGAGGACATCATCCTCCTGGCGGGTGTATGCTGGGAGGCATGTACGGGGCATTATCTGTAAGACATAATGATGGTGACAGGTCACAGTTTCAGAGATGTACAGAGATACTGCTGCACATACATTTCTATGACATCTACTACATCTGCACAGTTATCTTTGCAAAGCATCATGACACTGACACGACTGACGTGTTTGTGTCACACACATGTCACACCCATTATGCATTGGATATCATCACCATATATGTGTGTCACCTCATTACAGTGTTCATACTCCATACAAATTCATACTCCATGTAAATGCTGTCTTGCTGTGGGCATATCTATTTGCCTGCACTTGTGTTCTTACCTATCTGCACATGCCTGGATGTGTCCACGGTACTGCTGTTGACCTGGATGCTGTGTATATGTCACATATCAACACAGACACAGCCGTAATGGACTTCAGCAGTGACAATGCACACATACGCATGGACACCTGTACATGCATGTGTTTTGCCATATACATCTACACAGCACTGTACAACTGTTCAACATCCTGCCACGGATCGCCTGTATTGCACATGTGATGGGCATGGGACAATGGCTAGTCAGACGACATTCGCAGGGATGGTCGTCAACCATAGCATGTGCGGGCACAGTTTCCAAGCTGTAACAGACAGCCATTGTGCCACCGCAAGGTGCATCAGTGCCACATTACTGATCCAGTCAGTTGATAGTACATCTACCATGCGGCCATCACACCATGTATGACTGGGATGACATGTGCAGCTTTGATGGACAGGGTTGCATGGTATGGTGGGAGTATGTCACATATATGGCACAGGGATCTGTCCAGCCTGTGGCGATCCTAGTATTAGGACGGTGGCTGTCCATGACATATGTCTTATAGATCAGGATATGGACATGTAGCATGTCCATCATCATGGTGTAGCAAATGTCTTTCTGCAATATAGACAGCATGCTGCATATTGGAGGTGAGGATTGTGAAGGCTGGTATCGCACATCCATGCATAGCCATTACCCCTTAGAGGTGGTATGTGATCCAATATTGGTTACCACAGTGCTGTATATACCTGTCCAATGATCTCCGTGCTCATGGATGGCACCCTGACATGACATGGGTACCTCATTTGACTACCTAAGGGGCCTGGAGACGTCACCAAGTCAGGGGGTGCACTGCACAGCACCATCCCTTACACAGTGTCCATAATGTTGACCACAGCCTAGGTAGTTGTTTATGGGTACAGGGATGTTCACCTAGCGGTGACAATGCTGGTATCATCCATCAGACTGTGCACATATGTCACACACCTCACCCACACAGCCCATTCTGTATGTTGTTCACAACACTGACACAGCTATACTGATAGGTCATGGCCATTCACAGCCTTACATACACAGATGCCTAACATTTGTCTGTGTGGTATGGGCTACAATGAGGGTGGGGTACAACACATTAACCCTGTTCTACTGTAGCTGGCACTGGTGTGATGTGCACATGTCACTCTTGCACCTTTTGTAGTTGTGAGTCTGTCAACAGACCACTGGTGGAACACTCCTGTGACATGCAAAGGTATTTGTAATCAAATATCCGTGCTGTCTTGTACATCTGTACTGCTAACATCTACAGTGCTAATGGTTCATAAACATGCACACCATACTCAGCAGGGTTATAGTGCGGTGCCACCCAAAATGACTTCATCACCACTTGTGGGTTGATATTATCCAACACCCTATCTGTATTGTATGGTCATGCTAGGCACTTGTTCAGAACTTGTGGGCATGTCATGAGCTACTGATTACTATAGCACCCATTCCACACCATTTCCCACAGGTACACTGGCTGTCCTACACTTCCCAGCTTGCTTATGGTACAACAGCTGTTCCCTGGGTGTCCCCAGACTGGCACGTAACGCACATATCCTGTGGGACATGGTTGTATATACAGGCATGTCCAACTGTCACGTACCAGTGCTACTGCCTGTCTATATGAGGGTTATGTCATACATGTGGCAATAGAGCAATTGTCTCATGTACACATTCAATGCTCACCTCCCAACATACGACACTACAGCCTGTGGGGGATGCACTTCTGCAGCCGTGCTGGGGGCATAGCTCTCAAGTGTACCTCATTACGAGGAACGTACCTCATTTGGGGTTTTAAAAGGTGCATGTTCCTCAAGGTTCCACATTGAGAGGGTCTGTCACACATTCATTGTTGGAAATTGTTTACCTGCTAGCCATGGCTAAATAGATGGGAATCATATTAATTCATTAGAATATCTTTTTATACGTAAAACCAGCCTATTTTAGCCATCATATGCCCTTCCTAGTTGAAGCTGTTAGTAAGCCAGTTGTAAGTGTTCCACGTTTTTCCCATTTGTCACACAGTATGAGGGCTAATGTTCCTCATTTTGGGGACAGGAGGTTGACAGCTATGGCTGGGGGTAATGCTGTCACCAACCCTGACTGCACTTGACAGTCATTTGGGGATGTGTAACATTCGCAACACACCCCACCCATCACATAGTCTCACATGATCTACACCACTGGCCACACCTACGAGGATGACTTGTGCAGTACGTCTCCATACTCACTGTAGGCACCAGAGGTAGCCCCCATCATGGAAGACAACATCACCAGCTTATAGCCCACAGACTCATGTGTGCCCATCACATACAGCCAATAGGGAGTTATAACATTCACAACACACCAGTCATAGATGACTCTGTAGGGAGTCACACTGCAGTTCCACACAGCAGGCTACACAAGGCGATAGTCGCTTACATTTTGATGTCGGGTAACTGCTTCTGCAACATAACCTATGCACCCATGCCACACCTCACCAGGTACGATGTGACTGTCATTCTCCATGTTAGTGTGACTGCCCTGTGATGCCACTTCACAGACTACTTGTGCAGGGACATGCAATAGCTCACCAGCCTTATAGCCCTGAGGGTGTGGGCCAAGCCCTGGGGAGCATTTTGCATTCATCCGGACACGATACCACTGTACAATGACCGACTGTGTCACTTCAACAGTTGCCTATGCTCCTATTGTCATTCCACAGGCATCTGGTATCTGTCCGCTTTGACTGACCTGGTCAAACACAATGCTGTGGCACAGATGACTTTCACCTGTCAGCCCTGGGAGTACAGCTCACATGTAAGGCTCTTGCTGCTTCTATACTGCCTGTCTTGCACAGTTTCCAATAACTGTCACCGGCAGGACGGGAACTGGCAGGCATGACATGGGGTCATGTGACACAATGCTTGCATCTTCCTCTGTGACGCACGCAGGCAAGGCACACCTTATAATGCACCACTCAAACATCTCTGCAGTGACTGCGACCTGCCTCTAGGCTCTGCAGAGCACACCTGCAATGACAGGTTATAGACAGACCATACCTTTCAGGCACATACCTGGACCGGCACACCCACAGCTGAGGGGTTCCCATATCCCACTATGTTTTGCACACATCCTGGCAAGTTACTTAGCACAATGCATCAGAGGTGCTCCATGTACAACTAACTGTGTCTGGGACCGCTATACACATTGTAACAAGCTACAGAGTCAACATCATACCCCACGGGTAACATACCTTCTATGTTGGTATATTGGACAGTGGGCCTCAGACAGCTACTACTGATGTGTGACTGACACTACCCCACACTTCACTGGGATAGCCACACATGTACCGGCACATCCATGAGTCATAACCTCCGCTCTGCTGGATCACCCCATACACACCACCTCCTAGACCTACATTAACCTTGGCATGAACACTACCACCATGTGACTGGTGTTACACACCTGGGGTTATCCCCTCATTGGTGGATTCTGAACATATGCTAATCAACCTTGTTAGCCACATCCCGGCACCACACCCATCACAGCATACACAGTACATGAGTACTACAACACCTACTACAGACGTCTGCTGACAGCGGTTGTTAACGTCATGACACCCGTGCATATGGACAATGCACATACAAATGCTGACACATACCCCAGTGCACTTCATTAGCATTTACACATCTACATGGATCATGCTATTCCACACAGAGCCATGATGGTACACACCAGATAACAGACGCCACTCTGGTGGTCATGTTCCATGGACATATGATGTACAACAACAGGTGTAGGCTGTTGCACAGTGGTGTACATTCCCATGTGTGGGGTGGCTCACTGGTCAGCCGTGGTGGGGCCACAGGGTCCCTCATCACATACTCCAAGACTAGCTACGTAAACATGACTGCCACACATTCCGGGGTGTACCACCAGGCATTATGGTGGTATGTCAGTAGTTGATGGCAACACCCACATCTGCTGTCACATACAACAGTCACTCAGGAACATTACAGACCCAGGTGATGTTGGCAACATGCTGGAGGATGGATTCAATGCTGACATTACACCCTGTCACTCACTACAGGGCCACAATCCATACATGAACATTGTGGTGTCTCTGTGGTCACACCTACACAGTACTGAACTACACTCTATATGTCCTGGGACACTGGCCCCATGTCACCTTCCAATGTCCCAGGCTGTGATGTCCACCGACCTCTGAATTACATGTCTCCCCACTAGGCCACCATATTCAGTAATAGCCTTGTTTCAGACATTGTAGCCCCTGAATGGCACACAGCAGCATTTATCACACTACACACAGGTGGCACCACAATGCACGAGTGGGACTATAGTCCTACACACCTGACTGGACTGTTCTGCATGGCTATGGGGCACATCATCAAGGACATCATTCACAGAGACATTGTTGGGCTCCCGTCCTTTGCTGCAACCTGGGTTGGGCTTGTTAGGGCCAGAGCATGGCCCCTACACATGGTGGACTCCTTTCATACAGTTACCAGGGCAGTTGATGGTATGGGAGTCACACATCCTACATTGTCCTCTCATTGCCTTTCAGCACCATTCCCCATTCTGGTATTGACAACATACACATCCACCTGCACATCATACCCTGTGTCTCAGGATGTTATGCTATGTGGCTCATGGACAGGACACACAGTGAGGCCAGCATACCATAGTACCTACTACATGTCAGGTACATTTGGCATACCACAGTCCTCAGTCATAGGGCCCCTCATGTTCAGTATATGCTTCCCTGTGGAACAGGCTAGCACAGGGAACTTTCCCTGCCTAGCTTTCCAACCCCTGCATACAAAGCGCCATGATTGCTCCACCAGCTGATACTGACTCCATCCATACGGGTGTCGCTGTGACAGATACATAATATGACTATCATGGCATCAAGCTGCATGACACAAGGTGCATGCACATCACCTTTGCATTACACCATTCACCCACTGACTATCACATGGATGGTAGTCCCCTACATACATATCACATTGTACATGTTTGCAGTACACACATATGTCACACCCACTCTTGTGGTTACTGTATTGTCACTGTGGCGTGGATGTCCTTCTACGTGGCCACACCTATCTGTACTGGGTGTGTAGCTGGTACATAGGCACCCATTGTACCTCTGAACTCAAGACATCTACACACATTCAAGGGTACACCACCCCATTTAGGGTGTACCTTACACAACAGCTACAGCTTTACATGCCACAACATTAACACGCCATGACGTTTACTGAGCTCTGACACTTTAAATATGCGGCTGCACTACGGACACCACATCTGTACACATTTGCATACTACATACTCAGGGGTGACCTCTGCTGATCAGACAGGGCCCATGTCCACAACATTATTAATGGATATACTCCTTATACGCAACATAAGCAGAGGCCACTGTGAGCAACATGCTCATGGATATGTGCACACATGCCACAATGAGTGGGATGTGCTTGTGGGTTACATTCCCAAACCGGACACTCACCATGCTTTGGAACATAAGTCCTATGTACATCACGCAGGGACACTCAGTAGCACTGTTCATGTGATACCTCCCTTGGTGGTTGGGAGACACATGTAGGCCTGGGATCACTGCAGTGGCTGTACTGTGCAGAGGTGCAGGTGACACCTGGCTCTGCTGTTCACAGGACACTACCCTAGAGAGGTGCCACTAGTGTGAACACTGTAGTTGTGCTTACACATGGACTTGCCAGACTGCATAGTACCCACTATGCACCTGTGAAGCTATTACATGTCCTTTGTGCATGGTTACTTGGTAGCCCTTCCATTTAGATTAGCTATCATGCTATTACAATGTCCCATGCCTACAAGCCATATGTATCCTGTTATTGTACATACCAATAGACGATACCTGTGGTATGCATGATATGCCTGTTATGCTGTGTAGAATATCTGTCATATCTACCTATAATACTATACATTACACATATTTCACATAGTATCCCATAATGCAAAGCATACTTGCACAGCGGGACCACCTTAGATATGTCATTAATGTTATATGCCCATACACATGCGTGCTGTGACAGTATATCAACATATACTATCCCCTGCTATGGCACAATTGTATGGGATTGTTCTGTTTAATGCCCTCATGTAGCATCCCTTGTGGTGTCTGTGCTGTGTACCTTGTGTCCCACTGCTGGACGCACAGTTTCTACAAGCGTTAGTATGCTCAGCAAGACATCACTACATAAATACCTTTCCCCACTTTATGCATTGCGGACACGTTTAATTAATGCAAACCAGGCTATACATACAGTAAAACTAATTAATACAGATCATGCTATACATAACCTTACATATCGGGTGTTCTACATACCTTGTTGTCGTTACAGCGTTTCGTTTCTATCTCTCACAGTGTTTCAACTGGTATTCGGTATGAGCATACGGCTTGAATGTCTGGCAAGTCATCCTTATATACGTCGATACCTGTAACATGTGGATTCATCCCGCCAATTGGTGTTCCTGAGTGACTAATTACTTGCATATCAGCTGTGCAGCTACTCCATTCGCCAATTACGCGGCAACAGTGGGGTATAATTGGATTCTCCACTTGGGCGTTGCCTATTTGCCCTACCTTCGGGGAAACGGTCTGTATTGTGTTTTGTTATGTGTAACTGCAACTGCTATGCATGGAGACAAGTATACTTTGGATTCATGTCCCCCGTGGATTGTGTGTGACAGGTAGAGTATTTGGTTCAACATGTGGGTGTACCTGTCATCCCAACGTCTGATAACGGAGTATTGCAAACAAAACCTGTAACATGGCTGTTTGTTCCATTATACAACGCCTGCAATTATGCATGACGCCTTTAATTGTGTCTCTCACACGGTATGTTGAGGGTTCTGCAGATGTAATTGACTGACTGGATGTTTGTGCTGCTATTACAGTCTGTATTGCTTTAGTTTCTGGTGTGGGGGATGTCGGTGGGTGTACGTAGCATATACAGGTTTGTGGGCCTTGCATTTCTACATAATCCGTATATATGTGTGTGGGCTCCGTCCCTAATTAGAGAGCTAACAGTTAGTAGACTTACGTTACGGGATTGTACGTTGGGCCGTTGTTAATTGGTTTCTATATCATCTGCAGGTGAGCTTGCTACTTGTATACCTCTGTAATTGCAGCGATATATCAAGGGATATGTGTAAGTGACAGCTATCCCTTGTATTTCTGTCCCAGATATTTGCAGTCATTGTGGTTGTGTTGGTAAAAGAGCCTGTTTGCCATGGGTTGCCACCTTTTCATATGGTCATTGTTGGACACTTGCGGGACACACAGCGGTGTTTACAGGCCAACACGTAGCCACTGTCAGTACACAGGTTAGCACATACTTTTATCCTCAATACATACCTATTGTTGTGTGACTTTGGCTACTTATCATATTGCATGTAACATTTACGTTTCTTACATACAGGCATAACTATTAAATACGACTGTTACATTATATATGGGACATATTTATGTCCTACCATCTCGGACATTTAGCCTTTGTACTGTTTTATGTCAGGACACACCTGCCCAGGGTGGGGCTGTCCCTCCTACTGTGGGACAGGTAGTAACCGTATGCCTACGGCTAGCTATACCCACTCCTATCGTACTGATCTGCCTCTGACTTGGCACTAACAAACACATGTTGCGAACACACACACACATTACAGTCACACAGAGATGCACACGGCACCCTCAACACACACTTACACAGACTACGGCACTCACAGACACAGTTGAACACAGTACCTACGTGGACCGCAACACCGGCAGCGGTGACTAACTGTCCCTTCATATCATCATACTATTACTCGCGGCTGTACTGTTCCGGTACTGTGTTCTATCGGTCTTTCAGCCCCGTGGTTACGCATGTCGGTATGTTACACATTCCATGGTTGGCGGTATCCTATTTATTTGTACCTCCAAGGTATTATGAATGTCGTTGAACTATCTATTATATTTGCAGATATCGCTGAATCCATCTATATCACCATATATCACTCTATTGGCCTTTCTATCTGTATTATATATATGCATATGTGTACATATATCTATATATCTATATATATATATATATATATATATATATCTATATATATGTGTATATATATATATATATATATATATATATATATGTATATATATGTATATATATATATCTGGTGGGGAACGTGACAGGCACACAGCACCACCATATGCTGTAAGGCTCATGTACTGTTCAGGTGTTGGCATTCCGTGTTCCACTGGCTATTGTGTTTACAATGTTTGAGGGCTGCCTATGTAGGAGTCACACATTGGGCCACCTATACATTACAATTTACAGGTGGTCATGTTTGTGTGCCATCCATTTTACTGTGTGTGCAGGTGGAGAGGTGTCAGTCCGTAGGGGCCTACACTGTCAGAGTATGTGCTATACGTTCCCTCTTTGCCAAGGCGTACGCATATTGGGCACGCCTCCGTCTGCCTACTGGGGCTGGCACAGTGTGTTCATGGTCTGAATCCCTCTGTGCCTGTAATGGCCTTGGCAATTGCGGTGGGCTATGTGGGCCTTCACCATTCTGTCCCTGCTGCAGCTGCTTCCGCAGGATCATATTATGTAGCATGGCACATACTATGACGATGTGGGCACACGTGCCAGGAGAGTACTGCAAGGCTCCACCAGATATATCCAAGCACCGGAACCGTGATTTCAGCATCCCGAACACACGCTCTATGATGATTCTGGTTTGTGCGTGTGCCTCATTATGGCGTTCTTGCATGGGTGTGTGTGCATTTCTGATGGGAGTCATCATCCACGGCTCCAGTGCATAGCCAGCATCCCCCACAAGATGGCCATGTGGGATGTCCCCCCTGACAAATACCTGATACAGCTGTGAGGCATGCCAGATATGGGAGTTATGGTAGCTTCCAGGGCTGCCAGCACACACATCCGTGATAATACCCTGGGCATTGCACACGACCTGGCAGTTGATGGAGTGGAATCCCTTGCGGTTTATGTAGTGCCTACCCTGCTCACCGGGTGGTGACTTGATTTGTATGTGCGTGCAGTCTATCGCATCCAGTACCTCCGGGTAGTGTGCCACACGGTGGAAGTGGCGCATATTGCTGGCCAACCCCTCCTGAGTTCTGGGGAAGTATATCTGCTCATTGGCATGTGGTAGCATGGCATCCAGGAACTGGTGTAGTACCCTGGATGCTGATGCCTGTGAGATACACATTATATCTCCAGTTGGCCTTTGAAAGGTACCTGTGGCCAGTATTCGCAGGCTTACACATACCTTCGTGTCCACTGGGATGGGTTCCCCTCTGTTGTTTCTGGTTCTCAGGCGTGGCCGGCACAGCTCCGCTATTTGCTGTAAGATGTCCCTGTCCACCCTGTAACGCTCTACTATCTCCAGGTCATGTAGCCCCTGGTAGGTTACCCTTGGTCTGAACACTCTCCTTCTGCTCCGAGGCCTGCGGTGGTTGTCGGCATCATCCTCCACAACACCATCAGTCTCTAACACATGTTGATGAATCACAGCTATGGCAGCTCCCAACATGTACATTTTAAAAGTTCCCCGTGTGTTTACACCTATGGTGCGGTGTTTGGGAATACACAGGTGTGTGTTGGGTGCTTTCACACTTTATACTATTGTGCTGTGAACACCGATGATGTCATAGGGTGTGTATGTACGATCGTTGCTACAGAGTATCTTATGTGTTTTACTGCCGGAACTACTATTGTGGTGCCTTTGGTGTTGAATTACATTTGCCTGCCGTGGATTACCTCTTGACCTTCCCTTTACATTTCTGCACGTTGCACCTACCATTTTCTGGCGTGCATCCTGCAGCCTACTTTCATTTGTACTTTCCTGGACCTGGCGTATCTTGTGTTATGTGTGCTACTGCCGGTCTGCTGTCGGTTTGCTTTGTTCTGCTGTGTCAGGTCTCCTATCTTTGCAATCCAATACCTCCCCTCCTTTCTTTGCATTCCAATGCCTCCCCTATCCTGTTTTGCAGGTTTCTGCAAGCAGACTTGTCAGCTGCTGTCGATTGGCCTTCGTGGGTTGATTGGTGTTGATTGCTCATTAGTACTCCAATTACCCTACTTCCGCATTTCCTCCTTTTCTTCCCCTGACCTTCCTGTTTCTGCTATTGTTTGCGGCGCGTGCGTCCGATTACTGGGTTTCAGGCACGTTTTCATCCTCGTACACATGCGCTTTTGGGCACCATGTGTGCTCTCAGCTAAACGATTCTATACCTTCCTCCCCACCCCTGTCCTGCAGCTTTGCTTAGCAACGGACTGGCCAGATTTGCATTGCTCCAATGTGCTTACTGCTACGGTGGCACACCCCTCTGCTGATGTCATGTATCTCCTCTGAGCCACTCCTCAGTGTTATACCGCTGCACCGTATGGTACAACCTTCATCCGGCGGGACATTTGCGATTCAGTATTATCTGCCTCAATTGCATGGCATTGACTACTAATTCATAGTTACCGTGCCAAACACTATCGCAGGCCCTTAGCAACCCTTGCACCTTGGTTGTGGTGTTCCATGCCTACCATTGTGTATTATGCTGTAAACCTGATTTCTATTATGTTGCGATTTTATGACATTTTTATATAATTTCTTTATGTTACAGCTTCCGCACATATGCCCTGCGGTTGTGCTGTGCGTTACTATGGACATGACATTAAATGTTGTTATTTACGTGTTGTGCATCTTTTCTTATGCCATTGGCTGTGTATTTCGCCATTGGCATATGTTAACGTTGTGATACCTGGGTCTGGCCCTCTTCCATAGCTCCGATGTTCTGTTTGGGAAAATGTAAACCATGTTTTTTGGTTTACATTTCCGTGGGCTTACGCTACGCCTGCACCACTTCATGAATCGCTATATGCCTTCATTTGCATGGTGCGACACTGCACATGGGGTGATTAGCATACCTACGCCGGGGGCTGCGCAGTTCTGGCGTACGCCAGTAGTCCACGTGGAATTGGATCGTACCTGAATCGCTCGACGGCCATATTTGGTGTTATACCGCCTACGCTATGCCTGCGCCTGGCGCAAGCTTCATGAATCCCGGGGTGAGTTGCTACAATATGTCATTCAGGATGTCATCATACCAAAAAATTAAACTACATCATCCTGATTTCATCCATTTTTCTTTCTCATTCTCTAATGCATCATCTTGTAGAGTAATTATTGTATCAAAATTAAATACAGAGTTACAAAGTGTTTCAGTTACCATCATAACAGGAATCAGGAGACCATTTAACCCAGCAGTTTACTCTACTGGTTTCTCAGATTATTAGCCTTTGATGGGATAACACTTCCTTTACTATGTGTTTGCATGTTTACTACAGCTTCCTGGCTGGGCAGCAAAAGATGGTCTAATGATTTAACATACTACCCATTTTAATTTCTGTGCCTGCTGATGTCTAAAACCCATGTTGAATGCATATCTATCCATATAATGTTAAGTGTTCTCTATGGCTTCCCCTAGCAAATTCTCATGCCTTAGCAAGTGCAACAAGTTCAGCCACTTAGGCTGAAGTAACCCATTCAAGTCTTTCTTGTGTTATCACCGCACTTACAGCAATTCCAGAAATCAAACATCCCTTTTCATTTTCTGCCACAGGATCCATTCACAAAGAGCTCTAATTCAAGTCCTTCCTATAAGGAAACAAACAGTCAGTAACAATAATGCAATCATGTATTTCTCCCTCCTCTGCAGTTGGACACCGAACATTTGTGATAGTTGGGTCTGAAATAGCAGCAATTCATATTTTGTCAAAACTTGAAAGAGAAAAATGCTGTTTTTGTTTTAGTAAAAGCAGAGCCACTGCATGTGGAGACTGCAATTGTACATTCATGTCCTAAGACTTTTGCAGCACCATGTTTTGCCATCAGGGCAGCTGCAACAACTGCTCTTAGGCAAGGTGGCAATAATTTTGCCACTGAATTCAATGCCATACTATAATAAGCCAACTATCTGTGATCTTTCCCATGCTTTCGTGCAAGCACTCTACTGTAAATTCACTTTTTATTATCACAGAAATGTATAAATGGCTTTCTGTGATCTGATAAACCTGAAGCAGCTACCTTTGCTAAAGTTTGTTTTAACAGAGTAAATTAATTTTTCATCACTTTTCTCCACAGCAATGGTTCTGGTGTAGTGTGTTGTAGCAGGTCTGTCAGCGGCTTTGCTAGCTCTGCATAACTTCCATTACCTAAACTAACCCACCGTGCCTAAGAAAGATTGAAGCTGTTTCTGTGTTTGAACTTGGAGCTTCAGTTACTGCCTTGAGACTTGAAGGTACTATTTGTCTATTTCCTTGTGATATTACATGACTCAGATACTTTACCTTTGGTTACCAAAGCTGTATTTTTTTCCCTTGACACTTTATGTTCTTTCTCTGTTAACTTAATTAACAGGAAATTAGTGTCCTATTGGCAATGCTGCAGTGTGTCTGATGCTGTAAGTAAATCATCTACATATTGCATTAATACTGACTGCCATTGTATATGGGTATAGAAAAATTCTAACAGACAAATGAATACCTCATGGCGGTGAACTGCTAAGAATAGTTGTTGGATTAGGGATACTGGATAAGATGAAGTTATATCTCTCAAATATTGCACAAACCTGTAGGTATTTTGGATAGATTTTTTAATCAGAAATATGGGAATATTATAATAGCTTCTAGCAGGGGCAGTTATTCCCTGCTATAACAGAGAATGAATAACAGGTTGGATTCCCTTTTCTGTTTCTGGTTTCAGGGGATACTGTGATACTCTGGGGAAGTGGTTTATTTGAATCTACTCAAATTCTTACTGGTTCTACAGATTTGAACTGTTCTACCTCATTAGGAGGCAGGTTCAAATTGTTCTATCATGGTGTGGATGGCAGGAGAAATGGGGTAGGGGTTATCCTAAAGGAAAAGTATGCCAAGAGTGTTTTGGAGGTGAAGAGAGTGTCTGATAGAGTGATGTTTATGAAGCTCAAAATTGATGGTGTAATGATGAATGTTGTTAGTGCATATGCTCCACAAGTTGGGTGTACGATGGATGAGAATGAAATATTTTGGAGTGAGTTGGATGAAGTGGTGGTGTGTGTACCCAAGGGTGAGAGACTAGTGATTGGAGCAGACTTCAATGGGCATGTTTGTGAAGTGAACAGAGGGGATGAGGAAGTGATGGGTAGGTATGGTGTTGAGAGGAATGCAGAAGGTCAGATGATTGTGGATTGTGCGTAAAAGGATGGACATGGCTGTGGTGAATACATATTTTAAGAAGAGGGAGGAGCATAGGGTGATGTACAAGAGTGGAGGAAGATGCATACAGGTGGATTATATCCTATGTAGGAGGGCCAGTCTGAGGGAGATTGGAGACTGTAAAGTGGTGACAGGGGGAAGTGTAGTTAAGCAGCATAGAATGGTGGTCTGTAGGATGACGTTGGTGATCAAGAAGACGAGGAGGAGTGTGAAAGCAGTGCCAAGGATTAAATGGTGGAAGTTAAAAAAGGGTGATTGTGAGGTGGAGTTCAGGGAAGAGTTAAGACAGGCACTGGGAGGCAGTGAAGAGTTACCGAATAGCTGGGTAACTACAGAAGACCTAGTACGGGAGACTGCTAGAAAGGTGCTTGGTGTGACATCTGGACAGAGGAAGGAGGACAAGGAGACTTGGTGGTGGAATGAGGAAGTACAGGAGAGTATACAGAGGAAGAGGCTGGCGAAGAAGAAGTGGGATTGTCAAAGAGATGAAGAAAGTAGACATGAGTATAAGGAGATGAGGCACATGGCAAAGAGAGAGGTGGTGAAGACTAAGGATAAGGCGTATGGAGAGTTGTATGAGAGATTGGACACTAAAGAGGGAGAAAAGGACCTGCACCAATTGGCTAGGCAGAGGGACAGAGCTGGGAAAGATGTGCAGCAGGTAAGGGTGATAAAGCATAGTGAGGGAAACGTACTCACAAGCGAGGAGAGTGTGTTGAGTAGATGGAAAGAATACTTTGAGCGGCTGATGAATGAAGAGAATGAACGAGAGAGAAGGTTGGATGATGTGGGGGTAGTGAATGAGGAAGTGAAACAGATTAGCAAGGAGGAAGTAAGGACAGGTATGAAGAGGATGAAGAATGGAAAGGCTGTTGGCCCAGATGACATACCAGTGGAAGCATGGAGGTGCTTAGAAGTAATGGCAGTGGAATCTTTAACCAGATTGTTTAATGAAATTTTGAAAAGTCAGAGGATGCCTGAGGAGTGCAGAAAAAGTGTTTTGTTACCTATCTTTAAGAATAAGGGTGATGTGCAGAGCTGCAGTAACTACAGAGGGATAAAATTGATCAGTCACAGCTTGAAGTTATGGGAAAGAGTAGTGGAAGCTAGGTTAAGAAGGGAGATGATGAATACTGATCAGCAGTATGGTTTCATGCCAGGAAAGAGCACTGCAGATGCAATGTTTGCTCTGAGAGTGTTGTTGGAGAAATACAGAGAAGGTCAGAAGGAGTTGCATTGTGGACTTAGAGAAATCATATGACAGGGTGCCTAGAGAGGAGTTGTGGTATTGTATGAGGAAGTCAGGAGAGTCAGAGAAGTATGTAAGAGTGGTACAGGATATGTAAGAGGGTAGTGTGACAGTGGTAAGGACTGCGGTGGGAGTGACAGATACTTTTAAGGTGGAGGTGGGATTACATCAAGGATCAGCTCTGAGCCCTTTCTTATTTGCAGTGGTGATGGACAGGTTGATAGATGAGATCAGACAGGAGGCCCCGTGGACTATGATGTTTGCAGATGACATTGTGATCTGTAGTGAGAGTAGGGACCAGGTTGAGGTGACCCTGGAGAGGTGGAAATATGCTCTAGAGAGGAGAGGAATGAAGGTCAGCAGGGCTAAGACAGAATATATGTGTGTAAATGAGAGGGAGGGTAGAGGAATGGTGAGGATGCAGGGAGTAGAGTTGGTAAAGATGGATGAGTTTAAGTACTTGGGATCAACAGTTCAGAGTAATGGTGAGTGTGGAAGAGAGGTGAAGAAGAGAGTACAGGCAGGGTGGAATGGGTGGAGAAGAGTGTCAGAAGTGATCTGTGACAGACAGGTACCAGTAAGAGTGAAAGGGAAGGTCTACAAGAGGGTAGTGAGACCAGCTATGTTATATGGGTTGGAGACAGTGGCATTGACAAAAAGGCAGGAGTCAGAGCTCGATGTGGCAGAGTTAAAGATGTTAAGATTTGCACTGGGTGTGACTAGGATGGATAGGATTAGGAATCAGTATATTAGAGAGTCAGCTCAGGTTGGACAGTTTGGAGACAAAGCAAGAGAGGTGAGATTGCATTGGTTTGGACATGTGCTGAGGAGGGATGCTGGGTATATTGGGAAAAGGATGCTAAGGATGGAGCTGCCAGGTAAGTGGAAAAGAGGAAGGCCTAAGATAAGGTTTATGGATGTGGCGAGAGAGGACATGCAGGCGGTTGGTGTGACAGAGCAAGATGCAGAGGACAGGAAGAAATGGAAACAGATGATCTGCTGTGGCAACCCCTAATGGGAACAGCTGAAAGAAGGTGATGATGACCTCATTAGAATGCTGTGCCCATATACTTTCAGGTATCTGTTCAATAATTCCACATCTCTCTCTGAAACTGTGATATTTGTGTTTCACCTTCAGTGTTCAATACTGCTAAAACTTCCTTCTCTACTTCCAAAGGGACACCCATATGAACTCCCTCAGGGGTACAATGCATGGATACATCGTAATTTATACAACATTTCTCATAAATTTCATGATCTGACGTCCTTTTCATTCTTCCTCAACATATGGGGTTACAGATCCGACCTCGGATCCAACTCGGCCACATACCACAAACGTACGGATCCAACTCTTGAGCTCATCTCACTACCTATAATACCCCAGCCAGCCTACAATACTCAGATCACATTTGCCACCATCTCGCATGGATGTGGATCCTCTCTCAGGAGCATGTTTCAACTATTACAAGTTTTTTGTGAGTAGCTGTTATTTAGAAGAAACTTGTATTCTAATTTTTCTGCTATCCTTCCTTTCCTACTGATGAGTTTTTCAGGTGTTTCTGTATGTTAGGTCTTACTGTCATTCTTTTCTACTTTTGATAGTGTCTTTATGTACCATTATTGGTACCAGTCTTTTCTTTTTCCTCCTACCTTTTCCTACACTTTACAGGGTACTCTTTCTATCATTGCTGGTAGTTTATTGATCTAAAAAAAGTTATCTCAGCTTTCTCTTTCTTATATTTTTATTTATGGCTAAGAAACCAACTCGCTTTAAAAATGCACTTCCTGTGAGCACAAAATTCCAAATTCTGATGCCAACAGGGAGTGTATTTATTGCCTAGGAGTGGCACACCTGAATACTGATTGCTTTATTTGTGCCACTTTTAACACAGACAGAAAATAAAAGAAATAAATTGGTCCTTAAGGGATTGCTTCCTCCATTTTCTTCTTCTTCAGCAGGGGCTCAAACCCTGAGTAAACATCCTTAGACTTCTTCAGTGTCTCGAAAGAGATTGCCTACCTGATCTCTGAAGACTTCCACCATGGCTTCATCGCAGCTTCCTCAAAAAAATTTGAAGAACTTTGGATCTGACTTCTTCGGATCTTAAAAGAAAACCATTGGATCCTAAATCCTCAGATACGACTGTCATACTGGTAAAAATCCCCCAAGCAGCACTTGTATCCAACCATTGCTTTGTTCAAGTCTCCTCGAACGTGCTCACCTGGGTTCACAGTTGACCCAGTATCTCCTCAACTCCATTCCCAGTTTCTACTCTGATGAAACCCGCATTGTGGCGGGTGAAAGCGCTCAGTGATTGTTTTATTAAAGTTTTCTTCGTGCATCACAGTTGGTTTCCGCTATTGATTCACTTTTACTATGGCCATGTGGGATGTCCCCCCTGACAAATACCTGATACAGCTGTGAGGCATGCCAGATATGGGAGTTATGGTAGCTTCCAGGGCTGCCAGCACACACATTCGTGATAATACCCTGGGCATTGCACACGACCTGGCAGTTGATGGAGTGGAATCCCTTGCGGTTTATGTAGTGCCTACCCTGCTCACCGGGTAGTGACTTGATTTGTATGTGCGTACAGTCTATCGCATCCAGTACCTCCGGGTAGTGTGCCACACGGTGGAAGTGGCGCATATTGCCGGCCAACCCCTCCTGAGTTCTGGGGAAGTATATCTGCTCATTGGCATGTGGTAGCATGGCATCCAGGAACTGGTGTAGTACCCTGGATGCTGATGCCTGTGAGATACACATTATATCTCCAGTTGGCCTTTGAAAGGTACCTGTGGCCAGTATTCGCAGGCTTACACATACCTTCGTGTCCACTGGGATGGGTTCCCCTCTGTTGTTTCTGGTTCTCAGGCATGGCCGGCACAGCTCCGCTATTTGCTGTAAGATGTCCCTGTCCACCCTGTAACGCTCTACTATCTCCAGGTCATGTAGCCCCTGGTAGGTTACCCTTGGTCTGAACACTCTCCTTCTGCTCCGAGGTCTGCGGTGGTTGTCGGCATCATCCTCCACAACACCATCAGTCTCTAACACATGCTGATGAATCACAGCTATGGCAGCTCCCAACATGTACATTTTAAAAGTTCCCCGTGTGTTTACACCTATGGTGCGGTGTTTGGGAATACACAGGTGTGTGTTGGGTGCTTTCACACTTTATACTATTGTGCTGTGAACACCGATGATGTCATAGGGTGTGTATGTACGATCGTTGCTACAGAGTATCTTATGTGTTTTACTGCCGGAACTACTATTGTGGTGCCTTTGGTGTTGAATTACATTTGCCTGCCGTGGATTACCTCTTGACCTTCCCTTTACATTTCTGCACGTTGCACCTACCATTTTCTGGCGTGCATCCTGCAGCCTACTTTCATTTGTACTTTCCTGGACCTGGCGTATCTTGTGTTATGTGTGCTACTGCCGGTCTGCTGTCGGTTTGCTTTGTTCTGCTGTGTCAGGTCTCCTATCTTTGCAATCCAATACATCCCCTCCTTTCTTTGCATTCCAATGCCTCCCCTATCCTGTTTTGCAGGTTTCTGCAAGCAGACTTGTCAGCTGCTGTCGATTGGCCTTCGTGGGTTGATTGGTGTTGATTGCTCATTAGTACTCCAATTACCCTACTTCCGCATTTCCTTCTTTTCTTCCCCTGACCTTCCTGTTTCTGCTATTGTTTGCGGCGCGTGCGTCCGATTACTGGGTTTCGGGCACGTTTTCATCCTCGTACACATGCGCTTTTGGGCACCATGTGTGCTCTCAGCTAAACGATTCTATACCTTCCTCCCCACCCCTGTCCTGCAGCTTTGCTTAGCAACGGACTGGCCAGATTTGCATTGCTCCAATGTGCTTACTGCTACGGTGGCACACCCCTCTGCTGATGTCATGTATCTCCTCTGAGCCACTCCTCAGTGTTATACCGCTGCGCCGTATGGTACAACCTTCATCCGGCGGGACATTTGCGATTCAGTATTATCTGCCTCAATTGCATGGCATTGACTACTAATTCATAGTTACCGTGCCAAACACTATCGCAGGCCCTTAGCAACCCTTGCACCTTGGTTGTGGTGTTCCATGCCTACCATTGTGTATTATGCTGTAAACCTGATTTCTATTATGTTGCGATTTTATGACATTTTTATATAATTTCTTTATGTTACAGCTTCCGCACATATGCCCTGCGGTTGTGCTGTGCGTTACTATGGACATGACATTAAATGTTGTTATTTACGTGTTGTGCATCTTTTCTTATGCCATTGGCTGTGTATTTCGCCATTGGCATATGTTAACGTTGTGATACCTGGGTCTGGCCCTCTTCCATAGCTCCGATGTTCTGTTTGGGAAAATGTAAACCATGTTTTTTGGTTTACATTTCCGTGCTTACACGCCTGCACCACTTCATGAATCGCTATATGCCTTCATTTGCATGGTGCGACACTGCACATGGGGTGATTAGCATACCTACGCCGGGGGCTGCGCAGTTCTGGCGTACGCCAGTAGTCCACGTGGAATTGGATCGTACCTGAATCGCTCGACGGCCATATTTGGTGTTATACCGCCTACGCTATGCCTGCGCCTGGCGCAAGCTTCATGAATCCCGGGGTGAGTTGCTACAATATGTCATTCAGGATGTCATCATACCAAAAAATTAAACTACATCATCCTGATTTCATCCATTTTTCTTTCTCATTCTCTAATGCATCATCTTGTAGAGTAATTATTGTATCAAAATTAAATACAGAGTTACAGAGTGTTTCAGTTACCATCATAACAGGAATCAGGAGACCATTTAACCCAGCAGTTTACTCTACTGGTTTCTCAGATTATTAGCCTTTGATGGGATAACACTTCCTTTACTATGTGTTTGCATGTTTACTACAGCTTCCTGGCTGGGCAGCAAAAGATGGTCTAATGATTTAACATACTACCCATTTTTAATTTCTGTGCCTGCTGATGTCTAAAACCCATGTTGAATGCATATCTATCCATATAATGTTAAGTGTTCTCTATGGCTTCCCCTAGCAAATTCTCATGCCTTAGCAAGTGCAACAAGTTCAGCCACTTAGGCTGAAGTAACCCATTCAAGTCTTTCTTGTGTTATCACCGCACTTACAGCAATTCCAGAAATCAAACATCCCTTTTCATTTTCTGCCACAGGATCCATTCACAAAGAGCTCTAATTCAAGTCCTTCCTATAAGGAAACAAACAGTCAGTAACAATAATGCAATCATGTATTTCTCCCTCCTCTGCAGTTGGACACCGAACATTTGTGATAGTTGGGTCTGAAATAGCAGCAATTCATATTTTGTCAAAACTTGAAAGAGAAAAATGCTGTTTTTGTTTTAGTAAAAGCAGAGCCACTGCATGTGGAGACTGCAATTGTACATTCATGTCCTAAGACTTTTGCAGCACCATGTTTTGCCATCAGGGCAGCTGCAACAACTGCTCTTAGGCAAGGTGGCAATAATTTTGCCACTGAATTCAATGCCATACTATAATAAGCCAACTATCTGTGATCTTTCCCATGCTTTCGTGCAAGCACTCTACTGTAAATTCACTTTTTATTATCACAGAAATGTATAAATGGCTTTCTGTGATCTGATAAACCTGAAGCAGCTACCTTTGCTAAAGTTTGTTTTAACAGAGTAAATTAATTTTTCCTCACTTTTTCTCCACAGCAATGGTTCTGGTGTAGTGTGTTGTAGCAGGTCTGTCAGCGGCTTTGCTAGCTCTGCATAACTTCCATTACCTAAACTAACCCACCGTGCCTAAGAAAGATTGAAGCTGTTTCTGTGTTTGAACTTGGAGCTTCAGTTACTGCCTTGAGACTTGAAGGTACTATTTGTCTATTTCCTTGTGATATTACATGACTCAGATACTTTACCTTTGGTTACCAAAGCTGTATTTTTTTCCCTTGACACTTTATGTTCTTTCTCTGTTAACTTAATTAACAGGAAATTAGTGTCCTATTGGCAATGCTGCAGTGTGTCTGATGCTGTAAGTAAATCATCTACATATTGCATTAATACTGACTGCCATTGTATATGGGTATAGAAAAATTCTAACAGACAAATGAATACCTCATGGCGGTGAACTGCTAAGAATAGTTGCTGGATTAGGGATACTGGATAAGATGAAGTTATATCTCTCAAATCTTGCACAAACCTGTAGGTATTTTGGATAGATTTTTTAATCAGAAATATGGGAATATTATAATAGCTTCTAGCAGGGGCAGTTATTCCCTGCTATAACAGAGAATGAATAACAGGTTGGATTCCCTTTTCTGTTTCTGGTTTCAGGGGATACTGTGATACTCTGGGGAAGTGGTTTATTTGAATCTACTCAAATTCTTACTGGTTCTACAGATTTGAACTGTTCTACCTCATTAGGAGGCAGGTTCAAATTGTTCTATCATGGTGTGGATGGCAGGAGAAATGGGGTAGGGGTTATCCTAAAGGAAAAGTATGCCAAGAGTGTTTTGGGGGTGAAGAGAGTGTCTGATAGAGTGATGTTTATGAAGCTCAAAATTGATGGTGTAATGATGAATGTTGTTAGTGCATATGCTCCACAAGTTGGATGTACGATGGATGAGAATGAAATATTTTGGAGTGAGTTGGATGAAGTGGTGGTGAGTGTACCCAAGGGTGAGAGACTAGTGATTGGAGCAGACTTCAATGGGCATGTTTGTGAAGTGAACAGAGGGGATGAGGAAGTGATGGGTAGGTATGGTGTTAAGGAGAGGAATGCAGAAGGTCAGATGATTGTGGATTGTGCGTAAAAGGATGGACATGGCTGTGGTGAATACATATTTTAAGAAGAGGGAGGAGCATAGGGTGATGTACAAGAGTGGAGGAAGATGCATACAGGTGGATTATATCCTATGTAGGAGGGCCAGTCTGAGGGAGATTGGAGACTGTAAAGTGGTGACAGGGGAAAGTGTAGTTAAGCAGCATAGAATGGTGGTCTGTAGGATGACGTTGGTGATCAAGAAGACGAGGAGGAGTGTGAAAGCAGTGCCAAGGATTAAATGGTGGAAGTTAAAAAAGGGTGATTGTGAGGTGGAGTTCAGGGAAGAGTTAAGACAGGCACTGGGAGGCAGTGAAGAGTTACCGAATAGCTGGGTAACTACAGAAGACCTAGTACGGGAGACTGCTAGAAAGGTGCTTGGTGTGACATCTGGACAGAGGAAGGAGGACAAGGAGACTTGGTGGTGGAATGAGGAAGTACAGGAGAGTATACAGAGGAAGAGGCTGTCGAAGAAGAAGTGGGATTGTCAAAGAGATGAAGAAAGTAGACATGAGTATAAGGAGATGAGGCACATGGCAAAGAGAGAGGTGGTGAAGGCTAAGGATAAGGCGTATGGAGAGTTGTATGAGAGATTGGACACTAAAGAGGGAGAAAAGGACCTGCACCGATTGGCTAGGCAGAGGGACAGAGCTGGGAAAGATGTGCAGCAGGTAAGGGTGATAAAGCATAGTGAGGGAAACATACTCACAAGCGAGGAGAGTGTGTTGAGTAGATGGAAAGAATACTTTGAGCGGCTGATGAATGAAGAGAATGAACGAGAGAGAAGGTTGGATGATGTGGGGGTAGTGAATGAGGAAGTGAAACAGATTAGCAAGGAGGAAGTAAGGACAGGTATGAAGAGGATGAAGAATGGAAAGGCTGTTGGCCCAGATGACATACCAGTGGAAGCATGGAGGTGCTTAGAAGTAATGGCAGTGGAATCTTTAACCAGATTGTTTAATGAAATTTTGAAAAGTCAGAGGATGCCTGAGGAGTGCAGAAAAAGTGTTTTGTTACCTATCTTTAAGAATAAGGGTGATGTGCAGAGCTGCAGTAACTACAGAGGGATAAAATTGATCAGTCACAGCTTGAAGTTATGGGAAAGAGTAGTGGAAGCTAGGTTAAGAAGGGAGATGATGAATACTGATCAGCAGTATGGTTTCATGCCAGGAAAGAGCACTGCAGATGCAATGTTTGCTCTGAGAGTGTTGTTGGAGAAATACAGAGAAGGTCAGAAGGAGTTGCATTGTGGACTTAGAGAAATCATATGACAGGGTGCCTAGAGAGGAGTTGTGGTACTGTATGAGGAAGTCAGGAGAGTCAGAGAAGTATGTAAGAGTGGTACAGGATATGTAAGAGGGTAGTGTGACAGTGGTAAGGACTGCGGTGGGAGTGACAGATACTTTTAAGGTGGAGGTGGGATTACATCAAGGATCAGCTCTGAGCCCTTTCTTATTTGCACTGGTGATGGACAGGTTGATAGATGAGATCAGACAGGAGGCCCCGTGGACTATGATGTTTGCAGATGACATTGTGATCTGTAGTGAGAGTAGGGACCAGGTTGAGGAGACCCTGGAGAGGTGGAAATATGCTCTAGAGAGGAGAGGAATGAAGGTCAGCAGGGCTAAGACAGAATATATGTGTGTAAATGAGAGGGAGGGTAGAGGAATGGTGAGGATGCAGGGAGTAGAGTTGGTAAAGATGGATGAGTTTAAGTACTTGGGATCAACAGTTCAGAGTAATGGTGAGTGTGGAAGAGAGGTGAAGAAGAGAGTACAGGCAGGGTGGAATGGGTGGAGAAGAGTGTCAGAAGTGATCTGTGACAGACAGGTACCAGTAAGAGTGAAAGGGAAGGTCTACAAGAGGGTAGTGAGACCAGCTATGTTATATGGGTTGGAGACAGTGGCATTGACAAAAAGGCAGGAGTCAGAGCTCGATGTGGCAGAGTTAAAGATGTTAAGATTTGCACTGGGTGTGACTAGGATGGATAGGATTAGGAATCAGTATATTAGAGAGTCAGCTCAGGTTGGACAGTTTGGAGACAAAGCAAGAGAGGCGAGATTGCATTGGTTTGGACATGTGCTGAGGAGGGATGCTGGGTATATTGGGAAAAGGATGCTAAGGATGGAGCTGCCAGGTAAGTGGAAAAGAGGAAGGCCTAAGATAAGGTTTATGGATGTGGCGAGAGAGGACATGCAGGCGGTTGGTGTGACAGAGCAAGATGCAGAGGACAGGAAGAAATGGAAACAGATGATCTGCTGTGGCAACCCCTAATGGGAACAGCTGAAAGAAGGTGATGATGACCTCATTAGAATGCTGTGCCCATATACTTTCAGGTATCTGTTCAATAATTCCACATCTCTCTCTCTGAAACTGTGATATTTGTGTTTCACCTTCAGTGTTCAATACTGCTAAAACTTCCCTCTCTACTTCCAAAGGGACACCCATATGAACTCCCTCAGGGGTACAATGCATGGATACATCGTAATTTATACAACATTTCTCATAAATTTCATGATCTGACGTCCTTTTCATTCTTCCTCAACATATGGGGTTACAGATCCGACCTCGGATCCAACTCGGCCACATACCACAAACGTACGGATCCAACTCTTGAGCTCATCTCACTACCTATAATACCCCAGCCAGCCTACAATACTCAGATCACATTTGCCACCATCTCGCATGGATGTGGATCCTCTCTCAGGAGCATGTTTCAACTATTACAAGTTTTTTGTGAGTAGCTGTTATTTAGAAGAAACTTGTATTCTAATTTTTCTGCTATCCTTCCTTTCCTACTGATGAGTTTTTCAGGTGTTTCTGTATGTTAGGTCTTACTGTCATTCTTTTCTACTTTTGATAGTGTCTTTATGTACCATTATTGGTACCAGTCTTTTCTTTTTCCTCCTACCTTTTCCTACACTTTACAGGGTACTCTTTCTATCATTGCTGGTAGTTTATTGATCTAAAAAAAGTTATCTCAGCTTTCTCTTTCTTATATTTTTATTTATGGCTAAGAAACCAACTCACTTTAAAAATGCACTTCCTGTGAGCACAAAATTCCAAATTCTGATGCCAACAGGGAGTGTATTTATTGCCTAGGAGTGGCACACCTGAATACTGATTGCTTTATTTGTGCCACTTTTAACACAGACAGAAAATAAAAGAAATAAATTGGTCCTTAAGGGATTGCTTCCTCCATTTTCTTCTTCTTCAGCAGGGGCTCAAACCCTGAGTAAACATCCTTAGACTTCTTCAGTGTCTCGAAAGAGATTGCCTACCTGATCTCTGAAGACTTCCACCATGGCTTCATCGCAGCTTCCTCAAAAAAATCTGAAGAACTTTGGATCTGACTTCTTCGGATCTTAAAAGAAAACCATTGGATCCTAAATCCTCAGATACGACTGTCATACTGGTAAAAATCCCCCAAGCAGCACTTGTATCCAACCATTGCTTTGTTCAAGTCTCCTCGAACGTGCTCACCTGGGTTCACAGTTGACCCAGTATCTCCTCAACTCCATTCCCAGTTTCTACAAATGACACCAAGAAGAGAAATGAGACCACAGTCCACAAATCCATTAGATCCTCTGGAAGTCTTTATGAGGCCGACATGGATAGGATGTTGAGGAAATTCCTCACAGTTCAGATTCAGATGGAGTTATTCCCTCTCAATCTCCCATCAGATCTGTTAACCTTCCCTCCACTTCCCCATGTAGTGATTTCTCCTTCTTTGATCCATCCCATGGCTTCAGAGCCCTTGGATCTGAGAGCCCCGAGAGTGTTGGTGTCAGATCTGAAGATGGCTAGGTCCTTGATGCCAACAGTTTCCATAACTGGTTCTGCTCCTACTCCCTTGGACTGGGATGAGTCTCAGAGCAACAGTGTCAGAGCTAAGGAACCATGGTCTAATCTGATGTTGGAGCCATCCTCGCCCCTTGGAGCTTTGGAACTAGATAGGTCAGATCTGGCTTCCTCTTTGAGGCATGGATCCAGGTACAGTCGAGGCTTGGCTGCTTTGGAGGTTTTGGCCCTGGAGCAGCCTGCCACAGCTTTTCCTGATGCATCTGCATTTGAGGTAGTGAACAGGGCATTCTGTCATCCAAGAGATCTGATCATTCTTTCTTCCTTAGATCCTACATCTGTTCCTTCAGTAGGTCCAAGCTCTGATCCTATTAGACCTACTCCTAAAGGACATAGACAACCAGTACCAACTAAAATCCAGATAGTTTCTCCAGAGGAACTTCTCTTTTCTTTGGATACCTCCCCACAGCATTCCACTGAGGAGGGTCCCCGAAAGAGAACATGCAAATGGAGGCACACAGATTCCCCTACGGAATCTCTCACAGAGGATACTGACTTCAAGGTCAGGGAAAGGTCCACTAGATCTCCATGGATGAAGTCTCATTTGGAGACATCCTGGAGATTCTTAAGAAAAAATGTGGATGGTCTTCAACTACGAAGAACTAAACCCTCATATAAAGTCACTGTTCAATCCCAGCCTTACTACAGGATATGTTCCCAAGGAATGGCATACAGCAACAGTGGTCCCACTCCACAAAGGTGGTGCCACAACAGACCCCAGAAACTATCGCCCTATAAGCCTGACTAGCCTGGTCTGCAAAGCTATGGAACGTATCATCATGGAAATCATAAACAAAGACATTGGGAACCTCCAGACACTGGATCCTACCCAATTCGGCTTCATTAAGGGCAGATCTTGCCTCTTGAACCTGGTCGACTTCTTTGAAACAGTTACCAAAGCCATTGATGAAGGGAAGGTAGTCCACACAGCCTACCTGGACCTTGCAAAAGCCTTCGACACAATACCCCACTCGGGCATCATAAATAAGCTCACCAGCTTAAATATCAACCCCTATGTCACAAGATGGGTTGCAAACTGGCTCAGGGATAGAACCCACATGGTCAGAATAGCAGGTGCCATGTCAGACTCTAAACCAGTTACAAGTGGTGTCCCACAAGGCTCAGTCCTGGGACCTCTCTTGTTCGGTATATATTTCTCCGAGGTACAGGCTAACATGGGTGGACTATGGCTGACCAAGTTCACAGATGACTGCAAACTGGGTGCCATAATCGACTCTCCGGCTGACACAAGCATCCTCCAAAAAGGGTCTCACAGACATGGATAACTGGTGCCAGAGCCATGGCCTAAAGCTAAATGCCAAAAAGTGCATAGTCATCCCCTTTGGGAAAAACAAAGTGCCCACAAATTACCACATAGGTGGTAATCCATTAAGTACGGAAGAAGTAATTAGGGACTCGGGGACCCAAGTAGATAGCAATCTCTCCTTTGACAATCACATTGCCAAAGTGGTTAGAAAGATCTTCTATATAGCCCACCTTATCATGAAAGGGTTCACATCTAGATCAAGAGAGGTCATTGTGCCCCTCTACTCATCACTTATCAGGCCCATAATTGAGTACAATGCCCCATTTGGGATGTACCTTACCCGACACCTGCAGCAACTGGAAAGACCCCAAAAGTATCTCACCAAGAGGATCAAGGGGCTCAAACAGATGCCCTATGCAGTTCAGCTAAAGAAACTCCAGCTCTACTCAGTTGCGTACCGCCTACTCAGAGGTGATCTGTGTCTGACGTATAAAGCCATGTCCAACCCAGAATTAATGGACATGCTTCACCTCAGGAAATCCAAATCCCTTAGAGCTACACGCTCCAGGAACTTGAACCTCAGCACAGAAATAAATAGGACATACTGGAGGGACAGATTCATATGCCAGAGGTTCCCCTCACTCTGGAACAAAATCCCAATCCATGTTAGGCAGAGCCCCTCAGTGACCCTCTTCAAGAGAAATCTTGACGAGTGGATGGGAGATCGTAAGTTTACCCCTGGGATCTCTTCTGTGTCCCTGCTTGACAGAGGTACTGTAAACTAACCTTAAAAGGGCTACCTTCTGTGACCTACTATACAGAGGCACAGTCAACTAATCTAAAAGGGTGGCGAAAGCCAAACACACTCTGGCTAGGCTTATAAATGCCCTAGGGCAGATAGCCTAGTATCAACCTATGAACCTAAATTATCCCTCCCCAGAGGAGTCAGTTTTTCTGGAAACTTTTGGTTTCAGCCCATCTATGTCTTGGGTGACTCCCCAGGCCAGTAAGCTTAGCAACCTAGTCTCTCACTGGGTGTGGAATGAACCAGACACTATCAAACCAATTCCCTGACATCCAGACAAAACTGTGGCAACACTGAAGGACAGACCCCATTGGTGCAAAGGTTTCCCTGTTGATACTATGGTTGTGGTGGCAGCCACAAAAAGGAGCTAGCTGAGCAGAGCTCCTTTGTCCATCCCCCTAATAGAGAGTCAAGGGAGTTGGACAGATTTGGGAAGTGCATATTTCCTTCAGTGACCTTTGTCTTGAGGTCCCTGAATTATTTAGTGCACTTTACGAGGCTGCAGAGGGATGTGACGAAGGAGCTCTCCAAAATCCACTCAGAGTCCATGTCTGTGGAGGACTATAAGACATCATCTTCACAACTGGTCACTCTTTTATCCATTTCCAATGCTTCCATGAAGTTAATATCCCATGCTGAAGAGGGTACCTCACTAGTTGCTAGTTCAGGCATTGTCCTTAGGAGACATGACTGGATGCAGTTATGTGATTTTGCGGAGCCTTTCAAGTCTTCTTTTATCAATGCTCCTTTTGAAGGAACATTCTTGTTTGGCCCTTCAGTGAAAGAAACAGTTTCACACACTAAAAAGGAAAGAAATACCCTGTCTGGTGTAGGGATTCACTTTTCTAGCCCTCAATGATCCTTTTCCCAGTATCAAAGAGGGGCAAGAAAATGTGGTTCTGTAAATCCAAGGAATCTTTCCAGGAGACATGTGAGAACAACTCCTCCAGGGGCAGAGGGGATAGTTCAAATGGAAAACACCTTCCTTGTGGTAGAGGAGGCCAGCAAAACCAGGATTCCTGAGATTCCTTTCCAGATAGGCCCTTTCAGTACTCGTGAAGGGTTGCCCAACTGCTTACCTCTGGAGACAGTTAGGGGTGCTTGTCCTTGCACCCAGACACCTTGTCTTCTATAACAAAAGATTCTTGGGTGCTAAAAATAATATCCAGATGTTATTTCAAACTATTTTTCCAGATTTCTCCAACCACAAGATGAAAGCTTCCTAACATCCCAACCAGTCAGAGAGAAGTTGCAGCTCAAGAGATTCAAACGCTGCTGGGCAAAAGTCATCCAGGAGGTTCCACCAGACCTAAGAGGATTTGGAACTTACTCTAGGTTCTTTTTTGTACCAAAGAAGACAGGGGACCTGTGATCAATTTTGGATCTAAACAACCTGAAACAATTTGTGAAGAGGTCAAAGTTCTGAATGGTGACAGTTCAGTCCAACCTGCCCTTTTTTGCAAAGAGGATTAGATGTGTTGAATCAATCTTCAGGATGTGTACTATCATGTCAAGATGAACAGACACCCCCCAAAGATATTCATGCTTTCAGCTGGGGGCCAGTCAGTGTCAGTTCAGATCCCTGCCCTTTGGTCTCATCACAGCCCCCAGGGTGTTTACCAAGTGTATAGGAGTGGCAGCAGCTGACCTGAGACTGCTGGGATTCTGAGCGTTTCCATATTTAGACAACTGGCCCAACCAGTCATCTCTTCGAACAGTCCAGGGACTATTTGTCAGATCAGGCATTTCAGTCAACCTCTCCAAATCAAAACTTCAACCAGTATAGAGCCTGGAGTTCATTGGTGCCCAGTTGAACACAGGAAGTCATATTGCCGCTCTTTCCTACACATCATGTGGATACAATCAAGCTCCAGGTACAGCAAATTCTTGTTCATCCTGCTCCTCCAGTCAGATTTGTTCTCCAGCCTCCAGGTTCGATGGCAGTGGCCATAATCTTAGTTTCTGTGGCATGTTACTGTATGCATGTGTTCCAATGGACTCTTAGCTGTTCAGTGGTCTATTCTGTAGCATCCTCTGTCATTCATAGTCAAACTCACTCGAGTATGCAAAAATCATCTTTGTTGGTAGATTCAGTCGGATGACATTTCCATGTGCCATCCATTTATTCTACCTCCCCCAGTGGCCACTGTGACCAATGACACCTTCCATTTGGGGTGAGGGTGGAGATTTCTTGGGATGGATCCAAGGCACCTGGTCGTCAATTCATGCATCAATGTTCTAGAGATGAGAGTGGTTCTTATTTATTGTGTTGAAGGCCTTTCATGATGTTCTCTCTCTAGGAACTATTGCAATACAAACCAACAACATGTCTCTAGTCTGGTACATCAGCAAACAAGGGGGAATCCAATCCTACCCCCCTTTGTTGAGAGACAATAAGAGTGTGGCAGTGGGTGATCTTCTCCATCTGCTTTCTTGTGGCAATGCACATTCTGGGAAAATCCAGCGTACTAGCGTACAAACTCAGCAGGTCCATTTTGTTAACTAATGAGTGGTCTCTCAGTCAGTGGCAGAGAAGACTTTCCATTACTGGGGACAATCTTGCTATGATCTCTTTGCATCTCCCCATAACAACAAGTGCAGCAGGTATTTTTCTCTAATTCCCCCTCACAGGGAGTCACCATGATATGCTGTAGTCCATGTTTGGCCCACCAGTCTTCTTTACGCCTATTCACCATTACCTCTGATTCCAAAATTCTTAGAGAAAACAAATCGGTTGAAGACTGCAGTTATCCTCATTGCTTTCTTCTGGCTTCAAGTGTGGTTCCCCTTCCTTTGGTCTCATCTTCATTATCCTCCATGGATACTGGACCCCAGTCTAGACCCTCTCTCACATCCCTTGGTGACGAAGCATCCCAATATTCAATATTCAAACTAACTGCATGGGATGTTCTTCATGTTTACTTAGCTACTTACTTAGGTACTTAGCTTTTAGTTGAAGACTTCGGTTCTGAAACTCGAAAACGAAAATTTCAGGAGTCGGCCGACCGGCACTTGCGAACTGCTTCTGCTTCGGGCACCGCGTGGCAAGAAAGACTGATGTTATGGTGTCGGCTGCATGTTTTATACCCCTGATGACCTGACGTCATGGAAGAAGGGACAGCAACTGACGCAGGATCCAAGACTTTGTTAATCAGGCCGACTGAGGGCAACCTGCCAGCAGATTACCCAAATGTAATGACTGCAACAGTGAATACACTTGAACATCTACATTTATGGTAAGTGTAAACAACTGTACTTTCTCCAATTCCATTAATAGCTAGACAGCCCAGGCTTTCCTCCCCATTTCGACCTATACATTTACCTTCCAAGAAAGCTTTTACAAGGAAGATCTACAATAGCAAATGGAAAAGATTTTCAATTTGGGCTCTTAGGAAAGAAATTGACCCTCTTACTGCTATTTCTTCAGCTGTAGTAGTCTTAGCTTGTATTTTTCAGGAAGGCACTGTTTTTTCCACAATCAAAGTACAATTAGCAGCCATATCAAATGTTCATTCACGAGAAAAAAAAACGTCCTGTTTAGCTACTTTCATATTGTGCCAGGGTTTTCTAAAAACCCTGTTTCTCATGCCCCAAGTGAAAAATCTGTTTTCTTCTTGAGACTGACAGTTGTGCTTCAGGGGTTGACACAACAACCCTTTGAACCTTTATCCAACACTGAGTTCATATTTTTGCCTTGGAAAACAGCATTTATAGTAGCAATTACATCTGTGAGGAGAATTTAAGACTCTATCATCTAAATCTCCTTACATTGTTTTTCACAAGGACAGAGTTACTTTATGAACCAAGCTGTTCTTCTTACCTAAAGTAGCCTCTGAATCAAATATTAATCAAACAATTCATTTGCCTGTTTTCTTCCCTAATTTTACAAATAAGGGAGAGTACATGCTACGGATTTTAGATGTAGATAGATAGATAGCCACATTTTTATTCACACAGTATGAAGGATTTCAGGAAAACAGTCAAACTCAGTCGAGTATGCAAAAAAACAGCTTTGATGGTGGATTCACTTGAATGAGATTTACATGGGGCATCCATTTATTCTACCTCCCCCAGTTGCCACAGTGCCCATAGATGCCTTCCACTTGGGGTGGGGGTGGGGGGCATTCCTTGGGATGGATGATTCAAGGCACATAGCCTCCTCAAGAGATCAATTTGCACAGCAGTATTTTAGAGATGACAGCAGTTGTTTGTTTCTTTCTCACTGAACATGCTGCGATCACCGCTTTCTAAAGTTACCCTGGCAAAATGAATTATTATTATTATTAAGAGATCTGGGAACACAGGTTGACAGCAACCTCTGTTTCGACCATCACATTGCCACTGTGGTCAGAACGTCCTTCTATGTGGCACATCCCATTACTAAGGGTTTTGCATCCAGGAAGAAAGAGGTCATTGTCTCCCTCTACTCTTCCCTCATTAGGCCAATCATCGAGTACAATGCCCCATTTGGCACGTACCTCACTAGACACCTGCAGCAACTGGAGAGGCTGCAAAAGAACCTCACAAAGAGGATTCTTGGTCTTAAACACTTGTCCTATATGGACAGACTCAAAAAATTCCAACTATTCTCTGTCTCATATCGCCTACTTAGAGGCGATCTCTGCTTGACTTACAAAGCCATGTCTGACCCAGCTCTGTTAGAAATGCTACATCTAAAGAAATCCCAATCCCTCCGCACCACATACTCCAGAGACTTCAACCTCATTACCACAATCAACAGAACGTGCTGGAGGGACAGGTTCATAACCCAGAGACTGCCCATGCTATGGAATAGACTTCCCATACATGTCAAACAGAGCACCTTACTGGCCCTCTTCAACAGAAATCTTGATGAGTGGATGGGAAATAGAAAATTCATCCCGGGGATCACTCCAGTGGCTTTACTCGACAGAGGCACTGGGAACTAAAGTCGGGTGGCATGATGCCAGGGTAATCCTATGAGCTAAGCTTGTAAAGGCTCCAGGGCCATTAGCCTAGTACACACCTATGAACCTATTGATTGCATTTCTTTTGTCTATACTCAGCAAGGTCTCTCCCTATCAAAGCCTCCTAAAGCTCATTTAACTAGATCCATGGCCACTTCTTCTGCTTTCTGGTCTAGAACTTCCATTGAAGACATTTGCGCAGCAGCTACCTGGTTGAATGTTCACACCTTTATTACTCATTACAAACTAGATTTGACTTCTAGAAGCAAAACTGCTTTTTGTTCGGCAGTTCTCTGGAATATCATTCTATGAGGGCTACCCAACATATATGTTGAGGAAGAATGAAAAGGAGAACATCCGATATTAATGTTAAGTACTCACCATAACTATACATCTGTGTTGTTCATTTTCATTCTTCCTCAACTCTCCACCCTCCTTCCCCCTTCCTGTCATCTTCTGGAGTGATCTTATGGATATTTTGGAACTTTTAGTTTCAGGTTTGAGCTCTAGATTACTGTCATTTCCATTTTCCTAATCTATGGATCTAGAAGGCAGCAAACTCAGTCTGAGGTATTGTAAGCTGCTGGGGCATTATTGGTAGAGGGAAGAGCTTGAGAGTTGGATCCGTAAGTCTGTGATATGCAGCCAAGCTGGATCTGAGGTTGGATCCATAACCCCATACATTGAGGAAGAATGAAAATGGACAACACAGATGCATAGTTGTGGTGACTACATAACTTTAATTTTCTCCTGCTATGCTTTAGACTGTGTAAAATGAGTATTAACAGAGTGTTGCTGTGTCATGTCTTTTCCCTGTCTCTTATCTGATTTATTTTCCTGTCCCTTTTCTTCTACTGTCTCTTTCTTGGAACTGCTTCTGTCAGCAGGAGCAGCAGTAGGAGGCGGACGTTTGTCACCTTCCAAGAAAGCAGGCGGAGGGGACAAAGGTGGATAATCATCTTCAGGTGTATCTTTCTTATGGCCAGATATATTGCTTCCAGATATTACAGGGCAAATGAATCCCATATTTAATTTTCCTGCCATGGTCTTCAGTTGTTGCAACAGTTTCTGGTTTGTATCTTTTAACTCATGTACTGCAGATTCCTTTTCTCATTTAAAAGCTTCATTATACCAATCATTAAGAACATCCCACTGATCTCTCTCTATATTTTAGTTTTTTTTTTTACTATTTCCCTTAAATTAATTATTTTAGTGGGATCAAAAGTCCCAGTTTATGTAAATTGTCAAGTGGTGTCCCCTTTTTTAAAGTCATACCAGTTATCCAAATATCTGCAACTTGCATGTTGGAGTACCCCTAGGAAGGGTAGGAATCTTACTTGCCATTTCTCTCATTATTCCCCACTCTCACAAAACACACAGGTAAGGCAAAGTCCTTTCTGCCTTTTGGCTAAGACCACCATGCTGTACTCACATGCTTAGAAGCTTGACTGTATGCAGATTTATATTTCTTCCTTTTTATCTTATTTTGTTGCAGGTAAATTATGACAAAATTCTTAAACCTTAAATTGTAATACCCATTTACCTAAAATATTTGTACAGCCAGATAAGAACGGCAGTCTGACAGTCAAAGTACAAAAGAAACCTGAGGTGTAAGTTAAAACATTTACTTGTATGAGCATCTTTTTTTTGTTGGAAACTTTTTGCATTTAGAATAACCAGCCACAGCTGAGACCACTGGTTCAAATCCAAGTCACAGCACCATCTGTTAAGGTAAATAATATTGCAAAGAAAAACAGACATAATAGCTGGCTATACAAAGGATGTTTATTCCAAATCATAACTCATGAGGAGGATCAAGAATTTTCTAATATGATTCTAAGAAGTAAAACAAAAACAACCCCTTTTATACCTTAAAAGACATTAGGTATAGTATGAGGCACACATGGTATGATACAGTTTTAACAAATCAGAATCTCACAACTACTCATGATGTTCACGTGAAAAGTACATCTATGTGAGCATATCACTGGTCTTTTACTAGATAAGGAAAGCTGAATCTGTGCACTTCTCAAACTCTGTCTACCATCTTACAGTCATACTCAATGAAATTTTGTACTTGAGAAAACTTCATTAGAAGTTATGTGATAAGCCCCTCTGACATTTTTATGTTGTTTATCTACTATTATCTTGAAACAGTCCACATGGCTATAGAATTTGCCTTTATACAGACAGGAAATACATGCCAGCTGCTTTGCTGCTTATCACAATAACAGGAAAGAAATTTCATGTTAAGGCTGCAGTTGAGAGTATACTGAAATAATTTATCAGCATTCAGAATTGCAGATTATAAAAAGAAGCTTTAATTTGTTTTCTCTACTCCTATTACAGCAAGTAAAGAAAATATATTCACTGTACTTAGTAAATATGAGTCTTCCCATTCTCCCCACAATGACTAGGGGTGAATAGTTATTGTTAGGGAACCAGAAAGCTTATTTTAAAAAGAGAGATGTATTATCTGTTTCTATCACTGACTCTGAGAGGTTATTCTGGGAATAGCATTTTGTAGGAACCTGCATACTGGAACCCTTGGCCATAAATATATTCTGTTTGTTGAATTTGCCTGGTGTTTTATTTTTGAAATTTAAGCTGAACAACAGCCACTGTAAGGAGCAAGTAAAAATGAATAAACAGCTAATTTTTCTCTAAATATTTAAAAAAAGGTTTCTAGCAATCAAAACAGGGATGTCCTAAAGATGATAAGAATGCAGACTTTTTATATGAGTATAGTGGGCCAAAAAAATAATGTATTATTGCTTTATGCCTGCAAGGACAAATTAGTTGTATGTAAAGAGTAGAAACATTAAAATAGCAGCTTAATTTGTACTGTAACTTACTGTTTTCCACCTCAAAAGAAAGTTTCTGCTATACATATCAATTTTGTGTTTATTTAAGTCATTAAGTTCATTGCTATCCTCTTGCAAAGAATGTTCTTCTAGTAATGCACATTTGCTGTTTATTTAAGTTGCTTGCTGTAAACTTTGTTTTCTTTTGTGTATAGTAGATTAAAATAAGAAACTGTGTGAGCCTGCTTTGTGGTGCAGCAGGATGAAGCTTTGACTAGGTCACATGTGACCCAATTTGATTAGCAGTTAGCTGCATGTTAGATACAGGCAGGGAGGACAGGAATGAGCAATGGCTGCCAACCCACTCTCCTTGTGGGGTAGAGGGTCAGTTCTAACTTGCCACAAAGGTGACAACTAGTAGGAGCACATGATGTTACACTCTTAGCCTCCCAAATCTGCACTGTCAAAATGCAGTCACACTAGAAGCCAAAGGAAACTCAGCATGTTGAGGCATGTAGAGGTGGGCTTTCCCCTAGGGGAGACAGCAGTTGCATACCTCTGAGGACCTGCTGATGGAAAACAGGTCACCACCCCCAGTCAGTAAGCTGGTCTTCTGTCTACTACCTTACTCTTGCCAGGCAATTGAGAGCTGTGTATTCCCAAGCTGGAATGAATGGGTAATAGGGCTGTCTCTACCTGGTTACAGTCCCTCTAAATGAATAGGCCATTTAGTTTCAGGTAGAGGTGCTACTGTGTGAGATACTGGAAAGAACTAACTGTGAATCGTACAATGGGGGTAGGAAAAATAAATTCAGTCAGTAGTTTCATTAGTACAGATTTATTTCCACAGCAAATGCATTGGTAAAACTTGCTCATTTTTATTTATTCATTTGTTAGCCAGGTAAGTGAGTTATGAATAATGAACAGTAAACACGGTATATCTCTCTTACACACACATATATATATATATATATATATATATATATATATATATATATATATGTGTGTGTGTGTGTGTGTGTGTGTATAATACACACACACACACACATATATATATATATATATATATATATATATATATGTATGTGTGTGTGTGTGTATAATATATACACACACACACACACACACATATATATATATATATATATATATATATATATATATATATATACACACACACACACACACACAGTTACATAGATAGGCAGATAAATAGAAATTTTACAGTGGCCAATCAACCACATTGTTTTTTTGAATTGGGAGTAAAATACAGTACCAGGAGAAAACCCACAAATTCACAGGAAGAACGTGTGAAGTCAGTGGTTGGGGTTCAACCACGGAGCCATCATGGCCCCACTTACTTGTAGTAGTTAAATGATCACTTTAATTGATTTTTGCAATTGCATGTTACTCAATGTTTCTAAACCATACATATGTAACTAGCAACCTTTTACCTGTTAGACATGAAAATGTTTGTCCTACACACTGCTGTGAATTCATTTGCTAAGGGAACTGGAAGTGTCACCTATCTTATCCCCCCAGTCCTCTTTAATTTTAAAGATGGAAGGAGGAGAGGGGTTAAAGGTGGCAGCAGTCCTCTACTTACTAACAGAATGTAAATTTTCATAATGAAAGGTAAAGTGTCACTTTATTAAATTTAACTCTGTTGAACAGATTATTATTGGCTGTAGGAAAGGAAGTTTTCCAGACCAAATAGGTCGTGTGACAGTTTGGTGTGGTCTACAACTGGTATTTACATTTCAGAGAGTTCTTTAACTAGAGTACATGCACACATTTGTTCAGCAGCTAGTATTTTTGGAAAAAAAATACAAGCCAGCATTCAGTACAATTGAGAAACACTTTTAAAAAGAAACTAAATATCCTTTCAGACTGCTTTTCAGTGTAAGTGATGATGTCACCTGGTGGACCTGTTCTCTGTTCTCTAGCTCCCACAGAGAGATATGCAAGACCTGTTCTCTTTCTAAACAAATTATATTTAACTGCCTTTTCCCAAGGAGTTTCATCCCTTAATGTGAGGCTGTGCCCTTGTATCCCTACATCTAAATATACAAACTAAGAATTAATAGAAAACCAGCTTTTCCCTTGTGTTTGAAATTGTGCAACCTTGAAGTTAGTACATCTAGAGTGCAGAGGTGGTTGCAGGGAACCACAACCTTCCTGCAACATCTATTTGCACTCTCTTGCTCTATATTTCAGTTATTACTTATTGAAAGTGAAGGTCTTTGTAGGTGGTAGATGTTCTTATTTGATCAGTCATAGTTACAGCTCTCAACCTCACCCTCTGGAATCGAGAACAATTCTTGAAACAGGGAGACTTTTTAAAACATTAATACAGTTAAAGGACCACTACGTGCTGCTTTGCTTGCTTTCTCTTTTCCCCTATTTTTTGAATGTAGCACTGTACCATATTCTTTTGGTTATCCAGAATGACAATTTCCCCGATTTTTTTCATTAGCTGTTCTAACAGCTCCGGTACTGTGAGTCGTCTTTGACCATATCACAATCTCGCATAGCTGAAGAGAAGGTATGGGCGCTTGAACTCTTTGGTAATAACGCCCTTTGTTACTTTTCACATTTTCCTCCGTTGCTGCCCAAGAACCGCCCACGACCAGCCTCCTTCAGTCCTTTCGCCCTGGGAACGCCCCCAAACACTAACTATGCATGAAATATTTTGCTTTTGGTTCCTGCAGCCTGTAAAAATGCAATGTTGACTGACTGTGGGAACTGTTTTCTTCATAGTAGTTGCTGTACGCATCTGTTTTGTTGAGGGATTGCTAGATTTTCACACAAGTGTTTTCCAGTGACGATTTTATAACTAGAAGTATCTGTATGACATTTTTCTTTAAATTTTTTTCCCTACATATATGTACAGGTCATGCAATGTTCCTCAGTAAAAATACATTGAAACTGCTTAGTTTTAGAAGTCGGGACAGAGGCAAAACTAATGGGAGAAATGGCTGAAAATAGGGACATGTTAAATATTGCTGTTATAAACGTAGACATGTGTTCAAATAAAACCAGTGTTTGCATGCATTTCACCAAAAATTCATCTCATTATTTATTGACTTTAATCCATAGGCAAACCAGAAAATGTTAATAGGATGGACCTAAGTTATAAGCCAAAATCTGGACATTCTGCAAAAGTTTGTATTATTGAGAAGTAAGGTTTTGCATTACACGTAATGCCTGTTACTGCTGTGGAGAAACCTAACGACTGCCATTATTTTACTCTGGCTAAGCATCACTTTTGCTGTTTAGCCAGTGTAAAATAAAAAGACTTTTAAGGAAAAATAGAAGTGTGTGTGTCTGAGTGTCTGTGTTTGTGTGTGTGTGTGTGTGTGTGTGTGTGTGTGTGTGTGTGTGTGTGTGTGTGTGTATGCCTGCATTAGAGTGCGAGTGAGATTGATCGTTCAGTCACTTTACACTCGCTAAGCAGCAAACCAACTTACTGTAGTTTTTCTGCTTATCGAGTGCAAAATAATCAAAGAAATTTAAGGAAAAAAAATAGAAGTGTGTGTGTCTGAGTGTTTGTGTATGTGTGTGCCTGCATTAGAGTGCAAGTGAGATTGATAGCGCAGTTATTTTACACTCACTAAGCAGCTGTTTTACTGCTTATCGAGTTTAAAATAATCAAAGAAATTTAAGAAAAAAATAGGTGTGTGTGTATGCCTGCATTAGAGTGCTAGTGAGATAGATTGTGCAGTCATTTTACAGTCGCTAAGCAGCAAACATACGTATTGTAGTTTTGCTGCTTATTGAGTGTAAAATAATCAATGACATTAAAGAAAAAAAAATAGGTGTGTGTGTGTGTGTGTGTGTGTGTGTGTGTGTGTGTGTGTGTGTGTGTGTGTGTGTGTGTGTGTGTGTGCATGCCTGCATTAGAGTGCTAGTGAGATAGATTGTGCAGTCATTTTACAGTCGCTAAGCAGCAAACCAACTTATTGTAGTTTTGCTGCTTATCGAGTGTAAAATAATCAAAGAAATTTAAGAAAAAAAAATAGGTGTGTGTGTGTGTGTGTGTGTGTGTGTATGCCTGCATTAGAGTGCTAGTGAGATAGATCGTGCAGTCATTTTAGTCGCTAAGCAGCAAACCAACATATTGTAGTTTTGCTGCTTATCGAGTGTAAAATAATCAATGACATATAAGAAAAAAAAAATAGAAGTGCGTGTGTGTGTGTGTGTGTGTGTGTGTGTGTGTGTATGCCTGCATTAGAGTGCTAGTGAGATAGATCGTGCAGTCATTTTACAGTCGCTGAGCAGCAAACCAACTTATTGTAGTTTTGCTGCTTATCGAGTGTAAAGTTTATTTATTTATTTATTTATTTATTTGCAGTTGGTTTATTTATTTGCAGTTGGTTTACCAGGATAGTCCATTGGGCCAAAAAGAACCCGTTTTCAATGGAGTCTTGGGGAGAAAAGCTCCAAACAATCAAAGTTACAATAGGTTAAACATGATAATTATACAAGAGTAAAAGATTCAAACAAACAATTACAAAGTAGTAGAGGAAACATTACAGCTAATACAAACTAGAGATGAAACTTTTACAAAACAATACAAACTAGTGATGAAGCTTACAGGTGGTATAAACAAAGAAGGAATGTTGCAAAGTAATTAATGAGAAGTACAGTTACATATCAGGAATCCTACACGTAAGGGGTACAGTGTGGTGTATTCTTGTGGATACAATAATAACACTAAGAGTGTTTGAGATAGGAGAAATTCTAAGGGAATATTGCAGGTGTAAATAGGGGAAGGAAAGGAGGATGGAATTATCAGTGTTAGTTATGTGGGGTGGAAGCAAGAGCATTCCCACTGGGATACTAGATATGAATGAAGAGATTTTTTGAAAATAAAATGGTTGGAGGTGATACGAATTGATGGAGGTAGGGAGTTCCAGAGGCGTGCTAAACCATGTGATAGAAGATTTTTGCCTGGGGGACGAGTTGGTTTGTAGACGTCTAATAGATTTTGGTTGTTAGACCTTAATACTCTATTGGGTAGGTGCATTTTAAAGGTAGAAGACAGGGAGGGACAGAGGGAGGGGTTGAAAATTAGCTTGTGTGCAAGAGTTAGTTGAGTATAGGTGAGATGCTTGGGTAGTTCTAGCCAATGTAGTTGTTGGAGAGTGGAACAGTGGTGGGTGGAGGACTTGTGGCTGGTAGCGAACTTGGCGATTTTGTTGTAGCAGGAGGAGAGTTGTGTTTTTAGAGAGGACTGTATGTTAGTTAGAAGTGGTGCTCCATAGAGAAGTGAGGGGATAAGAAAGGAAGCAGAAAGAGTGATTTTAGTAGCAGGTGTAAGGTAGTGCTTTTGCCGATAGAGCATACCAAGTTTTTGATGAGTTTTTTTGATATTTAGTTGTATATGGGAGTTGAATTTGAGCTGGTTATCAATTTGGACACCAAGTAATTTGGTCTCTGAGACCAGTTCCAGAAATGTGTTGCTTTGATTAGTAATAGAGAATGTGTTACTATCAAAATAGGTGACTTTAGAGGGGGTGAACACCATTAATTTGGTTTTAGAGGCGTTGAGTGCTAGGTGGTTTCTTTTCATCCATTGCTCTGTGGTTAAAAAAGCATCTTGAGTAAGCTTGAGGAGTGTAGGGATAGATGAGGCCGAGCAGATAATAGTTGAGTCGTCTGCATATTGGATAATGTTTGAGAATGGGATAGAGTTACGGAAATCATTTATGAATATGTTAAAGAGGAGGGGACCTAATATGGAGCCTTGGGGAACTCCGGTTGGGGTATTTAGAAATGAGGAGGTTGCCTTTTTCCATTTTACTGCTTGATATCTATTTGATAGGTAGCTGGAGAACCAGTTCAAGGATGAAGGAGATAGGTTAAGTTTTGAGAGTTTCGTTAAAAGCAGGCTGTGTGATATAGTATCAAAGGCCTTAGAGAGGTCAAGTAGTAGGGTAGAGACAATAAGTCCAGAGTCCCGGGCTTTGCTTACAGTTTCAAGGAAGGAGAGGAGGGCTGTCATAGTGCTGTGACCAGGTCTGAAACCATGTTGTGTGGGGGTTAGTACGTGATTATCTAAGAGATGTGGTAGGAGTTGAATTTGGATACACTTTTCTAGGAGTTTAGAGATTGGAGACAGGATAGCGATGGGGCGGAAATTAGTCACACTGTTATTGTTGCCACCTTTATGTAAAGGTATGATAAAGACCTTTTTCCAGATTTGGGGAACTGTACTTTCCTGGATAGAGCGGTTGATTAGAATGCTAATGGGGTAGGCAATTGCATCAGCAGCTATGCTAAGAAAGTAAGAAGGGATGTTATCAGGAGCATTAGTGCATGGCTTTAGTTTCTGTAGGAGTTTTTTTATAGTAGAAGTGGGTATGGGTTTTAATGAGAATAGTGGGGAGTGAGGAGAGGGGGTGTTGGGGGGGGGGAGAAGATGGGGAGGAAGTGAGAGTAGGAGGAGAGGTGGAGGGTGGAAAGTTAGTGGATGAGAGTGAGGGAGTGGTAGCAGCGCAGGGTGGAGTGTTGGTATGGGAGGATGGGGGTAGGTTGGAGAATGTGGTGTTAGAGAATGAAGAGGTTAATTTGGAAATAGATTCAATAAAGAGTGAGTTAAATTGGGTAGCTAAGTCAGTATCAGGGGTGTTAGGGTCTGGGGTGGGGGTGCTTGGTTTGCTGGGGTTAAGTAGAGTAGAGATACCTTTCCAGAAATTTTGAGGATTTGTTTTATTACTATTTTGGAGGATGGAAGAAGTAGTTTTGTCGATCAGAGATGATGAGCTTTTTTACTTTATTTCTAAGTGTTTTGTATTCATTATGTAAGATGGGGGTCTTATTTTTCAGGTAGTGTGCCCAGACTTTATCTCTGAGACGCATGGTTGCTAGTGTGTTTTTGGTAAGCCAAGGGGCAGTATTGATTTTTATTCTCTTTGTCCTTAAGGGAGCATGGAAGTCTAGCATTTTTAAGAATGTTGAGTTGAAGTGGGCAACTGCGTTATCTAGAGGTAATGTTTTTAGACAATTCCAGTTTATTGCTTTTAGAGAGTTAGAAAAGGTTGTTGGGTTAAATTTTTTTTGGTTACGGACAGTAATATAATTATGAGTACGATGTAGGAGTAAGGGGAGACGATGAGTGAAGGTGGGTATGTGGTCACTAATAGGGTCGGGGAGAGTACCACTGTCGGAGAAATAATGGGGATGAGAGACTAAAATCCAATCCAGAATACTGCTGCTAGAGGGTTTTTTTGAGGGGCGTGTAATACAGTTGATTAGCTGTGAGAAATGATAGAGGTTAATTTTAAGTGGGTTTGTAGGAGACTGAATGGAGGCCCAGTTAATATTCTTGTCGCCTAAGATTATGGTTTCATTTCTAATGTTATTGGAGAGCCAGAAAAGGATGTCTTCGAGTGTGGAAATATTATCCCCTGGGGGGATGTATAGGGGAGCTATACATATGTGTTTGTGTTTGTTAACTTGAAGTAGTGTTAAGAGCAGTTCAGCATTATTAAATTGAGGAGTAGGTTTGTTATAGGGGGTAACTGACAGGGAGGATGAGTAAAGGAGAGCTACTCCTCCCCCTTTTTTGTGGGACCTGTCTTTTCTAATGATAGAATAGTTTGGTGGAGTTATTTCAGAGTCTTTTATATGGGGTTTTAACCATGTTTCTGAGATGGATAAGATGTCAGGTTTATTATGTATGAGCCAGGCATGGAGGTTTGGGATTTTGTTAACTATACTTTGGGAGTTTATAGAAGTTAGTAATATGCTCTTGTCTATAATGGTTGAGGTGGGGGGGCCTGGGTTAGGATGGATATTACCTGATATTACACTGGTAATCAGGTGTAGGATTGGGTTAGAGAGGTAATTGGACAGTTTAGAGAAAAGATTAGGTTCTATTGTGATTATGAAGGATTTGCCAGTTACTATGGGGGTAGATTGTTTATGAGTGCTGACTAGTTTATATGGATAAAGTAAAAGTTTTTTTATAGGAAACAGATGGGGAGAAGTTGGGGTGTTAGAGTATGAGAGAGAGGAGGTAAGGTGGTTAGTTACATGGAAGGATTGTGAGTGGTAGGAATTACTGGGCTGGATGAGGTAATGAAAATATGTTAAGTTAAGAAGTAGAAGTAGTAAAAAGGAGATGAATGAGGGTTTTGAGAGCATTTTGAGATGTGGGTAATTAGAGGTGCTAAGTTGATGTTGAAGAAAATGTAGAAATGAGAGAGGTTTATATGTAGAGGATCTGGTAAGTACTTAAATAGTGCTAAGGAATAGATAGTTGTGTAAGGATTTGCTGGGGATGTAGTATTGGAGTGGGTGTTGAGATAGTAATGTAGTCTAATCGGCTAGGTGAGGAATACTAGGAGAGGTGAATGAAGGTTAATTAGGGTGGAGTAGGGGATGGGTGTGTCTGGAATTCTGGAGACTGATTGGATTGGAAATGTTAGTGGGTGTGGTTAGGCAGTAATAAAGGTGGAGGTGCTGGGGGCAGGTGGAATTTGGGGGCAGGGTAGGGGAGCGGAGTGAGCCCGCAGGGTGAACGGAGCGGGTAGAAACCAGAAGCAAGGAGGGCAGCAGAGGATCGAGAACCTATCAGTGGAGTGTAGAATTTCAGAAGGGTACGCAGAGGGGACCTGGAAATAGTAGGTAAAATAATCAATGACATTTAAGAAAAAAAAAATAGAAGTGTGTGTGTCTGAGTGTGTGTGTGTATGCCTGCATTAGAGTGCAAGTGAGATCGATAGTGCAGTTATTTTACACTCACTAAGCAGCAGTTTTGCTGCTTATCGAGTGTAAAATAATCAAAGAAATTTAAGAAAAAAATAGGTGTGATGTAAAAATGTGGATTGCATGTGCCTGTGAATGTGTTTGTGGATGTATGAATGTGTGTGCCACCTATTTTTGCACACTGCCCACTCACTCCCATAAAATGTCCACTTACCTACTCCCTGTTCTGATATGCCATTCTCCCCTTTTCTATACATAATGCAGATAAGGGTGTGTTATCATGACACCTCATTCTGCATAAGTGTAATTAATACATGTAATGCACTGCTCATCTTGGTCCCCACATACAAATTACATTGCCATGCCTAACCTGTTATACAGGAGCAATCATGGCCTATATTATCACAGGATCAGAGGTTACTAGGTTAATAGCCCCAGGGCCCTTACAAGCCTAGCTCAAGTTCAGCCCGTGTTCTCAAGGGTGCCTGGTTCAAGCAGTCCTGCCGTCTGTGCAAATTGCCTTCCAGCCCTCATTCAGGCATGACAGTGTCATGTTATTTTGTATTTGTTCACACGCTCATGTATAGGTTTTCCTCTATGTCCCAGTTGCCGGCATTCTTTATGGGTGTTCAAGACAGTGCATGTTTACCTTACCAGGTATGATTTCTTTCCTCACTATACCTACAACAGCTGTTTTAAAGTCTGGTGTACTAATACAGTAAAGTCCCGATTCCAGAGCTGAGTGTATTAGTGAGGTCTCTCCTTAAGTGGACCTCTTTGAGAAACCATGCCTGCTTCAGGTGGTGGGAGCAGCAGGGCTCCTGTGTGGTCCCTAAAGGAGAACAAGCTTATCCCGTTCTTCCTCCCAGAGACTATCAGAAGTGCCTGCTGGCGCAGTATGAGGGCCCTTTCTATACCAGGAGTTCCTGCTGGGGCAGTATGGGGCTCTTTCTATGCCAGGAATGCCTGCTGGAGCAGTATGAGGGCCCTTTCTATACCAGGAGTGCCTGCTCGGGCAGTATTAGGGCCCTTTCTACACCAGGAGTGCCTGCTGGGGCAGTATGAGGGCCCTTTCTATACCAGGAGTGTCTGCTAGAGCAGTATGAGGGCCCTTTCTATACCAGGAGTGCCTGCTGGGCAGTATGAGGGCCTTTTGTACAAAACGAATGCCTACTGGGGCAGTACGATGGCTCTTTATACACAAGTAGTGGCTGCTGGGGCAGTACAATGGCCCTTTGTACAATACTGATGCATGGCACAACCTTGACATAATGGTGAGCAATGCCACTAGCATTGCTCATTTGGGTCACCAGTGCAAGCATCACTATAGCAACCAGTGGCAGCATCACCCTATCCTGTTTAGCTATTTGGAAGCAGAAATTAGGGATAGACAGTCTTGCTTCTTTCTGAATACCAGACTACACAGATAAAAATCCCAGAGCAACTCGGTGATACTCCCTGCTGTCAAACCTATCTCCTTCACAGGCTAACTCGAACAACATCAAGCCCAATGAAATCAAGGATACTAAACAGACTGAAAATATAAAATGTCCATGTAATCATCACATAACAGCATCAACCTTCCATGCTTCTTTAAACTTTGTAGATCCTGCACAAAACCTGCTATATGTTTTAGTGCAAACTTCTTGTGAAAATATGCACATGTGAGCTGTAGTAGTCCATTATGTCTATTAGATATACCTTCCAAAGCTCCAAACTATTGGCACCCTTATTTCACCAAATGCAGGTAAACAACCAATTTGACATACCCATATTCAGAGAAATTATTACATATGTTAACTTATGATGCATTCTACACTGTTATAACCATTTAAATGACATCCCTTAGCTAAGTGTACAAAACTATAGAAAAAGACAGTAATAAAACCATCTTGAAGCTTCTTCATTTTTCTTGGTAACAGGCATATTTTAACTAATAATAAGTCTTCCTGCAAACACTTGCTTACCTAAACAGCAGATAAGGCCACTGATTTTTTTTAACTAACTGCTCCAACTCAAAAGGGTTCTTGCCTGCTCCATTCCTCTACCCTACCCTTAATTCTCACCAACCACAGGTCATCTACTCTTCTACCTCCACTAATTCTCCACTCCCTCACAACCCAATCAAAATTACTCCCTCCAGCCTTGAATTCCTCCAGTCAAACACTAACCTCCTATCAATTATGATACCCCACCACTACCTCTTCTATTAGCTATCACTAAGTCACATTAAATCAGCAACCCCATAACCTTACAACCCATAGCATACTTCAAACACAGCCATACAGTTAATCACTCTTCTACATGCCACATTCAGTACAACCCTATTGTCCCTATACTGCATCACATCCTATGAAACCCCACACCTTTCACCCCTACCCAAACTAATCATCCCCACTTCCCCTTGTATTGCAACAAATCCATTATTCAAATATCTCTACTAGCATAATCTCTCTTACTGACTTCTACCTAAAACACAAAATACTTTTGCTCACTACATTTAAAAGTTATCTTCTTACAGTCCTCTACCACACATTAATACCTCACTATTTTGTCATTCTGCTCACACAATTTCCACTGTTACCAAGTGGTGATATTCAACTCAACTCTGGGCCAACTGGTAATACCCATCCCAAACCAGGACCCTCTACCCAGCCATATCCAAAATTATACAAACAATTATCTATTTCATTTCCAACTACTCTAAAGTCTAAACATATCCAGCACCTAAAAATAATCAACATTAACATCTATAGTTAATAGCTCACAGACATCAACTCATAGCTTGCCCATGAACTACCAGATATAGTAGCCATCACAGAAACCTGTCTAAAGCCCACCATTAAGGGGAGGTGATGTCTGTTAAATCTGGTTGACTTCTTTGAAACAGTCACCAAAGCCATGGACGAGGAAAGGACAGTGCACACCGCCTACCTTGACCTGGCCAAAGCCTTTGACATTATTTCCAACTTTGGCATAACAGATAAACTCTCTCAACTAGGCATCAATCCATATGTTATTGGATGGGTAGCAAACTGGCTCGCTGATATAACCCACCTAACCAAAATATGGGAAATTACCTCAAGCAGTAGACCTGTAACGAGCGGCGTACCCAAGGGATCTGTCGTGTGGCCTCTGTTATTTGGGATATACTTCTCTGAGGTGCAGGCCAAAACCCGTGGGCTATGGCTGACCAAGTTTTCAGATGACTGCAAGCTGGGCATGGTCATCAATTCCTCAAGTGATGTGGACGTCCACCAAGAGGGTCTCACCCAAACAAATGACTGGTCTCAGAAACATGGCCTCAAGTTAAATGCCAAAAAATGCATCATTATCACCTTTGGGGAGCGTGACATCCCCACATATTATCACATTAATAACACCATCCTAAGCATGCAATCAGTCATGAGGGATTTGGGCACCCAGGTTGATAGCAACCTGACTTTTGACCACCATGTTGCTTCTATTGTACAGAAAGCTTTCTACATGGCCCACCAAATAAGTAAGGGTATCTCATCCAGGGACAAGGAGGTCATAACATCCCTGTATTCTTCCCTTACAAGGCCAATTATTGAGTACAACGCTCCATTCATCATGTACCTCGCAAAGCAAATGCGGCAGCTGGAGAGACCACAGAGGTTCCTCACCAGAAGAATGCAGGGCCTCAAACATCTACCCTACACAGATAGACTAAAAGCCTTGTCCCTCTACTCAGTTTCATACAGATTCCTCAGAGGTCACCTATCTCTGGCATACAACGCAATCTCAGACACCGCCTTGATGGGACTGCTGCATATCTGCAAGTCAAGCTCCACTCGAGCAACCCATACTCATGATCTCAACCTGGTCTGTAATATCAATAGGACTTGCTGGCTGGACAGATTTGTGTCCCAGAGACTCCCCCTTTTGTGGAATAGACTCCCTCTACATGTCAAGCAGAGTACCTCATTATCCCTTTTCAAGCGCAACCTGGATAACTGGATGGGAAACAGAAAATACACCCCTGGGATTCCACCTGTGTCCCCGTTGGACAGAGGCTTTGGGTGCTGACTTGTCTAAACATGGGCTAAACTCTTGGCTAGGCTTATAAGAGCCTCAGGGCCAATAGCCTAGTAACTTGGCATGCTCCTATAATCCTATGATTAACAGTACTCCTAAAACTAAATCAAAACAAATCCATTTGCATCTTTGTCATATATGTGCCCCCTAAAATCAGTCAGTCCACCCTAGAAGACCTACTATCCTGGAGATCCACTCATATCTCCCAGGAAGCTATCATCCTTGGAGATGTTAACATAAATTGGATCACCTCTAATCGAATCACAGCTTCACGGGCAACACCACAATCAGCCTCTACAACTTCACACAATGTATCACCGCACCAGCAAGGCTAAACCCAAATAGTAACAAAGGTTCAATTATTGACTGGATATTACCCACCCACCCAGAAAAAAAATCACATCATCAGGCAAGACTTACCTAGCTCCATGGCTATCCCAAAAAATAAAGCAAATAATGCATGACAGGGACAAGACATGGAAAGCATAATAAGAAAACCTGCCCTACTCACCTGAATTTTAGGGAACTATGCAAACTGGCGGAAAAAAAAAAAAAAAAGTAAGCAGCAACAAAAATGCACCACCTCAATCTTCAAAATGCTCACTACAAAAGTCCTTGTAGTTTCTGGTCCAGGAATTTCAAGTCTGGTTCTGAATATAAATAATCTTCTCTGGCCAGGTAAACCTTCTCAACCCAGCCTCCTAATCAGATAAATCAGATAGCCGCATAGCCACTGATTTCAAAAACTATTCCATTAATGTAGCAAAATGTCTAACCCCCTAATAGTACTCCTAACTATTCCTACCCCTCCTTTTTAGCCCCAAATCCTTCCCTCCTTTCAGTCTCCAACCAGTTCCTAGTAGTAAAATAACAAGTCTTTTGGCCAAACTCAAAGCTCCAACAGTACTCATTGCTAAGCTACCTACCAATTTCCTATCACTAGTTTCTGATGCTCTGGCATGCCACATCAGTATTCTCATCAACAAGTCCATTACTGAGTCTTACGTTCCAAAATCCTGGAAACAATCTATCATAATACCCCCCCTGCAAAGACCCCTGCCCATTTAACATTACCGACTACAGGCCTAATGCTGTACTTCCACCTTTTTCCAAAATACTTGAATGCTGTACCCACTTCCAGATTCTTTGTTTTCTTTTTCAGCATGACCTATTATGACACATACAGCATGGCTTCCATCCTCACCATAGCACAGATATTGCCCTCCTTACCTTCCTATCTTAGAAATGATGACAGTCAAGTCTCATCACTCTTCCTAGATCTATCTAAAGCATTTGATACAGTACTAAGAACCAAACAACGTCTCAAGTGGTTTCCCAAAATGGTGTCTCAGGTATTCTTTAATACACTGATAACTCATGATAAACTGCTCAGTGTGTAAAATAGCAATTTTCCCAATCCTCTTATCAACCAGTAACAATTGGAGCCCCACAGGGGTCTGTCTTAGGTTCCCTACTACTCAACATTTACATAAATTACCTCCACCTTGTATCGCTACTCTCCACATTGGTTCAATACACAGATGATTCTACCCTCATCTGCTCAGTCACAGCCTTAGCAAAACTACAAAACCTCACCCAACAATCCTTCTGTAATGTTGATCAGTGGATTAACAACTCTCATCTACTGTTACAACCCCAGAAAAGAAAACTTATGTTGTTTGCCCCTAACTCTCAAAAACAATAAAAATAATCCTTTGTAATAAACTTCCTGCAAAACATTAGCATTGATATTATGCCCACTACAAAACACCTAGGAGTTACAGCTGATGGGCACCTGACATTTGATGCACATGTACAGCAGCAATTCATAAAAAAAGTCCACCAAAAACTCGATAACCTGTATAAGGCTAGCTGTTAAGGGGTCTATATTAGAAGACCGAAGACGCATTCTTCGAATGCGTCTTGGTCGAACTTAAAAGGCTGAAAACACAAAATATCGAAGCAGCTATTAAGCAAATTCTTTCCCTGGGAAAGAATTTGCTTGGCCGTTTCGGTATTTTGCCGTTTTCGGCACTGTAGTGCGGTCTCGGAGTTGGTATATTTAAGTAGTAATGTTTGAAATTGTTATTTATTTATTTTTTTTGTTGGAACAGCGATTTCTTTTCCCTTGGAAAAAAATCGCTGTTCTGACACTTTGACATTGTAAGCTTTCACTTACATAGGGTCAATTAAACACCGTTCGCTTTTTTAAGCATTCATTGAAATTGTTATTTATTTATTTTTTTTGTTGGAACAGCGATTTCTTTTCCCTTGGAAAAAAATCGCTGTTCTGACACTTTGACATTGTAAGCTTTCACTTACATAGGGTCAATTAAACACCGTTCGCTTTTTTAAGCATTCATTGATCTAATATAGACCCCTGTTAACTGTCTGGCCAAGACATAAAACTGCATCAACTGCCTATCTGCTTTCCAGCCTGGTATATGCAACCTATATATTCACACACCTCCAGTCCTCACAGTTACACAAACTACAACATTGTTATAACAAAATAGCTAGAGTTGCAGCCCACCTACCAAACAAGACCCATCACTGTATTGCCCTCTGTAAACTCTCCTAGATTGACTAACATCTAAAGTTTCCCAACTGAAAACCACCCATGATATACTTTACTAACCTCAAAACTGCCCAATTGCCCAAAGTTGCCCCAAATTAGCCTACTTAACTGGCATACCCCCTACAGACCCCTGAGATCTGAATCTTCTCATATGGTATCTGCCTCAAAAGTCACCAGCTCTTATGGGAATGTCATATACTCTCACTGTGTAGCTGAAGTCTGGAACTGCCTTGCCTATAGCACCAAGCAAATTCAATCCAAACATAAATTTAAAAAGTAACTAAAATCCATCCTTCCAACTTACTGCCCTGTAACGATAATCCAGCCCCAACAAACCTGCCCCTAAAATCTGCTCCAAACTTTAGACCAGTTATTTCACCCAAACCACCTTAGTAAAAACAGCCACTGTCTCAAAATTCTAAATCTTCCTTATGTCCCACTAATACATCCTCAGCCATTAGATGTAGGTTTGTTATATATCTAACTTTAATACAGCTACTCACTGTTAAACGGCCTTATGCCTAGCTTGCAATAATAAAACCTCATGCTCTACTTACTTTACAATTCGCTACTACAATGTTATTTCATTTTATAACAATGTTAGTGTAATTCACTATTACAGTGTAAATTTGTTTTATAATAATGTTAGTTAAATTCACTATTGCAATAATTCGTTTTATAACAATGTTAGAACAATTCACTATTACAATGCAAAATTCTCATGAGTCTAACTTCAATGTAATCTTTTCTTACTATAGGATCATAGGAGATTAATAGGCTATCAACCCGGAGGTCATGTTAAGCCTAGCCATTTCAATTTCAACCCAATGTAATGCCATAGAGATACTAGTTAATACCCGATATTGCATTTAGTGATGACTGCCCATGTCCAGAAGGGTTGTGGGTGCTATCCCCAGTAAGAATTTATGGTGCCCCATCCACTCATCCAGGTTTCTCTTGAACAGTGTCATAGAGGTGCTCTGTCTCACATGAATTGGTAGCCTGTTCCAAAGATGTGGCAGTCACTGGGAGATAAATCTGTCCCTCCAGCATGTCCTATTTAAATCACAGACCATCCAAAAGACACTTGCGAAAAAACACTTTTTAGCACTCCTTGGCTGCTCTTTTGTTACTTTAAGTTGCAGACCATATTTAAGTCCTTGGAACAGGTAGCTCTAAATCCATTTGATTTATGGATATGCAGTAAGTTCAATAGGTTTGGATCTTGAGTTGCTCTGTAGGCCAGACATAAGTCTCCCCTAAGAAGTGTATACAATAAAGAGTATAGTGACAGGGATTTTAGTCAGGCCATGTAAGGCACATGCTGGAGGCCCTTGATCTTCTTTGTTAGAAACCTCTGAGGTCTCTCTAACTGCTGTAGGTGCTTAGTACGGTACATACTGAATGGGGCATTATACTTGGAGCTTTTCTTCCTGGGCCTCTGCTGAAAAGGGATTTTCTTTATAACCCAATGGACTTTCCCAGTAAACAAAATGGAAATAAATAACTAAATAAATAAATAAAATACTGTAAGCATATGTTTTCTTTTTTTTCTTCCTACTTTGTCTTACAGAGGTGTGTGAGTGGAGAGAGAGAGAGAGATCATGGAAGGATCAGGAAGCAGAAATGCCTCTCCTAACAGCAGGGTAGGAACACCCTGTGCACTAATAACGCACTGCCTACCTTTTGTATTATAGGTAATGTATGAGTGCACTAATGTGTTCTGTTTTTGTTTTGCTTCCTTCTGCAGGTCCTGTTGTCACAGTAAGTCACCTCAGCCTACCAGTGCTGGTATTCCAGTGAACACAATGCCAGCCTCTCAGTAGGGGGACGGATATCACCCTACTTTAGGTGATCCTGGAGGGTGGACTTTGTCACAAATACTCCAGAGAAAGAGAGAGGCTTCTCTTCTGAAAGTGGCCCTGGATGTCCACTGTGGTCATTAAGCATCAGCTGTGTAGGTTGGTGATGTTTAAAGTGTACCAGCAGCTGGATGCCTGCCTCGTGCCCATAGACTGTCACCTGGCACAGCTGGTTGAGTCTTGTAATTGACATCCCCTGACATTCGGGTTGTCATAGACACAGGCTGCACATGATATCAGCCATGAAGGTGATGGATGTATGTGTGGGGTGACCCCTGGGCCAGTACACCATCTGTAATTTATTCTGCCCTATCTCACATCAGTGTATTATCCCACTTTCTGTGTCACTCCCAATATCTTGCTTGTATATAAGTCCTTCCCATCACCAAATGTCCACTGTCATTCAGCATGTGTCAGTCCACAGCTGTCCCCACCTTTTATGTCAATGCCACCCATGTCTGTCTATGTCTTTGTTTTATGTTTGTTTATGTGTCTCTGCAGCCTTCACCTCTCCCTACCTCTTCCTCAGTCATTCCTTAATTCTTTCCCCAGCTAGCTTTATCTTCTTATATAAAAAATGGGAGACTTTCCTTGAAAAGAAATACCCTTTCTTCCATTACTTATTCCTTACAGTTAACCTTGCGTATTTTTTCTCTGCTTGCATCTCCTCCTTTTCTTCCTTTCCCAGCTCCTTTTCTTCCCACTTAAATGCTGGGCTGGTCTCCTTAGTCTCATTGCCACTGCACATGTGGTGACAATGAGGTGCTTTGCTGCACACATACGTATCTATAGCTTTATGCACGCTTGGGCATGTTTTCTGAGAATCTGGCTAATCTAGTTACATGCATCTTGGTAGAATGACTTCTCCACAATATCTGCCTGACATAACTTGCCCTTATAACACAGGGCCATTAACTTCCTTTGTACTCCATTTTGCTGAATTCTGGTGCTATGCAAGTCCTAATTCATATCTAACCAGCTACGGGTGATGTCATACTATGGACGCCTTGGAATGTGAGTGCTGTGCTTCTGCAAAATGCTTGTAGATCCCAGCCCTGTGTATCTGAAGTAACAGAAACAGCATGGCTTTGTGCAACTGTGATGCTAGGGATATAAGAAATATATTACCCTACACGTCTCTCTCTATTAGACACAGGGCATACAAACTGCATACTAACTGAATGATTCATTTCTGCAGTGAACATTTCATAATTATCAAGCACTTCACCACCTTTTGAGTTTGTTTAGTCTCCTTTGAACAGGTAACCTATAATGTATTTTGTTTTGAACAACAAAAGAGACACTAATACTCTCTAAGGTTGAGGATGTGATCCTCCTACAGTATGGTATATGGCACTAGAAAGGTCACAGCTGGAGTACCGTGTCAGGCGGAGAAAACCATGGGGCCTGGGACTGGGTTTACCAAGATGTTAAGGGTACACAGCACTAGCAATACAGGTAAGACAAAAAATAGGTGTGTGTGTCTGAGTGCGTGTGTGTATGCCTGCATTAGAGTGCTAGTGAGATAGATCGTGCAATCAGTTTACAGTCGCTAAGCAGCAAACCAACTTATTGCAGTTTTGCTGCTTATCGAGTGTAAAATAATCAAAGAAATTTAAGAAAAAAAAAAATAGAAGTGTGTGTGTCTGAGTGTGTGTGTATATGCCTGCATTAGAGTGCGAGTGAGATCGATCGTGCAGTCATTTTACAGTCGCTAAGCAGCAAACCAACTTATTGTAGTTTTGCTGATTACCAAATGTAAAATAATCAAAGAAATTTAAGAAAAAAAAATAGAGGTTATGGCATCTTCTTGGAGCACTCCAACATACATTATCTCTTCACAATGAAGGGATAAAAAGTAATGACCAAGTCTTTTGGTTTTTGGGTAGAGCACTCCTCTTGCCTCTAGGTTGTGAAGGAAAGAAAAAAAAAAAAGGTCCAATATTCATCATATTGATCACTGTTGGAGTAGCCTTTGCTATATGGGTTACAGTCTGTCAAGGATGTAGCATTGGGCCATTTTCCAAAGCTTCAGGACACCGTCCATATTCCCAAACTGTATGCTCAAACTGAACTGACTACAAAAACAGGTTTGGGCACCAAACCCTTCTGAGCTTTCCTGCTATTGAATAGAGTGCTCCTCTGCAGGATTTTGAGGATCATTGGCTGGTTTAGGTTACTCATTTGCAGGGTAGGTAAGTTCCCTTTGGGGGAGAAACCTTACATATTATTTTTAAGTTAGGAGTTTGTATTTCACTGGACTGTCATGAGTCTCAACTGTACTTTTAAATGGCAGTGCACTACTTCTTGTCAGTTTAAAAGTTTTTTAAAGTAGTTGAAAGCATTTATTCTGTGGAGAAATTCTTTCTTTTACTGTGAGGGGCAGGCAGAGTGTGTTAATGTGCTTATAAAAGTGTTTTCATATGCATGAGGTTAGAGTGAGATCGATTGAGCAGTTATTTTACACTCGCTAAGCAGTGGTTTTGCTGTTCAGTGAGTATAAAAGTAAAATAATAAATAAGAAAAGAAAGATAAGTATGTACCTGTCTGTTTGTGTATGTGTGCCTGTTTCTGTCTGCATGTCTGAGTGTATGCATGCTTTCCTGAATGACATCTAAAGTGTGTTTGTGTGTATATATGCTTGGGAAAAGTGGCAGAAGCAGCAGCAGTTCAAAGAGCTTTGCATACCTCTCCACCTCTTAGCTCATGATATCTGCAAAAGCCTGAAATTTTATTTTTTTCTTGAGGAATATTGAAGACATAGCCTTGCTGAGCACCCCCCCCCCCCACACACACACACTTTACCCATGAGAAGATGATGAATCTTTCTCTGAAATTATTAAAGAAATCTGGATGCATTGCCACAAGTATGTACTATCAGAAGCTTGGAATTTAGAAGACCATCAAGAAGTGCAACTGTTTCCTAGTCCGAACATAGTGTAGAGCTTATGTTACTTCTTATTACCCAGGCCAGCTAATACTGACTGTACAAGTGTTTTCCTACAAGTTTTCTGTATGTTTACAGGTCTAATATGCATATAAAGCTGAAATGTAGAACTCATCTTAATAAAATTTACAATAGATTTGTCCTACAGTGGTTTGATACCTTTCATATGTGTTTACTTTGGCTTCATGGAACATATTTCATTAGAAAAGAGTGATGCTACATACATATATATATATATATATATATAGCTGTATCGGTTTACTATCAAATGCATGAAAATCACAACCAGGGATGGTGATTTTCCACGACGCATGTCCTCGACTCATACATATTAAGTAGGTCTTATGGTCGACGCAGCAAGATCGACAACGGTCTGTCGATATTAATGTTGGCAGCTGCCATTGCCAACTATGCTTCATGTCCCTGCCTTTTGTACATCCTTCTGAACGGACGTACACATGAAGACATCCATTCCGACTGTCGCTCCTACCATGTTCGAGGAGGAGGCACTTGTGCAACTGAATTTCTACATTTTGATTGTAAACCTATCTATATCTATCTATTTACACACACACACATATATATATATATATATATATATATATATATATATATATATATATATGGCTGCGGTGGTACAGCGGTTAGCATTGTCACTTCACAGCAAGAGGTTCTCTGGTTAGATTCTCGGCTGGGGTGACTTCTGTGTGGAATTTGCATGTTCTCCCTGTGGTCACATGGGTTTCCTCCAGGTGCTCCGGTATTCTCCCACATTCCAAAGATATGCAGTAGGTGGATTGGATGCTCTGAATTGACTGTAGGTGAGAGTGTGTACGTGAGTCAGTGGTGTGAATGAACTAACGCAGCAGGGCTAGCCACCCAGTGGTGTAAACGTTAGCTCGAGATGATTGTCACTGTGGAAGTGTCACCCCAACCCCATGTGCAAAATGAGAAAAGGGCTAGAGGATGCATGGATTTGTTTACTGGGATGGTCCAGCTGGGTCGAAAGAGAAGAAAAAACTACTAGTAAGACATAAACAGCATACACACATAAGCGGTACATACATTTGCATATTTTACACGCAGAGTAGTATGACAATGGAAATATCACATGGTAATTGAAATTAGCTTGCATAACTTGCATGATATCTTGTAAGAATTAAAAGGGATCATCAGACTTGTGGTTACTGCCATGGCAATCAGACAGGCTTACATATTTTATTAATCTATTTGACTTTTGGTGACCGAGAAAATATCCGACTGGGTCAGGAACCCTTTTCCAGCGGTGGCCCAGGGAGAAAAGCTCCACAGGGCAAATTTTGATCAGTAGAAGTTTATAAAATAAAATTTAAAAATGACACGTAAACTACTGTACATTAGCAGAATAGTTTAGCATGACCATGAAAAATAGCAGTATTGCACTGAGTCTAGTTGCAGATGTATCCATTATGTTAGATACAATTGTTAATATGTACAGCCATCTTAAACAAGGGGAGCAAGAGGTAGAAAGACAGGGGTATTTAGGATAATTAAAGGGAAGTAAGGAGTGATCAACCTAGAGTAGAGCATAAGCAGAGACAATTATTTGTTGGTTGCCCCATGGTAACATTTTGATTTTGGATGAGTTAGCTGTGCTGACTATATGCTGGGGAATCAATTTCCAGGCTTGTGATATTTGTTTTGAGAAGATTACAACTCCAAAACTATTGTTGGCTTTTGTAACCTTTAGAAGTAATTTGTTGCATGATCACAATGATCTACAATTGGAGTATGGGTGAACTAGGTTTTTGAGGGTTGGACATTTTGCTGGGTGGTGGATGATGGAGTGGCTGATGGTGAATTGATTTGAGTTGTATAACGTTAGGAAGTTCAATCCATTTTAGTCTTAGAAGGGCTGTGCAGTGGAGTGATCTATGTGGGTGGTTGTAAGCTAACTTGGCTGTTTTATTGTAGCAGGGCTCAAGTTTGTGAAGGTCTCATTTACTCAGATTAGTGAAAATAGGGGAGGCATATAACAGAGTGGATAGTAGATGAGTTCTGGCTATAGACTGTTAGAGGTTTGGGTAAGTAATGACTTGGATCAGTACAGAGTGCCAAGTTTAATGTATACCTTTTGGATTGTTAGGGCTATGGGTTTATCATATTTTAGGCAGTTGTCAGTGGTGACACCTAGCAGTTAGGTGTGGTGGACGTGATCAGTTTTGGTGTTTTTGGAGTGTATGTTAAAAGGGAAGGGGAGCTGATGTGTTTTCTGAGTTTTGAATAGCATTAGTTTAGTCTTATTGTGGTTCAGTTTGAGTTGATTGTTTCAGAGATATTGTTCTACATCTGTGAAGGATTTCTGTGTTTTGTGGTGGAGCTCAGGGAGGGATGGGGCTGTGCAGATGCGTGAGGAGTTACCTGCATATTGTATGATTGCTGCTGAGTCAATGGTCGAACTGAGTTTGTTGGTAAAAATGGTGAAAAGGAGTGGTACAAGTACTGAAACTTGTGGGGCTCTGACTAAGACGGAGCAGAGATGAGATTTCATTGTGCAATTTTATAATTGTTGTCTTGCCGACATGAGATGGCTGGTTGGGAGAGGTTCAGGGAGGCTAGTTCGCTGAGAAGTTTTTAATGTGCGACAATGTCAAAGGCCTTTGACATATCTAGGAAAATATATGCTATACGTATTGATTGTTGTTTCTGAGCTGGTTTACTATGGCTGTGAAGCTTATAAGGGTGGTAGTGGTGTGATGTTTTGGATGAAAGCCATGCTGCGAGCTAGAGAGCAGGTCATTTTTTATTAGATAAGGCAGGAGTTGGGAGTGAATACATTTTTCAAGGATTTTAGCAAGGGGGAGGAGAATAGCTATTGGCCTATAGTTTGATAACTGTGGATGTGCCTCCTTTATGTAGGGGGATAACGTGTGAAATTTTCCAGAGTTTAGGGACATATTCTTCTGAGATGGAGCAGTTAATTAGTATGGAGACTGGATAAGTGATTGCATCACCTGCTAATTTATTAGGGAGTTGGTCTGCTGCAAGACATGAAGGTTTTAGTTTGTGTATGTAGCTGGTTTGCACTGGATTGAAGGAGAAAGAATTAGTTTGGGGTGTTGAATTGGGTGGTGTTGATGTGGGCAGTTACCATGGTACTGTTGTTATCTTTTAGCAGGCACAGTATAGAGTTTGTAAAATGTAAGTTAAACTGGGTTGCTATGGTGTCGGTGGTGTTTATGGGAGTGGGAGCTGATGTAGTGCTGTGTCCAGGTTTTAAAAGTTGTTTTATGGCACTCCAGAACATTTGGGGATTATTAAGATGCCTTAGTTGGAGTGATGTATAGTAGACTTTTTTGTCTTGTTTTATCTGCTTTTTGTAGGTGACAGTAGTTTAGCAGGGTGGTTTGGTTTTTGATGATTTAATAGCATTTCCAGGCTCCATCTATTGGTTTCATGAGTAGTTTACTATCTTTTACTAGCCAAAGGATTGGTTTTGCTTTTACTCGTATACATCTCAGGGGAGCCAGGCTGTTGAGGATATCTAGAAATGTATTGTTGAAGTACTGGATTGCTTTATCTAATTATAGGTGTTTTTGAGGCGACCAGTTGCATTGTTTTAGGAGAGATATGAAGGTATTTTTATTTATTTTATTTATTTATTTACATTTGTTGACCGGGAGTGTCTGACTGGACGTAGGTCCATTTTCAGCGGAGGCCCGGGGAGAAAAGCTCCACAGTTAAAATAAACAGACAGTAGTTACATTGGATTACATAGCGATTAACAATTTAACATAGCAATTACTTACAACATATTTACAGATGAAGAACATAGTACATCAGCAGACAACTAGAATCTTTATCTGTGAAGTACATAACAGACATTAACAAATGTTACAATAAGAAGTTCCTGCTGTATAATAAGTACTAGGCTTATGAGCATCTGAGCTTGCTATAATCAAGGTAGTTAGTGGAGTGGAAAGAAAGGTAGTGGTAGTGGTTGGATGGGGTGGGTGATATTAGAGTGGGAGTTGCAAGGGCATAGCCAGCATGTTTTTAGGTGCGCTTTTAGTAAAGTTTTGAAGTGGGTGCATGATGGTATGGAGGTAATTGTGGGTGGGAGGGAGTTCCATAATTTGGCTATGGTGCAGGAGAATAGTATTGGTGAAGAAATTTAGTTTGCTTTGGATATGTTTACATATGCTATAGTTTATATGGCCTGCTATATGCCTGAGAAGATAGGTGGGCATATGGCTGCTGAGGGAGTTTGGTAGGCAGCTGGTTTGGTGACAAACGTAGGGTCTATTTGTTAGGGTCCAGTCAAGGATGGATTGCTTGTTACTGTGTTTGTCAGTTCTTGTATGATAAGATATTATCTGGGAGAAGCCAAAGACATTAATGTAGTTTGTTGGGTTATCAAAGATGCAGGTAGTTCAGTCAATATTAAAATCTCCTAATATCAGAGTTTCTTGGTTGAATGTAGAGGCTGTCCAACTGAGAAGGTTTCTATTGGGGTGGTGGTATTTCGGGAGGTGATATAGGCTACTATAATAATTTTACCTTTGTTATTGTTTATTAATATATGAGTAAATGGGGCTATACCTCTCCACCTCTTGAAGGAAGAAATCCACACAAAAGCCAATGGGACCCAAAAATAGGGACTAATTTTAAATGTTCTTCTTATAAACTTAGAAAGTTGTTAGACTAGTAAGATTTGTGTTAGTCATGCATTTTTTTAAGGATATGTAGTCTGAAGGTCAACTATATATCTGTGTTTACTGACTTCAAACTTGAGTCATTTTCCAGAAAACAACAAATTTTATCAGGAACAGACCAATAAATAATACGCAGAAATCTGGACCTTATGTGAAAATCTGGACAGTTGAGAGTTATGAAGGGGGTACAAAGGCTCAAAAATGGAAACAAATTTGAAATATTCTTATAGCACAGTTGCTTGAATAACAGGCTTTGTGTTAGCATGCATTTTCTGAACCTTAATAGTGTGTTTTTTTTGGGGGTGGCAGAGTAAGATCGTTTTACCAGTGACAGCAGTCAAGAGGTGCCACTTGACCTCTGAGCTCAAGAGATCTATACACAGGCTAAAATAAAGGGCCCACAAAGGCCCAACAATGGAATAAAGCTTTAAATATTGCTCTTATAAAATTTGCACAGTTTCTTAAATAATAGGATTTGTTTTAGCATACATTTTATGAAGGAAATAAAGTCTGAAACCGAACTGTATGTTATTACTTTTTGACTTTACTCCCCATTGACTGGAACAAACCACAAATTTTAGGAGTAAGGGACCCCACCTCCAAAATGAATTTAACATCTGGATAGTTTTGAAAATGCTATATTCTGGATTTATAAGACTTCTACAACACCATTTACATATACTACATCATAGGTTCATAGGAGGTTACTAGGCTAGCAGCCCTAAACCCTTACAATTCCAGCCATGTTAATCCCAACTATCCCCATTTGCTATTTTTTGCGTAGTTCGCAGAAAAAAATTATGAACAGAGCAGGTCTGTGATCAACACTGGCTACCCCTCTCCATGAAGGACATGGTTGCCACGTGAATTTGTGGTCTCCCATCCAATTATGTGGGTGGCGTTTAAATAGGGACAATGAGGACCTCTGTTTTACATGAATAGGGAAGTTATTTCAAAGACGCAGCAATCTCTGTGAGACATATCTGTGTCTCCAGCATGATCTGCTGATGTCATTAGCTAAGTTGAGATCCCTAGAGTGAGTGACTCCTGAGCCACTTGACTTGCGGACGGGCATCTTTTACATTAGGGCAGGGTTTCAGACTGCCCTATGGGCCAGGCACAAGTCACCTCTCAGCAACCTGTACGATACAGAGTAAAGTGACAGGGCTTTCAGCTTGTCCACATAGGTCATCGTTTGCAGTCCCTGCGTTTTCTTAGGTAGAACCTATGTGGTCTCTCCAGCTGCTGCCGGTGCCTCATTGAGGTACATGCAAAAGGGTGCATTACACTCTATTAGTGGTCTGATGAAGGTCGAGTACAGTTATAACAGACCAGGGATGAACGTCTGATATCCTATCCACCAGTCTAGTTTATTCTTGAATATGGTCAGCGAAAGACTCTGCTGCAAAATGGATGGGAAACTTGTTCCAGAAAAAGGGAATTCTAAGACATACAATTTTCCCAACAACATTCCCTTTTTATGTTTCAAGCAAGGTTTAAGTCCCTGTATCAGGAAGTTGTAATGTTATTATTTTTCTTGATATGTAGCTACAAGCATAGTGGGACTAACCCAGTCAACAAAGGATACATAAATAAAATAAAATAAAATAAATAAATAAAAATCTGAATTTTCAAAGAAGACTTTCTAGTTCTAGTCCAGAAAATGTCCTACTTATGTGCTACTGTAATATGTTGCAAGTGCATTTGAGATTATACACCGCTTGCCCATTGTAATTATTCATTTTTCAAAAATGAGTTTTATAAGTTTGACATACTGACTACTGTTTGATCCCGGGGACAGAATATCAAACATATTTGTTGTTCCTGAGCCACTTAGGTGCCCTTTGGCTAAAATAGTATTATTCATAGATGGCTATCTACTTTTGTTGTAAAATGTTAACCTATAGCATTGTAAAAACTGTTTTTGGTATATTGTTAGTGCCTCAGAGTCTTTTCAAGTCAACACAGGGAGTGTTAACTTGCAATTATGAACATTTAATTTTTGCAGGCAAATTACAAAGAAATAAACAGAACATTCAACATGAAGTGGTCTATGTAGGCCTGCTACTAGAATTCCCTTGTATTGAAGTAACTTTTAAAATGTTTGTAGTTCTTATTGCTGGAGCTTTTCTCCCAGGGCCTCCACTGAAAAAGGTATTGTGTCCATTAGGACTTTCCAGGTAAACAAATGCAAAATAAATAAATAATAATACCAGTGTCAGACTATTTGCTTATCACTGCTAACCCCTTTACTTTAGAGAGTTAAATAATCTCTCTTAGAGCATTCTAGTAGGACATAGCTTATGTTTAATGGTATTTATTCACCCACAGTAGTTATTCAATCAGAATTTACTCATGGCCTTCTACTTCACAGCTTTTGCATTTTATCTATGTTTCTGGTACTATGTCTCTGTCTGTCTTTCTCTTTCATGAAGTTGAAGTTTTTCAGGAAGGTTGCTTTGCATAATACTAAATATTTTTAGTTATTTTACCCCATGTGGGAGAAATGGCTATTGTTTATATTTTCATAGGTAGTTACTAGGCATGCAGTTCAGAAGACCATTGTAAAGACTAGCCCAAATCCCCATTTGCCCTAGGTCACATAGTAATGAAACTATGTCTCCTCTAGAGCCATTTCCCCGCCAACTCACCCATCATCTTTAACATATCTGCTGTGACCTAATCTGAGCCTGCTGCTTTTCCTGACTTCATTTTCTTTGCAGATATTCTTATATCTTCCAGGGTGGTATCATGTTTATCTATTATGATAAACTGTTTCTGGGGCAGTACAGCATCTTCAGAGTTATCGTCATTCCTAAGTAGCTTGAACTACTACTTCCATCTGCCTGTGGAGTCCTGCAGACTGGTGGGCATGTTATTCATCGCATCCCCTATGAAGGGTATCAGACTGCCTTCTTTATTTCTCAGTCTTGACCTTGCAACCTGACGCAGTTTCTTTGTACTACTGACTGAGTCTCTTAGCAGAAGCTGCTATAGTGCCTAGACTGCGGTTTTCTTTGCTATTGCAACTCCTTTCCTAGCTTCTTTTTTAGACAGTCAGTATTCCCTCCTAGGCTGGTTGGTCTTTTCTAGCTCCCACTTTTTCCTGCACTTCGTCTTTCCTTAACTGACTCCCTGGTCAACTGCATTCCACCACCCATTTTCCTTATGCACCTTATTAACACACATGGCTTGGCCACATATCTGTTCAGTAGTCTTCACATACGCAGCTTTGAGATTCTGCCATTTTTCTTCAACTACAGTGATTTCCTCCTCTTTTTGGGGTGCTGGAGGCCTCAGTACTTCCTTGGACTGTTGATCTTTCTCTCCAGTCCCCTTCCATGTTTTCAACCTGGTGTCTGTTGATCTTAGAGTCATTTCTCACTACTATTTGCAGTCATCACTAAATGCAATTTTGGGTATTGACTAGAACCTAATCTGTACGGTATTACATTAGGTTGAAATGGCTACAATTAAAATGACCTCTGTATCAATAGCCTAGTAATCTCCTATGATACTATAAAGCAATGATTGTGGCAACCAGTGGTTTACACTGTGGGGCATCTGTTTTGTTGTGGTTGACTTTCATATCAGTGATTATTATTATTATTATTATTTATTATTATTAGTTTGATTACCGGGGAAGTCCACTGGGCCAAGAAGTGTCCATTTTCAGTGGAGGCCTGGGGAGAAAAGCTCCATGAACAATTTAATACAATATTGGATACAAAATGAAGAATAAAGGTTGCAAAGTGAAATACCATACAATATAGGTTTGCAAAATACGAATAAAGGTTACACAGTGAAAAAACAAGAGTTGGATTCATACATTTCAGACATAATATACATTATGAGACAGTTTAACATCTTGACTACAGACATTTTTTTTTTTGAAACAATATTTACATGTTAGGGGTCAGCAGTTAAAGTCTGCTGGTTCTAGATCTTTTGAGTCATAAGAATAAGAATGAGAGTATAGTGGAGAGGGGGTAAGGGGAGCTTAGTGGGGAGTCCCTAGAATTTATGTGGGGTGAAAGCAGGAGCATTTCCATTTGGAAGATAGGTGAAGAAAAAGTTGGCTCTTGAAGGATTCGGTATTGGGCATAGTCCTAAGAGAAGGAGGCAGACAGTTCCATTTTTTACCTAGAGAGAAGGATAGTAAAAGCTGGCCAGCGGGTCACTTGGGTTTGGGAATGGAGATTAGGTTTTGGTGCTCCGATCTCAGTGATCTGTTAGGGATGTATGGAGGAAAGATGTCCTTTAATGCTAGGCATTTGTCTGGGGAGAATATTAGTTTGTGAGCGGTGGTTAATTGTAGATAGTCTAGGTGGTTAGGGAGTTCTAACCAGTTCAGAGAGTGTAGGCTGAGGCAGTGGTGAGTTGATGTTTTGGATTTAGTTGCAAATTTAGAGATCTTATTATAGCAAGCTTCGAGCTTAGAGGTGTTGGTGACAGATAAATTGGTTAGAAGGGGGGCTCCATATAGAAGGGAACGTGGAGGTAGGTGATTGCCAAGGTATGCCTAGTGGAGTTGGAAAGAAAATGATTGTTCCTATATAGCATACCTAGCTTTTGGTGAGTTTTTTATGTTTTGTTGAATGTGAAGATCAAATTTGAGGTATTCATCTATGGTAATGCCAAGGAGTTTTGCAGAGGGAACCACGTCAATGGCAGTGTTAGTTTGACTTAGGACATTGAAAGTGTTTTTGTCCAAAGAGGAAATTTTGGAGGGGAGAAAAATTAGTATTTTGAATTTATTGGAGTTGAGAGAAAGGTGATTTTAGTGCATCCAGTTCTCTGTAGTGGTAAAGGCTAATTGGGTTTTGGTCAGTAGTTCAGGAAAGTTTGAGGCAGAACAGATCAAGTTAGAGTCATCAGCATATTGGATGACTGTGGTGTCAGGGATGAAGGTGTGTAGGTTATTTATAAAGATGTTGAAAAGCATGGGTCCAAGGATAGACCCCTGAGGAACGCCAGTGGGTGTAGGCAGGAAGGAAGAGAAAGAGTTCTTCCATTTGACTGCTTGAGATCTATCAGATAGATAACTGGAGAACCAGGATAGAGTATTTGGGGAGAGATTGAGATTAGCCAGATGATGAAGAAGGTGAGTGTGGGAGATGGTGTCAAAGGCTTTTGAAAGATCTAGGAGAACTGTAGATACAATGAGTCCAGAGTCTCTTGCTTGATTGACAGTTTCTAGGAAGGAAAGTAGGGCAGTTATGGTACTGTGGCCAGGACGGAAGCTGTGCTGGGTGGGTGTTAGGAGGTGATTCTGAATTAGATGAGGTAAAAGTTGATGGTGGACACATTTTTCTAGAATTTTAGATATTGGAGAGAGTAGGGCGATAGGGCGGAAGTTAGAAATAGCAGTGTTTTTGCCTCCTTTGTGAAGAGGTAGAATGTAGGCTGAACGCCAGAGTTTTGGAACATATGAAACATTTATGGATCTATTAATCAGAATACTAATTGGGAGAGCGATTCCTTCAGCTGCATGTTTGAGGAAGCAAGAGGGAATGTTGTCAGGGGCATTAGAGCATTGCTTTAGCTTGGATAGAAGCTTTTTTATAGAAGTTGTGGAAACAGGTTTGAGATGGAAATTGATGGGATTGTTGTTTGGGTTGCTGGGTGATGTGAAGAGGGAGTTAGGTGGGTCATTATTAGGGAATGTTTTGGTTAGCTTAGCTATGGATTCAATAAAGAAGGTGTTGAAGTGGGAGCACAGTTCACTGTCAGATAGATTAGGGTCAGGGCAAGGGTTGTTTTGAGATCCAGGATGAAGTAGGGAGCTGACTGATTTCCAGAACTGTTTTGGGTTATTATTGTTATTGGACTGAAGTTTATAATAGTAGTTTTTTTTTTGTCTTTTGGTAATAAGTTTTTTTACTTGATTGCGGAGTTGGATATATAGGAGTAAGGTAGAAGACAGTTTATTTTTTTGATAGAGCTTCCAGGATTTGTCTCTGTGATGCATAATTTGTTTATTTTCTTTGGTCAGCCATGGTGCAGAATTAGTTTTGATTAACTTATTTCTTAGTGGGGCTAGTGAGTTAAGAGTATCTAGGAAGATAGAGTTGAAGTGCTCAACAGCATTGTCGAGTGGGAGGGTATTTAGAGGTTGCCAGTTAATTTGTTTAAAGATGTTAGAAAAATTGAGGGGTTGAAGTTGCTGAGGTTATGAGTTTGAATGTAGAGATGTTGGTGTTGGAAGAAGCTACTTGATCGATGGATGAAGGCAGGGAGATGGTCACTGAAGGTGTCAGGGATAGTGCCACAGAGAGTGATTTTGTTTGAATGGGAGACTAGAATCCAATCTAAGATCGATCCTGGGGGGTGATTTTTGTTAGGGCGAGTTATTGAAGAGATTACTTGGGTGAAGTTGAGAAGGTTAATGGAAAGTGAGGGGGATGGTGTGTTGATTTTATTCCAGTCGATATTGACATCGCCTAGAATATAGGTTTCATATTTTATTTCAGTTGAGGCCCAGTATAGAATATCTTCAAGGGTGGAGATATTGTTGCCTGGGGAGATGTATAAGGAAATGAAGCAGATATTTTTATGTTTATTTAATCGGAGGAGGCTTGCTGTGACTTTGGAATTTTTTAACTGAGGAGTAGGGATTTGAAGAGAAATTAGAGAGAGAAGATTGGAGTAAATTATAGCAGAGCCTCCACCTTTTTTGTTTAAACGGTCACTTCTGAGGATGTTGTAACCAGGAGGCAAGATTTCGGAGTCAGTAATATGGGGTTTTAGCCAAGTTTCAGAGATAGCTAGGATGTCGGGTTGATTGTGAGTAATCCAGGCTTGTACATGGTGACCTTTATTGTTTAGGCTCTGGGCATTGATAGTGAAGATCTTCAGAGTGCTAAGAGGAGAAGTGGGAGGAGAAGAGAAAGGCTGGAGAGTGTTATTTGTTGTAGGTGAGGAAGAGGGTGGAGGGATGGAATGGTTTGTGCTGAGGCAAGGGCCAGGGTTAGGATGAACGTCTCCAGATAAGGCTAGGATATTGTAGGTGATAAGTTTTGGTCTGTAAGGTTTATATAGTGGGTATTTGTTAGGGTTTAGCAGAAGTTTCAGAGAGAGAGTTTTAGTTGAGGCAGAGAATAGTTTGGGATAAAAAAGATGCAAAAGGTTGGGTGGAATAAGGGAGGAGGATATGGAGTGAAAGCGAGAGTGTTGGAGAGGTTGTAGCTAGGGGTTAGGGATAGTTTGTGTAGGAGGGAGGAATGGAGGGGCTTTATGGGAGTAAGAAGTAGCAAGATACAAAGTAAGATGAGAATGGAGCTGTGGATTTGGAAAGTTAAGGGGAGTTGATAGGGCGTGTTGGGACAGGTAGGGTAGTGTGCAGTGAAGAGAAGAATAATGTGGTGTGCTAGTTAAGAAAGGAAGGTCTAGAAGTGACTGGAGAGAGTTAGATATTGTAGGCAAGGACAATGGAAGACTGAGTGTATGGGGGTATAGGAAATTGTAGTGGGAGTAGTAGTATTGAGAGGGGAGAGAGAGGTGGAGTATCCCCTGATGGGTGAATAAGGGGGAGGGGTAGTAGTAGGAGGGCTGTGAATGGACAGTGGATTGAAGAAAGAATGAGGGGGAGGGGTAATTGGAAGAGGACTGTGATTGGATAGTAGGTTTGGAAGGAGGTGTTTGTTAGGTATAAGAGTAGATGTGCTGGGGGCGGGTGGGAATTGGGGGCAGGGTAGGGGAGCGGAGTGAGCCAGTAGGGCGAACGGAGCGGGATAGAGCAACACAGCAGAGGAGCCCTGCTGGAAAAAGTATCAGCCACTGCAGGAAGGAGCTGAGGTAAGTAAGAGAAGGTGCAGTAAAAGCTTGGTAGAAGTGGTAGAGGAAACAGAGTAATTCTGGGGGAGAGGAGAATAGGGTAGTGGAGGGGGAGAGGAGAAAAAAAGTTATGGGATAGTAGGCTGTAGTAAATAAAGGGAGAAAGAGGTAGGTGTTAGAAGAAAGCTCAAAAAAAGACAGAAGGACAGCAAAAGTTATTATAAGAGTAGGGTAGGAGTAAGCAACAAGGGGGGGGGAGGTGCTGCCACCTAGTGGTGAGAGGAGGAAAATAGGCAGGCAGAGAGACTAAGGGGAGATAGAATGGAGCTAGAGACAGAGACAGGAAAAGGTGGAGGTATCAGTGAGTACCAGGGTAAGTCTTCAGAGGGATAGAGGAATGGAATGGGAGATTAGAGGTAGTGAGTTAGAGTGGGATCTTTGAGGTATGCGGTAAGCTGCTGAGACACACACTGGGGGACAGGCTAGCAGATAAGGATGTTATGATAAATTAGCTTTGTTTTATGTTTTTAAGGTTACATACATTTATTGAGAGCTAAAGGTGAGGGATTCCACACTGTGGGTTCCTTACGGATAAGCCCGAACTGGTTAGCAGGCTAAAAATCCAGGTGGGCCAAACTTGGCTTTGAGCGAGGAGTCCATGTAATTTGGGAGGTATTGCTGGACCCTCAGGATAGGTGAGCTGTAAATGAGAAGGGAGAAACAGACAAAAAGTAAGTATAGGGAGAAGGGAGGAGAAAGGAGGAAAGTAAAAGCTAAATAGTAAAAGGAGGTGGAGAACATATAGACGGGAAAGGGTAAAGGAACAGAGGAGTAGGTCTGGAAGAAGGGTATAAGAGAGGGAGGGTTAAGAGACAGAAGAAGTAATTGAGAGCAGCAAAAGAAGGAGAGCAAGGAGCAAGACGGCGGAGAGAGAGCAGTACTTAGACAGTGACACAACCACTAGTAAACAATCTAGAAACAAATGCAATTATACACTTTTTTAAAAATACATTGTGAGGAGCAGATAAGTACAATGATATAACAACAAGTACAGGCAGATTATATACCCTTGGAACAGGATAATATGCGTTATACCTCTACACAAAGTGTTAAGGAATATCTAGGCTATTTGCAGAGCAAGGTCAGGAGGCAAAAAACAAAATAAACAAAGCCTTAGCAACTTCTCAGAGCCGGTACAATAGGCAAGGGAGGGAGATGTGTAACCCCAATTTATACCAAACAATGGCATGACTATAAATAATAGAAGTAGCGAGAAGAGAAAAAAAAAAAGATTATTTTGCTACAGAGTGGAGGGGGGTAGGGTAGAAGAGCGGGAGAGTGTGCTACAAAAAGGCTTAGTCTAGTAGCATTTACTCAGTTAAACAGGCGTTTGGGTAGGATAAAGGAAGCTAATAAAAAATAGTTCTAGAGCAGCTGCAATACAGCGCCTAAAATAATAATGTTTCTAGGGAAAGGCACTAATGTGACATGGATTATGGTCGCTACGAAGTGCCAAGGAGTGGGCGAGCTCTCAAAAACAGTTTATTGTATAAGGATATGGTAAGGGGGGGTGAGGAGGCTTCACCCGTTTGCTTCAGCACAGCTGAAACACCAACCGCTGAGCGGTTCAAATTCAGTTACAGGTAAACTTTCTAGTTATGCCTTTTGCATTCTCCTTTGTGGCACTAATGCGACAAGTAAACTATCTAGTTTATGCCTTTTGCATTCCCCTTTGTGGCACTAATGCGACATGGATTATGGTCGCTGCAAAATGCCGAGGAATAGGCGGGCTCCCAAAGCAGTTTTAATGCTCGAGTGTATGGTAAGGGGGGGGGGTGAGAACGCTTCACCCGTTTGCTTCAGCGGAGCTGAAACACCAACCGCTGAGAGGTTAAAATGCAGTTTATTTATTTTATTTTATTTTATTTTACATTTGTTGACCGGGCTAGTCCAGCTGGATATATGTCCATTTTCAGTGGAGGCCCGGGGAGAAAAGCTCCACAAATTACAACAACATAAAAGGTCAAGACAAAGACAATAACAGTATAATTTGGTACATAAGTTTTAACAATTATAGTACAAGCCTAAGATTATATATTTTATATTTCAGTAGGAAAAAGGAAAAATTTATCTAAGAATAGATGAATAAGACTAATACATTTGTATTAGAAATGGTGTAGTACAAATCTTTATAACATATTACAAAATTAGATACACCTAGTAATTTATGATAAGAGATACTAAGGTCTCACAAAAACCTAAGAAAGAAAAACACTAGAGATCAATAGATAGTGTATAGAAGAACAGCAAACAAGGATGGATTTCTAGTGTTATTTAACACATAGGTTGTGATACTATATGAAGGTGTTTGATCATTCCACAGTATATACTTATTTACATGAGAAAAAATCCTAAGGAAGGTTAAGCTCACTAAAAATTAGTGAGACAACACAAGATCATGATAGGCTAGGAATTGTGGGAGTCTAGTTAATAGTTAGGTACTTAGTCTGGGTTAACACAGGGGCATAGCCAGTGTGATTTGAGGTAGGGTTTAAGCTTGCTTTTAAATAAGCTGACAGAGGATATTGAGGTTAGCTGGCTTGGGAGGATGTTCCAGGCTTTACCTACTGTATTGGAGAACAAGGTGTCACCAGCTAAGTTGTTGGATTTTGATATTTGTACAAGTAGGTTATTAGCAGAGCGTAAGGTCTTGAGGTTATTATAGGGGATGACTAGGGATGTAAGTATGGATGTATTTTGAGGTAAATACAGGATCTTATGGGCTACTATTAATTGATTGAAAAGTATTAAATTTGGCAGCTCTAACCATCCTAACTGATTCAGATTGATACAGTAATGAGTTCTATAGGAGGACCCAGCTGCAAATCTGGCAATATTGTTGTAGGAGGATGTAAGTTTACTCAGATTACTTCTACATATTTTGGTATAGATAGGGGAGGCATAGAGCAAGGTAGAGATGAGGTGGGTAGTGCAGCAATAGTAACCCTGGCTGGAGGTGTAAGAAAGGGTTTTATTCTATAGGGAACCTAGTTTCTTGTTTACTATTTTTATGGTGTTATTAATGTGAGGTTCAAAGGACAAGTTGTTATCTATTAGTACCCCAAGTAGTTTGGTGGTTGGTTCCGGAGATATTATAGTTCCATCATTTGAAGTAATAGTAAAGTTAAGTGGGGAGGTTCTGGGTGGGGGTAAATAGTAGCATTTTGCTTTTTTGGGGTTAAGGATAAGACGTCTTTGTAGGAGCCAGTTTTCAACTGTACTAAAGGTCATTTGGGTTAGTGACTGAAGTTCTGATTGAGAAGCAGCAGCATATGAGTGTGGAGTCGTCAGCGTGTGGATACAGTCAGCTTGAGGAATTACAGAATGAAGGTCATTTGTAAAGATGGAGAAGAGTAATGGGCCTAATATAGATCCTTTGGGACCCCTAGAGTGACTGGGACGTGGGAAGATAAAGTATTTTCCCATAGTACAGCCTGTTGCCTGTTATGTAGGTATGATTGGAACCACTGTATAGTATGGTTGTCCAATGACAGGTTTTGAGTGTGTCTATAAGGAGGTGGTGATTCACCATGTCAAATGCTTTGGACAGATCAATAAAACAGCTGAGGATAGAGTATCAATATTACGATTGCTGTTAATATGGTTAGTGAAGGATAAGAGAGCAGAGGTGGTGCTATGAAATGGTCTAAAGCCATGTTGACAGGGTGCTAATAAATTGTGATCGAGTAGGTAGGTTAACAGTTGTATGTGTATACATTTCTCCATTATTTTTGCCAAAGGAGATAGAATAGCTATGGGCCTATAATTGGACAACTCTTTGGAGTTACCGCTCTTATGCAGGGGAATTATGTGAGACTTTCCAGATTAGGGGAATAGATCCTTCAGAAATAGTTCTGTTAATGAGGATGGATATGGGGTAGGCTATGACTTCAGCAGCTTTTTGCAAGTATTCTGCAGGTAATTTATCAGCAGAGAGAGTAGTGGGTTTAAGTTTCTGTATGAGGTTACAGATAAGTGAAGTGGGCACTGGCTGAAAATGAAATTGATGAGAATTATTGGTAAAGGTTGTGGCAGAGCCTGGGATGCTAGGGGATAGCTGGTTGGCTAGGGATTGTATGGTTTCAGTGAAAAAAATATTAAATGAGTCAGCTATTTGGATGGGATTGTTGTGATCAGAGCCAGAGGGAGAGGGAGTACTTGAGCAACCAGTTACAGGTAAACTATATAGTTATGCCACTGCACACTAGAATATAGGACTATTGGGCCAAACAGAGTAAAGGACCTGTGCTGGCATTCCAATTCTACATGAGTAATTAGTGTAGCAGGGTAGTGAGGGCGACACTAAACCCAGCAAAATAGATGGAGGTTTTCTATGATCATAGCCTTAATAGCAGCCGGGTATGCATTTAGTAAGGCACTATTTCACAGTTAAGGCAAACACCTTCTTAACAGCTTACACAAACAAGTTCAACACTTTTAACAACGTATTAGTTTAAAAATCAGCTGGGTATGCGTTTAGTAAGACAAATTAAGCATGTTTAGAATCTTATCGGCTTAATACACGCTGGGATGTGCATTAAGTAAGACGCTATAACATAAACAAAACAGGACGTTGATTTCAACTAACACAGATAGAAATAAACATTTCCTAAGATTTTGACAGCATATCAGTCTTTTTTTTTTTAAAAATCCTAACCTCAAAGATAGCAGGGTAAGCGTTTGTTATGAACGCTGTAACATAGGCAGATAAATGCTTTCTAACAGGCAACAGAGCAGGCAGAAATTAAGTTAGGTCTCTGATCGTTTGCCCAACAAAAACTTTTGTAAGCAGATTAAAAACCTCAATAATGCAGTCAAATGCAGAGCGGTGGAAGGGAAAAACACTTCTTAAGTTCGTTTAACAAAAAAACATAAAGCCATACCCAGGGGTGAAACAAGCAGCACTACCGTGTTAACAGCCAGGTGGGGAAAGAGCGAGCAGGTGAATCCAAGCTAGGAGAATCAGAAGAAATGGCGCCAAGAAGGTATTGGCGTTTATATGTAGACTCTGGGGAGGTGGTGGGTTGGGGGGAGGGGATAAAAAGTGGTAGAGAGGGAGTGCTGGGAATCTGTTAGGGAGAAGAGGAGGGAGGGAAAAGGAGCAAGGGGGAGTAGAGCAACAGAGCAGAAGAGCCCTGCTGGAAAAAGTATCAGCCACTGCAGGAAGGAGCTGAGGTAAGTAAGAGAAGGTGCAGTAAAAGTCTGGTAGAAGTGGTAGAGGAAACAGAGTAATTCTGGTGGAGAGGAGAATAGGGTAGTGGAGGGGGAGAGGAGAAAAAAAGTTTTGGGATAGTAGGCTGTAGTAAATAAAGGGAGAAAGAGGTAGGTGTTAGAAGAAAGCTCAAAAAAAGACAGGAGGACAGCAAAAGTTATAAGAATAGGGTAGCAGTAAGCAACAAGTGGGAAGGTGCTGCCACCTAGTGGTGAGAGGAGGAAAATAGGCAGGCAGAGAGACTAAGGGGATATAGAATAGAGCTAGAGACAGAGATAGGAAAAGGTGGAGGGAGCAGTGAATACCAGGGTAAGTCTTCAGAGGGATAGAGGAATGGAAGTATATCCCTCATTGGTGAGATCTGGTCATAAACTAATCTCACTGGAAATCCACATCCCGCCCCCACCCCAAACAAAAAAGACCATAGTGAAGAACTTCTCTAAAGCAAACTTCACACTACTCAAGACTGGTGTGGTATCCTTCAAGGCCCCTGAGTCAGAGGAAACCACAACCCAAGCTGCGGAAGCCCTTACAAATGCCTTCTATGAACACCTCCAGGACTGCATGGATCAGGCAATCCCAAATAAAACCAAGACTCTTTCCACAAAGGGCAAACGTCCAGTCTGGTGGACCCCAGCCATTAACAAACTTTACAATAAGAGGAGAAAGCTATTACATGATAGAACAAAATCCATAAAGGGAAGTCACCCTGATCATTATTAGTAAAAATTACGAGCACTCATAAAATCAACTAAGGCCAATTTTGAGAGAAAAATTGCCATGGATTCAAAGGACAATCATAAGGCCTTTTTCAGCTATGTTAGGAACCTGGGTGGAAACTCACAGATATGCTCAGAATTAGTCCAAAATGATACAAAAATCACTGAACCCACAGACATTGCCAACATACTGGCAGACAGGTTCAGTGCAAACTTCACCCCTCTCCCCTAAAGGAGAGATAACTATCCCAGCCGAGTGTAGCCTCCCGGACATCTCAAATGCGCAGGTGAAAGCTGCTCTCTCTAAAGCTAAAAACACAGCATCAATGGGACCGGATGGTGTCCCCGCCTTGTGCTACACGAGCTAAATGAGGAATTAAACCCGCACATAAGGCAGCTGTTTAATCTCAGCCTTACCACAGGATACGTGCCCAAGGAGTGGCGTCACGGCAACTGTGGTCCCACTCCACAAAGGTGGCGGCTCTCGGACCCTGGTAATTACCCCCATAAGCTTAACAAGTCTAGTCTGCAAAGCTATGGAGAGGATCATAATGGAGCTCATAAACAAAGATATAGGGGACTTGCAGACATTGGACCCGACCCAGTTTGGCTTTGTCAAGGGAAGATCATGCCTTTTGAACTTGGTCGACTTCTTGAAATAGTCACCAAGGCCATTGATGAGGGAAAGGCAGTCCATACAGCCTACCTTGACCTTGCAAAGGCTTCGACACAATACCCCACTGGGTATTGTAGAAAAACTTACCAGCTTAAATGTAAACCCATATGTCACAAGATGGGTTGCAAACTGGCTTAAGGACAGAACCCACAGGGTTAGAGTTGCTGGCTGTGTCAGACTCCAAGCGGTCACAAGTGGTGCACCACAGGGCTCGGTCCTTGGCCCCTATTGTTTGGCATCTACTTCTCAGAAGTACAGGCCAACATGGGAGGACTTTGGCTGACAAAGTTTGCAGATGACTGCAAACTGGGCGCCATAGTGGAAAGTGCATCGGACACTGATATCCTTCAGAAGGGACTCACGGAAACAGATAGCTGGTGCCAGAGCCATGGCCTGAAGTTAAACGCCAAAAATGTATAGTCATACCCTTCGGGAAAAACAAGGTAACCCCAAGCTACCATATAGGTGGCAATCCACTAAGCACAGAAGAGGTTATCAGGGACCTGGGGACCCAGGTTGACAGTGGCCTTTCTTTGACACTCACATTGCTAAAGTGGTTAGAAAGACCTTCTACATTGCCCACCTGATCATGAAGGGATTCACATCCAGATCTAGTGAGGTCATTGTTCCCCTGTACTCTTCACTTATCAGACCAATGATCGAGTACAATGCCCCATTCGGGATGTATCTCACCCGACATCTGCAGCAATTGGAGAGACCCCAAAAGTTCCTCACCAAAAGGATAAAGGGACTCCAAAATCTGTCATATGCTGCCAGATTGAAGAAACTCCAGCTCTATTCAGTCGCATACCGTCTGCTCAGAGGTGACATGTGCCTGACATACAAGGCCATGTCCAACCCGAATTAATGGACATGCTCCACCTCAAAAATCCAAATCCACCAAAACCACTAGAGCAAGCGACTTAAACCTTAGCACGGATATAAATAGGATGTGCTGGAGGGATAGATTTATCACTCAGAGACTCCCTATGCTGTGGAATAAAATCCCGGTCCATGTGAGGCAGAGCACCTCGCTGACTCTGTTCAAGAGAAATCTAGACCTGTGGATGGGAGATCGTAGGTTTACCCCGGGAATCATCTCTGGGTCACTGCTGGACAGAGGCACAACAAACTAATGGGCACAGTATTTTTTCATATAAGGGGTGGCGTAAGCCACAATAATTTGGGCTAGGCTTATAAATGCCTTAGGGCAGATAGCCTAGTATAAACCTATGAACCTATGAACCTATGAATGGGAGATTAGAGGTAGTGAGTTACAGTGGGATCTTTGAGGTATGCGGTAAGCTGCTGAGACACACACTGGGGGACAGGCTAGCTTTGTTTTATGTTTTTAAAGTTACATAAATTTATTGAGAGCTAAAGGTGAGGGATTCCACACTGTGGGTTCCTTACGGATAAGCCCAAACTGGTTAACAGGCTAAAAATCCAGGTGGGCCAAACTTGGCTTTGAGCGAGGAGTCCGTGTAATTTGGGAGGTATTGCTGGACCCTCAGGATAGGTGAGATTTATTGAGAGCTAAAGGTGAGGGTTTCCACACTGTGGGTTCCTTACGGATAAGCCCGAACTGGTTAGCAGGCTAAAAATCCAGGTGGGCCAAACTTGGCTTTGAGCGAGGAGTCCATGTAATTTGGGAGGTATTGCTGGAACCTCAGGATAGGTGAGATTTATTGAGAGCTAAAGGTGAGGGATTCCACACTGTGGGTTCCTTACGGATAAGCCCAAACTGGTTAGCAGGCTAAAAATCCAGGTGGGCCAAACTTGGCTTTGAGCGAGGAGTCCATGTAATTTGGGAGGTATTGCTGGACCCTCAGGATAGGTGAGATTTATTGAGAGCTAATGGTGAGGGATTCCACACTGTGGGTTCCTTACGGATAAGCCTGAACTGGTTAGCAGGCTAAAAATCCAGGTGTGCCAAACTTGGCTTTGAGCAAGGAGTCCGTGTAATTTGGGAGGTATTGCTGGACCCTCAGGATAGGTGAGATTTATTGAGAGCTAAAGGTGAGGGATTCCACACTGTGGGTTCCTTACGGATAAGCCCAAACTGGTTAGCAGGCTAAAAATCCAGGTGGGCCAAACTTGGCTTTGAGCAAGGAGTCCATGTAATTTGGGAGGTATTGCTGGACCCTCAGGATAGGTGAGATTTATTGAGAGCTAATGGTGAGGGATTCCACACTGTGGGTTCCTTACGGATAAGCCTAAACTGGTTAGCAGGCTAAAAATCCACTGGGGCCAAACTTGGCTTTGAGCGAGGAGTCCGTGTAATTTGGGAGGTATTGCTGGACCCTCAGGATAGGTGAGCCAGGGGTGAAACAAGCAGCACTACCGTGTTAACAGCCAGGTGGGAAAAGAACAAGGAGGCGAATCCAAGCTAGGAGAATCAGAAGAAAATGGCAGAATCTCAAATCAGAAGATTATAGCCTAGTACCCTCTTCTTTCTAGGGGAAGTCTAGCTGCATTGCATATTGACCACTCATATATGAACTTCTCTCTTTCTGAACCATGTGTTGGCTACTATCAAGCCATTTGCCTGACAGAAATCAAGAATGGCCTTTCCCATATTCCTGATGCTCCACCAGTGTCAATCCAGGCAGCCCTCATATCCTGATCTGTCTGTTCTGATATGGGCATTCAAGTCACTCATTATCAACACCATTTCATATTGTCCTGCTTTATCTAATAGGTCATGGAATTGCTGTCTGAATGCACTCTTTTCCTCAGTAAAACACCCTGCTGTGGGACACTGGTAGAGATTATGAATACTGACTAAGCTTTACACTAGAATCTGATTGCCATGAGTGTTTCACTAAATTTAATTAGATCTCACACAAACTTCTGAAACCTTTCTCTCAACACAATTCCCACACCACTTATAGCCTGTCCTCCTCCTGAGTAGAAGAGTCTGGATCCCAAGCCAAGTGGCTTGATTGCACTGCCATACATTCTGGTCTCCTGGTTACATATGATGTTCAGCCTCCTTCTTATCATCATGTCATCCTCTTCCAAGCTGCGTCCTGTCAGTTAACCTACATGGAGGAGCAATTCTCCATTCATATTTGGAAGGTTCATTGGTTATAAATCCAGCTTCTGTTGAAATAGCTATCGAAGGTAGAACCACAGCTGAGCAACTAGACACCAACTGGCCAGCAGCTTATTGACCTATGGCTGCTGAGCTTAATGGCAGGCACATGGGCACATACACGCTTTGTGTAGTGCATTCAAACCTTACCATACTCTATGTTATTGGTAGTGGATGAAAAGTAATGGGAACAAGCTATAAATTCTTATTTAACAGGTTCTTACTTTTATTTCCACTGAAATGAAGGAAACATGGCAATATCATAAAAGAGAGAGATTTCTTGCAAGTATATACTAAGAGGCGGGATTGGTAAAAATTCTTTCAATAAATGGTGCTGTACCTCTTCATCTCTTGACCTGTTGAGTCAAGAAATCCAGACAAAGCCTATAATACTGGGGCAAGAGACTGAGATGCAAAGAAGGACTGGAGCGTTGGTAAAGGAGTGTAAGTAAAGTAGAAACTTTATACATTCTGAAGGGGTAATGGCTATAGAACTGAGCAACATTGGTCAAGTGGGATAGCTGCAATGTTTGGTGATCGGTCTACCTTCGCCTGATTTTGTAAGCTGTTTAAAACACCCTCACACTGTGAGATGCAATTTGTGGAAGATGTCAAGTGTCCGAAATATGGGGAAACTGAAAATGGAGCAAACCAGTTCTTAGCACTGCTTGTTGAGGCAGTGATGCTCATTTCAGAAGCTGTTTTACAAGACTTTCTTAGTGTTTTATTGAGGAGTGAGTGTACTTGTACTATTTCAGTGTGTAGAACTTAAAAGTGGTTTCTTATAAATGCCGGGTTGGGCTGCTGGAGCATGACAGTCTTAACTTAGAACGTAAATACAAAGCTGTCTGATAGGGAGGTCACGTTTGACATTCTCCCAAAGCAAGATGGAGATAGAGGTTCATCCCACAGTTATTTCACAAGCATTGAATCATTCCAGCTACATTATTTTATTTCTTTATTTATTGACATTTGTTAACCGGGTTAGTCCAACTGGGCTTGTGGCCCGTTTTCAGTGGAGACCCGAGGAGAAAAGCTCCAATACATAGAACAAAATTACAGAAAAAGTCACAACTTTGCAATCAAAAAAATGTAACAGCAGTCTGTTTTACAAAACAGTTTAATAATAAAATAGCAATGCATACAGACAATAAAAACAATTTTTTTTTACACTTGAGTTACACATTACACTTGAGTAGTACAGCTGGCAAAAGCATGCACATAAGCTCAACAATATTTGATGGCTGTAAATAGCTCATGTGGCTCAGACTAGTAGTAGGCTTGCACTAAGGTTCTCATTTCGATAGTACACATTTTAATCAATGTTTGGCCTGATGAGGGCAGAATAATGAGGAACAATGACATCCTTGGACCTAGATGCCATACCTTTGCTTATAAGTTGTACAACATAGAATGAGTTCCTCCATAGGCACATACTGGTCAAAGATGAGGTTACTGCCTACATGTGTTCTCAAATCCCTGACAGCTGGGTCTACTCTTAGTGATGTAGTATGCATGTGGTAGTTTCCAGGGGGAACCAACTTCCTGATGGATACTGTTATACATTTCTTGGTACTGAATTTTAAAGAGCAGCTCTGGCATAAGTTATTTGTCTATGTCAGGCCTTCCTGGAAGGTATTTGTGTCTTAAGGGATTCTATGACTGCACTTGCTTTACAATTATCTGCAAACTTGGTTACCCAGATATCCTTGATGTTGGCCTTGACTTCAGAAAAGTAGATGCCAAAAAGGAGCAGATGCAGTATAGAGCCCTGAGGGACTTGGTGAGTGACTGATCTCTTTCTGGAGTACAACCCTTATCCTAACTTCCTGGGTCCTTCCTGTGACGCCAACTGTCTACCAAGTTGATGACAGAGGGGGTTTTATCTAAGTTCATGAATTTGTCTACAATGCCTGAGTAGTCTATTACGTTGAATGCATTTGCCTGGTCAAGGCTGGCACTATGCTCCATTTTGCCCTCGTTATTGCTTCGGTAACCTTCCCAAAGAAGTTCACCAGGTTGAGTGGGCATAACTTGCCTTTGACAAAACCAAACTAGATTAAATACAGTATCTGAAGGTTTCCTATCTTACTGTTTATCATTTCGATGATAAGTCTTTCCATGGTTTTGCATATGAGATTAGTTAGGCTGATGGATATGCTGGGCCTGCATGTTTAGGGTCACTGTATGATTCCTGTTTTATAGTGGAATTAAAGTCACCAATGAATATGTTATACAGTTGAATGGGGAGTCTCTCCGGTAGAAATAAATACATATCATGGGTTTCCTGGGTCATAAGGAGGGGTCTATAGCCTCTTAATGTACGGTATGAGACTTTGCCTATGGTAAGTTGGACATGGAGAATCTCAAGTATGTCATACTCTTGCCTAGCCTTGAGGTGTGTTCCTTTTTGATGTAAATTGAGACACTTCCATCTTTTGTCCCTTCCAGTGAGGTAGCTGGTCTAAATGTGTGGAAGGCATTATAGCTCTGCATTGCCAGGGTGCTGTTGCAGCTTTAAACCATGTCTCAGTAACTGCACAAATGTCTACATTTTCCAGGCTGAGGAGAGCTTGCAGGAAGTAGTTTCCTGTTTGGAATCCTGGCATTGAGCAGTAACACTTTTAGATTTTGTTGGGTTGGTTTTGCTATATCAAAATGTTTGTTAGGCTGGCATTGCATAACAAAGGTACTGTTGGGAAAAACGGAGTTTTAGGCAATATTCAAAAACCTAAAGAGGGCAAGTCCAGACCATTCCTAGCAAAGCACTGTGGTCTGTTCACCATAGCCTCCATATCCTTCCATGCTGACAAATATTGTCCTCCCTGTGAATGACACCAAAACCTAAGTAAATTACTAACATCACTCATCTTTTGTTCGTATTGTGGCATCATCCTTGGAGAAGGTAGAATGCTGCTCAATGGTGGGCTCATAGCTACCTGAGACATATAGTCCGAGAGCTCCATCATGTCTCTTCATATAGTCCAGGGAGGCACATCTCTGGTTGTTTACACTCACATGGACTATGACTGAATCATAAAGGTACCTGTGACTCAACCTGAGTGCATGGGTGACCTGGTGGATCCTGTCCCCTGATTGACAGTTGACTGTGACTCTATCTTTTCTCAGCCTGGTGAGTGACACATCTGTGTGCCTCACAATGGAATATCCTATGACCAAAATATTGTGTTGTGTGGTGTCTTGCCTTATGGGATTAGAACTTGAGATCCTGTGAAATGTGGATACATGTATCGTGGTGAGTGTTGTTTTGGTAGAGTGATTTTGGGGTTGCTGAGGATATTTTTGGTAAGTGAAATGTCTGGGAGGCCTTTGGGGTTTAGGAAGGTTGCATTTAAGAGCCACATCATATGTGGTTGTAAGTGTCTGGACCATACAGTGAGTGGTGGGTATACTGTGTGTATTACTGACAACCTGATTAGAATTATAAGTGCTAAGATGTGAGAGCCTTGTCTCCACTAACATTGTGTTCATGTCTGTCATACAATATATCAAGTTTGTTTAAAAATTAGTTGGTAGTCAGTAATCATGAGACAGCTGCTACATTGCCTTAGGATGCCCATATCCACCAAACTGGTTACAAAGATAATAGGAAAGTATATATCCATGCTTTTACAGGTCCTTGTTACATCATCTACAAGGGGATGGTACAAGATGGGTTTACAACATGCTGGCTTGGGTAATGTGAGAGAATAGACTTCTACAAGGTTATGTACAACTAAAATCATGAGGCAGTGCTCCTTAACACCTAAACTAGTTGCTCTTTGTGCAACTAAGTTCTGCGGTAATTTCAGGGGTAGTTTTTAAGGAAAATTTCAGTTCCAAGCACCTGCTTCTTTTAAGCCCACAAATCTAATACCCATGTAACCGTAAGTCTCTAAGAAGCTGGGCTAGATGCTGTAAATACACAGTAGTTTGCAGAGGCAACAGTGAATAACCCTGATACATGCCCTGGAAAAAGTAAATGGTTTGGAATAACTAGCACCATTTTTTTTTTTATTTTATACACTTGCTAACCAGGTAAGCCCAGTGCACACAAGTGCCACTTTTCAGGAGCTATCTGGAAGTGTTGTTTGGTCACGTGATTTGATCAGAGTCACAGAGTAGGCAAATGCAGGTCGAATGACTCAAACCCTGTACCCTTGATTACAGGAAGCAGCTCATTAACAGCCCAGAGCTGTAATCCTCTGCACTAACTGCCAAATATTTAATCACCAGCACCAATCGGAATTCTATCTTTTTAATCTAAGTACAAATCCTTTAGAAGTGCTATACATTTTTGGGGAATCCTGAATAGACCAAAACCTGGAACAAGAAATATCAATTCACTTTCAAAAGTCTTTTCTAAGTCAAATGCCTTTCTTTTCTAAATCATGACATGGTGTCCAAGTTTTGATGGCATCTTGCATTGATACAAATGTATTATAGTGTTATCCAAAGTTCTGCTGTCATGAATGTAATCACATTGGGCTATATGGACTAATTTAATCATTGTAGGGGATGGAGGCAACAAATTCAGAATGAGCATGTAAAGGGCATTCTGCCACTTTCCTCCCTGGCATTCTGTTGCACTTCCTTAAAGTCAGATTATGCATTTCTGTATCTTTGGCAACAGCATGTTGCACACAAATTGGTTCTGAGACTGACTCAGTGGGAAGAGATCAGTCTTGCACCGGACGTTCATTATTTCATGTCCAGAGACCTAACCCCTGTCTTCCCTCCTGTCCTGCAACACAAGCTTCATTGGGGGGGGGGGTATATGAATAGTTCCTTTAACCCAGTGGGGAAGAGGTCTGAATGTCTCTGTAGCCAAAAAAGACTTACTGCCTGGAAATCAGTTCTGGACCTTTTGTCTTAAACCACTTGACACAGTTAAATAGCCTCTCATAACACAATCTCTCACCCCTTCTTCCACATTTGAGTTGGTTGGTATGCTACACATTTTAAGAAAACAGCAACTGATAGTCTGATGGTACAAGGTGGTACTGATCTCAACTGTGATGTCTATTAATTCCATTATGTTAATATCAAAACGTCCTCATCTAACAAGATACTGATATGGACTCATGTTTCCTAGGCCAGTGGAAGGGAGACTGTACATACAGGGATGTACATTTGCTTGGAGCTACTTTCTGGAGTCATAACTGTATTGTGAATCAAACATTACTTGAATATCAATGTATATATTTGGTTTAAAAACTGGTTTCCTCAGTGATACCTCAAATGCATCTTCTGATGCTATTGTTTGGACTCCTGTGAATATGCTAAGTTGTCTGACTTACAGTTCCCATGAATATGCATAACACCTCCTTCATCTTCTGTTGCTGAACAGTCAATTGAAGTTACAGTGAGGAGTCGTGATGTCTACATAGTGAATTCATCTCCTCAGCATGATATCTGTTAGCTCAGCTTGCCTATTCCTCTTCTAAGAGACAGAGTCTTTGTTATTCATCTGGCTTCATAAATTAGCCACTTGTAGATACTAAGACACATGAAAGGTGTGTGTTATCTGCATAATTTATCTCTCTTTAACATTAGAGAATGTCTTATGATGTTCTGTCTTTCTGCAGTGTTGTTGCCATGGGCACTTTGTACATTTGCTGGTTTGACTGTACTTTGAAGTTACAGCTCATTTGTTTAAAACCAAAACTTTGCATTTTTTACCCTTTCTCTTTTGATGAAGCCATGACCCTTCCGTGTTTTATTTATATATATATATATATATATATATATATATATATATATATATATATATATATATATAAAAACAACGACCAAAGGAGGCACCAGACCTACATGACTTGAATGGATTATAAGGCTGCGTGCCAATAATGGCAGTGGCTTGAATGAGAAAGTATCTATACATCCCAAGTTGTTGCTGGACAGACCCCTACCCAAATGATTATTTGCTGTTTTTATATGTCACTTTATATACATTTTTATTTATATTTATATATGTGAAATTTACAGCAGGTTTTAGAAATACAAGTCATGTAGGAATTGTTATTCCTTTAAGAAATTGCCCTTAATTGAATGTACTTTTCCATTGGTTATGTGTTATTTTAAAAGAGTTGATGTATTTCTGTTGGATTGTCTGATGAAGCAGCTTTGCTGCGAAAGTGCTCACCTTTTATGCAATAAATACTTTTATGTTTTTATTTGCTGTGGTCTGGTGCCTCCTTTGGTTGTTGTTATATTTCATATTTTTATTGGAGGACCGTTTTACTCACACCACCTTCTGGTTTTGGACTTATATTTTTTTGTTGTTAGTGGTGTAGAGACATGGCAGAAAGTAATTTGGGTACTAATGTGAGTATCGAGAATTCTACTACTGGAGGTATTCAAGGGTCTAGACAGAGAGATCTCCTGGCTTTGGTTGAAGTGAGAGAGAATCCCCTTCTAGGTTTTCAACCATCTACTGCTGAGAATATTGCTGAAACTACTCCTGGTTATGATGTGGCAGCTTTTAGGAAAGAATTTTTCAAACTGGAAAATGATGTGAAGAAACTGAAATGATTACAAATGCAAAGATTCCATTTTGAAGCATGCATTAATTTACGAATTGTTCCTTGTGGGCTACGTGTACTTACTATGCCTTCCTATGGGACTATGTATAAAGATCTGTTACTTCAGTGGCAACATATAAACTTGGACACTAGTATAAGCTATATGCGTCTCCTCATTGACTATTTCAAGCCAGAGGAAGATGCTTTAGCAATGAACATCAATCAACTACAAACTAATCTATATGATAAATATCCCACTACCACAGTGGATCTTAAGATGGACCAACTTCTGGATAATATGACAGCATATGAGAAACAATTGCTATTACTGCGGTGGTGGTGCTGCGGTAGCACTGTCGCCTCACAGTAAGACATTGTCCTGTTCGATTCTCAGCTAGAGCGTCTTCTGTGTGGAGACATGCGTAAATGGGCATACCTTCGTTGAAGGTTGTGCGTCAAGGCCAGCAACTCGGCATGTAAAAATCTACTGCCAATCATTAGCGGACCGGAGTTCCGCTGTGGCGAGCCCTAACCGGGAAAAGCTGAAAGACACAACATATGAGAAACAGTTGCTCTCATACAAGAAAAAGAAAATACAGCAAGATTCTCATGATTTTGTTACAGGCCGAGTGTTTGCTTGGCCCAGAGAGAATGTCAATGACAATATACGAGGAGATATTGCAGTAATAGGTACCACAACAACAGGGAGATGAAATTCTTCCATTGTCAACACTGAGCCGAATGGTTCCACCTTAAGTAGTAATGGAGATGCAATTACGTCAACTAAGGAAGTGATAAGAGCTTCCACCTCTGGAACAACGGAAGTCTCGCAACAGGATGAGTCTGATAATGCCACTCTGCAGGGAGGAGCACGACGGAAGGCTGTTACTACTGCCCCCATTCAACAAAATTCAGCTACTCTACAAAATTTTAATGCATCTAGCATTAATACACCATTTCCGATAACGGCGTCCCATTTTCGAGGGAGGTTGCAGAGTCGTGGACGAATGAAAAGGAAAGCAACACTGGAGGAAGACAACTCGTTCACCATAAAAAAGGTGTGACGACGACAGGAGAGTCGATAATATGGAACTTGTCAAAATGTGTTTTTTCACAGGAAGAACTGTATGTTCTAAACAAAGGTATGACATTTATAACGGCTAGTAAAATGTCTTTGACTGAGAACATTGTAGAGCTGAAAATGTTTACACGCAACTTAATGTTGAAGCTACAGTTTGGTAATAGCAATATAATTGAAACCCCCAGTGTTGGAACTTTTAAGAAACCAACAGGCTATGCACCTGCCAGAAAAGGGGTGGTGGACACGTTTGAAAAGATGTGCTTGAATGACATTTACAAATTGTATGATAATAATAATAGGTCTAAATGCTTCTTTAACCTGAAAATAGATGAAAAGATAGCATTAGAAAGTTTGTGTCAAGATATGTCCATCTCAATTACACCAGCTGACAAGGGCAGCCCAGTTGTGGTTATGGACTACTGTGCTTACAGGAATTCAGTGTTAATGATGCTAAGTGACAGTCGGACATATGAAAGCATTTTAAAAGAAGTTGTTGATAGAAGTGTTTTTTCTATTTATAATGAATTATTTGAATGTATGCAATGTCGTAGCATTGCAAAAGAACTTTATGACTTTTTTGTTGTTAAGGAACCAGTTATACCCCTTATACAAGGTCTCCCTAAAATACATAAGTATCCTGTCAAACCCCCTCTTAGACCCATAGTGGCTGGAAGGGGTTGGGCTATGGAACTACTCTCAATTTACATTGAAGAACACCTGAAACAAGTATTAGCTAAAAATCAGTATGTTTTGAGGGACACTAAACATTTTTGGAAGACCTTTATGCTCACATTAGGGGTAAACTACCTACTAGGGGGTGCATGATGGTCACCCTAGATGTACAAGCTTTATTTACGGCTATACCAAATGACCAGGGAATTGAATTAGTTAGACATTATTTGCTACAACATAGCACTTATGAACATTCAATGATAGAATTACTGTGTTTTATGGTAGAGACCGTTCATGAGAATAACATCTTTGTAATTGAACAAACTCTCTACAGGCAACGTGCTGGCGTGGCTATGGGCACACCCTGTGCTAATAGCTATACCAACATAGTCATGGCCGCCTGGGAAGAGAATAATATCCTTAGGTATTTGGGCTCTAATCTATCTTTTTATCGACATTTTGTGGATGATCTGTTCCTCCTCTGGGAGGGGGATACTTCATCCTTAAATATTTTTTTAGACTTTATTAATAGCAGCACTGACCACCTGAGATTTACAGCTCATAGTTCTATCAGTAATATTGATTTTCTAGATGTTAGGATTGATAGATTACCCATGGGGGCCTTTGAAATGAGTATATATAGAAAAGAATGCTATAAGAACACATATGTTGAAAGAAGCAGTATGCATCCACAACATATTTTTGGTAATGTGGTAAGGGGACAGGCCCTAAGAGTGTCAAGGCTGACTGTTAATAATGATAAATTTGAACAAGAGCTGGAAAAGTTAGAACAGAGTTTCTGACAGAGAGGTTATTTGCAAGCTGAAGTGAAAACAGCATTATATGCCACATGCAATATGAGAGAGGACTCGGGGAGACCTTATTTCTCATACAGCACCTCTAGGGCTAGCAACAGAATGAAGGGAAGTAACCCCTTGAAAATCCCGATTACATATTCGAGTGATGTTAAATCTATACAGAATATTTACAGAAAAAATTGGAATGCTCTATGTGCAGATGAAAATGTTAGAGAACTGGTAGGGGATACACCACGTTATATTTTTAAAAATAAGAAATCTCTAAAGAGACTTTTATGTGGCCCTAGACAGGATCGACAATTTTATACACAGGATAGAAGAGATGGAATAGGTACTTTTCCTTGCAATACTTGCAATTTTTGTCAATATTTAGATCATAAAGGTAGATTTTATCATCCTGACATGAACAAAGTATTTATATTTAAACTGGTAGCAAACTGTGAGACTACTAATTTAGTGTATTTATGCCACTGTGAGGGATGTTATGCATTTTATGTGGGTATGACGACACGTAGATTACGTGACCGAATCAGAGATCATTTATATGATATCACCAGGAAGGTTACTACTAATGCCCTCTCTAAGCATATTATGGAGAAGGGTGAAAAACATACCTTCAAGTTCATGGTCAATGAAGTAGTTATGATGGGAATACGTGGAGGTGCAGTTAAGAATAGAGTTGAAGGAAGGGAACTTGAACGGATTATAAAGCTGCGTTCCAATAATGGCAGTGGCTTGAATGAGAAAGTATCTATACATCCCAAGTTGCTGGACAGACCCCTAGCCAAATGATTATTTGCTGTTTTTATATGTCACTTTATATACATTTTTATTTATATTTATATATGTGAAGTTTACAGCAAATTTTAGGAATACAAGTCATGTAGGAATTGTTGTTCCTTTAAGAAATTGCCCTTAATTGAATGTATTTTTCCATTGGTTATGTGTTATTTTAAAAGAGTTGATCCATTTCTGTTGAATTGTCTGATGAAGTGGCTTTGCTGTGAAAGCCCTCAACTTTTATGCAATAAATACTTTTATGTTTTTATTTGCCGTGGTCTGGTGCCTCCTTTGGTTGTTGTTATATTTCATATTTTTATTGGAGGACCGTTTTACTCACACCACCTTTTGGTTTTGGACTTATATATATATATATATATATATATATATACACATATACATATATATATATATATATATATATATGTCTCTGTGCATATACACATGCAGGTGTGCATAGGTATCTCTTTATATATGTGTGTGTCAGCGTGGTGCAATTGACCAGGCCATGTGCAGATGTGACCCAGGGGAAAGCTCCAAAATCTGAATATGCACTATGTAATATATTATCAGTGAAATGTTATTGTTCAAGTAATAATCAGTGTCAGGCTATCAAAGAAGGCATCTGTATGCAGTTCTATAATAATTTTGTACAGTTAGTCTAAGAGAGATGCCAGTCCTGAAAAAAACATTTCAATAGCAGTGTAAAACCAAAAAATAATACTCAGTGAGGATTACAACAGATTTTTTTCCATTTTTATTAATCATATATACAGCCACAAAATGATACACTGAGTGAAAAGCCAACATGTACACATGCTTTACTTATTAGAAAGTATTTTTCCTTTAAAAAAAGTTCATATGAAGCAGTAGAAGTAATACATCATAAGCACTTGTGTATTAATTTACACACACACACACACACACACACACACACACACACACACACACACACACACACACACACACACCCTTTTTATGTGCAATTTACTTGGGTTTAGACTCATTGGTCCTTGACTTCAGGAAGACAGGAGTTGATCAGTTATTAAAAAAAAAAAAAAAAGAAAGAAAGAAAAAAAAATCCTTTTATGTGATAAGATTTACTACAGGGGAGTACTGCACATTTCAGGATTGAGACAATTGTTTTACACTTCCTCTACATATGCCCAATATTGCTGTCCAACTAATGGCTCACATAAAAATGTTAGCTGTCATTCAATGGCTGGTGCTGCCATGGTATGCATGAAAAACAAATTCTCATGAGAAAATCCTCCGATGTCAGCTACCGAGATATGTGAGTGAGAGGTAAATACATTTTGTTAGTCCAAGTAATGTTTGCGCAAAGTCAATAAGAAATGCTGTTTAGCCGAAAGACACAACAACAACAACATCAAGGGTTTGCCCTGAAATAGATGCCAGTCACCTCAAACCTATAGTTATGGAAAATTACAAAACTTGAGCAAGATAAGTTGTGGGTAATATGGTTTGTAACCAGGGAACTGCACTACTTCCTTCACCTCATTCTCCAGAAAGGGCATTGTGTTTTGCCCACTAGAAAAATTACTACTTGGTATTAGTGACTGGCAATTTGGGATGTTCTATAACTTACTCGGAATTACACAGAAAAACAGATCCACTTATAGGTGCATCGATTGCCCTGGATGTGAGACGGAAACTGTTTGTACTTGAGTCATTCGTCCTTCTACTTAGACAGCACTAATTCTAAGAATGATTCTAGGACTTTGAACCACCACAGTTCTCCCCAAGGCAGCGTTGTTGGCATCTTATCTGCATTACCAAAGCATAGGAACGAGAATTAGGACTCTTTCCTCATCTCTAGCTTCTTAGCAACTGTCTCACTGCAAACATCGGGTCAGTTGGGCTGCATCCTGATCTGAATATGAACTGCTCATTGCCCTTATTACATTATACTATCCTGCGTATCCATTTATGAATCACCCTCTCTACAACTTTTATGTAAGGTGACAGCAGTATGATGCCTCTGTATAGATCACAGTTGTGGATGTCCCATTTGTTCTTGTTAACTGGCACAAGTATGATTCTTTGACACTCACCTAGGGTACGACTTTCTCTCCATGCTGCTACAAGTAGCTTCAGGAGCCAATTCTCCCCTACCTCAGCCAGCATCTGTAAGATCCACTATGACCTCCATTGAGCCTGCTGCTTTCCCTGACTTGATTTCCCTTAGTGAAAGTCTTACTTCTTCCAGGGTGGTATCCTATTTGTCTCTATCGTAGCCTGTTTCTGGGGAAATACAGCATCTGTGGGGTTAATGTGATTGTTAAGCTGCTGTAAGTACTCCCTCAGTCTGCCTTTGATGTCCTGCGGAATGATGAGCATGTTGTTTTGCCATCCCTTATGAAGTGTGTCTGTCAGTTTTCTTTATCTGGGTGCAGTGGCACTGCAATCTGCTTTAGTGTCTTTGTGACAACTACAGAGTCTCTCTGCAGTAGCTGCAGAGTGTCTCCAATGCCCTTTTCTGTGCTAATGCAACTGCTCTTTTACCTTCCTTGTTAGTCAACCTCCATTCCTTCCTAGCCTGGGTGGTTAATCCTTCCTAGCCTGGGTGGTTAATCCAATGTCCCACTCTTTCTGTACTCTGTATTTCATTCATGGAGATCCTGGACTGCTGCATTACACCACATGCTTTCCTTATGTACCTTATAGACATAGAGGAGCTCTCTGACTATGTAGCCCAGGCAGGTATGACCCTGACCTTGAGCAGTATCCTACCTTCACCAAGAGTGATGCCACAATACAGAGAGATCATGATTAACAATTGGCTTAAACACTGGTGTCATGTCATTCAATTCAATCCAGTCTGTCTGCCTGGGACATGCTGGGACACACCACGCTGTTTAAGGGGGGCCAGCACCTGTCACCTTGCACCTTCGACCCTGGATAAAGGCAAAGGCTGCCCCCACATAGTTTTTTTTTAGCAGCCAATTATTCCCAAACTAAACCTAACACACCCTAGAAACACAAAAGGAAAAAAAAACTCAAATAATGCTGCTCAATGCCAGAAGTCTCAATCTCAAAATTCTCAGTATGGAGAAGGAGATGTCTGTGCTGTGACAGTTGGTGTGCTTGAAACCTGAGAGAGGCTCCCAGCCTGAGAGCACCCTAGCATCATGCGGCATATCTGTTTTCGGCCCCGCCCCAAAATCCGGACAAAAAAGAGGGGTATTTGGGTATCCATACACATTAAGGACAACCACAATGTGAGACAGGTGGGGTAACCTTGCAGCGGGTGCAATGTACCATCAGGCATGTATTAACAAAAACTGCTCTGTTACAGGTGTAGCATGCCACACTGCCTCACAAAAGATGGAGGAACCATGGCCTTCCACCAACACTAAAGGGGAGACATCATCCATCACAGTCTATTCAATACTTTACTATTAGACTCTGAACACTACTCAAGCCACTACTCCACCCCTAAAAAAACAGCTCTAGCCAAACTCAAATGCCATGGAACAACTAAGATGCATGGAACAACAAGTCTCCATAAGATAGAGGAGTACATCATCACATCATCAGGTGATTAATGTTCAACAATGTTCAACACTCCTTACTGGTAGATCAGATCAACTAATCTCGCTTTAAATCTCCTCATCCCACCCATCACCCAAATAAAAAAAAGACCAAAGAATAACAAAGACTTCTTCTTTCTCTCTTCAAAACCCTACTTTAGACTCCTAAACCTTTCCCCGGAGAGCTGGTGGAAAGTGGAAACAGTACTCAATAATCTCTTCACTCTCTACGCTACCTACTTACCTGCAAATGCAGCATGGAAGGGATAAAAAAACAAACCAAGACAAAACCAGACACAAGAAGGGTGAAGCCTGCCCATAAGCCTCAGCTAACAAAAAACTAAACAATAAAAAGGGAAGCTACAAACAATAAAAGGAAAAAAACACTAAAAGATAAAAAACTTAAGAACTAAAAGAAAAAAAAACTAAGAAACTCACCAAAATCATCAGAGAAAAATAGCAAGAGACTCAAAAAAATAGCTAAAGGCCAGAATTGTATCATAAAAGACACTAGCAGGAAACTCCCACCTAGGAGGAAACTAGTTCAAAGGAACTAGTTCTCATGAAAATGATGAGAAGATTACAAGACTGGCAGACACATACAACATACTAAAAGAAATGGCTCCAGTGCAAACTTCTCCCCCCCCCCAAAAGGAGATATTCATACCCAAACATCCTGCAGCCCCCAAATATCTCCACTGTGAGCTCCATCCAAAAGCAAAACCCCAAGAATGCCATGGACCTCTGTCCAATGGACCTGAAACCCATGCGCCTACCTCCTCCAGTCCCGGAACTGACTGCAGCTGTAGGCACAAGGGTTGTGGCCTCTGGTGACCTTCCACATATGGCGCAAATCAACTGTGGGGACCGCACACAAAGGGTGGTTCCACAGCCTGACTGGATAAATAAAGACCTGGAAGGAACCAGCAATTAGCCTGCAGAACAATAAAGACAGTTTGGTATTGGATTGGACAATGTGGATAAATAAAAGTTTTAGGGATCATGCCCAACTCACTTTGACTTTGTTTGGCTTTGTCAAAACACAGACCATGCCTTTTAAACTTGGTTGACTTCTCAAAACCATTGACTGGCTGAAAATTGATTCCACAGCCAGTCCTCACATGGCATATGCGACTCATCAACATCATACCGAGCTCATACCACAAAAGGGTCAGTTGATCTGGCCTTAGTGACAGAAACTTAAGGGTTGAGAGTGGCTGGCCGAAGAAACCAGAACTGGACCCCTGTCACGGGTCCATACAGGGTCAGCAAATCAGGCAAAAAACATCTTGTCACAGACTCAGTCCTGAAGGTGACCACAGGCTGGGGAGTGTGCAACTTGCATGGCATTCAAACACAAAGCAAAAAGGGAACCACAGAAGCGACAAAGAAAAGGAAGGTGGCCACAGATGACTGGATACAGAAAAGGATAACCCTGACACAGATGAACGCCAAAAATGCATAGACCGAAAGTTGAGAAACTTTGGTGCCAGAGCCTACCAGGTACCCGCTGCACAACAATGCAAAATCATACCCCTTGGGTGTGGAAATCAGCACCTAGGAAGAGGTTATCATAGACCTGGGGAAGCACACAGAAGTAGTATCAAGCTTCCGCACTGCTTGCTTACTTTATTGTCAAGGATCCATACACATCCAGGGGAGGATCAGTATCATCAAAGAGTCTCCCATCAGCCATCCTTTTGGGACACAATGTCTGAGACCAATGATTGATGTGGATGTCCATTTTTACTCTCAGTGCATCGACACCACCAGCTGGAACAATGCCACCAAAAGGAGGCCAAGGAAAAGGTATCAGTTGAAATGGAAAGGCCTCAAAAAAATCCAGATCGCTCAGTCTATTCTCGATATGTACCCCAGAACAGACGCAACTCATGTCAAACCCAGATTTGATGAATATAACAGAATTGACCTGGCCTAACCAGCCTAACCACAAGGGCCATGTCAGGGCAGATAATATGCTTGATTCTCACCAAATTAAGATGAGACGATCAAATTAACAGATATTGCGGGAGGAGGATCACCTCTATGGAGGAACATGGGCGGACTGGAGGGTAGCCTTCATTACCTTCAGAAATCTGGAACAATGGAACAATGAGGTGGAGATGAGCCCTCAGGCAGACCGCAGGCAGTGAAATAGAGACCAATGAGGAAATACAAAATGTATGGTAGCCACAAAATTAACAGGGCACTGAATCCCACGCGAATTTCTAAAAATAACATGTATAACCCATGGGGTACTAGCCCCATACATGGACAAGCCACAACTCTGTTCAGTAGTCCTGACACATGCTGTTTTAAGGTGCTGCCATTCTTCATGTAGACCTATTTCCACCATTTCTTAGGGAGGTAGAGGCATGACTGAATACTTGAACTGACATAATTTATCTCCAGTCAACTTCCTGGTCTTCACCATGGTCTCTGTTGACCTTAGCACCCTCTTTGCCCACTGCTTGCAGCTGACTGTGGAAACCAGTGGTTTATGCTGTGGGCCATCTGTTTCACTGAGGAAGACTATACAATCTATGTTCATATCCCAGTACTCTTTCCTCACTAGGGGAACTTTACCTGAGTTGGTATAGGCCACTCATGTATGTGAACTTGTGACTGCCCTTCTTATTGAAGCATGTTGTGGCTACTATCAAGTCATTTGCAAGACAGAGGTCTAGAATGGCCTCTCCATTATTCCTGTTGCCCCACCCATGTGGAGCCAGGCAGTCAAGATTTCCTTTTCTGTCTGTCACGATATGTGCATTCAAATCACCCATTATCTAAACCGATTTATGATGTCCAGTTTTATGTAGTAGGTACTGCAAACTGATGTCTGGCTGCACTCTGGCTCTGTCACAACTCGGCAGTGGGGCATAGGATGAGATTGTGAGTACTGCACTCTTTGGCTCACTGTTACAACTCGGCAGTGGGGCATAAGATGAGATTGGGTACTGCACTCTTTGGCTCACTGTCACAACTCGGCAGTGGGGCATAGGATGAGATTATGAGTACTGCACTTGTCATTACACTGGAATGTGACTGACATGAGTCTGTCACTTAGTCAAACAGTATCCCTCACTGCCTTCTGAATCTTTTCTCTTACCACAATTCAAAGAGCATTTCTAGCCTGTTCTCCTACACAGAAGTAGACAGTGGATCCCAAGCCAAGTGCCTTGACTGCACTGCCCTTCCATCCCATCCCCTGGAAACAGTGGATGTCCATCCTCCTCCATAGCATCATGTCATCCATTCCAAACTGCGTCCTGTCAGTGAACCTACACTGAGTAGCAATTGACAGGTCATTTTTTTCAGGTTCATTGGTTATGCACCCAGTTGTAGCTCAACACAGCTGCCAAAGATAACCCAGAATGGGGAACTACAGACTGGCCGGCCATTAGCTTATTGACGTAAGGCTGCTGAGTTTTATGGTAGTCACACAGCCAATAGAGGGCATATGCACGCTTTATGGAGTGCATTCAAACCTTACCATAATCTTTGTTTTTGGTAGTGGATAAATGAAAGCCTTCTTTAGCTATGTCAAGAATCTAAGTGGCAACTCGCAGATATGCTCTGAGATAGTGCAAAATAGCACAAAATATACTGAACCTACTGCTATTGCCAACATACTGTCAGATAGATTCAGTGCGAACTTCACCTCCCTCTCACCTTCAAAAGGGCTCACAACAATACCGGAAAAGTGTAGTGTCCCAGAAATCACAGAAGCACAGGTGAAAACAGTCCTTTCAAAAGCCAAAAACACAGCATCAATGGGGCCAAATGGTGTCCCAGGCTGCGTCTTGCACAAACTAACCCCCCACCTAAACACGCTGTTCAACCTCAGCCTCTCCACAGGCTACGTGCCCATAGAATGGCGCACAGCAATGGTTATTCCGCTCCACAAAGGAGGGGCCACAACTGACCCTGGTAACTATCACCCCATAAGCCTGACTAGCCTGGTCTGCAAGGCTATGGAGTGCATCATCATGGAACTCATTAACAAAGACATTGGGAACCTCCAAACACTTGACCCGATCCAGTTCGGCTTTGTTAAGGGCAGATCATGCCTACTAAACTTGGTTGACTTCTTCGAGACAGTTACCAAGGCCATAGACGAGGGAAAGGTAGTTCACACAGCCTACTTTGATCTCGCCAAGGCGTTCGACACCATTTCTCACTCGGGTATTATAGAAAAACTCACCAACCTGAACATAAACCCCTACATCACAAGATGGGTTGCCAACTGGCTTACAGACAGAACTCACACGGTAAGAACAGTGGGCTCCAGGTCTGACTCTAAACCAGTCACAAGTGGTGTCCCACAAGGCTCGGTTCTGGGACCCCTACTGTTCAGCATATATTTCTCAGAAGTACAGACAAACACAGGAGGACTATGGCTAACCAAGTTCGCCGATGACTGCAAACTGGGAGCTATAATTGACTCTCCGGCTGACACGGACATCCTCCAAAAAGGCCTTACTGAGACAGACACCTGGTGTCAAAGTCATGGCCTCAAGCTAAATGCCAAAAAATGCATAGTCATCCCGTTTGGGAAAAACAAAACACCCACGAATTACCACATAGGCGGCAGCCCCCTTAATACAGAAGAGGTAATAAGAGATCTGGGGACCCAGGTAGATAGTAATCTCTCCTTTGACAATCATATTGCCAAAGTAGTTAGGAAATCCTTCTATGTGGCCCATCTAATTACTAAGGGGTTCACATCTAGAAATAAAGAGGTTATAGTGCCCCTCTACTTGTCACTCATCAGACCCATCATAGAGTACAATGCCCCATTTGGGATGTACCTCACAAGACACTTCCAACAGCTTGAAAGACCACAAAAGCACTTCACCAAGAGGATTACTGGCCTCAAACATATGTCCTATGCAGCCCGACTAAAAAACCTCCGCTGTACTCAGTGGCATATCGCTTACTCAGAGGTGATCTCTGCCTGACTTACAAAGCCATGTCCAACTCAGAATTGATGGACATGCTCCACCTAAAGAAATCCAAATCACTGCGAGCCACGTGCTCTAGTGAGCTAAACCTCACCACAACAATAAACAGAACATGCTGGAGGGATAGATTTCTGTCACAGAGACTCCCCATGCTTTGGAACAAAATTCCTAACTACATTAGGCAGAGCCCCTCACTAACACTCTTCAAGAGAAGCCTTGACGAGTGGATGGGTAACAGAAAATACACTCCTGGGATCACTTCATTGGCTCTGCTTGACAGAGGCTCAGTTGATTAATCAATGGGATGGCGAAAGCCGACACACTCTGGCTAGGTTTATAAATGCCCTCGGGCAGATAGCCTAGTACCTACCTATGAACCTATACAAAGTAAGCAGTAAAATTCACATTTAACACCTATCTTTGTTTGCACCAAAAAAGGGAGAATGATGATGTCTTAAAAGGAAGAAATTTCTTGAAAATATAAACTGAGAGTAGAAGATGTTCTAAATGTGCAGTCAGTGAGAACTATACACATGACCAAGGGTCATATCTTTTTTCCCTAACTGTTCTTGCCCAATTGTCATCAGTGATTAGAGACACTGATGCCAGGTTGTTACACATGATTTGATGGACCTACAGTGATTGTGCAGAAGAAAGGGGTTTCCAGTGGTGCTTCATACAATTTTAGTAATGCATTACAGGTGGTCAGTATGCACAAATACACAACGGTGGCTTCACTTCATCTAACATGTTCAGGATAAGGCTTGCATGTCTATGTAGTCATTGTCAGGAAGAAGAATTTCTCATAAAGTGTGCATACCTGAAATTTGACATTGTGCTATAAACTGTACCTGGAAGCCACAGTGATATTGCTATGTGGTCTGATGACTGCACTTTAGTATATTTCATAGTTGTGCGAACCTGCCACAATGTGGTCTGAACAATAGTCGGTGTCAAATATAATGCCTGACATCTGTTTGTTGACGTGCCTTACTTTATGTGATTTTCATAAACAGTCTGGAATTCCTGTAAGGAAACCTGTAATGTAAAGTCAGATGGTATTGTAGTGGAATAGTAATTGCAGAAATATGGCTGTCCATTTGATTGTAACTAATTTCTGGTGAGCTGTGTATGCTTAAATGTAACTGTTTGGCGACAGAAGAACTAGGTAATTATTGACATTGATTTCTTCCTAAATGACTCTGCTCATACCTCATCTGATACTATTAAGATTCCTGTGAATATGCTAAGCTGTTGTCTGTGACTTAGGGTTCCCACACATACGCATCACACCTCCTTCTTCATCTTATGCTGCTGAACAGTCAGTTGAAGTTACTCACTGAGGAGTCTTGATGTCTGCATAATGAATTCATCTCCTCAGCATGATACCTGTTAGCTCAGCTTGCCCCTTCCTGTACTGAAAGCCAGAGACATTGTTATTCATCAGGCTTCACAAGTTATGCACTTGTAGATGGTAAGATAGCTGAAAGGTGTCTTATCAAACTTTAAAGAGTCTCATAATCTTTGTATTTATATAGTGTTGTTGCCATGCGCTGTTTGTACATTTGCTGGCTTGCCTGTACTTTGTTTCAGCTCAGCTATTTAAAACCCAAAGTTTGCCCTTTGCACCATTTTTTTAATGAAGCCAAATTTACCCAGCCCTGTTATAGATATTAGTTGGTGTTTACACTTTTAACATCTCATTTGCTTTGTTGATGTTCCTGGGATAAAGGGCCTCTCATGCTTGATCCCTGCTGTAAGAACTAAATTCATATGATAACAGTCACAATTACAGAAAAAATGACTGTTGTGTAAACCATACTGTTAGAGGTAGTCTGGTTTATATAGCTTCCTGGAGAAAAGTGTTAATTTCTGTATATTGATGAGTAGAAAAGCATGTTGTGACAACCTGCAAAAGAAAACAATTTTGAGAGGAAGTAAGAACAGTGTGCACACTGTATGGAACAGTGAGAGTAGGCAGTGCATAGCATGAAGTAAAGAATGTACCAAGTTGTTTCAAAAACATCACACCAGCAATGAATATGTGCACACAACAGTAGTAGTAACTGCAAAGAGAAGGATACATCATTGGCATGCCTAATGGATAAAAATACAGTGGATTGCAATTCTGTGTAAAGCAAATATGAGTATTCATTTTGGTTAGAGTATGAATTTGCAGTCATAGCTAAATGTCAATGGCCCAGATTAATTGTTTACTGTGTATGTTATGAGCATGTACAGAGGAATACTTAAAAACCTTTACATTAAGGATTGCTAAAAGCATATTTCTACCATGACTTACTGTGAAAGTGCTATTCAGATGACAGCAGTAAGGAGAGATGAGGGAACAGTTTCAGAGGCACACCTGGCTGACTGCAAGCAACTCTGATGTGTATTGTCATTCAAATTAGCTGAACCTTGCAGGGCAGGAAATGTGAAACTCTTCTAGCTGAGGGTGGGAATATGGGTGGAGTAACTTGAGAATGAACTGAAACAGATCAAAGTTGAATGTCTAAATAAACTCTGTTATTTCAGCAATGAGCTGGCAGTTCGGGAAGATTTTTTCACAGAATGTGTAAGACAACGTAAGGAAACACATTTGTAAAGGCACTGTGTGACAGTAAATGATACTTTTACTGAGGCCTGTCAAACTTAGCTGCTCTTTCCTATTTTTCCATTCTAAGTGAATCTTCTTCTTTCGGCTTTTCCCAGTTAGGGGTCGCCACAGCGGATCACCTGTCCGCTCATGATTTTCAGTGGAGTTTTGCAGTGTCAAGTTGCCAGCCTGGCACCTAACCTTCCACAGAAGGCACACACACATATGCACTCACACCTAGGGCCAATTTAGAGTGTCCAATCCACCTACAGCATGTCTTTGGGATGTGGGAGGAAACCGGAGCACCCGGAGGAAACACACGCGACCACAGGGAGGACATGCAGACTCCGCACAGAAGGCACCCCAGCCGAGGATCGAACTGGAGAACCTCTTGCTGTGAGGCGACAATGCTAACCACTGCACCACTGTGGCCGCCCTTCCATTCTAAGTGAATGGAAGTCTTATATGACAGCCCAGCTATGAGCACTGTAATCTCAGAAACAGTGGGCTTACATCTTTAAAACAAAACAAACTCTCATCAGGATGTCTGCCCCCAGGAGGTCAGTCAGAGTTACAAAAAGAATAAAATTAGTAGTAACTACTTCTGTCTGGTGCATACAGGTTTGCAATGAGACAAACATAAGGAAAAGTTAAAAATATATATTTTTAAATGTTTTTCCCTTAGTGGTCCTTTAACTTGAGAAGTCATCAAAATAAGATTATAAGAATTAACATGCACTTTCTCAAGTAAAAGAAGTCTTAATAACAGGCTTAAAAACCTCAGCTTTGGCTTTGCTAAGAACTTGCTATATTCAACTGGACGTATAAGAGAATTTAAGTACCTTTATCTGCACTTTTTTTTTCCCAAAAATACAGTATTTAAATTGATTTTGACTGTGTTGCAGGAATATTAACTGAACTGGAAGTTAGTCAGTGTTTGCTGAATTTTGTTATTTGCTAGTAATTACAGGTGTGGGGGTAGCCACATTCTTTGATTTCCTGTCCTTGCCTATTTAAGTGGTACAGTGTGAAATATTTTCTGCTTAAAAACCTCAGCTTTGGCCTGCTAAGAACTTGCTGTATTCAACTGGACGTATAAGAGAATTTAAGTACCTTTATCTGCACTTTTTTTTTCAAAAAAATACAGTATTTAAATTGATTTTGACTGTGTTGCAGGAATATTAACTGAACTGGAAGTTAGTCAGTGCTTGCTGAATTTTATTATTTGCTAGTAATTGCAGGTGTGGGGGTAGCCACATTCTTTGATTTCCTGTCCTTGCCTATTTAAGTGGTACAGTGTGAAATATTTTCTGCTTAAAAACCTCAGCCTTGGCCGGCTAAGAACTAGCTGTATTCAACTGGACGTATAAGAGAATTTAATTACCTTTATCTGCACTTTTTTTCAAAAAATACAGTATTTAAATTGATTTAACTGTGTTGCAGGAATATTAACTGAACTGGAAGTTTTGACTCTGCTCTTCAGTTTGTCCCAATCACCCTCCCTGTTTTTGTTTTGGTGTTAATCTTAGTGGCCTTGAAACTGCCCGCCCCTCTTGTAAATTTGTGTTTGGATACTCCTTCTGGGCCCATCTCATTTGCTCACTTAACTGAGTGCAGTGAGATCATATTCTGATTTCAGGCACTCCTACTGTGTACAAAGAGAGCATCTGGGAAACAGAAAAAAAAAATTAAGCTTGTTTCCTGCCTTTCCTGTATAGTGGTATAGACTATTTGTAGGCTTCTGAGCCCCCAAGCCCTTCTGTGTTGGAGGGAAGCCTTCTAGCTTAGTTTTTTTTTCTTATAACTAGCCAGTTTTCTAGTTTCAGCACTCAAATCTGTTTCTTTGATCTCAACACTTGTTCAGAAAAAAAAAAATTTCATCTGCTTTTACTGTACTTGTGTTTCTACCTACTTTATTTTACTTTTGCATCATCTTAAAAGTACTCAATTGTATTTATTACTGCTTGGTGTAACTCATTCTAAGCCTTTTGGTTTAAACACTTGGGTTTCGGACCAGTTGTTTTGCACTGAGAGGGTTTGTGGTCTGCACTGTAGTGGCAGAACAGGTAGCTCACATCCTTCTAGGTTGGGAACTGCTGATTGAGGGCTCAGTGTTTGTTATTCTAAAAGTGTATTAATTCTGGTTTAAGCACTTGGGCTTTCAGGCCAGTTATTTTACATTAAGAGGGTTCGTGGTCTGCACTCTTGTGGGAGGGGAGGCTGGACTCTGCCCTTCTGAGCTGGGAATTTCTGGTTAAAGGCTTCTAGTGCATTCATATCTGATCTGCTTCTTACTGAAGTTGGTGCGCCTTGTTTGCTGTGGCATAGACTGGATTCGGGCCTGCTGGATCTAGCTTTGTTTGTGTAACTTGAGCATTAATCCAGGCATTCTCTAAAGTATTCAGTTGTATTTATTACTGCTTGGTAGTAACTTGATTAAAGTGTAGCTATTATTCTAAGTCTTTTGGATTAAGCACTTGGGCTTCAGACCAGTTGTTTTACATTAGGAAGGTTTGTGGCATGCACTGTGGTGGCAGGACAGGTAGCTTTCATCCTTCTAAGTTGGGAACTGCTGATTGAGAGCCCAGTGTCTGTTATTCTTAAAGTGTATTAGTTCTGGTTTAAGCACTTGGGCTTCAGGCCAGTTATTTTACATTAAGAAGGTTCGTGGTCTGCACTCTTGTGGGAGAAGAGGCTGGACTCTGCCCTTCTGAGCTGGGAATTTCTGGTTAGAGGTTTATAGTGCCTGAATATTTGAACTGTATCTTACTGAAATTGGTACACCTTGTTTGCTGTAGCATAGACTAGATCCAGGCCTGCTGAATCTAGCTTTGTTTATATGCTTGTTCTTTGCTTGCTTGTTATTTCCCTGGAACACTAATTCCACCTAATACGCAGCTTCTCAGCGCTTCTGTGGATCACTAGTGATATCTGCATTGCTTACTGTACTTATTTCCTTGTTTCACTTGAAAGAAAGTTACTGTTTGTCGTTTTTGCATTTAAGTTACCTGTAACACATTGCACTTAAGTTACCTGGCACTTGCTCACTAAAGCAATTATATAAGTCAGCACTAAAAATTAAAAGCACTACACCCTCACTCCCCACTGGCCCTTGTTTTCAATTATTAAGGAATTCCCAATATTATTCTAGCATGTCCAAAGGTCAGTTGTCAATCTCCTCTCCGGTCCAGCTGGTGAATCTGGGAATCTTGAGGCAATGTTACAACTGCCTCATGTACACAGACAACCCTCTCCTCCTCCCAACAAATTCCAACACATGTGAGAGATGCAACCATATAGCCAAACTGGAGGCTAAGCTCTCTCAACTCAGTACTGGCATAACCAGTCAGGAGGAGAAGGAAACCACACTCACTACAATTCCAGTCTCACATAGACCTACCACGACAGCAAACCAAACACATAATCACACAAAAACATACTCGGAGGCTCTAAATAAAGATCTGCCTAAGCAGCAGAGACCTCCAAAGCAGACACCCAAGCAACCGCTACCCCAAAACAAAACACGTGCAACACATATCTCACAAAGCCAGTGTGCCGAACAGTCACAGCCCTTAAGACTAAACAGCACACCTGATACACTTGTAATAGGTGACTCTATCGTCAGGCACACTGACGTCCCGCTCACCAGGCTGAACAAGGAGAGGGTCACGGTGAGCAGCCTGTTGGGCGCTAGGATCCGCCACATAACACAAGCACTCAGGTCACTCCAAGGCAAGTACAAATATGACTCAGTCATTGTCCATGCTGGTGTGAATGACCTGAGACGCACCTCCCTGGACTACATGAAAAGAGACATAAAGGAGCTCTCTGAGCATGTAGCCCAGGCCGGTATGACCCTGACCTTGAGTAGCATCTTACCCTCACCAAGAATGATGCCACAATATGAAGACAAGATGATCAATTTCAACAATTGGCTTAAGTACTGGTGTCATTCAAAGGGGATCCAATGCCTGTCAGCTTGGGATGATATGCTCGACAAGCCACGATGCTTCGCTAGGGACAGCTTGCACCTGTCACCCCTGGGCTTTCGGATATTGGCAAAGGCTCTTGCTACCCCCATAGTGCCTTTTTTAGGCAAGGCTCAAAAGACAAACCCACCTCCATAGGTATCACAAGGGATAAGAAACTAAGTGTAATGCTACTCAACGCCAGAAGTCTAAACCTCAAGATGCATGCACTCGAAACTCTCCTTAGCATGGAGAACATCGATATCTGTGCAGTAACAGAAACCTGGTTCAGGGCTCCCGAGAGCACCCTAGCACTACCAGGTTATACCTCATACCATGCTTTTCGCCCCCAAAACTTGGACTGAACCACAAAAGGAGGGGGAGTATCGATATTCATCAAAGATACCCACACCTCCAGGTTAGTGGCAAAGCACGAAGCATCAGAGACTATCCATGTGCAACTAACAGTGGGTAAAACTGCCTTCAAGTTTATAGCCTGCTACAGACCACCCTCCCAAACCCAGGAACCCCACTCGGCCTTCCTGAGAACACTGGAAAATATGAAGGTCTCTCGAAACACCATTATATTGGGTGACTTCAACTACCCAAACATAGACTGGGAGCATTACTCTAGCTCCAACACCCTAGCCCAAAGGTTCCTAGAATTTATAAACTCAAATGCTATGGAACAACTTGTTACCACTCCCACAAGAGGAGAAAACATACTGGACCTGATCATCACCAACATGGGGACTCTATGCTCCAGACCAGAAGTGTATCCCTCACTGGTAAGATCAGACCATAAACTAATCTCACTAGATATTCACATCCCGACCCCACCCTCTGCCCAGAAAACCACAGTGAAAAACTTCTCTAAAGCAAATTTCACACTCCTCAAAACCGATGTGGAATCCTTCAAAGCCCCCGGGCCTGTGGAAAATACGGCCCAGACCACAGAATCCTTTATAAATGCATTCTATGAACACCTTCAGGAATGCATGGATCATGCGATCCCAAATAAAACCAAGACCCAATCCTCCAAAGGCAGACGTCCTGTCTGGTGGACCCCAGCCATAAACAAACTATACAATAGAAGGAGGACGCTACTAAATGATACAGCAAAATCCCAAAAAGGGAAGGCATCACTGATCAGTATTAGCAAAAAACTACGGGCACTTATAAAATTGTCTAAGGCCAGCTTCGTGAGAAAAATTGCACAGGACACTAAGGATAATCACAAGGCTTTCTTTAGTTATGTTAGGAACCTGGGTGGTAATTCCCAGATATGCTCAGAATTAGTCCAAAATGACAAAAAATACACTGAACCCACAGACATTGCCAACATCCTAGCTGACAGGTTCAGCGCAAACTTCTCCCCACCAAAAGGGCAAATATCTATCCCAGCAGAGTGCTGCCCCCCTGACATCTCAGATGCTCAGGTAAGAGCCGCCCTCTCCAAAGCAAAAACACAGCATCAATGGGACCAGACAGTGTCCCGGGCTGTGTCCTACATGAACTCCAAGAAGAGCTAAACCCAAACATAAAACTACTGTTCAATCTCAGCCTTACTACAGGATATGTGCCCAAAGAGTGGCGTACAGCAACAGTGGTCCCTCTCCATAAAGGTGGTGCCTCAACGGATCCTGGAAACTATCGCCCCATAAGCCTGACTAGCTTGGTCTGCAAAGCTATGGAAAGGATCATCATGGACCTCATAAATAAAGATATTGGGGACCTACAGACACTGGATCCTACCCAGTTCGGCTTTGTTAAGGGCAGATCCTGCCTCTTAAACCTGGTTGATTTCTTTGAAACAGTCACCAAGGCCATTGACGAGGGGAAGGTGGTCCACACAGCCTACCTGGACCTCGCAAAGGCCTTCGATACAATACCCCACTCGGGCATTATAGATAAGCTCACCAGCTTAAATATAAACCCCAATGTCACTAGATGGATTGCAAACTGGCTCAAGGACAGAACCCACATGGTTAGAATTGCTGGAGCCATGTCAGACTCCAAACCAGTTACAAGTGGTGTCCCACAAGGCTCAGTCCTGGGACCTCTCTTGTTCGGTATATATTTCTCGGAGGTACAGGACAACACGGAAGGACTGTGGCTGACCAAGTTCGCAGATGACTGCAAACTGGGCGCCATAATCGACTCTCCAGCCGACACAAGCATCCTCCAAAAGGGCCTCATAGAAACAGACAACTGGTGCCAGAGCCATGGCCTCAAGCTAAATGCCAAAAAGTGTATAGTCATCCCCTTTGGCAAAAACAAAGTGCCCACAAATTACCACATAGGTGGTAATCCATTAAGTACAGAAGAAGTAATTAGGGACCTGGGAACCCAAGTTGATAGCAATCTCTCATTTTACAACCACGTAGCCAAAGTGGTTAGAAAAACATTTTATATAGCCCACCTAATCATGAAGGGATTCGCATCTAGATCAGGGGAGGTCATCGTGCCTCTTTACTCATCCCTCATCAGGCCCTTAATTGAGTACAATGCCCCTTTTGGGATGTACCTTACCAGACACCTGCAGCAACTGGAAAGACCCCAAAAGTACCTCACCAAGAGGATCAAAGGGCTCAAACAGATGCCATATGCTGCCCGGTTAAAGAAACTCCAGCTCTACTCAGTGGCATACCGCCTGTTCAGAGGCGATCTGTGCCTGATGTATAAAGCCATGTCCAACCCGGAATTAATGAACATGCTGCACCTCAGAAAATCCAAATCCCATCGAGCTTACACGCTCGAGAGACTTGAACCTCAGCACTGAAATAAATAGGACATGCTGGAGGGACAGATTCATAACCCAGAGGTTCACTCTGGAATAAAATCCCAGTCCAGGTTAGGCAGAGTCCCTCATTGACTCTCTTCAAGAGGAATCTTGATGAGTGGATGGGAGATCGTAGGTTTACCCCGGGTATCACTTCTGTGTCACTGTTAGACAGAGGCACAGTATACTAACCTCGAAAAAGGGCATAGCAAAATAAATTTAAAATGGGTGGCGAAAGCCAAACACATTCTGGCTAGGCTTATAAATGCCCTAGGGCAGATAGCCTAGTATGAACCTATGAACCCATGAACTAATTGTTGTCATTATTAAGTGTAATCCATCACTCTTTCTCCAAAAATCACCACTTTAAGAAGGGACTTGGAGTGAAAGAGCAACATTTTTTTAAACAAGAAACATCTTTATTAAATTATCACTTATGGCATAGGAATCACACAGCAGAATAAGGAGTAATTGTGAGGCACGGTCACAGTGTCTCCTTCTGAAAATAAGAGGTATAAATGAGTTAGGTCTTTGAGGTATGGCAGTATCATAGTCTTTGTGAAACGACTATTTTTAGTTTCAGCAGTATGAGATGAGTTAATTCATTATGAGTGCATAATTTGTAGGTGGTTTCAGGCAAGATCAACAATTGCAATTAAACTGTTTTTAATTACTCACAGGCTGCACTCTTTTGACAAGGATTAATTTAGAGACATGTATGAGTACTGTATGCTAACACTATGAATATAATTGTCGTACAGTATTATATGATGATGTAAGTCAGAAAGAGAGCTGCATAAAATGTCACAGTAATGTAGGCAAAAATATCAAACTGGTATGTGTGGAAAAGTTGTATATATCTACTTAAATCTGGCCAAACTTATCTTTAACAGCTATCTGAATCATTTTATGACTGGAATTGGTGGTGTTTTGCTGAATATAAACAACCATTACAACTTACTTATGCTGTACATTACTGGGGTCAGAAGAGTCAGATAAATTTACTTACCTGGGGAAAAATAATTTACTAAGGCTCTGCATGGAGACTCATCACCAAAGAAAGACTTTCAACAACTGTTGGTCTCAATTCAAGATCTTTCCTTAAAACTGTATGAGTCCAAAATAAAATGGACTTCATGCAAGAATATTGTATGAAATAAACTGAACTGTTAAAACTATGGTATCCCAACATAAAAATAAAAAAAGGCATTAAAAAATATTGTAAAATATTTTTCCATACCTTCAGATACTGAATTGTTTCATCTTATTATAAACTCATTTAAATCAGTATTGCAAATGCTGTAATTTTGCCTTTGGGTCTGGGTCATGCCTGAAAAGACTCATTGGACCAGTGCATCTACCCAGTTAACAAATGTATATGTGCACGGTGTAAGGTACATATGTGACATATGAGCACCTAGTCTTCAGAGTCCCAGAAGAACCAGTGCAACCCTAGAGCAACGCAAGAACATGTACATTCAGGAATGGAAGAAGAAGAAAAGAATGTAAGAAAGACACTTTGGCCAGAAGGAAAGCAGCAGAAAGTAAGGGGGTAAAGTGAGAGACAGAATACTAGAACAGTCAGAAGTAGAGCATCTACTGTTATGGTAAGATCTTACACTATGTTTTTCCTTATCACTGTTGCATTAGTCTTCACTCTTGGGAGAGTACAAAAGCTAGTGGAAAGTATATGAGGAGGACCCACAGAACAGCCCTCCAAAAACCCATGAAGGATGACCCTGGCCCTAGAAAGAACATCCAACTTGTAATGTTTGGTGAATATGTGAACAGAAGACTAAGTAATAACTTCCAAAATGGGTCTAGTATCCAGAACCTTAAAAACAATAGAAGAGGCCACTGTCCTGATAGAATGAGCATAAACATAAGAAGAAAGTTGCCTGCCATGAGAAGATTAGCAAAAAGAAATGGCCCGGGAGATAGTTTGCTTAGACACTGCCAAACCCATGTTCCTGGCATGAAAGTAAATCCAAGGTGTGAAGAACCCTCCCACTAGAATTTTGTGGAGAAAATAAAAAAGAAAGATCAATGGACTGATTCAAGAGCAAATCATTAACCACCTTGAGCATAAAAGAAAGATTGGTATGAAGAGAGACTCTGCCCTTGTGAAATATCAAAAAATGTGTAACTGACATGAGTTCTTGAAGTTCAGAGACTCTCTTGGCAGAATTAAGGAAGAAGAAACTGCAGATTCAAAAGAAGACCAAGTCAATTTCTCAAGAACAAAAGTAAGGTCCCAAGCAGGAGGAACAGGGTTTCTTACTATGGTAGGATCTTAAAGAACTGTACTTTCTTCATGTATTGGAATTTGAAAGGAGTAATATGGTGAATTTTTAACTTCATGGATTTTCTTTATGGTACTGAAAGTGCCTACAAGTCTATTGTATCTCTTCTTCTCCAAAACCATTACCAAACTTACAGCCATTAAGTATAAAGTTTAAAGTTTTATCTTATCCTGATAAAGAACTTGTTCTGAAAACTGCTTGTACAAATTCTGCTGTTAAAGTGGCCTCAAATTGGTTATGCCACTAAATCTCAAATTCTTGGAAAACAAATGCATGGACCACTGTAACAGCTTTAAAAAGGAAAGAGCCTGTTTCTTTTGCCAGAATTAAAATTCATCTGTCTTTGGAATTAAAACTTTTGGCAAAGAAGCTACACCCTTTGCTCAAAATAATAGCTAATACCAGATAATGAAGACGTGGACCGATACTTTTCATCTCTAAAAATGTCTTCAGAAAAAACAAAATGGAATTTAGTTGCAGCAAAGAAACCGAAGACTTCTACCCATACCCCTCTGCCAAAAGAAAAGGAAAGAAATAGGGAGGAGGAAAAGAGAAGGGCCAATGGTACATACATCAAAACAGAAGGAAAAAAAAGAAGTTATATTCTTACCATAGCGTTCCATGTGAGTTGTTCATCTCGCCTTTGTTCTTTACACGTGGGTTGGAGCCGATCCATCGGGTCCGAGTCGGCGCTTTCAAGCTCAAGATCTTTGAGTAGCTCAAGGCACAGTCCCTATCCCACGATGCTCTCCTACCAACCCCAGATCTAGTTTGCTGAACCAGCAAGAAAAAAACATACTAAGCAACCAAATTACAAAAATATACATAGTACATACCTATTTACAATAGCTAAACAATAATCTGGCTGGAAAGAAGGACATTAGCAAGACCAACCAGATCACCAGTCATACCCGTTCTTCCATAACCTGGAGGGGGAAGGTGGGAGGGAGTGTAAGAACAAAGGCGAGATGAACAACTCACATGGAACGTTATGGTAAGAACATAACTTCTTTATGTGAAGTTGTTCAATCTCGCCATTTGTTCTTTACACGTGGGTAGCGTCCCAAGCACCCTAATCCTGGGCGGCTCACGGGAGTACATTCCTGAGAACGGTGGAACCAAAGGAAGCCCTGTCCCAGGAGGCCCCGTCCACTTTGTAATGAGTGATAAACATATGAGGTGTGGACCAAGTAGCAGCTGCACAAATGGTGTCCAAAGGTAGATGGGCTGCGTGGGCTAAAGACGTAGAAACAGCCCTGGTAGAATGAGCTTTCACCTCACGTTCTAAAGGTTGTTTAGCTGAAGAATATGCAAATTTTATACAATCAGAAATTCATTTGGACAATGTAACTTTGGATACCGAAAAACCTTTCTTATTGTCTGCATAGGAAACGAATAATTGATCAGATTCCCTAAATTCTTTTGTTCTGTCCAAATAAAACCTCAATTGTCTGTGAACATCAAGCTTAACATGTAACATGTACTCCATTCTATTAGCATGATGTCTGAAAAAAGTAGGAAGGTCAGTAGACTGGTTCAAGTTTGTCTCGGAGCAGACCTTAGGAAGAAAGGTTGGATTTGTTCTTAAAGACACTCTGTCGGGGTTAAAGACTAGATATGGAGGCCTGATAGAAAGTGCTTGTAGTTCAGAAACTCTACACGTCAAGTAATAGCCACCAGGAAAATTGTCTTCCAAGAAAGGAACTTCAAAGGACAAGATGATGCAGGCTCAAAAGGGGGAAGAATGAGTTGAGATGGTACCAAATTCAGATTCCAGGGAGTAACAGGATGTCTGATAGGTGGCCTAAGGTGATGCGTTCCTTTCTAAAAGGCTTTACATAATCTGTGGGACATAATGTTAGAATCACTGCATCCCACATGGAAGTTAGATATGGCAGCCAATTGAACCCTTATCGTAGAAGCTGCTGCACCATCGTGAAAGAGCGAAGTCAAGAATTCCAGAATACTATGAACAGGGGTGACCTAGGTATCAATACCATGCTGAGAAGCCCAATGAACAAATCGCTTCCATTTGCTGTTATAATGGAAAAGAAAATCAAACCGCTACTCCACGGCTATTCAAAAAAGAAATTCCAAAATGCTGAGCTCTTTTTAAAGATTTATTTAAAACGTAAAAAGTCCATTAACATTAGTAACGTTCACGTAATCAGCATCAGCAACTTGTAAAAGCATGTATCAGTTCAGTATAAAAACACATAAACCCTTCAGTTCTAAATGATTGTAAGTGGCGTTCTTAAGCACTCCTCATAAAAGGTTTAACCTTCAACGGTTAGCCACCGTATTCAAAATCCTTTGAACAAGAAGGTATGCAGCAGTAAAAATACAACAGTTAGCTTACAATGCTGCTGGATCTCTCAATATACTTTCAATGTTGCTGAACCTCTTAGTTGGTGGTAGAAAGTTCCCATCAACACTTTAAACAATACTGGTCCTGTAGAATTAGAGAGAACACCAAACTGTAGAAACAAATAAGTCGTCCCAAATAACATTCGATAAGCGCTTTCGGTAAAACCTTCATCAGATCGTAATAATCAGGGACTCCATTAGCTGAATTTATAAGCTTCATATAGCCAATAGAATTTAAAAACACAGGCAACACCTTCTATATAAAAAATTATGGCCCATCAAAATAGGAGTTTATTGACACACTTTCTATTCAACCAATAGTAGGCCTCCTTGCCTTTAGCAATGGTTTAAAGGGAATGACTGCATTCAGTCTGGGAGGGCGATCAGCTCGCAAGTTTACTATCCACTTAGTCTCACATAACTCAGTCTTATTACTAATATCCCCGCTTTTATGACCTTCAAATATTTGTTCAATTGCTTTAAACAAAAACTATGAGTAGGAAATCTTAAAATATGCATCGCTAAAGCATTATGTATGTCCCTCTCTGAATATCACCCAAGTGCCGTAGCAGTCTCTTTCTGAATATGTGGTTGGTCTTGCCAACATAAAAGATGTGCAATTTTGGCAGGTAGCTAAATAAACAAGATTTTTAGAGGCACAAGTAATCTTGCAGTTAAAAGTAAATGTCTTGTCCATATTTGGATGCTTAAAGGTATTGCTACTATCAATATAGTTACAAGCAGAACAATTTCCACATTGAAATGTTCCTTTACGTCCTATTAATGCTGGTTTTGGAAATCCATCCTTCATGCATAAAAGTCGTTTTATATTCTTTTTATTCTTAAAAGTAAAATGGGGACTATCACCAACTATGGTTCGAAGTTTAGGATCCTGCGTCAAAATCGGCCAAAAACTTATTGACAATATCCCTAATCTGTTTATTGTCAGTGCTGTAGGTCATCATTAACCGCATAGGAGAGGTATCTGGCTTCATCCCCTTTATTGTTAAATTAGGCTGCTGTAGTCGATTTTTATAACATTTATTAATATGTAAACTAGTATCATTTTCAGTATAACCTCGTGCCTGTAAGCATTTCTGCAAATCAGCCACTTCTTGCTGAACAGTTGCTTCCTGTGTGCATCTTCTATTAATCCTAGAAATCTCATTCTTCATTATATTATCCGTCACATATCTCGGATGCATACTGCTCTTATGGAGATAATGATTTCTCCAAGTTGATTTTCTATAAAGTGATGTCTCCATTGAGCCTTCTCTATTAAGCTGAACTGTTAAGTCCAGAAAATTAACGGACTCTCGTGAAAATTGACTTGTAAGCTTTAGAAAAGATGTGGATTCATTCAAATATTGCAGGAACAACAAGAACTGGATTTCATCCCCATCCCAAAGCAAAAAAAGGTCATCCACAAAACTACCATAAAATTTTACTTGTTGGAACCAAGGATTTGAGGTGCTCAGAATGTATCTGCTTTCCCAATCTGATAAGACAATACTGGCATAACTGTTAGCGCAGGGAGTGCCCATGGCGACCCCCCAGCGCTGCCAATAAATGAGTGGTCCATAGATGAAGAAATTTGTGTCTAGTACAATCTCCAGTAGTGAGCATAGTAAATTAGCATCTTTATTACTGGTTGATTCTCTAATCACTTTTCTTACAGTCTCTGTCCCATACTCATTAGGTATTGAAGTAAATAGGCTTGCAACATCCATCGTAGTCAATAACAAATTTCCTTTGTCCGCTAGTGAATCCATAACTGTTTTTAACTTCATCAGAAAATCATCTGTGTCCCTAAGGGCACTTGGGATACTAAGTAATATGTTTTTCAGTTCCTTTTCAACAAACAGAGACATACACTCTGTTAGCCACCCTTGTCCTGCTACAAAAGGTCGAAGCGGTGGATCAACAAGGCTTTTATGTATCTTAGGAAGCCCACTTATGGATGGAACTGTGGGATGGATAATATTAAAGAAATTGTATTAATCAATAGTTATGCTTCCTTCTATAAGCATATCATACAATCGATCCTTGATTCTTCTTATATGGGCATCCAGCTTGCTGGTATTAACTTCCAATTAGGGAAGGCTCAATGGAGACATCACTTTATAGAAAATCAACTTGGAGAAATCATTATCTCCATAAGAGCAGTATGCATCCGAGATATGTGACGGATAATATAATGAAGAATGAGATTTCTAGGATTAATAGGAGATGCACACAGGAAGCAACTGTTCACCAAGAAGTGGCTGATTTGCAGAAAAGCTTACAGGCACGAGGTTATACTGAAAATTATACTAGTTTACATATTAATAAATGTTATAAAAATCGACTACAGCAGCCTAATTTAACAATAAAGGGGATGAAGCCAGATACCTCTCCTATGCAGTTAATGATGACCTACATCACTGACAATAAACAGATTAGGGATATTGTCAATAAGTTTTGGCTGATTTTGACACAGGATCCTAAACTTCGAACCATAGTTGGTGATAGTCCGCATTTTACTTTTAAGAATAAAAAGAATATAAAACGACTTTTATGTATGAAGGATGGATTTCCAAAACCAGCATTAATAGGATATAAAGGAACATTTCAATGTGGAAATTGCTCTGCTTGTAACCATATTGATAGTAGCAATGCCTTTAAGCATCCAAATATGGACAAGACATTTACTTTTAACTGCAAGATTACTTGTGCCTCTAAAAATCTTGTTTATTTAGCTACCTGTCAAAATTGCACATGTTTTTATGTTGGCAAGACCAACCACATATTCAGAAAGAGACTGCTACGGCACTTGGGTGATATTCGTAGAGGGGACATACATAATGCTTTAGCGATGCATATTTTAAGATTTCCTACTCATAGTTTTTTGTTTAAAGCAATTGAACAAATATTTGAAGGTCATAAAAGAGGGGATATTAGTAATAAGACTGAATTATGTGAGACTAAGTGGATAGTAAACTTGCGAGCTGATCGCCCTCCCAGACTGAATGCAGTCATTCCCTTAAAACCATTGCTAAAGGCAAGGAGGCCTACTATTGGTTGAATAGAAGGTGTGTCGATACACTCCTATTTTGATGGGCCATAATTTTTTATATAGAAGGTGTTGCCTGTGTTTTTAAATTCTATTGGCTATATGAAGCTTATAAATTCAGCTAATGGAGTCCCTGATTATTACGATCTGATGAAGGTTTTACCGAAAGCGCTTATCGATTGTTATTTGGGACGACTTATTTGTTTCTACAGTTTGGTGTTCTCCCTAATTCTACAGGACCAGTATTGTTTAAAGTGTTGATGGGAACTTTTCGACCACCAACTAAGAGGTTCAGCAACATTGAAAGTATATTGAGAGGTCCAGCAGCATTGTAAGCTAACTGTTGTATTTTTACTGCTGCATACCTTCTTGTTCAAAGGATTTTGAATAAGGTGGCTAACCGTTGAAGGTTAAACCTTTCGTGAGGAGTGCTTAAGAACGCCACTTACAATCATTTAGAACTGAAGGGTTTATGTGTTTTTATACTGAACTGATACATGCTTTTACAAGCTGCTGATGCTGATTACGTGAATGTTACTAATATTAATGGACTTTTTACATTTTAAATAAATCTTTAAAAAGAGCTCAGCATTTTGGAATTTCTTTTTTGAATAGCTGTGGAGTAGCGGTTTGATTTTCTTTTCCATTTTGTATTCTACTTACCGCTACCTCAATAGTGAGTCCTACATTTTTCTAATATTTGCTGTTATAAAGTTTCCTGGTGGAGACTTTGTGAGAGGAAACTAAAATAGGTTGAACCGCTGGAGACAAATCATGTGACTTGGCTAGGTTGGGAAGTGGAGCAGCCAAGCTGTCAGTTTGAGGGAGACAAGAGAGGGATGAAGAACTCCCGATGAATGAGTCAGAAGGTCTGGCACTGGGTCCAGAACCCAAGGTTCTTCTACTTGGTATTGCTGTAGGAAGGGGAACTATATCTGCCGAGGCCAAAATGGGGCTATTAGAATAACAGTCCTTCCCAGGTTTTTGGCTTTCTGTAAGAATCTGGGGATCAGAGGGATTGGAGGGAAGGCATAAAGGAGACCCGAGGACCAATCGTGTACAAGAGAGTCCCTTGGGCTGTCCCCCGGTGGAGGGTACAGGGCAAAGTAGCTTCTGCATTTGGCATTCATCAGGGATGCAAAAAGGTCACAGCAAGGCTGGCCCCATCTGCAGAATATCCTTTCCAGCACTCATTCTTTGAGGGACCACTCGTGAGGCAACAGAATGGCTCTGCTCAGTTTGTCCGCTATCATGTTGGATGACCCAGGTATGTGCATTGCTATCAGAAAGCGCCCAGTGGATACAGCCCACTGCCAAACTCTCAGGGCCTCTCAGCATAAGGGGTAAGACTTGGTTCCCCTTGCTTGTTGATGTACCAGACTATCGACATGTTGTCTGTCTGTATTGCAATCGTCTCTCGAGGTAGAGAGTCGTGAAAGTGTTGCAAAGCTAGAAACACCACTCTCAACTCTAGGACGTTGATGTGCAAATGAGATTCCATGTCTGACCAAGTGCCTTGGACAGTTCTTCCCTGAAACAGCCCCCCCCCACCCTATCAGGGAATCATCTGTGGTCGCTGTGGCTGTGGGAGGGGGAAGTACAAATGGGCGACCTACAGTAACTTGGTGGCTGTTCAACCACCAAAGAAGGTCCTTTTTGCAAGCATTTGTCAGAAGAATTTTGTGTGACATTGGAAGCTGTTGATAAGACCTCTGTGTGAATAGTAACCATTGGAGTATCCTCATGTGCATTCATCCCAGAAGAACCACTATGAGTGTCGCTGCCATGGTGCCTAACAGCTTCAGAACCTGGAATGCCAGAACTCTCCTTTCCGTTAACAAATGGGACACTTGACTTCGCAAAGATATTACTCTCTCTTGAGGCAATCTGATCAGGGTGGTGGTGGTGTCTAGATCTGCTCCTATAAAGGAAATATGCTGCGACGGCAATAAAGCAGATTTTTCGAAATTTAAGGTTATGCCCAACCTGGAACACAGGTTGATAGTGTAATCTCTGGCACAAATTAGTTGATGCCTGGTGGTGGTGGTGAGGAGCCAGTCGTCCAGATATGGAAACACCCGGAATCCTAAATGTCTCAGGTGAGCCATGACCACTGCCATACATTTGGTGAACACTCTGGGGGCTGTGGTGAGACCAAAGGGCAGAGCTCAGAATTGGAAGTGACTGGCCCTCAGCCGGAAACGCAAGTGATCTCTGGATGGCCTGGCCATTTTGATGTGGTAGTACGCATCCTTGAGATCTGTAGAGGACATCCAATCACCTGTTTCGAGAAATGGAAGTATCGATTGAAGCGTGACCATCCGGAACTTTTCCTTTTTGACAAAGGTGTTTAGTTTGCTGAGGTCTAAGATGGGCCTCCAGTTCCCTGTTTTCTTTGGAACTAAAAAGAACCTGGAGTAAGTTCCGGATCCTATCTGGTCCACCGGGACTGGCTGGATGACTCTTTTTTCTAGCAGCCTTTGAATTTCTATGGCTGCTAGATTTCGCAGACTGGGTGGAACGTCTGGGATTCTTGTATGAATGGAAGGCGATTCTGAAAAGAGAATGATGTAATCTCTGGTAACTATGCTTTTTACCCAAGAATCTGATGTAATTCCTAGCCAGGCGTCTGGGTATAAAGCTAAGCGACCCCCGACTGCCTCCAGAGCAGGACGGTTGGGCCTCCTCTCAGGAGCACTGATAGGGCTTGCCAAGGAACTGCTCCCTGGTTCTGCGGACCTCCCTCTGCCACCTGGGTGGCGTCTATCATTATACCCCCCCTCCTCTGCCCCTGGAGGGGGATTCACTATGTGTGTTCTGGAAAGCTCCTTGGGACTTTCGGAACCACATTTTTCCACCTTTCTGCCCTTTGGGGTATGGTCTAGTGGGGGTGGAAAAATGGACTCCTACGGCAGATAGAGCCTTTCTTTCCTGCTCACACCTAGTGAGTGTCTCCTTGACTTTAGGCCCAAACAAGGAAGAGCCATCAAATGGGGTATTAACAAAGGAAGACTTGAAGGCTTCCACAAAGGAGCATAAGTGCATCCAGGATTGTCTTCACAGAGCTATTGCTGAACCTGCTGCCCGGCTCGATCCATCAGCTGCATAAGAAATGAGCCGCATGGATGAGTTCACAATAGAATTAAGGGTGTTAAGCTGTGCCATCACTTTTTCAGAAACAGCATCATCTGTTTTGCCCTGTACAGTATCTCCAAGCTCTTTGAGGAGATCTCATTGAAGCCAGGTAAAGTGGGTTAAATAGTTGAGCGATCTCATTGCAAATGTCGCAGAACTAAAGATGTGTTTCCCGTATCTGTCCATCGTCCTACAGTCTTTATTAGGAGGATAAACAGAAGAAGAGGCTTCTGACATCTCTTTCTTGGTGGCCACCGCCACCACCATGGCATCAACGGGGACTCCCTTCGTACGAAAAGACCTGTCTTGAGGGGAGGTGATAAATTTGTTGGGCCTCAGCGGGACCGGTTCCATGGAATTAGGAGACTCCCACGCCCTTTGAGTGACCAAATCCATTAATTTGTCAAAGGGCGGAGTAACCCAGGAGATGGAAGGTTGAGACCCAAAGGCCTTCAGGAGCACCGACTCATCCTCAGTAGGGGTAAGGGACTGCCAGTCACCCCTCTGCCTTAATATTTCCAGGATGTCTGCAAATGAGACATCCTCAGAGGAGGACCATGAGGACGCTTCTGATTCCTCTAAGTCGGTTTCTGATGTTAAGGATTCCTGAGGGGAATCCAAATGCCTCCTCTTGCACAGTCTCTTTCTGGGGACTTCATCAGTTGGGGCATCTGGTGAAGTCTCAGTCAAGCAGGGGTCACCCAATGGGGTTACCTGAGGCTCTAGGTCACAACGCTTGGTAGGGACCTGTGGTGTAGGGACAGAATGCGGCCCTTTAGGGGAGGAAGAGGAAAGACCTGAAGAGGTAAGGGTCTTTGCAAACATGACCCTCCTCATAGCATTGAAGGCACCTGTTTCCCGACCCAAGGAGTCCGCTGGTTCTGAAGAAGACGGCAACCTCCCAGGGGCCGAGACCACGGGCTCTGAACCACAGGATGGAACTGAGCTCATCTGCGCTGTAGCCCCGAGAGGCAGAGTCAGAACCGAAGCATCTGTTCGACTCTCTCCCACAGAACCAGCGAGAGAGTGTCAGCTCTGAGACTCTTGAATCGGAACAGAAGAAGTCAAGGTCGACGGGGCCGAGGGCACTGGAACAGGCCTCTTCTCCGAGGGTTCCACCACTATCAGATCCTCTCTTTCTGGCTCCAAAGGCTTAACTGGTCTCGGAGGAGGAGTAGAAATCGTGGTGGGGGGTTGTAGGCTTCGAAGTCAGTTGGGTCGAAGCTGAAAGCAATTTGGCCAGGGCCGGGTTCACCAAAAGTCTCTGCACCACGTGGTCCACATTGATGTCAGAAAGGGTACCGGAAGAACGGGTTGAAGGAGCCGAAGAAGCCACCGACTTAAGGACTGGGGACTTTAAAACTTCCGACACCGGCTCCAACATTATGATTTGGCTCCGAGGTAAGATTTCGGTGCACGGCTTCAAAGGCTGCGGAGCCGGCGACCGAGTCTTCCCAGAGGTGCTCGGAACAGAAGACTTGTGCTCCGATGACATCTTAGAAGACTTCGACCCCTTCGAGGACTAGGAGGTCTGGTCAGTCTTGTCTAATGCTTCTTGAAAATCTGGCTTCAACAGCTCTCTATCCACCAATTTCCTTCGCCTTTCTAATAAAACCCTGCCACTGAAGGAATGGCAGACAGAGCATTCCTCTTGCAAATGTAGTGGACCCAAGCAGTACACACAAGAAACGTGGTTATCAGTGATGGACATCTTCTGTCCACAGTCACACCTCTTAAATCCTGATTTTTCTTTCTCAGACATAATATCAAAGAAAATACACAAATATTAGATCCCTGATAAACAATGATGTCAATAAAGTCAAAAACCACTAAGAACTCCTAGAAAGTTCAGATCCCTGAACTGCAATTGACTACATGAACTATCTGACAGAAAAACATTCAAATACAACAAATCTAAGCACCTATGAACAATGAGGGGATAGGGAATTAAATTTGACAGAACCCTGTCAAGTAAAACTCAACTCAAGAAAGGCTAAAGGCCTAGGAGCAACCGCTCCAAATTAGAAAGACAAAAAAAATAATATACAGTTAACTCACTGAACAACAATTACAAGAAATATGAAAAGTCTCACAAATATCAGATCCCTGATAGTCTAAATAAGTAATTATATATTCTTCTAAGAAGAAAAAAAAAGGTTACTGGCCCGAGCTTCCTCCGAATATTGTGCGATCCGTTGCAGCGGCAAACTATATCTGGGGTTGGTAGGAGAGCATCATGGGATAGGGACTGTGCCTCGAGCTACTCAAAGATCTTGAGCTTGGAAAGCAGCCAACTCGGACTCGATGGATTGGCTCCGAACCCATGTGTAAAGAACAAACGGTGAGATTGAACAACTTAACATTATTATTTTTCAATTTTATCTGATCTGCTTTTATCGGTCTTTTTGATATGTAAATAAATTAGAGGTATCTGCTCACATTTAGCTTTCAGGGTAAAAAATAAAGATAAGAGACTTAACTATTATGACTTTGTTGTAGTCCTCTTTCTTATAGTTGTACTCAAAATTTTATTAAGTTATTGCAGTAACCCCTTTCTTAAGTATATTTGTTTAATCTGTAATACTTAATGAAGGCAGCCACGATGGTGCAGTGGTTATCGTTGTCGCCTAACAGCAAGAGGTTCTTTGGTTCGATTTTCGGCTGGGGTGCCTTCTGTGCGGAGTATGCATGTCATCCCTGTGGTTGCGTGGGCTTCCTCTGAGTGCTCCAGTTTCCTCCCACATTTCAAAGACATGCAGTAGGTGGATTGGACACTCTAATTGGCTATAGGTGTGGGTGTGTGGTATGGATGAACTACCGTGGCAGGGGTAGCCACCTGGTAATGTAAACCTTGTTCAAGATGATTGTCACCATTGAAGTGAAACCCCGACCCCATAGGAAAAAGGGGTTGAGGATGAATGGATGGATTTTAATAAGAAATACATATTTGTGTGTTTATTCAAAGTCTTTAGTAGAACTTAAAATGTTAATACAGACTAAAACACCTGTGGCTCTGATACATGGTCAAGATTAATAATTCAGCAGGTTTTGGTGATATTAGTTATTGTAATCAAACTGAAGTGTTGTTAGGTCTTCTCACTACCACTTATTTTATATTTTCTCTCTCTTCAACAATGGCTCACTTAACAACACAAGTTTTCTAAAACAGTGTGTGATGTCACAGTAACAGTATACTTGATTCTCATCTACTTATTTCCTGTTTTTTTAAACTCAAATGTTAAATGTAACAGCTGTATCTTGGGTGCTTTGCGACATTTCACTTCTGCTATGGGTTGAGGCATTACAGCTGACAGCAGTACTTGTGTTTATATCTGTCACTTAAACACCAGAGGGGGAATGAGAGAAGTAGTCAAGAATAATAAAATATTTCGGGATGTTCTTCATATTGATCACTGCTGCAGTAGCCTTAGATGTATGAGTTATGTTCTGCAAAGAATACAACAGCCAGCCAGATTCCAATGCTTCAGGGCACCTTCCACATGTCCAAACTGTCAGGTAGCTTGAGCTGAGCTGACTTCAAGACAAATTTAGGTGCAAAGCCCTTCAGAGGTTTTCTGCCACCAAAGAGTATGCTCCACTGAGGTTTTTGATGATCGACTGTCAGCTTGTGCTTTCCTTTGCTAGGTTCCCTTTGTCAAAAAACACTTCAATTTGCTTAATTTTCTTGATGTTTTATTATTTTTCTCTTCAAGAAAGTTATTTTAAAGCTAGGAGTGTTGTGTTTTAATGGACCGTCTTGAGACTGTAATAAACTTTTAAATGGAGCGCACATTTTTTCTGTTAGTTTAGCAGTGGTGTAAGGAAACTGTAAACACTTTTTATGTGGAGAAACTGTATTCATTTTACTTTTGTGGGGCTGGCATAGTATTTTAAAGTGCTTTTTGCTGTGTTTTTTTGTCAAAAAAAAACTTTTTTGTGGACTCATAGTGTTTACCGGCAGTTACTCATCTTCCCTGTGAAAGAGGTACCAATTTCAGCTTGATCATGAAACAGATTACTGGTCCCATGGTCAGTCTTTCTTTCAGCTTGCAAAAAAGAAAAAAAAATAAGCAAACAGTCTTTGCCACCAGCTGGAGGACTCTGCTGTGGCCATTTGTTGTACCTCAGACCACTCATCATTTATCTGGAATCCCTCTGGTGCTGCATGTACAGCCACTATGGACAGGGGGTTGGCCATGTCCTCTGTGGCTGTTGGGGTCCCCTCAGTTGGCAACAGAGAGACATTCTTGTCAGTCCTCAGATAGGGAGCAGGGAAGGTTTCCCTGTTTTGTCAAAAAACTTTGTCCATCCCTGGTGAAGCTACTGCCATTAGTAACGTGGTTGGTCCCATTCTTCCTGTTAAAATAATTATATATATATATATATATATATATATATATATATATATATATATATATATATATATATATATATTTATTATAGATGTGTAGTATAGAACAATTTTTCACAATGTTTTAGCTTCTTAATGCTCCAAAAACATAAAACATTTGACAATTATATAATTAACAGTGTAGAACAAATATTTAACAAGTTTTTGCTTTTTAAAGTGAGACAGCTGATATGTACACAGACTATTTATCATTCTGGAACAATTTTATGCAAGGTTTTAGATTCTATAGAGAGAAAATTGATATGTAAAAGTTATGAAAAATTACACCATCAGGGTAACTACATAGATGCAGTTTGCAAAAGTATGAGATTAAGAAGAGACCAAGAATATGTAGGGGGTGAGAGCAGGATTATGGAGGTTGAGGAAGAATGTGGGCACACTGGGGCAATTACAAATCCATGTGGTAGAGAGGTGTTTGCGAAAGGAAATTTTAAAGAGTGCAAGGCTTTGAATAGACTTAATATGTAATGGGAGAGGGTTCCAGTTTCTAGGTGCAGAGTAAGAACTGAGTAGTTGACCAGCTGGTAGATGAGGTTTATAAACCTGTAGAAGCTGATGGTTTTCTGTTGAGAGATCTTTTTGGTATGTAGTGAGAGTATTTTGCAGAGAGCGAAGGGCATATACAGGGTTTATAAACTAACTTGTGAGTAATGGTTAGTTGTATGTAGATAAGATGATGGGGCAGTTCAAGCCATTCAAGAGATTGTAGGGCATGGCAGTGGTGGGTGAAATAGGAGGGGTTGGTTGCAAACCTGGCTACTGTATTGTAACATTTTTCCAGTTTAGATTTTAATGAAGAGAGTATGGTTGTGAGTAGTGGGGCTCCATATGTAAGAGATGGGAGAAAATAGGTGGTGGCAATTTTTTTTAATTTTTTTTTAAATTTTTTTTGTGGAAGTGAGGAAATGTTTGTGCCTATAAGGAAGGTTCAGTTTTCGGTGTGTGTTTTTTATGTTGTTTTGAATCTATAAGTCAAATCTGAAATTATCTTCAGTTACTACCCCCGTAGTTTTGTGTGGGAGACTATTTCAATAGGTGTTTTATTGTGACAGAGTAGGATGAGTTGGTCTTTGTATATAGGGGGTGTTTTTTTTAGGGGCAAACACTAGGGTTGAGTAGCAGATTGGTTTTGGCCAACCAATTTTCAATGGTGGAGAATACAATTTGGGCTGTGTTTTGAAGAGTGGGGATAGACACTGCTGAACAAATAATGGTAGAATTGTCCGCGTACAGAATGAATGAGCCATGGATGAGAGACAGATGTAGGTCATTAATGAATAAACTAAAAAAGTAGGGGGCCAAGTATAGAGACGGTTGGGTTGAGTAGATATGAGGAGAGGGAGGAGTTGCATTTGACTCCCTGTTGCCTATCAGATAGGTAGCTTGAGAACCAAGAGAGGATGGAGGAGGAGAGACCCATTTGATGGAGTTTATTTAGAAGAAGAAGACTGTGAAACAGTGTTGAAGGCTTTTCAAAGGTCTAGAAATATGGAGGCAACATATTTGCTGGAGTCCCTTTCTTTGTTGATTGTGTCCATAAAAGAGAGTAAGGCAGTTGTGGTGCTGTGGCCTAGTCTGAAGCCATGTTGCCTAGGTGACAGAATTTGTTTGTCAGAAAGATAGTCAAGAAGTTGAGATTGAATACGCTTTTCCAGAATTTTTGAAATGGGGAAAGGGTAGCAATTGGGCAACAGTCACATCAGAAGGGTTGCCACCTTTGTGGAGTGGTAGAATAAAAGTAATCTTCCAGGTATGTGGAACATAGGATTCAAGGATAGATCTATTTATCAGTATACTGATAGGATATGCATCTGCCGCTAGTCTAAGATATTCAGTGGGTAGGTCATCTGCTGCATAATTAACTGGTTTGAGTTTAAGTAGAAGTCATTTAATAGTGGAAGTAGTAACTGGTTTTAAGGAAAAAGAGGAAGTAGGAGAAGAAAGTAAATTATTAGGATTTGCTGGTTGTGTAGGGGTGGAGGACTGTGCGTGGATTTGAACAGTGGAGATAAGATCTGTGGGGTCTTGGAGAAAGTTAGTGGTGATATTGGCTATAGTTTTGATAAAGTGGGTGTTAAAAATGTTGGCTGTGTCTGAGTTACTTTTATCTGGGAATTGAGTGGGTGTCGCTTTAGTGCCAGGGTTTAGGAGAGATGACATTGCTGACCAGAACTTTATGGGTTTGTACTTGTTACTGAACTGGAATTTTAGATAGTATTTTTTTTATGTTTTTTTATTTGCTTTTTGACATGGTTGCAGAGTTGCCAGTAGTTTTGGAAGGTGGAAGGGTTTTTGTTTTTTTGCCATTCTTTCCAGATTCTGTCACAATTGTGCATCTGTTGTTTTGTAGGCTTTGTAAGCCAGGCAGCATAGTTAAATTTAATCTTTTTTATCTGGGGAGGGGCAAGTTTGTTTAAGGTTCAGAAATAGATTGTCAAACAGAATGACTGCATTATCTAGGGCAATTGATTTTAAGCAGTTCCAGTTGATGAGTTTTAGAAGGTCAATGAAAGTTTGTGGGCTGAAATTATCTAGATTTCGGGTTTGTTTAGTGTGGTGTTCTTTTTGAAGAGAGGGAGAAGCTCTGAGGACAAATGCTGAGAGATGATCACTTAGTGTATTTGGGATTGTACCATTTCAGAATATTTTGTCGGGGTCACTTACTAGAATCCAATCTTGGATGGCTCCATCTATGCTTCCTTTCTTGGGCCTGGTAGGGGATGTGATTACCTGGGTGAACTGGTATAGGCTGATGTGGGATGAAGGAAATTCTGAGCAGGTATTGGACCAATTGATGTTTACATCCCCTAAAATAATGGTTTCATTTTTGACAGTTTGAGAGATCCAAGCCAGGATATCTTCTAGGATAGGTATGTTATTGCCTGGAGGAATATAGAGTACAACTATGAATAGTTTTTTTGTTGTTGTTTAGAATTAGATAAGATATTAGAATTTCTGCTGTGGAGAATACTGGGATATTATATGAGTAGGGGGATATATAGTAGGATTTGGAATAGAAGAGGGCAACCCGCCTCCTTTTTTGTTTAATCTATCTTGTCTGAGAGTTTGGGGGAGGAATTCAGAGTCCTTGCTATGTGGCTCAAGCCACGTTTCTGTGGCAGCAATAATGTCAGGTTGATTATTTGAGGTCCAGGCATGAAACTCAGTTATTTTACTTCTAATGCTTTGGAAGCTGATTGTAAGTAGCTTTAAATGTTTGGGGGGGGGGGGGAGTATGTTTGATGAGTTAGGTCCTGAGTTAGTTTGTATATTGCCACATAGTAGTAATGTTGACTATTTTTGCATATAAGCTGGGAGTTGTAGTTTTTTGAAACAACTGAGGAAGTGGTTGTTAGAAAGACTGTGGCCAGTTGTATGTAGAATTTTTGTTTTGTAGAAGTGCAGGGGATGTGCAGTGAAGAGGGAGGGGGATATTTTTGAGTAGTGAGAGAGGAGGGTGATAGAATGTTTATAACATCTATGCCTTTAGTGGTTATTGCAATGGGGTGCAGTTTAGTGAGGTGAGAGGAGACATTACAAAAAAATTGCTGAATTCATGCCTTCCCTTAAACCTCAGTCCTCTTCATCATCATCATCATCATCATCAACCTCCTTTTCCCTTTTTCTGCATGGGATCAGTGTGTTGGGCTGTTGCCATCTCTCTCAATTCAATGCCACACTGCTTCCTTCTTTGCACTCATGCCTATCACAGATGACCTCTCACACAATCAATCCACCTCTTTGTTGGATGCTCCCATTTCTTATTGCCTTCTTCCTGTCTGTCTTAAATCTTCTTCACCAGACTGTCTTCTGCTTTTCTGCACGTGTGCCCGAACCACTGTAATCTGTTCTTTTTGATGTTTTCTGCAACTGGAGCTACTTTGGTTTCTGCTCTTATGTCCTCATTTCTTCATCTGTCCCACAGTATGCATCCTACCACCCATCTCAGGTACTTCATTTCCATCAGCTCTAGCTTCCTCATCTGATCTGCCTTTACTGTATTGCAGAGTAGGAATGATCACACCGCTGTTTTGTACACATACTTTTCAGCTTCTTTGGCATTCTTCTGTCATACACTACACTCGACACTCTACGCCAGTTGGCTGCAGCCCCTCTGATTCTAGTATTGAACTCTTCATTCAGACATCCCTTCTCCTAAACCATCCCAACCAGATATTTAAAGCTGTTAACCTGTTCCACTATCTTCCCCTTTATCTCAGTTCTCAGCTTCTTTTGATTTCCTCAATTTGCTACCATTACCACTGCCTTATTTGTACTCAGTTTCATCCCATGTGCCTTCAGTTTTGCATTCCATTCCCCTATACTTTGCATACTTTGCTGAAGTTCTTACTCAGTCTGCCTGTAATGCCAGATCTGCATACAGCAACTTTGTCCCCTATGGCAAGTTTGATAATGTAATCCATCACCAGTATGAACAACAGTCAGCTCAGAGCTGAACCCTGATGCACAACCACTCCCACTGGGAATCCGTCTGTGAGGCATAGCCTGCACTAATTCTATCAATGTTTCTGGGACTTTGAACCACTGCAGGACTGCCTGAATCAGCTTTCTTGGGGAATTGTCATATGCTTTCTCCAAGTCTAGAAATGCCCAGTTGGACTCTTTCCTCATCTCTAGCTTCTTCTCAACTATCTGTCTCACTGCAAGCATTAGGTCAGTTGTGTTCCATCCTGAACTGAATCTGAACTGTTCATCTCCCATCTTACTTTCTACTACTCTGTGTATCCTTTTATCAATCATCCTTTCCAGAACTTTCAACTTTTCAACTTTTAATGTGACAGGAGTTTTATACCTCTGTACTGTTCACAGTTATGGATGTCCCCTTTTTTTCTTGTACACTGGCACAAGCATGCTTATGTATTGTGTGTAATTAATAAACTGTTGGAACTATTGGCATTCTTTCATTGAAGTTAGCCTTTATTGGAGCCTTGAATTGAAGTTTTGCGAGTTTCTGGGTTATTGTTACTTCAGGTGTCCGAATTGGTGATTCATAGTGACATAGTACAGTTGTGTAAGATCTTACCATAAGAGTAGATGTCCTATGTTTCACTGTTGTGGTATTCGGTCCCTCCTGCCTCCTTTTATTTTTCTCTTGCACTTCTACTGGCCAAGGGCTTTTTTCTTACATTCTTATCTCCTTCATTTTCCCTTCCTGGATAGGCATGTTACTGTTTCTCTGGTTTTCCTGAAGCATGTTCTGAGGATTAAGCATGCATACGTCACATATGTACCTTACACCTTGCGTGGAGGACATACAGCTGACATACAATCCTTGGAAGGCATAAAGGCTTTGGTATGCTGGCCAGATATTAGGCTATACTAAGCAGGATAACCTAAGATGTTAAGTTGTCAATCTCGCCTTCATTCTTGCTGGATGGGTTCGGAGCCGATCCTCGGCTCCGACTCGGCTTATACCAAAGCTCGAGAGCTATTTTTACTGGCTCGAGGTAACCCTGTATCCCACAATGCTAGGCACTAACTACCCAGATCTCGTTTGCCGCTTAGCTGCGAGGTTGCGTTTTTGCCGGCTCTCTGGTAAAAGTTTTTCAAAAGCAGTTTTCTGGTAAGATTTTTCCATTTTATTTTCAGGGTTAGTGTACGTTAATTCCCCTTTACCCTTTTAGAGTAACCCGCCCTTATATAGTCCCTTTTTGGGTCTGTTTTTCTATCCCCTTGGTCCCCTTTTATCAGGCCTTCGGGCCAAGTTTGTACTCTAGTTTTATCTTCTGTTAAATTGTTAGTTTAATTACTTTAATCTTAGTCTTCGGTGTGGTGAAGTGACTGGACTAAGTTTTTTCTTTAGTGTGTGTGTGTGTGTGTGTGTGTGCGTGTGCGCGTGCGTGTGCATGTGCGTGTGTGTGTGTGTTCTACACAAGATGTCTAAGGAGGCCAAGGTCTCAGGCTTCAAGAAGTGTGACTCGTGCTGTCAGAAAATGTCTCTGACAGACGGTCACACGTCTTGTGTTTATTGCCTAGGCCCTCCGCACCTGCAGGACTCCTGTTCTGTCTGCCATGCATTCAGTCCAAGAGTCCTGCAGGAACGCAGAAACAAGTTGATTTTGAGAGGCTTATTGAAGCCCGAAGGTTCCCCGGCCAAGTCCTCATTGGGCAAACCTTCGAAGCCCACTAAATCATCGGCTCTGAGTTCAGAGCCTCCGACTAGTGGTGCTACTTCTGCTTCTGCATCGGCTCCGAGAACTCAGTGGGCTCCGATAGTTATGTTGGAGCCATCTTCGAGTCGTAAGCACTCCAGGTCCCCTTCTTTGGAGTTGGTCCATTCGGCTCTGAGATCTCCTTTGCTTTCAGAGCGCAGCCATCGGTCCCGTTCCTCTCGGTCTTCCAGGCTTTCGGACCATGACCTCGAGAGGGTGGTTAGCAGACTCCTTAAGTCGCAGGCACTGTCCCAGATGCTTCATAGCCTTTCTCAACAGATAGTGGCTATCCCCGTTCCATTGTCGATTCCTCCTCCGACTCTTCCTCTGAGTTCGGAGCCGGAGTTTGTGGGAGCCGTGACCGTTGACACGTCGGAGCCGATACCACCCATTTTGGCTCCGTCGTTGGATCCGATTTCTTCTATGGTGCCATCCTTGGAGGGATCCGGGAGCTGTGACTCCCTCGTCGGCTCCGAGGGGGCGAGTGGCATCGGACCCTTGTCCGACCCCGTTCTCCCTCTCGGAGCCTTGGCGCAGGTGAGTTCGGCCCCATCGGCCTCGGAGCCATCCCTCTTGGTGCCGGGAGGGGTCCTTATCTCTTCGGAACGGGGACCTTCTTCCCTGCCTGTTAGGGGGTGCTTTCGAGGTCATGAGGAGTGTGCTGGCCCCTGTGCCTGCTCCTCGGTCGGCTCCCTCAGCTCCTCCCACTGTAGTGCCTGCTACGGTCTCTACCCATCCTCTCGACCCTGACCGCAGAGATCCTACGCCTCAGGGGCCCCCTTTGGGAGCATCCTCCTTTTCTGAGGCCTCCCCTGATCCGTCAGGGGAGCCCCCTCAGAAGAGGAAATGTAAGAGGAAGCATGTGGACTCCCCTGAGTCCGTCACATCTGACACCGACTTGGATGAGTCGGAAGGGTCCCCACGATCCCCCTCTGAGGATGTCTCTTTTTCTGACATCCTTGAGATCCTCAAGCAGAGGGGGAACTGGTCTACCCTCAATCCTTCCGAGGACAAGTCGGTCTACCTAGAGGCGTTTGGTTCTCGCCCTTCCACCTCCTGAGTGTCTCCACCCTTTGACCCCCTTATGGAAGTGGTGGCCAGGAAGGCATGGACGGCCCCTGACTCGTTGGAACCTACCCTACGGAGGCCTTCAAAATTTATCACAGCCCCGTCTGATAAACAGTTTTTGACCAAGGGTGTCCCTGTTGATGCCATGGTGGTGGCAGCAGCCACTAAGAAGGAACTGGCCGATCCTTCCGTACCTATCCATCCTCCTAATAAGGAATCTAGGACCATGGATAGGTACGGCAAGTGGATGTTTTCTTCAGCGACCTTTACCATGTGGTCACTGAATTACTTATGTCATTTCACCCACCTTCAAATAGACTTGCTCAAAGAAATGGGAGATACCCTACAGGATCCAACAGCTGTGGGGTCTCAGGACAAAATCAACTCCCAGCTGGCAACCCTAAAATCGATTGTTAACTCCTTCATGCAGCTTATTTCTTATGCGGCCGATGGGGCGAGTAGGGCTGCAGGCACAGGCGTGGCCTTAAGACGTCATGCCTGGAAGCAGCTTTATAACTTTGCTGACCCCTTTAAGGCGTCCTTGACCAACTCTCCCTTTGATGGTTCAGTGTTGTTTGGACCTCAGGTGAAGGATACTTTGACCAGATGCGAACAAGAAGGCAAGACTCTCTCTGCCATGGGAGCCCGTTTTTCCACCCCATCTAGACCATACCCTAAAGGTCAGAAAGGTGGAAAAATGTGGTTCCGCAAACCACAGGGAGTTGCGCTAGACGCACGAGGTGAGTTTCCCTCTAGAGGCAGGGGGGGGGACAATAACAGATGCCACCCCAGGGGCAGAGGGGGTCCGCAGAATCAGGGAAGCAGAGAAGCTGTCTCTGGCCAACCCTTCCAGCATCCCTGAGAAGCTGCCCGGCTGTCCGCCTTCGGAGGCAGTCGGGGGAAGATTATCACTGTCCCCAAAAGCCTGGCTTTCCCTCACCAAAGACAGATGGGTATGGTCGATCATATCCGAGGGTTACAAAATTCCCTTTGTCCACACCCCAAAACAGCCAAAAAGGCCCCTTCCAGATGTTCCACTCGGTCTAAGGGAACAAGCAGTATTAGAAATCTCAAAACTGCTAAGAAAAAGGGCCATCCAACCAGTCCCAGCAGACCAGCAAGGATCCGGAATCTACTCCAAGTTCTTTTTGGTACCAAAAAAAGACAGGGGACTGGAGACCAATTTTGGATCTCAGCAGACTGAACAAGTCTGTTCAAAGAATGAAGTTCCAGATGGTCACACTACAGTCCATTCTACCCTTTTTGGGCCAGGACCATTGGATGTGCTCTATAGACCTTCAGGATGCGTACTACCACATCAAAATGTACAGGCACTCCAGGAGGTTTCTCCGCTTACGGCTGGGGGCCAGTCACTGCCAATTCAGGGTCCTGCCCTTTGGTCTCACTACAGCCCCCCGAGTGTTCACCAAATGTATGGCAGTGGTTACGGCTCATCTGAGGCGTCAAGGATTCCAGGTGTTTCCATATCTGGACGACTGGCTCCTTAACGCCTCCACCAGGCGTCAACTTATTCAGTCCAGAGATTACACCATTCAGATTTGTGAAGAGCTAGGTATCTCCATAAATTTCAAAAAGTCTGCTTTGTCACCTTGTCAGTCTATTACCCTCAAAGGCGCCATATTAGACACAGTCAAACTATCTGCAAAACTAATGGCACAAAGAGTCTCAGATATTCGCGAACATGTTCATATCCTTCTTCAGAACAACAAAATTCAGGCCAAGTTTGTACTGAAGACTCTAGGTCTCATGGCGGCTGCCATTACGTTACTTCCCTTAGCTCGCTTCCACATGCGACTCCTTCAGTGGATGCTCTTCTCTCAGTGGTCCTTCCAGCAGCTCCCGATGTCACACAACATTTTAATAACTCAGTCATGCAAGAAACACCTGTCTTGGTGGATGGTCTCCCTTCAAGTGATTCAGGGCAGACCCTTTGTTCTCCCCCCCTGGTTGCTACAGTGACAACGAATGCCTTCTTGATTGAGTGGGGGGGCATTTTTAGGGCAGGACGGTCCAGGGCACTTGGCAACCTTTCGAGTGCCACCTGCACATAAATGTCCTAGAGATGAGAGCAGTACTTTTAGCGTTGCAAGCCCTTCAGGACTCTCTTCCCATCGGGACGATTGCAGTTCAGACGGACAATATGTCCGTGGTGTGGTACATCAACAAGCAGGGCGGAACCAAGTCCTATCCCTTATGTCGAGAAGCACTCAGACTTTGGCAGTGGGCGATCTCCTCTCGGTGGTTTCTGATAGCAACGCATATCCCCGGGAAGTCGAATGTCATAGCGGACAGGCTGAGCAGAGCCATTCTCATGCCGCATGAGTGGTCTCTCAAGCAGTCAGTAGTGGAGAAAATTTTCGGAAAATGGGGTCAACCTTGCTGCGATCTTTTCGCAACACCCCAGAACAGCAAGTGCCACGAATTTTTCACTCTCTTCCCTCTTCCCGGCCACCCCACCAGAGACGCTCTAGTCTACGATTGGCCCTGGGGTCTCCTGTACGCTTTTCCCCCTTTTCCATGAATCACTCAGTTGATTCAGAAAGCTACCGCCTTGAGATCCACAATGATCCTCATTGCTCCGTACTGGCCTCAACAAATCTGATTTCCGTTCCTGCATCGTTACCTCTTGGAGCAGCCCTGGCATCTGGACCCAGTTCCAGATCTCTTGACCCATCAGTCGGGCAAACTGCACCAATCCCTCCCCTCTCTCAACCTCACAGCTTGGTTGCTCCACTTCCAACCTTAGTCAGGCTTCCCTTTATCTCCCATTCGGTGCGTGACATCATTTTAGCTTCTCACAAATCTTCTACCAGGAGGATTTATGCCAGCAGATGGAAACGTTTTTCCTTTTGGGCAAAATCTAGGAACATAGACCCATTCTTGGCTCCTATCCAATCGGTCCTGGATTTTTTGACCGAACTTTTTCAATCAGGATCTTCTTCGTCCACTATCAGAGTCCAGTTAGCGGACATTTCAAATTTTCATGTGGGCCTGTCAGACTCCTCTATTATGTCTCATAAACTGTGTAAAGCCTTCCTTAAAGGTATCTTTTTACTTAAGCCCCCGGTCAGACATCCCCCACCGCAGTGGGATTTGAATCTAGTTTTAACCTCCTTGATTCTCCCTCCCTTTGAAGCTGCGGCTTCCTGTTCTTTGAAGTTTCTTTCATGGAAGACTTTGTTTCTAGTGGCCATAACCTCTGCAAGGAGAGTCTCAGAACTTCACGCCCTTTGCGTTCATCCTCCTTATCTGGTTTTCCATAAAGATAGAGTGTCCCTAAGAACTAATCCCTCCTTTTTACCCAAGATATCTTCTGAGGCGAATCTAAACCAGACTATCAATCTCCCAGTTTTCTTCCCTAATTACTCCAACAGAGCGGAACAAAAGTTGCATTTCTTGGATGTTCATCGCCAACTCCATTACTACCTGGATAGAACCAAGCAATTTAGGAAATCTGAGCAGCTCTTCCTATCTTATGCTGAAGGGAAGAAAGGCCTTCCAGTTTCCAAAATAACCCTTTCTAGATGGTTGGCCTCTGTCATTACTTTCATCTATGAACTGAGGCATCAAAAGCTTCCTTCAAAACCTAGAGCCCATTCAACTAGAAGCCTTAGCTACGTCAATAGCCTTTCAGGACAGGTTGCCTTTAGATTCAATTTGTGCGGCAGCCACATGGGCCTCTCCCCATACCTTTATTTCTCATTACAAATTGGACACGGCCTCCAGAAGCCGAGCTAACTTTGGTTCCACCGTCCTCAAGAGTCTGTTCCGATGAGCCACCCAGGTTTGAGGTGCTAGGGATGCGGTCCCATCCAGCAAGAATGAAGGCGAGATTGACAACTTAACATTGAGAAGTTATGTACCTACCATAACGTTCCATGTTAGTTGTCTTCTTCTCGCCTTCTTTCTTGCATCCCGCCCTCCAACCCCCTAGCCTGGACAGACCGACAGGATCATTTGGGGCCTTCTTTTTTGCCCAGTATGGTCTCCAGTGGTTATCCTTTTCTTGGGATGGCTATCTATATGGGTATGCCTCTCTCTCTCTCCTTTGATCTGGGGACAGAACTGCTACAGTGTTAGCTATCAAACGAGATCTGGGTAGTCAGCGCCTAGCATTGTGGGATACAGGGTTACCTCGAGCCGGTAAAAATAGCTCTCGAGCTTTGGTATAAGCCGAGTCGGAGCCGAGGATCGGCTCCGAACCCATCCAGCAAGAAAGAAGGCGAGAAGAAGACAACTAACATGGAACGTTATGGTAGGTACATAACTTCTCATTTAATGAATACTGCAACAGTGGGAAGTAGGATATCTGCAGTTGTGGTAAGATCTTACACAACTATACTTTTTTATGCATAACCACAAATAAATGAAACCTAAAGCTGGAGTGGCATGCACTTCAGAAAAGGACAATTTGATGATGTTAATCTTCATTCATTCCTTACTGATGGGGTGTCGGTTCCGTCCTACAAGCTTGTGCCAGCCAAAAAACTCTCGAGCTAAGCTTTCCCCATAGTGCCCCTCTCCCTGTTACCTCAGATCTCATTTGCTGCACAGATATCAAGACATGTCAAGCCAGCTCTCAGCTAACTACTATAAAACTTATCATTCTTAAAAGTTTTTTTCCACAGTTTTTCTCTTTATTACTTGTATATTTTCCTTCTCCCATTAGTCACTAAACTTTTACCCCCTACTGAGTGCATTGTCTTGCCTTCCTTACCAATTTGGTAATTTCAGTACCATCGTTGGGTACAGGCCTTCCCTCTCTTTCCCCTTACCTTTTGAGGTAGTCTTAATACCATTGTTGGTATTCTTTCCTGTTTTCCTTTAAAAAAAAAAAACCTCTTCTAATTTTTCCTATTTTTCAATATATAGGTATAGAGTTTGTACTTTCTATTTTACTGGTTTAAAATAAATAAATAATTGCTTTAAGTTGATCCTGCCATGTCTGAAAAGAAAGGAACAACAGGGTTTAAACAATGTGACCAATGCAGTCACAAAATACCTAATTCGGACAATAATATGTCATGTGTCTACTGCCTGGGTGTTCCGCACCTCTCTACCCAACCACCATGTGAAATTTGCAAAGGGTTCAGTTCTGGTCCGCTAGCTGAGAGGAAAAATGAGCTGATACTAAAAGGTCTTCTAAAAACTCCTTTTTCAGAAGCTATTTCTGAGTCAGAGGGCTCAACCCCTCCAAAGAAAGAACACAAACAAAGAAGTCACTCCGTTCCTTCTTCGCCTCATACTAGTGATAAAAAGTCTTCTGAACCACAACCAAAAATCCCTAAATTGGCACCAACAACTTCGACACTGGGGCCTCAACCACCCTCCATGGTGCTGTCCACAGTTCCAAGACCTCAATTATCCACTTCAGAACCATCTCCAGTGACAATGTCTCCAGCACTAGCCACGGTACTGATAATGTCCTCTGTACTGACCATATCTTTATCTACCGTTCCAGTCCTATCCTATTCGGCACCAACAATAGTACTCCCAACACCGGTCACTTCTCCCCTCCCTATACATCTTACTGGTCCTGAGACCACTGTGCCGATAGGAGAAACTGTTCCTCAGACTGGATACTCCCCTATGGCAGATCCATTCTTTGGGCAACAATATAGCCCTTTCTTGGAACAGCTCGATTCTCCACTGGGGATATCAACCCGCACCTCTCCTCCAGAAGCCTCTCAGAACTGGATGTTGTGCGACTTGTGGATCAGCTACTGATGGCCAGAGGGATTTCAACACTTTCTAAAACTCCCCTCCCAACTGGAGTTGGGAGTTTTTTTCCACTGATTCCTGCATATTCTCCTCCTTTGACCTCCTTACAGGTATTGAAGCACCCGACACTGATGCCTATTTTGGTTCCCACTTCTTTGGTTCCACTGGTGGACCTCACCGTGGTTTCAGAGCCAACCCTTTGGCCATCGACTCATTCAGAGCTGAGCCATCCTCGGGATCATGACTGGGCTGCTGGCACTGTGACCCCTAGGTACGGCACTGATTTTTCTATGGCACCATCTACTATGGTTCTAGGAGTCTTGGCAGCACCAAGTCCTCTTGACGCTCCTTCCTTGGGAGTGAGTTCATCGGACCAGGTTGTCCTTCTCAGTTCCGGGCTCCCATCCCTCTTCAGGCTGGCCAGTTTTCCAAGTGATGGAGAGGGCCCTTGCCTCTACAGACAAACCATCGGTGTCAGAGTAACATATATATTTTCCCACTGAACCACAGCTGACACAGTCCACCACATTGGAACATTGAGCACAAGAGCCTCAAGATACCCTACTGCAAGGCACCCACTCTTTGGAGTCTTCTTCAGAGGCCCCCGCTGTAGAGGTGCCATGTAAGAGATCATGCAAGAGGAAGCACGTGGACTTCCCCGAAGAGTGCCTCACCAAAGATACAGACTACGATTAAAGGGAGGGGTCCCCACGATCGCCCCCTGAGGATGTTGGAGACATACTGGAAATTTTAAAACAGCAAGGAGGCTGGAAGCCCACCAACCCCTCCTCTGAGGAATCCAGGCTTTTCATACTCGACCCTCTAATTCTTAGGTGACCCTGCCTGTAGACGAACTAGTCCAGCTCATCATGCACCGGGCATGGAAGAGTCCTGATACCATTAAACCAATTCCATGGAGACCAGACAAAATTTTATCCCCACCAGATGAAAGTCCTCACTGGTCCAAAGGCCTACCAGTAGATGCTATGGTGGTGGAGGCCGCCACTAAAAAGCAGCTCACAGAGGAGAACCATAATGTCCATCCCCAAAACAGGGCGTCTCGGGCAATGCACAGATTAGGGAAGTGAGTGTTTGCCTCATCGACTTTTGCCATTCGGTCTTTGAATCATTTGGCACACTTTACCAAGCTCCAGAGAGACTTAGTTTCAGAACTCTTGGAAACCTTAGCAGGGGCAGTCTCTGACGAGGTACGTGACAAAGTTGCCTCACAGCTTGCAACCCTTGAATCCATTTCTAACTCATCCATGAGGTTGACATCTCACTTTACTGAAGGGGTGGCCAGAGCAGCGGGTTCAGGCATTGTCATGAGACGTCACGCGTAAATGCACCTTTGTGATTTTGTGGACCCCTTTAAGTCTTCTTTTCTCAACCCTCCAGTGGAAGCATCTTCCCTCTTTGGCCCGAAAGTAAAAGACACGTTAGCCAGGTGTGGAAAGGATGGCAAGACCCTGTCTGCCGTGGCCATATGTTTTTCCACCTCCAGCGATCCTTCTCCAGGAATTAGAGGAGTGGAAAGATGCACAAAAAATCCCAGGGTCCTTTCCGTGGCACATGTGGTGAGTTTACCTCCACCCAAACAGAGGGGGAAACTCATCCAGAAGATCCCTCTACACGGGCCGAGGGGGTCCACATAACCAGGGATCCAGAGATTCTTTCTCTGGACAGCCCTACCAGCGCTCCTGAAGAGCGGCCCGATTGCTTTCCTCTGGAAGCAGTTGGGGGACATTTCTCTCTGCACCACCCGGCCTGGCAAAGAATAACCACAGATTCTTGGGTGCAGAACATAATTGCCAGAGGTTACAACATACCTTTCAATATTTACCCAAAGCCTTTAACACACATTCCCGATATTCCACCCAATCAAAGGGAAGCAGCAGGTCAAGAAATACAAAAGCTGCTTCAAAAAAGAGTCATCCAAGCAGTCCTGCCAGACCAAACAGGATCCGGATTTTACTAAAGGTTCTTTTTAGTGCCAGAAAAGACAGGGGACTGGAAACCAATCTTGGATCTCAGCATTTTAAACAAATTTGTCAACCAAACAAAATTCTGGATGGTCATGGTTCAGTCTATCCTACCCTTCCTGGAGAAAGACGACTGGATGTGCTCAATAGATCTTCCGGATTTGTATTACCAAATAAAAATGGAAAAATGCTCCAGAAGATTCCTTTGCTTCCAGCTGGGAGCCAGTCATTACCAATTCTGAGCACTGCCCTTTGGACTCTCTACATCCCCCCAGAGTGTTCACCAAATGCACGGCAGTGGTAACAGGTCACTTGAGACTAGAAGGATTCCGGGTGTTTCCGTATCTAGACGATTGGCTTCTTACCACCCCCCACCAAGCATCTACTGGTTACAGCCTTACATTACACTCTAAAACTAGCAAAATTTCTGGGAATCTCAATAAACAAAGAGAAATGCAGGTTGACTCCTTCTCAAACCCTGGAATTCATAGGAGCAACTTTCAATACTCAATCTTGCTTAGTCTCCCTTCCATCTCACAGACTGGAAAGATTAAGATCCCAACTCCGAGTGATAATTTTTCAAGACAAAGTTCCAGCTTGGGCTGTGATGCAACTTTCAGGATCAATGGCAGCATTGATTACAATAGTTCTCCTGGCAAGGCTACATATGAGAATTCTCCAATGGCTCTTTCTAACGCAGTTGTCTCCTTCAAATTAACCGATGTCTTTTCAGATCCGCATAACAAACCAATGCAAACAAGATTTAATTTGGTGGCTGAAGCCAAAAAAAGTCCTATGGAGTCGTTCTTTCTGCCCCTCTCGGCCCAAGGCCATAGTGACCATGGACACTTCCCTGATAGGGTGGGAGGAGCACTTCCAGGGAAAGACAGTCCAAGGCACTTGGTCCCCTCTGGAGGCCAATCTGCATATCAATGTTCTAGAACTGAGGGCAGTGCTTCTAGCATTGCAAGCCTTTCAATCTGCCCTCCTGTCAGGGACAATTGCTATCCAATCTGACAACATGCTGGTAGTCTGGTATATCAGCAAACAAGGGGGAACCAGGTCCTACCTGTTGTGTCGAGAGGCCATGAGAATTTGGCAATGGGCGACAGCTTCCAACCACTTCCTGATAGCAATGCACATTCCTGGGGATTCCCACATGATCATAGACAAACTGAGCAGATGAATCCTCCTGCCTCATGAGTGGTCCCTCAATTCAACCACAGCGGTGAAGGTCTTCAACCACTGGGGTCAGCCTTGCTGCAACTTATTTGCCTCTCCAGCAAATCACAAATGCAGCAGCTACTTTGCCCTAATCCCACCATAGGGGGAGACTCCAAGGGACACTCTAATACACAATTGGCCCACGGGACGTCTTTATGCTTTCCCTCCCCTTCACCTGATCCCACAATTTCTAAAGAAGGCCCTTTGGTTGAGAAGCAGAGTAATCCTCATTGCACCCTACTGGCCCCGACAAGTTTGGTTTCCCTTCTTTTGGCCTAATCTAGTACACAAACCATGGATTATGGATCCAACTCTGGAATTACTGTCGAACCCACAGGGGTTGATACATCCAAACATATCCAGTCTCAAGCTGACAGCTTGGTTTCTCCACTTCCAGTAATTGCCAGGCAGAATAAATTTTCCTCCCCTGTATGTAACATTCTTCTGGCTTCACACAAACCATCCACCAGAAAAATTTATCTTAGCAAATGGAAGAGATTCCTTATTTGGTCTCAGCAAAAAGAACTAGACTCCTGCTTAGCTCCAGTTACTGTGGTTTTAGATTATTTGTCAAGACTTTTTCATTCAGGAGCTGCAGCCTCCACTATTTGAGTACATCTGGCTGCTATCCCTAATTTCCATAAAGGATTCCAAGACTCATCCTTAATTTCCCATTGTCTCTGTAAAACCTTTTTGAAAGGGGTCTCGCACATCAGACCACCCTTCAAAGAACCAATTGAACCTTGGAGTTTGACACTAGTTCTGCAATCCTTGACGCGATCACCTTTTGAACCTGCTGCCACTTGTTATACAAAATTCTTATCCTGGAAGTCTCTATTTTTGGTTGCCATCACCTCAGTAAGATGCATATCCGAACTTCAAGCCTTGAGCATTAAACAACCCTACATGGTCTTTCATAAGGATAGAGTATCACTCCGGACTAACCCTTCCTTCCTACCCAAAGTTATTTTGGAATTGACTATAAATCAGACAATTGACTTACCAGTCTTTTTTCCTAACTTCTCAAATAAAGGAGAATACTGCCTTCATTTACTGGATGTACATAGACAATTATGATTTTACTTAGAACTAAATCATTACAGAAATCTAACCGGTTATTTGTTTCCTACTCAGGACTAAATCTGGGAAACTCTGTTTCTAAAGTAACTTTATCCAAATGGTTGAGAAATTGTATATGTTTTTCTTACCAACATAGTAAAATTCCTCCACCGAATAAGGTCAAAGCACACTCAACCAGATCAGTGGCAACTTCTGTTGCTTTTCATGCAAGGGCGTCCATGGATGATATCTGTGCAGCTGCTACATGGGCTACCCCTCATACCTTTATCACTCATTACAAACTGGATTTGGTCTCCAGGGAAGAGCATCCTTTGATTCAATGGTACTCAGGAACATCCTTCCATAGAGCCTCCCAAGACATAAAGCAGCTAGGGACTCTGTCCCATCAGTAAGGAATGAATGAAGATTAACAACATCAGATAAAGAAGTTATGTTCTTACCATAATGTTCCATCTGCATTGTTGATCATTCATTCATTATGTCCCACCCTCCTTCCCTCTCCAAGGGGCTCCTGGAGGTTTGGATTTGGTCCAAATCCCGTATTAGGAACTTGCTCAGAAAAAGCTTCTGCTTTCCTTATTACAGGCAAACTCGATCTGAGGTAACAGGGAGAGGGACACTATGGGTAAAGCTTAGCTTGAGAGTTTTTTGGCTGGCACGAGCTTGTTATAAGGACGACTCGGTTCCGAGGACTGAACCGACACCCCATCAGTAATGAATGAATGAGGATCAACAACGCAGATGGAACGTTATTGTAAGAACATAACTTCTTTTTTTGTTACATTTGTTGGCACTTGTAACTGTACATTTAAACATAAGTATTAGCCATGCATGTGTTGTATATTAATGTAAATGTTAAACATGAGTGTAATTACACTAATAAAATCTAAATGTATGGTTGCCACTATGGATGTTTTGTGGCATGATCAGTAATATTTGTGTTCCTCATATGACTGTATTGAGAATGCGTAGCTAGACATATGCGAGAGGAGTAGTGAACTAATTTGCCATTGTAATGTGTACGGAGGGAGTGATTAAAGGTAATACATACACATGATTAATTTTAGAACATACAGGCTAGTTAAAGATACTGAGGCTGGCGTTGCCTTATGTGTATTTAAGAAACAATACTGATAGTTGTTACGGCAGTGTACACACCTGCAACAGTCTGAAAATATGGAGGAGAATCATGGACACCCGAGCAATCATTCCAATGTTAGTATTAAGTGATGAAAATAAACATTTTCTAAGTAACATGCATAATGCATGATGTACAGAAACTTAGAAAAAATAGTGACGAACATGACACCTACACACAGATGTCACATTAACCAAGATATAAACAAAACAATGATTTAATATACATATTACCATTTGTCTAACTATAGGAGATGTGACATATGTACATTTACAATGAGACATGTTAATATGGAATATGCGAAAATGTACATAAATCAAGATTCCCACCAAGTGTAGTCCATCCCATGACAAATGTGTTGTGTTTTTGAATGTAACAATATATATAAATATGCCTAGGATATATTAATTTGTATATTACAAATGTATATGTAACTCACACAAGACATGGGCAAAATAAAACTTCATGCCAGCAGTATACTGTGAAGACATCAGCTAATGGGCAAATGTACCAACTTTCAGGCTAATATTATTTGTGACTATGATGTATTTGTGTTAATGTAAGCAATGATTGTGTGTCCGTCATAGTGTAAGTGCCACACTGCTCATGTTGACTTAAAGGAGTGTAATAAAGTACAGATTTTAATGCAGTATATTGTAAATAATATGCATTCCTGAAGTAAGTCTTGTGAAGAACAATATTAAGAAATCTATGACAGCATACTAACATACAACACACACGTGAAGCATTAATTACAGTGTATTACTGAGTGACCTGTTGTTACTGAGTGACCTGTTGTACTGCAGTGGTGGTGCTGCGGTGTCACCTCACAGTTAGACGTTGCCCGTTCGATTCTCAGTTAGAGCGTCTTCTGTGTGGCGACATGCATGAATGGGCGTTCCTTCGCTGAAGGTTGTGCGTTAGGCCCGGCAAGCCAGTACGTAAAAATCTACTGCCAATCATTAGCGGACCGAAGTTCCGCTGTGGCGACTCCTAACCGGGAAAAGCTGAAAGACACAAACAAACTGAGTGACCTGTTGTAGATCTACTTTGCACATACAACAAATGTACACTGGCTTTTGACAAATGTTGTCATGCTTTGCTTGTAGGTCAATAACTGCATTGTGCTGATGCTGGCAAAGCCAACATTATAGGTTCATAGGTAAGTACTAGGCTAGCTGCCCTTGTGGGCCATTTTAAGCTAAATCAGTCTCCCTTTTTGTGCTCAAAATAACCTATCCCATTTGGTTATAGATTGGCCTTATCCACTGTTGATAATTATATATTACCCCTAATGAGAATAACTGGGCTTATACCACAGATAATTTCAAGAGACCCATGAGTGGGATAAAGCATTTAGAGCTACCTCTGCCCATTGGTAGTCATAGTACAGGGGCAGTCTTGGAATAAATGTTCTGTTTCCCATCCTAGATCTAAGTTGCACTTGAATATGGATAGGGATGAACTTTTTTTTTGTGGATGGGGAGGTTGTTCCACAGCTGCGGTGTCCTCTCTGAGATATACCTGCCCCTCCAAACTGTTTTGTTGATGTTGCAGAAGACAATTACATCCCTTGACCAAGTAATTCTGATGGCATCTGACACGCTGATGTGCAGTAAATCCATCAGTAATGAGTAAGAGGATCCCATGTATGTCACACACAGGTAACATCTGTAGGATGCTGAGTATAGTGGCAAGGCTATAAGTTGGTCCATGTAGGACATGTTGTTTAGGCCTCGTATCATTTTAGTAAGATATCTGTATGAGCATGTTTGAAGAGATATATGCCAAAGGGGATATTATATTCAATGATTGGCCTAATGAGGGTTAAGTAAATGGGGGCAATGATATCCCTAGATCTAGACACAATCCCTTTTTAATAAGGTGTGCAATATAGAAGGACTTTATTACAACAACAGACACATGTTGGTCAAATAGTAGGTCATTGTCCACATAAATTCCTAGATCCCAAACAACTGGGTCAACTCTTAGGGATGTATTGTCAATGTGGTACTTACCTGGGGTAGATGACTTCCCAAAGGATACAATAATGCATTTTTTGGTATTTAGTTTCAGTCCATGATTTTGGCACCAGTTATTTATTTGAGACAAACCTTCCTGCAGGATGACCAAGTTATTTGGTGATTTGTTGACTGCTCCTAGCTTGCAGTCATCTGCAAATTTAGTCAGCTAGACTCCTTAGGTATTGGCTTTTACTTCAGAAAAGTAAATACCAAACAGGAGAGGTCCCAGCACAAAACCCTATGGGATCTACTGGTGACTGGTATCTTTAGGGAGGTAAATTCTGCTGTTTTGATTATCTACAGCCTATCTGCAAGCCATTTGGCAATCTAGTGGATGAAATAGGTTTTATTCCCAGTTTATTTAGCTTATCTACTATGCCTGAGTGGGGAATTGTGTCAAAAGCTTTGGACAGGTCAAGGTATGCAGTTTATACTGTTTTGCCTTCATCCATTGCTTTTGTGACCTTTTCAAAAAATCCACCAGGTTTAATATGCACAACTTACCCTTGACAAATCCAAATCGACATGGGTCCAGTATTTGGAGGTTATTTATGTCCTGACTAATTCCATGATAAGTATTTCCATGGTTTTGCATATGAGGCTGGTGAGACTTATGGGTCTGTAATTGCATGGGTCTTTAGAAGGTCTTCCCTTATGCAAGGTCCTTACAGAAGATAATTCACTTAAGTCAAGAAATGACAATAAATATCTCATGACATTCAGGAATTAAAGGTTTCTTGGCTAAACATCACAGATCTACTACATCATTATACATGGTATGCTCAGAAGGAATTACAACAAAGAATACTATAACTTCAACTAAACAACAAACGCCCAAGAAAGACTCATAACATAGGCCACTCACACTTTCTGCTGATTTTGAAGTATGTCACATATTAAGAAGTGTTACATAAGCCCTCATGTCCTATACAACTTTAAGTGTGTGAACAAAAGGCTTGAAGAACTTTGATTAAAATGTGTGTTATGAAGATATGCAATAAAGAGCATTGTTAACAAAACTTTCACATACTTTTGGATTTAAACCTTTGCAATAAGCAATCTATAGACTTGAGCTTTATCTCAGCACACCACATATGAAGTCCTATAAATTACACAAATTTAAAATCTGACAATAGATTAAAGAAAATGAGAATGCATGCGTTAGTCTTCATTGCAGTCATCCACAAGAAACACAAGACACAAACTGGAAAAGACAAAACTCCAATGCTGAGCATAGAAGTTCACCAGAAACTTTAATGATTAGCGCTTTCATCCGTTCAAAAACAATTGGACTTCGAAAGCGCTAATCATTAAAGTTTCTGGTGAACTTCTACGCTCAGCTTTGGAGTTTTGTTCACTGCAATCATGACAATTGTAAAATCCCATAAGTTATACATAATATCCAGTAGCCTAATAAACCTTAGCTTGTCTTTCCATAGCTCAGCAATTCTAAGGAAATCAGACTAATGTACCTGAAGGCAAAAACTCAAAAGATTTTGCCATCAGCTGTGTAATGCCATTTCCCATGAGTTACAGGTGCTGCTCATTGCCGAGCATCACACAAATTCTGAAGAGAAAGACGGAAGATACACAAGGTGTGGGAAGAGGGAGAAATCTGAAAACAGGGATACAGACATACAAAGAGATTTCTTTCTTTCTTTATTTTATATTTGTTGACCGGGTTTGTCCGACTGGGCTACAAATGCCCATTTTCAGCGGAGGCCCGAGGAGAAAAACTCCAACAGAAAATAGAAATTTTATATAGTGAATGCATATAGAAATTCATTCATCAGTACCACATATTACTGCATTACAGTGCCACACATTACATGCATCAGTACCACACATTATTGCATTACAGTGTCATACATTAAACTGTGGCAAGTGAAATACATATAGAAATACATTCATCAGAGGGATACATTCATAATTACATATTATATACATAATAGTGCAATAGTTACATAGCTGAAATATTTTATGTTTGTACAGTGATGTACCAAGAGGAGAAGATAAAGTAGTAGGTTTTTTTTATTGAAGGGAAGGAAGAGAGAAGAGAAGTAGAAGGTTATAGGGGAGTGTTTACGGGGGATAATTACATTGGCAAGTCCATTTTTCATGAAGGTATTTTTTGTAGCGGTTTTGAATTGATTGAGATGTTCAAGGGATCTTATATCTATTGGTAGGCTATTCCGGGCCTTGGAAGGGTTAAAGCTATAGACTAGGTGACCCATTTTGGTCCGTGGTTTGTAGATTTTTAGTAGGCCTTGTTCAGAACTGCGGAGTAATCTAGTAGGTAGGTAATGAGAGATTAGAGATGAGCTAGTTGGACTGAAAGATGGTTTGTGCAGAATGGAATGAATAATCAGAAACAGATTATACCGAAGCAGGTTAGGTAATTCTAGCCAATTTAGTTCTTTTAGTGAGAGACAGTGATGGGATTTGTAAGAATTTTGGGCAGCAAATCTGGCAATCCTGTTATAAGTTGTTTCTAGCTTGTTTAGTAGTCCAGTGTTGAGGCTGGAGAGAATTTGGGAGCTATAAAGTAAAGTGGGTAAGAGGTAGGCATTTGCAAGGGTTAGTTTTGCTGTTTTGGTAAGATATTTTTTGTTTCTATAGAGGAGACCTAGCTTGAGATGTGCTTTTCGGATACAATTATTGACGTGTAAATCAAAGGTTATTCTATCATCAATAGTAACACCTAAGAGATTTGTACTGGTGTCCACCTGTATTTGAGTATTATTTTGTGACAGTATGGAGAAGGAAGAATTTATGTGGTTAAGGTTTTTAGGGAGAAAGAGTAGTAATTTGGTTGTCTTTATGGAACAGTTCTTTTGTGTTACTCTTAGGATTGGTATCATGATTATTCTATCAGGCTCTGTATATACAAAGGCAAAAGATAAGATGCAGAAATGTGGACAGCTTTTGAAAATCTGTACATTTTAGAGGCATTGCTGTGTACAGTAGTGTTTCCAATCTAGATTAAGGAGGGTTGGAGAGTGGAACCATGATAAGGACATAAGGAGGATAATGGTGGGTTAATAATGTGTAGCACACAGTTACAAACATATTACTAATATGGAGAAACATTACATGATGATGTGATATACTTCTGGATTTGAACCTTTGATAGCATAAAATACTACTATACAGATTGTAGGATTATCTTAGCTCACCATATAGGAACTCATACTTTACTAAGTTTAAATTACACATTGTAAGGGACACTGACAAAAGGTAGAAAAAAGGGAATATGTATGCATCAGTTTTCATCACAGTTACATCTACTAACCTAACAGATATGGAAGAGTAACCATATCATACTTCATTACATTGAGGCTGTTTTTCTATAGCACAGAGGACTTAAGCATACTTGTGTAAAGCTGACTGTGCTAATGCGGTCTAAGACAAAAACTCACAATATTTGCCATAAGCTAGGGGGAGATGGAGGTAGGGAACAAGTAGATTATGACAATCAGGATAATGGGGGCTCAAAAAAGGGTCTATGTCAGAACACTGAAAAATCAAGAAATCGAATGCTCACATGAGCAAATAATCAGGAATTCAAAATCGCTATTGTGGGGGGCTGCGCCACCCACACCATATTCCTACTCCGAGATCGCACTACATTGAGGAAAGGGCAAATATTCCGATCTTCACTGTACTGCAATCCAAAAAACTAAATATCGAATTCCTGATTTTTCGCTCATGTGAGCGCTCAATATTTTAATTTTTCGTCGTTCTAAAGTAGACCCTCAAAAAATATGTAGCAACAGCTTTACATAAAATAGTCTTATAAAAATAGTCAATAACAGTTTGACATAGTTCTGGATTAGAACCCTTGCAACTAAGCAAAAATCACTGTGTAGATCTCAGCACTGTCTCAGGACACCACAAAGGAACTCCTACCTCACAAAGTTAAAATCACATAATTGGAGGGACGGTGACAACTTATTGAAGCAAGACAGGATGTAGACATTATTAATCTGTCATGCTCTATACAATAAAATGTTTGCTATTGGGAGCAAAAACGGGTAGGAGAGTAGAAACAAAATTAAAACATGAGCAGGAAAAGGCTGGTTTAATAAGTCTAAATAAAAGGACCACCAGTTAGCAACCCAGCCACTGGAGATGTACAAGCCAGTGCATTTCTTTGTTCCGGTCCCAAGACTGGATAAATGGGGAGGGTTGCATCAGGAAGGGCATCTGGAGTAAAATTTTGCCAAATCATACATGCAGACAACAGCACAGAAATACATACTGGATCGGTCGAGGCCCGGGTTAACAACGACCACCACCAGTACTGTTGGCAGAAATTGAGCTACTGTTGGCCGAAGGAGGAGAAGAAGGGGAAGGCATGCCCGAAGGCAGGTAAAGGCTAGGACTGTGATAGTGAGGGTTGGAACTTTGAATGTTGGCAGTATGACTGGTATAGGGAGAGAGCTAGCTGATATGATGGACCAAAGGAAGATTGGTATATTGTGTGTGCAAGAGACCAGATGGAAGGGGAGCAAGGCTAGGTGTATCGGAGGCGGTTTCAAATTGTTTTATCATGGTGTGGATGGGAGGAGAAATGGCATAGGCATTATCCTGAAGGAACAGTATGCTAAGAGTGTTTTGGAGGTGAAAAGAGTGTCGGATAGAGTGATGTTTATGAAGCTGGAAATTGATGGTGTAGTGATGAATGTTGTTAGTGCATATGCTCCACAAGTTGAGTGTGCGAGTGATGAGAAAGAAAAATTTTGGAGTGAGTTGGATGAAGTGGTGATGACTGTACCCAAAGGTGAGAGACTGGTGATTGGAGCAGATTTCAGTGGGCATGTTGGTGAATGGAACAGAGGGGAAGAGGAAGTGATGGGTAGGTATGGTGTTAAGCAAAGGAATGCAGAAGGTCAGATGGTAGTGGATTTTGTGAAAAGGATGGTTATGGCTGTGATGAATACATATTTTAACAAGAGGGAGGAGCATAGGGTGACATACAAGAGTGGAGGAAGATGCACACAGGTGGGTTATATCTTATGTAGAAGGGCCAGTCTGAAGGAGATTGGAGACTGTAAAGAGGAGGCAGGGGAAGGTGTAGTTAGGCAGCATAGGATGGTGGTTTGTAGGATGACATTGGTGATCAAGAAGAGGAGGATGAGTGTGAGGGCAGCACCAAGGATCAAATGGTGGAAATTGAAAAAAGGTAATTGTGAGGTGATGTTCAGGGAAGAGTCAAGACAGGCACAGGGTGGCAGTGAAGAGTTACCGAATAGCTGGGTAACTACAGCGGAGCTAGTAAAACAGATGGCTAGAAAGGTGCTTGGTGTGACATCTGGAAAGAGGAAGGAGGACAAGAAGACCTGGTGGTGGAATGAAGATGTACAGGAGAGTATACAGAGAAAGAGGTTGGCGAAGAAGAAGTGGGATTGTCAAAGAGATGAAGAAAGTAGACAAGAGTATAAGGAGATGAGGTGTATGGCAAAGAGAGAGGTGGCGAAGGCTAAGGATAAGGCGTATGAAGACTTGTATAAAAGGTTGGACACTAAGGAGGGAGAAAAGGACCTGTACCGATTGGCTAGACAGAGGGACTGAGCTAGTAAAGATGTGCAGCAGGTAAGGGTGATAAAGGATAATGAGGGAAACGTACTCACAAGTGAGGAGAGTGTGTTGAGCAGATAGAAAGAGTACTTTGAGGGGTTGATGAATGAAGAGAATGAGAGGGAGAGAAGGTTGGATGATGTGCGGATAGTGAATCATGAAGTGCAGTGGATTAGCAAGGAGGAAGTAAGGATAGCTATGAAGAGGATGAAGAACAGAAAGGCTGTTGGTCCAGATGACATACCTGTGGAAGCATGGAGGTGTTTAGGTGAAATGGTAGTGGAGTTTTTAACTAGATTGTTTAATGAAATCTTGGAAAGTGAGAGGATGTCTGAGGAATGGAGAAAAAGTGTTTTGGTACCGATTTTTAAGAATAAGGGTGATGTGCAGAGCTGTAGTAACTACAGAGGGATTAAACTGATCAGTCACAGCATGAAGTTATGGGAAAGAGTAGTGGAAGCTAAGTTAAGAAGGGAGATGATGGTTAGTGATCAGCACTATGGTTTCATGCCAGGAAAGAGCACTACAGATGCGAAGTTTGCTCTGAGAGTGTTAATGGAGAAGTACAGAGAAGGTCAGAAGGGGCTGCATTGTGTCTTTGTGGATTTACAGAAGGCGTAAGACAGGGTGCCTAGAGAGGAGTTGTGGTATTGTATGAGGATGTCGGCAGTGTCAGAGAAGTATGTAAGAGTGGTACAGGATATGTACGAGGGTAGTGTGACAGCAGTGAGGTCTGCGGTGGGAGTGATGGATACGTTTAAGGTGGAGGTGGGATTACATCAAGGATCAACTCTGAACCCTTTCTTATTTGCAATGGTGATGGACAGGTTGACAAACAAGATCAGACAGGAGTCCCCGTGGACTATGATGTTTGCAGATGACATTGTGTTCTGTAGTGAGAGTAGAGAACAGGTGGGGGAGACCCTGGAGAAGTGGAGATATGCTCTAGAGAGAAGAGGAATGAAGATCAGCAGGACTATGACAGAACATATGTGTGTGAATGAGAGGGAGGATAGAGGAATGGTGAGGATCCAGGGAGTAGAGGTGGCGAAGGTAGATGAGTTTAAGTACGTGGGATCAACAGTTCAGAGTAATGGTGAGTGTGGAAGAGAGGTGAAGAAGAGAGTACAGCCAGGATGGAGTGGGTGGAGAAGAGTGTCAGGAGTGATTTGTGACAGACGAGTACCAGTAAGAGTGAAAGGGAAGGTCTACAAGAGGGTAGTGAGACCAGCTATGTTATATGGGTTGGAGACAGTGGCATTGACAAAAAGGCAGGAGTCAGAGCTTAACGTGGCAGAGTTGAAGATGTTAAGATTTGCACTGGGGTGTGACGAGGATGGACAGGATTAGGAATAAGTATATTAGAGGGTCAGCCCAGGTTGGAAGGTTTGGAGACAAAGCCAGAGAAGCAAGGTTACGTTGGTTTGGACATGTGCTGAGGAGGGATGCAGAGTATATTGAGAAAAAGATGCTAAGGATGAAGCTGCCAGGTAAAAGGAAAAGAGGGAGGCCTAAGATAAGGTTTATGGATGTGGTGAGAGAGGACATGCAGGTGATTGGTGTGACAGAGCAAGATGCAGAGGACAGGAAGAAATGGAAACAGTTGATCTGCTGTGGCGACCCCTAATGGGAGCAGCCGAAAGAAGAAGAAGTTAGCAAAACCAATGTTCTTTATTCTATAACGTCTCGACTATAAAAAAAATCTTCAAGGAGTAATACCATATCAAAAATATACCTGCCTTAAATACACACACCAATTGATTGAAACACATAATTAATTAATTAAAACAATAAAGCAATTAAATACACATCAAATAAAAAACTCCAGTTAATTTCAGCATTCAACCCTCGAGGGTTTCTTGGTTTAATATGTCTCTCTGTTTGGATGTAATGTGTTTGCAAATGTTTTATTGCTGCACTATTTAAATGCTATACTATATTTTTCCTGGTCCTGTTAGGGTCAGGAAATGTAAATGGAGATGAATGCAGATGCTCACAGTTAAACATATGATAGGAATATAAAAAGACATGGAATAATATTTTGACATACATCTGGAATCAAACTCTTGACACTGCAAAAACATCAATCTACAGAGAAGTGAATTATCTCAACACACCACATAGGAACTGTTAGTTCATTACATACAGCAGCCCAAAAACTGTTACAGTAATTGTTTTAAAGTAGTGCCTTTACTTTGTATTCCTATACTGCAGCTGGTTTCAGCAGATTTGTGAGATGACAACCAGACTAGTGTGGGCGATGGTATCAGTTTTTGCCATCGGATATGAAATATCATTCATAGTCACTCAACATTGGTGCATGATGCCAAGCTCTGCGCAAATGCTGAAGACTAAAATTGAAGGCTTTCTGATGAGCCAGTTTTGGTCATACGTGTTGTGAGTGTTTCTATTTTTTTACCAGATTAAACATGTGAAAAAGGGGGTAGATAGGGAAGTGGTGGAAATGGGTTCAAGCAGAAGGGAAGACACAGGGGAAATATTGCAGGAATATACAGGATGTTAGTATGAGAGCACCACAGCTATCCACTACACAGAACTTGATGGATTTGGTGAGGCACCACACCAGGGATGGGTTACAACAACAGAATAATGTTGTAGAGCCAATTGGACCAAATCAAGTGTGTCATGATGACATATATGTGAAGTAGAGAGCTATGTATGCAGCATAATTTTTTTTTTTTTTGGTGAGAGAAGACTGTTGGGGAAAATGCTTAGGAATAAGAGGATCAGACAGGTAGAGTAGGTTGGGTAGTAGGCACAGATATATAGGACATACAAGACAGACAGGGATGGTGATGGGCACAAGTGGGGGACACCATAACTGGGGATTGATAGGGGACATTTGAGGAGCATTTGTGTCCAGCTTGAGCAAAGTAAGACTCTACTGCTCACCCTTAGAACAGTTATCTTTGTCTCCTATGTCATTTTTCATTGTCAGTGCTGGACGTGTCATCCATATGGCAATCAGAAACAGGGCCTTTTCAGCTCTGCCAATTCAGGTACTGAGACCCCTCTCCATTATGTCCTTCACTAGCCCTGTCAGCTCCTGATAGGTGGCAAAATCACTATCTCAGATAGTACTGCTCCTGAATGTTACTACTGGACTAGCAACCTGGGTAGAGCTACCTGATGCAGGTAGAGAAGGTGGGCAGGAGTTGTGTAGGCAACGCTGACAGACTGCGACCCAGATGTGCTGGGTGTCTCTGATGCCGGTGGTGGTGGTGCCACAGCCACCTGTCCAACTATGACAGCCAATCTGCAGTGGTTAGTCTAGCTGCCTGTGCTGATGCTCCTTTTGGTTTCATCAGCAATGTATCCCACACAAAAAAAGTAAAAAAGAGAGAGAGGATTTGGGAGACAAAACAGAGGGAGAGAATAAGATCAATGGCATGTCACATTATTTTATTATTTCAGTACATAAATATAACACACAAATATGTTCACCTTTGACACATCCATATATGATGTGAAGGCATGAATATGTCATAAAATAAATCAAACTCTGTACTATTACATAAGAAATGGAGACATTTATTTGACTATGCCATGTCAGATGTATGCTTTCCAAGTTAATAATTACAGTTACCAGCACTGAATGGTTAATGTCATTCAATACTGCAGTTAATATATTTTAGAAATACTATCCTGTAAAAAATCTAATTTCTGCTTCTGGAAATTGAACCTATGCAAAATTAAGCTGGTGTACTCATTTCCTTATGCAATCACCAAGCGCTATTGGAGAGGGTATGTATGCTTGATATAAAAGTTTAGGTATGTCTGTTCAAGCTGATATGGACTGACGGCCTGAAATGCATTACCTGGCTTGCATTCATACCTGATGCACACTTTCCATGTTTGTTGAGGACAGCAAGTCTCGGCTGATGTGCCTTGTGGACCTGTCTATCTCTTTTGGATCTGAACAGGAAAAAAAGATATGAAAGGATAATGAATAACTGTATTGGACGGATTGGCCATGCTATAGCATTAATGGATGAAGTGTCACTATACTAAAACAACTGAGGGGTGTTTTGTGCCTTAAATTCTTCCTCCCCTTTTCTCAGGAGGTCCTGCTTGTGCCTCTTCATCCAAGTTATTCCAAGCCTCAGCCTTATACTGAAACACAATATAATCTCCATGCAGGAGCCTACAGTTATAGTGCTCAATGAGGAGTGCCACAAAAATCCTGGACTCCTAAAACCCTACCTTTGTGCTCTAGATGGAACACCATCCTCACCTTCACCAGCCATGTCTACAGAGGTCAAGCTAGAATTATGTGCCTGAACTGGCACCCAATTCAGATCTCATATTTAACAGCCTGTGTGCAATGATGCACAGCTTTGCCAGCTTCATTTGTGCAACTGAAAGCACAAAAATATCTTGGTAGGCACATTGGAAATTACTACATCCAAAAGCAATGAAAGGTTTGAAATATTACAGTGAGATTTGGCCATGTATGATGCTTAGCCCATTTACACATGTTCCATTGTAAAACAATGACATGCTCTATGGTGCTTCTTATAACCATTGTTAGCCGGAGGTGAAATTGTATGACTTGTGACATACTGGGCTGTTGGGAGTTACACACTATCGAAATTTAGTAGTACCACCTTGGAATCAAACTCATGAGAAAAAGGACAAAATATTCATGGGTTCACAGCTTAGTACAAGGCTTGCTGCCCTTGTGGGCCATTTTAAGCCTAGCCAGTTATCCCATTTGAGAATCAAACCCTCCACCTTGTGTCACTAGCCTGCAATCCAAATGTGTTCTTGGCCTCTTCCCATTCTATTACCTTTCCTTCTCTAATAATTTGTTCCTAATACCTTAGTTCCTTTGCCAGCTTCCACTCGCATTGTTTTACTGCTTTTGTGTTATCACAATTTACAAAATACCATATTTCTCCTCAGGCATATCACATGTTATTAATACTGAGAAAAGATGAGTTTCCAACAACGCATTCATAGACAAAAATGTGTGTCAGTAGTTATTCTGAACCACTCATTAAAATTATATGTAAACTGAACTTGAACCCTGTATTACATGATCTCTTTCTCTAAAGTTAGTGCACTTACACATTGTGCCACAGAGATAGGTAGTTGATAGATGCATTTTTTTCACTCAGCATTATCCAGAGTGCTGATGGCAGTGCACTAGTGCTGGGCTTGTCTGCTCTACTAAAGGCAGACTCAGTTATTGGGAAGTGAACCATTATTCACTGCTAGTGACCACAGCCATTCCCTATTGCACAATGCCAAACAGTGCACAAAGGGTGATGCAAAAAAAACAAATCAAGTTTCTCTTTGTGATATTCACTCAACTTTGGCTGTCTTATTAAATGTGCACATTACTAATGACACACAAACACCACCACATCTACATTTGAACCTTAAAACTGTTATGGGACGAGACCAGCTTATTAAAAATGTATATTAATTTCAGTTTATTAATGATACTATAATAGGATTGTTAAAAACATACAAAAAAACAAAAAACAAATATAATTTGTATGCAGGGCTGGGAAAAATACAGCTTCATAAGCTACAGTATTTCTGTTTCTTAACTGCATTCTTTTTAATATGTAATAAGGAAAAAGTACATGTTGCATGAAGAAGGCATGTTAGTTATTACAAAATGAATTTGTTAGCCTGACTCCTCCCGGCTAGGAGTGTGTTGTTGCTAGGGCAGGTTTGAAACAAGACCTCTTGGAAGCAGGTGGATCATGTATAGAAGGGTGTTCACGTGAAGAACAAGGCAAAAATCACAAGGGATGAGGACATTTGCAAAGTTTTCTATTAGCTAGTGTCATTGCAAGGTAATGAAAGTGTATGACCAGGTTTGATAAGGAAAATGTATAAAAAATGTGGTTTGCCTCTCTTCAGAGAGACTATTTTGACATCTGCCATGAAGACCGTCTCCCAGCGCTGTAAGAATAAAATTTCTGTTTGCATATCCTGATGTGTTGTTACTGACTGAAGGCATAAAAGGTAAATTCTTAATGTTATTTACTTATGATTATAACAATTTGGTGCCGTTCTCTGGATCTGAACTTTGGTATTGCTGCAGGGCAGTTCTGGAATAGGGCCTATCACAGATTTTCTGTGAATTCCACACTACTTTGTATGGAATAGTCAGAGACTCAGAGGTGGAGCTATTCAGGGTGTGCAACCATACTAGCCTTGGCAGGGAAGTTGTTTTGTAAGGGGAAAGGGTCGGTTTGTGTTTTTTTTCTTTTAGACAATTTTAGCAAAATGTAAGTGCATGACTGTGTTTGTAGTATAAGTGTATGACTGTGTTTTTGTTTGACTGAGTTGTTTGTAAGGTATACAAGTAATAGTGGGGGGACCCCACAGTAAATTAGTATAGTAAATGTATGTGCACATACAGTAAAGGACAAATTAATACAAGGAGGCGCCTTGTGTCGAGGGCGGTACCCTCAGGATTGAAAGGTAAGAAGTATGAGAGATGTTTTATTCTGTCAGTGTATCAGAGAAAGAAAAGAAAAAGTTAAAAGTTAATGATAAAGTTAACATGAATTCATGAGCCTATAGCATGATAGGACATAGAAGTATATGTTGTTAAAATAAATTCATAAGCCCAAAGCACACTGGGACTTAACAGTGTGATTGTGTGAATGTACCCTTAGAGGGTCTGAAATAGTGGTCAGTTCTGGACACAGTACCTATCCACCCCGTTATCCTGCCCGCAATGCTGAAGCTGTAAGTCTTGAGCTCACACATGGACGAAAGCAAGGGGTTGCTGTGGGAAAAGGCTGATCGAAACCTCTCCTCTGTTGCTGCATGCCAACAGACTTCCTACCTTTCCCTCCCTGTATGGTGTGTGGATAACTCCAGTTATTTTCTGTCTTCAGAACTGCCAGGATCCAGGAGTTACAAAGTAAGCCTAACATTTTTATTATTACCCATTTATAAAATAAGAAAAATGGGAGCAAAGATAAGCAAGCAAGATCAAATCCCTGAAAAGGGAACACCTGCATATTTCATTTATTTTAACTATGGGAAGGAAAGTTGTAAATATTTGCATGACTGGTTTCAGCTTACTAAGAATTGTTCTGGTGGGGTATTTCCATTAAATGGAACTTATGATAAGACTAAATTGCTGACATTGAAAGGTATTTTGGAAGAAAAGAAAAGCAAAGTGGGGAACAAATGACAGCATTTTATTCTTGGTACAGTGAAGCACTTAAAAGGGAAAGGGAGTCAGCATTAAATTGTTGCAACAAGTAAAAGAGGTTAAAAAGGCAGTACAGACCAGTACAAAGGGATCCCTTTATCCTGTCTTAGCAGGTTTGGAACAAACTGAGGATAGGCAAAAAGCAAAAACTTCTGAAGAGGATGATAATCTGCCAGTAGCTACTCCACCCCCACCCTCATATGCACCAGTATGGGTACCTCCTGTACAAGACTCTGTTGTTTCTCAGACCCCTACCTTTCGGTCTACTGTCCATTGGACACCCAGTTTGTGTCCAATGGACAGTACATGTCAGACTGGTTCCCCTGTTTAATCTTCATCTTTTGAATAGGCATCTGCAGTCGAGGGGGGGGTTTCTTCCTATCCTTCTCAGATAGCGTCTACTTGTCCAACAGGGGCATTAGTGTTTGACACTCCTGTATCTCACCATACACGCTCACATGACAAGATACAACAAGAGATTACAACCTCTGGAGGGGATCTATTGGCACCTCTCAGGGAAATTTTGGGGACTAACAATAGGGAACTTGTTCACTGTCCTTGGGCCCCTGCTGATTTGCATAGTATGTCTAAAAATTTTCCAAATATTAGAGAAGATCCATTAAAATTCAAAGAATTAAAAACTATTATAGAATGTTACAGTCCTACTTTGAAAGATTTAAATTAACTGCTGAGGCTAGTTACTTCAGTTGAAATAAGAAAGCAGTTACTAGAAAAGGCTGAAATAACGGATTTCACTCTCATAGGGAATGCATTAACAGATAAGCGAACAACATTGTTAAACAAGATTACGGATGTGTGTCAAGTTAGGACTGACTGGTCTAAAATACAGGCATGTAAACAAAATAAAAGGGGAAACCCCTGCAGACTATTTGAGACGCCTTAAAACAGTATTTGCTAGACATTCAAGAATACCAGACCCAAAAGAGCAAGCTAAGCCAGCTATTGCAGCAGCCTTTGTGCAGGGTCTGCAAGCCCCTGTACAAAATCAAATAAAGCAAGTGCTCATAGACTGGCAAGGAAAGGGCTTAGAGTCTTTATTAAGTGCTGCAAATCACTGTACAGAGTATCAGGAAAAATGAAGGAAGAATAGTGAGGATAAGCTGTTAACTTTACAAATCAGGCAGCTGGGAGACCCAGGGTTGAGGCAGAAGCATTGGAAGGGGTAGAGGAGTTGCTAGAGGATTTAGCAAAAGTGCTGGTCGAGGGGAACAAGGTGCAGCTAGTTGGCAACAACAAGCTGGCAGTACCTCACCAATTTCATCTAACACATCTTGTTTTAATTGTAGAGAAGCAGGACATTGGAGAGGAGAGTGCCCACACAGGCAAATGCAAAGAGTCCAAGACACTTGGACTGAATGGCAACCAAATTATAATAATGCATTTTTCCTCCACCACCTCCTCAGATTGGAAGGAAGCTCCATACTGACTAGATCAAGGAAATAACACAGAAGCAAATCTTAACCCTCTACTGCCAGATCAAAATGGACCCTATGTTAAGATGAAAATAAATTCAAAGAAAAACCCACTTCTGGTGGACACTGGAGCCACTAGGTCAGTGTTAAAAATTACTTCAGATCGTCAAATACCAGTATCAAGAAGGATACTTATAGATTTGTACAAGACTTAAGGGCTGTAAATAATGCAGTACTGCCTACTTTTCCTGTTGTTCCAAATCCAGCAACAGTACTGAGTTGCATACCACCTACAGCTAGTTACTTTTCTGTGATAGATTTATGTTCAGCATTCTTTTCTATACCTATTTACCCTGACAGTCAGTTTCTGTTTGCTTTCACTTACCAGAGACAGCAATATACATGGACACGATTAACACAAGGATATACTGAATCTTCTTCATTATTTTCTCAAATTCTAAAAAAACAGATTTAGAGAATGTGACACTTCTGGGTGGGTCTGTGTTAGTACAATATGCAGATGATTTACTGATAGCATCAAACTCCTTTCAGCAATGTCAGCGGGATACCTTATATCTTCTGACTATCCTTGCAGGAAAGGGACACAAAGTGTCTAGACAAAAACTACAACTGTGGTCATCTCAGGTACGTTATCTCGGTCATTTAATATCTCAGGGTAGCAGCCAAGTGTTACCATCTCGTACTGATGCAATATCTAAGGCCCCACATCTGACTACTCAGAGATAACTTAGGTCTTTCCTAGGTATGACAGGATACTGCAGACAGTGGATCCCTAACTACACAGAAATTGCCAAACCTTTGACAAATCTTTCAAAGCAGGATACACCACAGCCTCTCCTTTGGAACAGTGAAGAGGAAAATTCATTTCAGAATGTGAAGCAAGCTTTAGCTACTATCCCAGCTTTAGGGTTACCAAATTATAATAAACCTTTTAATGTGAAGTTGCTCTATCTCGTCTTCATTCTTATTGATGGGTTCGGAGCCAATCCTCTGCTCCGACTCGGCCAAATGCAAAAGCTCGTGGTCTTCAACCAGCTCGTGGCCTACTCCCTATCCCATGATGCACTGGTGGTTCCCCCCAGATCTCATTTGCCACTGCAACAGATTGGGTGTTTCACCAGCTCTGGCCAGTGAAATCTTCAGTATTTCTCTTTCTATTTAGGTTCATAGGTTCATACTAGGCTATCTGCCCAAGGGCATTTATAAGCCTAGCCCATAGTTATGTGGCTTTCGCCACCCCTTTAGTTTGAATAAAAACTATGCCTATCATTTTTCTGTGCCTCTGTCAAGCAGTGACACTGAAGTAATCCCTGGGGTATATCTGCGATCTCCCATCCATTGGTCAAGATTCCTCTTGAACAAGGCCAGCGACGTGCTCTGATCACATGTACCGGGATTTTGTTCCACAGCATAGGGAGTCTCTGGGTGATGAATCTGTCCCTCCAGCACGTTCTATTTATAACCGTGTCACGGTTTAAGTCTCCCGCCCTTGTGGTTCTGAGGGATCTAGATTTTTTGAGGTGAAGCATATTCATCAAATCTGGGTTTGACATGGCCTTATATGTCAGGCACAGGTCACCTCTGAGCAAGCGGTATGAGACTGAATAGAGCTGGAGTTCTTTCAGTCGGGCAGCATAAGACATATTTTTGAGACCCTTTATCCTTTTGGTGAGGAACTTTTGGGGCCTTTCAAGCTGCAGCAGGTGTCTGGTCAGATACATTCCAAATGGGGCATTGTACTCAATCATAGGTCTAATGAGTGATGAGTACAGGGGGACGATGACCTCCCTTGATCTAGATGTGAATCCCTTCATGATCAGGTGGGCGATATAGAAGGTTTTCCTAACTACTTTAGCAACATGAGTGTCAAACGAAGGCTACTGTCAACCTGGGTCCCCAGATCCCTGATGATTTTTCTGTGCTCAGTGGATTGCCACCTATATGGTAGCTAGGGGTAACCTTGTTTTTTCCGAAGGGTATGACTATGCATTTTTTGGCGTTTAACTTCAGGCCATGACTCTGGCACCAGTTATCCGTTTCTGTGAGGCCCTTCTGGAGGATATCTGTGTCAGATGTGTTTTCGACTATAGCGCCCAGTTTGCAGTCATCTGCAAACTTTGTCAGCCATAACCCTCCTGTGTTTGCTTGTACTTCAGAAAAGTAGATGCCGAACAAGAGTGGACCCAGGACTGAGCCCTGTGGGACACCACTTGTGACAGGCTTTGAGTCTGACATGGCTCCAGCAACTCTGACCCTGTGGGTTCTGTCACTTAGCCAGTTTGCAACCCATCTTGTGATGTATGGGTTTACATTCAAGCTGATGAGTTTTTCGATGATACCTGAGTGGGGTTTTCGATGATACCTTCTTAAATTGTTGCTATTATCAGTTAGGATTAGAGTAGTTAAGACTTTAGCTTAGTTTAGGAGTGTTAGTCAAAATGCTTGTGCACTTTTTGTTGTAATAAGTTCCTAGTCTCCATCTCCCTACCCATAGTTAGTGTGAATTCTTATATATATATCTATCTATATATATATATATATATATATATATATATATATATATATATATATATACACACACACACACACACACACACACACACACACACATATTTACTTATTAGTGTGTTTTTTTTTAATAGCCTGGTGTTTTAAAAGGCTAATTTTCTTACTTTCTTAAGCCCGGTTTTATTAGGGCATTTTCTTTTAGTGTGCAACTGTTAGACTGTTTATCTAACCTGTTAAAATTAGATAGAATAATCTTTATATAAGTGTGTTAGTGGTTGTTTCTTGTGGATTGTCATTATGTCTCAGCAGGAAAAAGAGAAGTCTAAATCTGGTTTTAAAAAATGTCCTAAATGTGGGCAAAAGATGTCCATCACAGAGGTTCACCTTCAAGTGGATTGCTAAATATGCCACTCCTTCAGTTGCAGGGTGATGCATGAAAGAAAGAGCAAACTTATAGCAAGGGGTTTGGTAAAGCCCTCTTTCCTGGAATCACTAGATAAGGGTGATACACATGACAAACAATCCAGATCTTCCAAGACATCTTCTGGGTCATCGGAGCCAAAGAAAAGTTCATTGACCTGTAAATCCAGGGCTGAAAATCCATCGACTGGCACTAGCTTTGGTGCCGACAGTTGTTGTTGGTAGGAGCCAGTCCCTGGTACTGGAGCCAGTATCTCCTACCTTGAAGTTTCCAATATTACAATCAGTAGCCTCAGCTGTCACATCTTCTTGATCCTCAAGACTTTTAGACATGGACGTGGATCATGTGGTGCAGAGGCTTCTGCAGACACCAGAACTGGCCAAGCTGTTGTCAGGGCTGACCACCTGGGACTTTGGAACCGACTAGAACCCTCCCTCCTACTACTGTTTCTCCTCTGATCCGACTCGAGGCTTCAGAGCCAGAGTGCTCGGAGCTGATGATTGTGGAACCGTCGGAACCGACACCTGCTCCAGGATTATCTGTTCTGACTACTCAGACTTCCTCAGTGCCGACCGAGGGGTCTAGGAGCCGACACTCACTGGTTGGATCCGTGGAAGATAGTCGAACCAATATTTCGGTTCTGACTTTTCCTCTCGGGGGTTCGGCGTGGGTGAGTTTGGTGCCTACCTCTGGCTTGGGGCCCACTGTTTTGGTGCCGAGGGAATCTCCTACTTCTTCGGCTCCAGGGGTTGCTTTGCATCAGAGCAGGGGGGCCTTCGATGCCATGAGGAGAGTCTTCTCCCCTTGGGCATCCACATCATCAGGACCAGCAACCTCCTCACCTAAAGCGCCTGTATCTACCTCTGCTTCACAGATTCCACAAAAGTGTAGAGATCCAGAGCCTCAGGATGCCCCACTGGGCATGCCCTGCTCTTCCGAGACCTCACAAGAAGCTCCCACTGAGGAGGTTCCTAGGAAGAGGTTATGCAAGAGGAAGCATCTGGACTCCCCTCAGGAATCTGTGACTTCAAAGACACTGACTTGGATGATTCAGAAGGTTCCCCATGGTTACCCTCGTTAGATATCTCTTTCGCAGATATCTTACAGATTGTCAAACAGAGGGCTGATTGGCAGGCCATCAGACCTACTGATGATGAGTCAGTCTAGCCGAAGGCTTTTGGGTCTCAGCCCTCTGTCTCTTGGATGTCTCCACCTTTCGACGAACTCATGGACCTGATTTGTCAAAAGGCGTGGGAGTCTACAGACACAATGGAACCTGTCCCTAGGAGGCCTAATAAATTTATTACCTCATCACAGGACAAGGCTTTGCTCACCAAAGGAGTCCCTGTTGATGCCATGGTGGTGGCATCTGAAACTTCGACGTTGGTCCATCCACCGAATAAAGATTCGAGGGTCATGGACAGATATGGAAAGTGCATGTTTACTTCAGCGACTTTTGCTCTTAGGTAGCTGAATTATCTGATGCATTTCACTAGATTGCAGAGAGATATACTCATAGAGCTAGGAGATACTCTACAGGGTTCAGTAGCTGTGGGGGTCTTAGAGAAAATATCCTCACAGCTCTCCACCCTCAATTCCCTAACATACTCATCCATGCGTCTGCTTTCGTATGCAGCTGATGGAGCGAGCAGAGCAGCGGGTACAGGAATTGCCCTTAGGAGACATTCCTGGATGCACTTATGTCCATTTGCAGAGCTCTTTAAGTGATCCTTTATCAACACCCCTTTTGATGGCTCATCCCTTTTTGGACTCAAAGTGAAAGAAATGCTTACCAAGAGTGAACAAGACAGAAAGAGTCTGTCTGCCATCGGAGTCCATTTTTCCACACCTACCAGACCTTACCCCAAAGGTCAGAAGGGAGAAAAGATGTGGTTCCGTAAAACTCAAGGAGCCTTTCAGGACACCCTGAACCCCCCTCCAGATGCAGAGAAGGGGGTAATAATGGAAGACACTGTCCACGTGACAAAGGGGGTCTGCAGAACCAAGGTGACAGAGATCAGTTCTTTGGGAAGCCCTATCAGCGCTCCTCAGAGGAGGCCTGCCTGTCCATCTGGGGAGGCAGTTGGGGATGCTTATCTTTGTACCCACATGCCTGGCTAAAAATAACAAAAGACAGCTGGGTAAAAAGCATCATATCCAGAGGTTACTCTATTCCCTTTTCCATCCTACCTCCCTCAATAAGAAAAATCTCGGACGTTCCACCCAGTCACAGGGAACAAGCAATCATAGAAATTCAAAGGTTGCTACAAAAAAGAGTCATCCAGCTAGTCCCCGCAGACCACATAGGATCCAGAACTTATTCAAGGTTCTTTTTAGTTCCAAAGAAAAAAGGGACTGGAGGCCCATTTTGGATTTCAGCAGATTAAACAAATCTGAAGAAGACAAAGCTCCGGATGGTTATACTGCAGTCGATACTTCTTTTTTTAGGAAAAGACAACTGGATGTGCTCGATAGATCTCCAGGATGTGTACTACCACATAAAAATGGCTGAGGGCCAGTCACTATCAATTTCCAGCACTGCCCTTTGGTCTCACAACAGCACCCGGAGTGTTCGCCAAATGCATGGCAGTAGTCACGCCTCACCTTAGGCATTTGAGATTCCAGGTGTTTCCATACTTAGACGACTGACTCCTAACCGCCACCACCAGGCATCAGTTCATTCAAGCAAGAGACACTACTATGAATCTATGCCATCAGCTGGGGATTACCATAAACTTAGAAAAATCTGCCTTATTGCCATTGCAACATACTGTTTTTATAGGAGCAGACCTGGACACCACCACAATGACCTTAAAACTTCCATCAGAAAGGATTTGTGCCCTTTGGCAACAGGTTCTTGTCCTCCTATCAAAAGAAAAAGTCCCAGCTTCCATTGTTCTCAAATTGCTGGGTACAATGGTAGTAGCAATCATTGCAATTCCACTGGGTTGAATGCATATGCGGACACTACAATGGCTCCTTTTCATGCAGTGGTCCTTTCAGGAACTTCCAATGTCACATCAGATTATGATCACGATATTCATGCAAGAAGGACCTTCAGTGGTGGCTGACATTGCATTATGTAACAATAGGACGTCCCTTTGTTCTACCCAACCCAATTGCCATAGTGACCACGGACGCTTTGCTGATAGGGTGGGGGGGGGGGCATTATCAGGGAAGAACAGCCCAAGGCACATGGAAAGAACACAAGGCTCACCTGCATATCGATGTCCTAGAGTTGAGAGCGGTACTTCTAGCGTTGCAGTCCTTTCAGGACTCTCTTCCTCTGGGGACCATTGCAATCCAGACAGACAACATGTCAGTAGTCTGATACATAAACAAGGAGGAACCAAATCTTACCCCCTATGTCGAGAAGCCTTGAAAGTATGGCAATGGGCGATCTTCACCCAACGCTTTCTGATGTCAATGCACACCCCAGGGAAGTCCAACATGATAGCAGACAAGCTGAGGAGGGCAATTCTATTACCTCACGAGTGGTCCCTAAAGAAAGAACTGGTGGAAAACATATTCCGCATATGGGGTCAGCCTTGCTGTAATCTTTTTGCCACATCCACAAACACAAAATGCAGCAGCTACTTTGCCCTAATCCCCCCCACTAGGGGAAGCCCCAAGGGATGCACTTGTACATGATTGGACCCCGGGTCTCCTTTATGCTTTCCCACCATTACCTCTGATACCCAAAGTTTTACAGAAAGCCAGTGCTCTGGGAAGTACCATAATTCTAATAGTCCCCTATTGGCCTCACCAGATTTGGTTCCCCTTTCTTCGGCCTCATCTATTGGAAGAACCTTGGATCCTGGACCCAGTTCCAGACCTCCTGACTCACTCATCAGGGGCTCTTCATCCATCTCTTCGGTCCCTCAAATTGACAGCTTGGTTGCTCCAATTCCAAACATAGCCAGGCTTTAGAATCTTTCAGCTGCAGCGCAGCACATATTGACATCCTGTCATCCACCAGAAAGCTATACCTCAGCAAATGGAAAAGGTTTTCGATATGGACATTACAAAATAATATTGATCCTTATTTAGCTCCAATAGCTTCTATTTTGAAATTTTTGACAAAACTATTCAATGAGGGAGCAGCTCCCACAACTACTCGAGTTCAATTAGCTGCAATCTCCAACTTCCATCTTGGTGAGGAAGTGTCTAATATCATGTCTCATAGACTCTCAAAGGCACTACACATTTAAGATCACCCATCAAATCTCCCCTTTCTCCGTGGAATCTAAATTTAGTTCTATCATGAATAATTCTACCACCATTTGAACCAGCCTCTTCATGTGACCTAAAATATGTTACATGGAAAACTATCTTTCTAGTAGCTATTACTTCTGCTCATAGGGTTTCAGAGTTACAGGCCTTGTCCATAAAACTTTTCATAATGATAGAGTGTCTCTTTGGACAAATCCCTCATTTTTACCGAAGGTATGCTCAGAAACAAATCTCAATCAGTCTATAGAATTGCCTGTATTCTTCCCCAAGTATGGCAATAAGGCAGAGTATATGCTGCACAAGCTTGACGTTCATAGACAGCTACACTTCTATTTGGACAGGACCAAGGATTTCAGGAAAACGGATCAACTCTTTGTTTCCTTTTCAGACTCCAAGAAGGGTGCTCCTGTTGCAAAAACCACATTATCAAAATGGTTATCAGACTATTTCCTTTATTTACAGTTTTGTTAATTCACTATTAGAAGACAAGATAAAGGCCCACTCTACTAGAGCTGTATCCACTTCCTCTGCCTTTTCTCCAAATTACCAATAGATACAATTTGTGCAGCAGCTATTTGGTCAAGGCCTCATACCTTTATCGCTCACTGCAAAGTGGACAGGGCTTCCTTTGGTTCCACTGTCCTGAAGAATATACTCCCGTGAGCCACCCAAGAAAGATGGTGCTTGGGACGCTAATCCATCAGTAAGAATGAAGGCGAGAATCACAGGCAAAGGCATCAAAGGAGCTCTCACCTTGTTTCCTGTCTTGCCTACCTTTTGGCACTGCTCACAGGTCTTGCAGTACCCTGTTACATCTCTGGAAATTCCAGGCCAATAGAAGTTCTGCATAATATGTCTCTTTGTACAATTTATGACCATATGACCTGCAAAGGGAATATGATGGACTATGGCTAGAAGTGCCAGACGGAAGGCTCTAGGCACTACCAACTGCTGTACCTTCTCACCGTCTAGCCCTTCATCATGGGTCCACTCTCTATACAGTATCCCTTTGTCCCAGTACACAGATTCCCCCTTCCCTTGAGAATCAGGTGCCTCACTAGCTACCCGCCTCAGGCCTCGCAATGTAGGGTCTGAGAGCTGAGCCTGTCTCAACTCTCTCTTTGTGACCCTTCCCAGCTCCCTTTCCACAGGAAGTATGGCATCTTCTGACAGTGGTGCCTCACTGTCAGCCTGGGTACTACTATTTACCTCTACCTTTGCAGTCACTCTGTCCAAGGGAATATCAGTACCCAGAAGCAGCTGTGGCTCACATTCAGTCTCACTGCTACAGAGTAGCTCCCTCCCTGAAGTAACCACCTCACCAGTCCTGGCTGCAAGTATGCAGTCTGTCTGGGTCTCCCCCAGGCTACCAGACCCACATGCTTGTCTCCTAGTCTGACTGCGTGTAACTGCATAAGCACATGTTACTGCCTCATCCAAATCCTTCCCTAACAGGACATCTGCAGGATGGGAGTTCGGTACCCTTGTTGTCTCAAGACAAACTACTACTGGCATTTTGTCTTTCCCACTTACTGGCTTTCTCACCTCTCACCCTTTGTTCCCCACCTTGCCCCTGTGGAATCTGTATGCCACATGGCCCCACTGGTTGCATTCAAAACATTTAACCCTAGGTCCTGAATGTGTACCTGGGCTAGTGTCTTCCCCTGCTACTGGCAGATTCTGTTGGGGCAATCTGTGCTGCCCATCATAGGTTCCTTTAGACCTATGAGCAGTACTGAGGGTACCTTTCCTGTGCAGGGATGCCCTTCTTCCCCAACTCATCTGAAGTAGCACATTGTCTATCAGCTAACCAGATCCTCATGTCCTCAGGCAAAGTGCTAAGGGCTTGTTCCCTCACCAAAATGTCTGCCAGCCCTGCAAAAGTGGTGACCTGACATCCACTCACCCACCTATGAAAATAAGTGCTCTGTTCAGCAACATATTTACACGCTCATGAAACTTTTTCCTATAAGTTTCAGGTGTTAGCTTAAAACATTCTAACAAGCAATTCTTAATAACAGTATAATCAAAACATTCATGCTCAGCAAGTTTAGACAACACAGTTACAGCTTTACCATGGAGTAAGGGGGTCAGGAACTGTACCCAGAGCCTTTGGTCAACATCATACTGTTTACATACCCTCTCAAACATATGAATGAAACTAGCAAAATTGTCCCCCTCTGTAAACTGTGGCAGAAATTTACTGACCTTTTATGCTTCTGGGGTCCAGTTACTCCCTTCCTCATTACCTCCATGACTCTGGCGAAGGGTCAGCATCTCCTTTTCATGCTGCTCTGCCGCTCCTTTTCCACAGCTTCCAGGCGTAGCAGGTTCTCATTCTCCTCAGCCTGCAAATGTCACAGTTTCCCCTTGTCCTCACTCTCTAGATGCTTCAGTCTGTCAGCTTCGTCTATTTCCAAACACCTGGCCTCCAACTCAAGTCTCTTTAGCTCCAGATGGATTTTTAAGTCCTCTGCAGAAAGGTTGAGCTGTCCATTCTCCGAGTGTGGTACATCTCCACTGCCAGTCTGGTCATCCTCCTGGTTGCTGTTTTCTGATGTAGCTGTGACAGAAGCTGCAATCATGTCTGCCTTAGTCAGGTTTCCATGCTCCAGTCCTTTAGCCTGGCACATCTCAGCCAGCTAGCTCCTTGTCAGCTTTCCGTACTCCTCTGCTGACGTTTGCCTGCTCTCCCTGACTAACTAAGCTAACAAAATAAATAAAACAATTGTGATCTGAACTCTGAGTCTTCACTGCATGGCTGATTTAGAGTACAAAAACACCTTCAGTGATCACTGTACACAAGCTACAAGAATTCACACTACCCACACCACTACAAACCAATTAGTATTTGCCAACCAATTAATATGTGGTGTGGATATCCCACTACTGCCAAACAATTAATATGTGACACCTGCAATCAAGGAGCCTCAATCCTCACCACTAACACCAGCGAGGGGTGTCCATATAGGGAAAGGATAATAAATACACACAAAGTAAAATACAATTTTCCTTAAGAGCACACAGAGATCACAGTCAGTCTGGGGCTGGTTTCTCCCTCTCTGTCTCCAGGTCCCCAATAAGACTCCCACTGGCACAGCTATAGGGTCCAGATCTCAGCCTAGTGGGCAAGCTAAAACCTCCAGCACCCTCTCTGTCTAACCAGTGCTTTATGTCCCTGCCCAAGTAGCTGACACACACACACACACACACACACACACACACACACACACACACACACACACACACACACACACACACACACACACTTTGAGATAAGAGTTATATATAACCACACAGACACTCCTGGGGAAGACTGACACAGGTTCTCCAGCTGTACCCCTTTTACTCAGACTATACTGTAGAAATCACTGCCACCACCCACTAATATTTATCAGCTACCAAAAGGCCCTTATGAAAAAGTGTCCAATATTATTATCCAAATGGTAAGTACAACTGAACAGTCAAGGCTTATTTGGAGTAGCTTTGTACAATGTCACTAAATACATGCAATGTACTCTTAGAGCTTAATTTATCTCTACACAAAACAGCCACAGTTGAAAGGTTTAAAAATATTTAATAATAAATAATAAAAACACAAGATAATATTTCTTACTACACAGTGCTAGTCAAGAGTTCAGAGATCACAGATAATTACTTAAAATAATACAGTAGAAAAGTTCTGACATCAATACAGGGAAAAAACTAATCTAATCTTCCTAGTTCCTAGCAATATCTAAAAGAAAACACAGTTCTAAAATAAACTTACATATAGAGCAAGACAGTGCTGGTGATGTTGGATGTTCTCAAGACAAATGCTAAATGCCCTCATTCCTTCTGTCATTATAGGTTCATAGGTAGGTACTAGGCTATCTGCCCAAGGGCCTACGTAAGCCTAGCCAATAAGGTTCCCTGGCTTACGCCACCCAAGAAAGTTATTTTCCTTTGCCACTGTCGAGCAGAGACACAGAAGTGATCCCCGGGGTGTATTTCCTATTTCCCATCCACTCATCAAGATTTTTCTTGAAGAGTGCTAATGAAGAACTTTGCTTGACATAGATGGGTAGCCTGTTCCAGAGTATGGGAAGTCTCTGGGACAGGACTCTATCCCTCCAGCATGTTCTGTTTATTGTGGTGACAAGGTTTAGGTCCCTAGACCGTGTAGCTTGGAGGGATTGGGATTTCTTTAGGTGTAGCATGTCCAACAGCTCTGGGTTTGACTTAGCTTTATATGTTAGGCAGAGATCACCTTGGAGTAGGTGATATGCTACGGAGTAAAGCTGGAAGAGTAGGGCATTTGTTTGAGGCCAGTAATCCTCTTTGTGAGGTACTTCTGTGGCCTTTCTAGATGCTGCAGATGTCTTGTGAGGTACATTCCAAAAGGGGTGTTGTACTCTATAATGGGTCTAATGAGTGCCGAGTAGAGGGGAACAATGACCTCTTTTTTCCTGGATGAGAACCCTTTTATGATGAGGTGTACCACGTAGAAGGACTTCCTGACTACTGTGGCGATGTGACTATCAAAGGACAGACTACTGTCCACCTGGGTCCCAAGGTCTCATCACACATTCGGTGTTAAGTAGATTGCTGCCTATGTGGTAGTTCATGGGTACAGAGTTTATACCAAAGGGGATGACACTGCACTTTTGGCACTGAGCTTGAGGCCATGGCTCTGACACCAGGCATCTGTCTCAGCGACGCCCTTCTGTAGGATGTCCACATCATTTGGGGATTTGACTATGGCTCCTAGTTTGCAGTCATCTGCGAACTTCATTAGCCAGAAGCCTTCTGTGTTAGCTTGTACTTCAGAGAAGTAGATACCAAACAGGACAGGTCCCAGGACTGAACCCTGTGGTACTCCACTTGTCACTGGTTTAAGGTCAGATTTGGAGTCTGCAACTTTTACAGTGTGGGTTCTGTCAGTGAGCCAGTTGGCAACCCATCTTGTGACATAGGGATGTATACCTAGTTTAGTGAGTTTAGCTATAATTCAAGAATGGGGGATGGTGTCGAAAGCCTTGGCGAGGTCAAGATAGGCTGTGTGAACCACCTTACCCTCATCTACGGCTTTGGTGACTGCCTCAAAGAAGTCGATCAGGTTCAGGAGGCATGATCTGCCTTTCACAAACCCAAACTGGGTGGGATCCAGAGTTTGGAGGTTACCAATGTCTTTGTTTAGGAGTTCCATGATGATACGTTCCACGGCCTTGCAGACCAGGCTCATCAGGCGATAGTTCCCGGGATCAGTGGTGGCTCCCCCTTTGTGGAGTGGGATAACTGTTGCTGTGCACCATTCAGTGGGCACAAAGTCTGATGCGAGGCTATTATTGAACATGGTGCTTAGGTGGGGAGCCAGTTCATTCTGAAGTTTGTTTAAAACGCAGCCTGGGATGTTGTCCGGTCCCATGGATGCTGTGTTTTTGCCTTTAGAGAGTGCAGCTTTTACCTGCGTAGTTGTGATTACAGGGACTCTGCATTCTTCCTGTATAGATATGGGCCCTTTAGGGGGTGGGGGGAGGTAAAGTTAGCACTGAACCTATCTGCCAGGATTTTGGTAATATCAGTTGGTTCTGTAATTTTCGTGCTGTTGTGCTGTAACTCAGAGCAAATCTGGGTATTGCCATTGAGATTCTTGACATAGCTATAGAATGCTTTGTTGTTGTCCTTAGAATTAGTGGCAATTTTATTTTCATAGCTAGCTTTGGAGGATCTTATAAGAGATCTCAGCTTCTTACTGAGGCTGACCAGGGAGCTCCTCCACTCATGGGACTTTACTCTCTTTTGCAACAGTTTCTTCCTTCTGTTGTACAGTTTGTTTATGGCAGGGTACCACCAGATTGGCTTCCTTTTTTGGAGGATAGCATCTTGGTTCTGTTTGGGAAAGCACAATCCATGCACTCATGTAAGTGCTTATAGAGTGCATTTGTGTAGGATTCAGCAGTTGTAACTGTATTGTCCATCTGCATGGGTGTCATGAAGTTCACCACTTCTGTCTTAAGAAGCATGAAGTTGGCTTTGGAGAAAATTTTTACTGTGGTTTCCTTAATGGGGGATGGGGGCAGGATGTGGATATCAAGGGTGATTAGCTTATGGTCGGATCGGATCAAACGACGAGTTGACTTCTGGTGTGGAACACCAGTCACTCATGTTGGTAATGACTAGGTCTAGGATATTGTTGCCCCTGGTGGGGGTGTGGATACGTTGTTCCAGGGCATTGGAGTTTATGAATTCCAGAAAATGTTGAGCTAAGGAGTTGGTACACGAGTAGTTTTCCCAGTTAATGGTGGGGTAGTTGAAGTTGCCCATTATTAGAGTGTTTGGTTGAACCCTAATGTTTTCCAGTACATCAAGAAAAGAGGAGTGGGAATCCTGGGACATGGTGGGGGATCTGTAGCAAGCTACAATTTGGATTGCAGTTTTGCCCAGAGTTAGTTGCACTTGGATAACCTCAGATGCATTATGCTGAGCAACTAGCCTGGAGGTGTGGATATCCTTAATGAATATGGACACACTTCCGCCTTTGGTGCTTTGGTCCAGGTTACATGGCCAAAAAGTGTGGTATGAGTTATAGCCTGGTAGTGCAGGGGTGCTCTCTGGAGCCTTGAACCAGGTCTCAATCACTGCACAGATTTCGATGTTCTCCATTTTAAGGAGTGCCTCGAGTGCATTTTGAGATTTAGACTTGTAGTATTGAGTAGCATTACCCTCAGTTTTTGCTTGCCTGTTCCTGTTACAGTGGTGAATTTGTCATTTGAACCTTGCCTAAAAAGGCATTATAGGGGTGGCAAGAGCCTTAGCCAGTAGCCAGAATCCTAGGGGCGGCAGGTGCAGGCCATCTCTGGCAAAGCATCGTGGTCTGTTGACCATGTCATCCCAAGCAGACAGATACTGGATCCCCTTAGAATGACACTAGAAGCTTAGCCAATTGTTGAAGTCAATCATTTTGTCCTTGTACTGCGGTATCATTCTGGGCGATAGCAGAATGCTACTCAGGGCTGGGGTCATACCTGCCTGGGCTACAAGATCGGAGAGCTCTTCCATGTCTCTTTTCATGTAGTCCAGGGAGGTACGTCTCAGGTCATTCACACCAACATGGACAATGACAGAGTCATATTTGTACTTGTGGAGTGTGACCTCAGTGCGTGTGTTATGTAGCGGATCCTGGCACCCAACAGGCAGCTGACAGTAACCTTCTCTTTGTTTAGCCTGGTGAGTGAGACATCAGTGTGCCTGACTATAGAGTTACCTATGACTAATGTGTTGGGTACTGATAACACAGTACCACTGATTTATTTCAGATTACATCATTTCTTTCTGGTTCGCTGGCTAACTGAAACTCAGAGGTTAATAGCTCTTTTGATCTTGCAGCTGGTCAGGAAGCCAGAGTAATATAAGAAATTATACATGTAAATTCTAGCCATTAACTCTGGCCTCAAAAAAACAGGCAGAATGCCTCCGTCTAGACATTTCAGCTCCGAGTTTTAGATCAGAGTTTCACAATGCTTGACTTATCAGCTTTCTTACAGCAGAGTGCACTGTTGTTACTTTTTTCAGTTCAACATCCACTACAGTCTTTTCACATTTAAGAGAACAAGCCTGTGGCTTATATTAATATTTACAAATGACAGAATTATCTACAAAATACTATCTAGCTAGGCTGGCAGCCTTCACCTATCTTCACATCACCAAAGCCAAGTTTTGAGGCTAAAATAGCTATCCAAACCGAAGCCAATCAAAATGATTTTTTAGTTATGTTTGTAATCTCAATAGCACAAGGCAGCAATGTGCCGAGCGAAAGGTGAATAATGTTACCTACACTAAGGCTGAAGATATAGCAAACCTACTGGCCAATAAATTTAGTACTAATTTTACCCCCCTCCATTTGTCCCTCAAGATATACTGAAAGTGACTCAACTCCAGCTATCATATAAGACCAAGTCCTAAAAGTGCTATCAAAAACTAAAAATACTACATCACTAGTCCTGACAATATCCCTGGATGTATCTTAAATAGCATGATGCTTGATTTATCTATACTCCTTAAAACACTGTTTGAATCTCAGCCTCCATACAAATTTTGTGCCAAGTGAATGGAGAACAGCTACAGTCATTCCCCTGCATAACAGGGGACCTTCCACAGACCCAGGCATTTACAGAGTCATAAGCCTGGCCAGTCTCATATGCAAAGCCATGGGAATACTTATCATGGAATTAATCAATCAGGACATAGGGAACTGGTTTGGATTTGTCAAGGGCAGGTCATGCTTATTCAACCTGATGAATGTTTTTGAGAATGTCACCAAAGCAATGGATGAAAGCAAAATGGTGCACACTGCATATCTCGACCTGGCCAAAGCTTTTGACATAATTCCCCACTTGGCATAGTACAAAAGCTAAATAAACTCCTATGTCACCTGATGGATTGCCAATTGGCTCACAGATAGTAAGCAGATAATCAAAATTGGGGAAGTTACCTCCACAAAGAGAACAGTCACCAGTGGAGTCCCCAAGGGTTCTGTGCTGGGACCTCTCCTGTATGGCATCTACTTTTCTGAAGTAAAAGCCAATACCAAAGGGCTCTGTCTGACTACATTTACAGATGACTGCAAGCTAGGAGCAGTCACAGGATCCCCAAATGAGTTAGCCATCTTGCAGGAAGGTTTGTCCTAAACGAATAACTGGTGCCAAAAATGCATTATTGTATCCTTTGAGAAGTCATCTATCCCAGGATACTACCACATTGACAGCACACCCCCTAAGAGTTGACTTAGTTGTTCAGGATTTGGGAACCTATATAGACAGTGAACCTAACTTTTGACCAATATATGTGTAATGTTGTAAGAAAATCCTTCTATATTACACAGCATATAAACAAAGGGATTGTGTCTAGATCTAGGGAAATCTCTGTCCCCCTTTACTCAGCCATCATTAGGTCAGTCATTGAATATATTTCCCCCTTTGGCATGTATCTGTCCAAGTGCATTCTACAACTGGAACATCTGCAGAGATACCTTACTAGAAGGATACAAAGCCTAAACAACATGTCCTACATGGACCGACTCAAAGCCCTGTCACTATACTCACTAGTCTACAGACTGGTAAGAGCTGAACTGTGCCTGGCATACAAGGCATCCTACCCATTACCGATGGATTTACTGCACATCACCAAGTCAAACAACATCAGAAATACTTGGTCTAGTGATCTATGCCTCTTCAGCAACATCAAAAGAATGGTTTACATCTCGCACAAGATACTACTGCTGTGGATGAAACTCACCATTCACATAAAACAAAGTTCATCCATGTCCATATCCAACGGCAACTCAGATCTACTGATGTGAAACAGACAATTTACCCCAGGACTGGCCTTATGCTACTAATGGATGAAGGCAGATCTCAAATGCTTTATCCCGCATAGATCCCCTCAAATTATTTGTGGTATGATCTCAGTTATTCTCATAAGGGGTAATATATAATCATCGACCATGGATGGCCAATCTATAACCAAATGGACTAGGTTATTTTAAGCACAAAAAGGGAAACTGACTAGGCCTGAAATGGCTTGCAAGAGCAGCTAGCCTAGTACTTACCTATGAGCAACCAAATAGTAACAGACATTCCAGAAAACCTTTTAAAACACACAGTATGGGCACAGACTTAGGAGGATATTCATGTTATGTACAATCAGGGTTGCCAGATTTCCGACTGGCCAGGTAGGGACTAAAAAAAAAGGTCTTTCACTATAAGTGAAGACTAAAAAAAAAAAAAAAAGGTCTTCCACATCTTTAATGCGGAACATCAGAGTTCCGCATTAAACAGTAGCTCTGTGTGTTTATTTTTTATTTGACTGGCCTGGGCCAATCAAAAATAAATAAACACAGAGCTACTTCTGTTTAATGTGAAACATCGCAGTTCCGCATTAGACAGAAGTAGCTCTGTTTGCCAATGTTTTGATTGGCCCGTATACCGGTATACGGGCCAATCAAAAATCGCTAAACATAGAGCTACTTCTGTTTAATGCGGAACATTGCAGTTCCGCATTAAACAGAAGTAGCTCTGTTTTGCGATGTTTTGATTGGCCTGTATACCGGTATATGGGCCAATCAAAAATCGCTAAACACGGAGCTTCTTGTGTTTAATGCAGAACTTGTGCATTAAACACAAGAAGCTCCATGTTTAGCCATTTTTGATTGGCCCGTATGCCGGTATACGAGCCAATCAAAAAAAAAAAAAAAAAAAAACCAAAGCGGAGGCTGCCCGGGATTTAAACCGGCAGTGCGGGACTCGGGATCAGGTTGCTGATCTCGGGACAGTCCCGCCCAAATAGGGAGGTCTGGCACTAAAAGCTGACAGGGACAGCCAGTAAACACGAGCAGCAGAACATGAAATGGCTTAATTTCAACTCTGTCTCCATGTACTGTCTGCTACATTACAGTCACTACTTCTGAGCAAATTGTTTCCCTTAGACAGGGAATATGTAAAGGCATAAACCACTTTCTCACTTTCAAAGCCTGCATAACACTTATATATATATATATATATATATATATACTTTTTTTTTTTTACTTTTCTGTAACTAGTAGTACATGGAACAAACAAATCTCCAGACACTGCAAAGAAATATGATCAAGTCTCTAGTCATAACATATTATTATGTGTTCTCAACATGGATGACAAGAGTCACCTCATTAGCCTTGCTTTTTTTCATCCATGTCTCAAACGCATAATAAATGTGTTACGATCAGAAACAGGATTGTACTCCTCTTTGTTGTAGCTCATTTTGCTCTGTCAGATCCTGCCACTTTTTCTTGCCAACAGCTTCACAGGAAGCATTCTATGTAGTTCTTTTCTTACACTGTTCTACTCAAGAACAATACAAATCTGGCAGTTCGTTTTCAGTCTTAATCCCCCTCCATACACCAAAAAAATCATAAATCTAAGTAGTAGCCTGTGCTCTAAACTACCTGAACTGTAAGCTTTTGACAATATGTAGACAGACTGATTACCTGCACCACTGATATCTTAAACATGTTGCTTGCTATATATTCTGACATGCCATAACAGATAAAGATTTGCTCACAGCCTTTGACAATAATCCTCTGGAGAATTCACAAATAGTGTGGAATTTGTAGCTTTTGAGGTTTGATATTCTGACACAAAGCTAAGGATGTGAGATATGAAGAGCATCTGATATATAATCCTCTGACCTATGGATCTATTTATATTCTTTTCTCACTAGTGGATTCTACCCATTCAAGTATCTTTAGCTTTGGATTTAACCCTGCAGACCCCCCCCCATTTGTAGCAACTTCTAAAAATTCTAGAAAAACTTCCTGTCTTTTTACATGCCTTTGTAATCTTTAAACTCCATTCATAAAAAAAAAAGTAATCTCCGTGGTATCCCTGAAGTCTCAAAACAACCCACTAAACAAGTGTAGTGGGTCCAAGATTTTCAGTCCAAATATCTCCAGCTAATCACTGTATATTAATCAGATCAGACAAAAGTAGCAGAAGTAGTGAACTTAAACTTGTCTTAAGTAAAATAAATAAATAAATAAATAAATAAAAAATATATAATTGTACAGAATTACTAAGTATTTGAAAGTAATCCAAGCAAGGCAGGCAGTCTGTTTCCAGTGGAAAATCCTTTATTAAGTACACAGACAAGCGATCCAAGTAAAACAAAAATAGAGTAATAGTTTCCTCACAAGCTTTCTAAATATATAGATATACTTTTTATCAGGCAAGGGAGTGGTTTATTGTGCTGTAAAACAAAGTGTTATAGGTATACATGTTAAATTCACATCCCTTCCCCCATCAGTGTGACATTCGAGCTGATCCTTCCCTACTTAGTAGCTGTCACAAAAAAAAATATATATATTTTTTGCAATTTAAATATGTACTGCTGTATATGTGAACTTCATTTGAACTGATTGGAGCTTATCTCCCTGGGCCTCTACTGAAAATGGACATATATCCAGCTAGACTAGCCCGGTCAACAAATGTATAATAAAATAAAATAAAATAAAAATAAAATAAATGTACTTTAAATAAAATTTATAATGATGTAGTACCTCTTATTTAACCAGATTATTAAGTAGATTATTAAGTCTGTGATTTTATCCAAGACAATATACTACATGGCTGGAAATATATCAACCTTAGTCCATTTGGCAATCAAAAAATATAGGTAAATATACACATATACACTTTGCATGTACAAAATCAATTGTAAAACCATATTCTATTTTCGTAACCTATTGTTAACAAAGATCGCTTTTGTCCTTCTAGACTTCTTCAGGTCTGTGTACAAGAACCCTAAAAACTATCTATAAAAATATATATATAATTGTATAATTAATTAGTATTGTTATTATACATCATTTTGAATAAAGTGGAAACAAGAGAACCAGAAAAAGAAAAAAATGTATGATAATGGAAACAAAATATACACTTAAATTACAACTGATTTAAAATGGTATTTAAAACCAACTGGTAGAATAAAATAAAATAAAATCAGTCATGTACACAATGTGGCAATTTTCTAAGTTCCAGTGCACTTTTAATTGAACAGTAGTAGTTTAGTCCAGGCTTCCTAAAAGAGTTCAGCTTTAATTGCCATATGAGTTCATGTTTCTCCAGAATATCCGGCATGTCTCCTTCAAGATCACCCATGTCTATGCGATCCAGGATCTGGAACTTAAAACCTGTGTGTCTCTTATGAAGAGAAAAGCTAGTGCATTATTTTTACATCCAGAGTGGATTTCTGACAGATGACATGAAATCCTACGCTTGAGTTTATTTACAGTCTTGCCTACATAGAATGCATCACATTCATTGTACTGTGTCCTGTAAATTACTTTTGTAGTGTTACAGTCAGTCACCCCCTGCACTGGTCTTAATGATTTTCTTTAAATAAGGGCAATAAAAATTACTTTTGTAGTGTTACAGTCACCCCCTGCATTGATCTTAATGATTTTCTTTAAATAAGCACTCAAAAGGAAATCCCATGCATGGAAGTGATTGCACGGCTCAAAAACACATGGTTAACAAAAAGCAGAAGCCAGCAACTGTGAGCTGTATGAACTAATAATTAGTTAAAAAATAAAAAAAACGCAAAGATAACAGACCGGTTTCGGCTATGGTGTTAACCTAGACTTCATCAGTGTAAATACTCATAACATCTTGAGGTTCTTTTTATACATTGACATAATTAGTCACAAAGTTTCATTGGTGAGCTCATGAATATTCATTAGTATACAAAATCATAAATATTCATTAAGACCAGGCTGGAAAAGTCTACCTAATTTCACAATCCATTTCTTTTCTTTTATATTGAGTTTGCTGTGCCAACCAGATTTGTTAGATCTGTCGCCTATTATTTTGTCAATGATGATAAAATGAAATCTTGCTGTGGTGTGTTTGAGAGTGTGTTTATACAAGGCGTTACTCATTCTTTTACATTTAACATTACTAAGGTGTTCAGAAATACGTAACTTGAGAGGTCTAGATGTTTGTCCTATGTAAAATGCATGACAACTGCAAGAGGCCATATAGATAATCCAATCCGTGCTGCAATTTGCAAAAAACCTGATGTCATGTATAGTACTGCAATTACTACTGGAGAATTGTTTAGTTTTTAGCACATGTTTACAATGGCTGCAATGACTACATGGCATGCAGCCCACAAGTTTATCTCCAGAAATTAAGGTTTGGATCATATTCTGGTTAGTAACATCATGGTGATGTTTGTAGTGACTGAAATGAGATCCAAGATTTTTCCCCCTTCTAAATGAAAACATGCAGGTCTCGGATAGATGTTGTGACAAAACATTGTCAGCTAGGAAGATGTTCCAATGTCGTCTAATGGCATCAATGACTCTATTTGTATTTCTACCGTACGTAGTGATGAATCGTAGATTATTGTTTGTGTTCCGTGATTTATGTTTATATTTAAGGAGGTCTTCCCTGTCCAAATTTGCAGCATAATTGCTTGCTGTATGTGCATAACCCATACTGTAGCCCCTTTCTTGAAACCTATTCGACAAATCTTTGCGAAAGACCTGAAAGGTATTTTCTTCTGAGCAAATACATCTCATCCTAATGAACTGAGACTTGGGGATGTTTTTGGTGATATGTGCTGGATGAAAGCTGGATGAGTGCAGTAAGGTGTTATATTCTGGATATTTTTTAATACTTCTGTGCAGAGGGTGTTATCCTTATTCCTTGTTACCAGCACATCCAAATATGCGATCTTGTGTTGGTCATAGTTGATGGTAAATTGTAAACCCCATTTATTGTCATTGAGATACTCAACAAATTCCATCAGGTATTCCACATCAGACCTCCACACCATCCAGCAGTCATCCAGATATCTACGCCAAATATCAATTTCCATTAAATAAATGCTGTGTGTAACATCATAAATGATTTGTTCTTCTATGTATGCCATATATAGATCTGCATATATGGGGGCAAATGATGCGCCCATTGCAGTACCCCGTATTTGGAGATAACATTGTTTTCCATTGAAGAAAACATTTTTGGTGTGAACATGTTCAGTTAGGCATATAAGAAAAGTGTTAAAACCAGGATTGTATAGCTCTGATTTGTATAGCCAATATTCTACTACATCTAGCCCTGCCCAATGTGGTATGTTGGTGTATAGTGCACTAACATCCAAGGTGCATAACAACCAGTCGTCTTCAATTTGCATGTCATTTATGATACCTAAAAATTCTGTGGTATCCTAAATTCTAGATCTTACCCATCTCAATAATGGTTTAAGGTGTTTAGCTAGAAATTCAGATAATGGTTCAGTTAAAGACCCATTACCTGCCACAATCGGTCGGCCTGGGGGATGCAAAGGATCTTTGTGAATTTTGGGCAGAAAATAGATATATTGGCTGTTGGGATCAGATATAGTAAGATGATTTTTGGTGTTTTGTGTAATGATGCCATTTTCTACTGCTGAATCCATAAACATATCTATTTGATGTTTAAACATAGATGTTGGATCAAGAGGCATTTTGGTATAATATCTGGCATCTTCCAGCCGTCTCTGAGCCTCAGCATCATATTGGATCCAATTCATGACTACCACAGCACCACCTTTGTCTGCAGAGATGATAACCAAATTTTTGTTATTGGTAAGTTCTTGTAAGGTTAATATATCTGTCTTTGAGAGATTGTTAGATTTGAGGTGAGTCATAACTAAACTAAAGTGTAGATCTTTGAGTACACTATTTTGGAAAAGACTCACACAAGGATGCATGGGTGGGACAAAGGTGGATTTGTGGTATTTAAAATTATCAACAGTAACATCATATTTTTTGTCATGAAAATACAGTTTTAAGTTAAGCAATCTGCAAAATGCTGTCACATCTTGTGCAAATGTGTCTTCAGGAACAAAAAAAACTGGTATAAAAGAAAGACCTTTATTTAGCAAAGCAATTTGTGAGTCAGATAATGGTACATCAGAAATATTTAGTACATTTGTTCTAGCACACTTGTTTATTTGTTTGTCAACAGTTCCATTAAGCCCTCCAAACTTCTTATTTTTCTGATGTTTCCTGCCTCCCCTCTTGTAAGGCCTAAACGGGCCACACTGTTATTATGTTTGGGACTGGGGGAATCTGAGGTTTGTTGTGTGTCCAAATCTGTACCAGAAGAGGAATCACCCCCCGATGAATCAGTATGCCTGCCTTGCTTGGATTACTTTCGAATACTTAGTAATTCTGTACAATTATATATATTTTATTTATTTATTTACTTTTACTTAAGACGAGTTAGTTCACTACTTCTACTACGTTTTTCTGATCTGTTTAATATACGGTGATGAATTACAGATATATGGACTGAAAATCTTCCACACAGAGAAGTTTCTTACACTGTTTTGTAAACTCCATTCATACATTCATTCATCACCAGCAGTTGACGGTATTTGAAAAAGTCCTTTTAGACAAGGTCAATAGCTTTAGTAAATAGCAGAAAGGATTTCAGCCTATATGTACCTTTAGCAGTAACTGACTGCATTCTGAAATCTTGTTTCCCCTATCCATATCTCCTTCTGTGAATAGTATCTCTTCATACTTAAGATGAAGCGTATTCATTTTGGAATTCACAACCCCTTTAGCTCTCTGCCCTTTCTTTGCAGATTTCTTCCTTTCACAAGTCTCCTGAGTAATTTTATAGATTCAAATACCAGCCATTTTTCTTTCCTTGAGGGTGGTAGATTCATACTGTCCCTCGTCATATGTCCTCTCAGATCCGGGACATCTTACCAAGGTAATTCACTTTAGTTTTTTTAGAAATTGCAGGCCCTTACTGAATGACTAGGCACTTTGAAACTTACAGTAATTGTCCACCCACAAAACACCTGCATACGACAAAATCCCTGTTACTGAATTGCCACATGCTACCCAAAACAGAAAGCAACCCAAATCATCAAAATAAGCATTTTGCAAGGGGCAGTCCCATCCCTCACCTAGAGGAGACTCTGCTGTTACACTATCCTATTATTTAGACATTTATATATCTGTACACACCTTTGTCTGTGAAAGCCCAAAACTGAAGAAAGCAAAATAGTTGGTACCATGTACTAGTGAATTAGTGACTGTTTCCTCTGCTGCATGCTTCCATAATCTCATGTTTGGCCAGTCATGCCATGGAAAGATACAGTGTGGCTGTCTGTATACTCACTAATAATTAGAACTTCGTGACTAGTGCCTTTAAAATTTCTGACTCAGGCAGTAAGGACTCACTGAACTGCCCCATGGTAAAATGGCCTAGTCCCATCATGTTCCATTCTCTTCACCATTCTGGCAGCCTTCCATAATACTCATCCTACATAACAATGTGGCTTCCATTTTCCTGTACAGTGTTCTAGCTGTGGTTTACTTAAGATATCCACATTGGGAACATTTTCTTAACTCAGTGTCTCTGGAGTTCAGCAATCTATTGGCCTTGGTCATTGTTTTTTCACCCAGCTTTTGTTGCTTCTGTTGATTCATTAAGCTGTGATTATTACCCCTAAGCATTTTTAATGTTCAGATTTAATCTGCACCTCTAATAGCCTGTACTTGAGTTGCTGCTGCCCTGATACAGAACCTCATATTTTTTCATTATGAATGACAGGTACCACATTTCTTGTTGATGCTGATAGCTATTTTAAGACTGTGGTTGTCTTGTCCCTGACTTGGAGGTATGAGAAAGGTTTATCTTGTTCACTGTGCCCAACATTATTTCAGGCACAGACAATGGGACACAAATGCCACATAATGATTCCCCATGGTACACCACAACTCTCTGTCCTTTCATCTCTGACAATATACCCCCCCCCCACCTTCACTGTTAGTTTCTGTGTTCTTCCCTAAAGTTCTGACTTTAGTCATCTAACCTATTTTGCCCACCTGTAACTCTTTCAGACTTCTCAGATGTCTCTTATGAGTGTAGGAGATTAAGACTTTACTGAAGTCCAGTTATGTGGCATTACACAAATTCCTCTTACCTCCTCCCAACTATCCAAAATAAAAACTGTAAAAGGTTCATCTGTCAACCTAAACCCATAATGGTTGATATTTTGGTGATGGCAGTCCTCAAAATAATTGGCCTGCCTTTCCCTCAGCACCTTCATATTAGCATTCCCTCTGTTGAAGACCAAACATATTAATGTATAATTCCCATGATCACATGTGTTTGATCCTCCTTTACGGAGTGGAATAACTGGCACACTTCTAGAGCTTGGACATCAGTCCTTCAGCCAAGGATATGTTGGAGAGTTCTGTATGATGATGTCAGCATTGTGTTCAGAATTTAAGATTCGATTAGGATAAATCTTCTGGTCCTGAACTTTGGCATCTGTTAGTGTCAAGCATTCCTTCTCCACATTCCCACTGCTCTGTTTGTCCATATATTCATCATCTTCCTTTATGACACTATTCCCTTCTCATGTGAGAATTCTGCCATCACTTACTTTCAAGTAAAAAGATGCCAAAACGTTGTTTAGCATCTCTGCCTGCTTCTTCTTTCTTGTACTCCATGTTCTACTGATGTGCCTACTTATGTTCCACCATGCATGTGTAATTCTGGGTTATCTCAGGTAGATGGAGAATACAAAACTGATGGAGTGACCTAATCCTGTCTTCTGCACTTTGAACCAGTTTGAATATATTAATCTACAAACGCACCACTACAAGACATTATAAGACCTAAGAGTACTATAAGCTAAAATACCTAATTGGTGCTAATATGTTGTATGATGGTTGCAACTGTAGCTCATTTCTGAGGATTATGGTGTATGCCTTAAGAAAATAGTAGAGAGTAAGTGATTTAATTGGCAGTACAGTGGTATAGTGGCTAGTATTAGTTTTCTGATTTAGTTAGGCTCCTATGCCTTTTGTGCAGCCTTCACATCCTTCCTGTGTCCATGGGAGGTTTTGCTAGTGTCTTCAGCTTACTTCACAAGTCAAAGGCATGTTGATATGTGAGTTTGTGATTCTCTATGTTATCCTTGTGTGTGTGTGTGTGTGTGTGTGTGTGTGTGTGTGTGTGTGTGTGTGTGTGTGTGTGTGTGTGTGTGTGTGTGTCTGTCTGTCTGTGGTGTGTGAAGTGTGAAAATAACTGTGCATGTATTCTGTGATGGGCAAGTGTCACATTAAGCAATGAATCTTGGCCTTGTATCCACTGCTTGTTGGGATATGGCTTGGTTTCTATACAACCCTAAGCAGGATAAAGCAGGTATTAGAAAATGAATGAATACAAGAAAATGGAGTTAGAAGCAAGTCTGAGCATTCCAAAACCACCTTCCTTGGAGCTAGTGTAGAGACACTTGGCTGAGAACTTATATCTGTTCCTTACCCTCAAAAACTGCTTACATGTATACTGGATTTTTAATGTACTGCCTTCTCCAGTGAGACGGGCTTAGAGCATAGACTAGCCTAAGGAAGAGATGCAGTTTTATGGCCCAATCACTGCCTTTACAGGCAAGCTCTAACAATTTCCATCTGAGGACTGATCTGTAGAAGTCCCCCCAGACAGGTTCCAGATGTAAACAGTCAAGTTTGGATGGATCATCAACGGTCTTTATACCAATTTCCAGGGTTGTGTATCAGCTACACAGAAGCAGTTTGCAATGGCAAAGTCTTTTGTCATACAGTTTGATAAAGGGCAGCAATCTGTCTTCTTGGATACAATGATGGCTAACTGCATGCTGATAATAGCTCCAGCATCTTCATATTACAAGAAGGGTGGGCAATAGGGTCTATATCGCGTAGTCGAAGTATGACAACTTTGAATGTTATATGGTCGAGACCATATGTTCGAAGCTGTCATACTTTGAATTAAAAAAAAAATAAAAAACAGGAACAACTTCCTGACAGTTGTAAGCAGGGGGGCAAGCCCCCGTGCACCCCCCAGCTCTTTAAATATGCCAACTCCGAGACCGCGCTACAGTGCAATAAAGGGAAAATTCTCTTTACCACATTGTAGTGCGGTCTCGGAGTTGATATATTTAAAGAGCGGGGGATGGGGGGTGCAGGGGGTTTGCTCCCCTGTTTACAACCCTTTATTTTCTTTTCTGTTGTTTTATTTTTTTTTTTACGTGTTTGAAATTCTGTAAATTTGAACATATAGGTTCGAACATATGGTGTTTGAACTTACAGAATTTCGACTACGTGATATAGACCTGGGCAATACAAATGACTTTGCTCTTGATCACTACACTGAGGACTACTATCCTGCAACAATTTGTGTGCATACTAAAAATCTTGTCACTAATAAGATATAGAGTGGGTATATTTTTGTCTTATGCCCCTGTGAAGCAAAGCATTTTAGAGAACTAATTATTGGTCTAAAATGAAGAAAAAGATAAAATGAAAAAAAAAAAATATTTACTTTGATTATTAATGTAGCTCTGCAAGCAGAAAACAATGCCAGGTAGGTCCTTATTGCAACAGATGTCTACCTCTAGTCAGGGCCAAATCCAGCAGTAGGCAACCAAGGCAGTCGCACAGGGCCCACTGGCTGGCTTGCTGAGGGACTCTCATATTTACTTTACTAATTACAAAAAATATATATATATATATTACATTTTTTAAGCACATTCTTTAAGAATGTCTTCTGTGTCTGGTCGCACACACCTGTTGCATCTGTGCATGCATTGTCACATAGACCATCTGTTCTTTCTTTCCATATGCATGGAATTTAAATACAAGAAGACACTGCTTCCATGGAATGTAGACCCACACCTGGACAGATTCTTCTACAGCACAAGTATATATATATATATATATATATATATATATATATATATATATACATACATATATATATATATATATATATATACATACATATACACACACACACACACAAACACACACACACACACACACACACACACACACACACACACACACACACACACACACACACACACACACACATATAGTCGCATTAAACCCCAACTATGGAAAGAAAACGTAACCTTTCTGACAATAGATGTAGTTGATTTGTTCTCTAGTATACCCAAGGAAGATGGCCTGAATAGATTTACCAACAGTATACAAAGGTATACACAATTTGGCTGGGACAAAGTAAGTCTATTAGAGGAATTTATGAGTATAGTGTTGGACAACAGCTATATATATTACGAAGGAGAATATTACAAAAAGATTTGGGGGGTTGCTATGGGGGCAGCTTGTGCCCCCATGCATGCAAACCTTGTTCTATTAGATTGGGAGGAAGAACACATTTTTAAAAATGACTGGTACCAGTTCATTAGTTGTTATGTTAGATTTTTGGATGATATATTTATTTTGTGGACTGGTACCATGGATGAGATTGTAAATTTTGTGGAATATCTCAACAAGTCTAGTACATACCTAAAGTTCACATATCATTTTAATCGTACGGGTATCCCATATCTAGACACTTATGTTTATTCTACAACAGGTGGTTTCAAATCTAAAATATATAGAAAGGAGACCTTCAGTAACACTTATTTAGAGTTTTCTAGCAACCACCCTAGAAGTCAAAAGAGAAGTATTATTAAGGGACAATGTATTAGAGCCGCTTGAATGACTTCAGATTATACCGAGATGGTGACAGAGATTGAGAACATTGGAGATATGTTTAGAGTGAGGGGCTATATTAATGATATCACTTGGTATGTCATAAGTGAGTGGGGGAAAAAAGTACAAGCCCTTGTTGGGTGCCGACAAGGATACCATTAATGGACCTACTAACACAGCAGTTATGGACAAGACCAATAAATTTAATAGAGCTTGCATATTACAATTTAATCCCTCTGTTATGGAAGTGAAAAATATTATACATAAGACCTGGAATATTTTGAGGTGTGACAAAGGGGTGCACAATAAATTAGGGGATGAACCCCACTTTGTGTATAAAACGGGACCAAATTTAAAAATAAAAATTGAAACCAGTGTTACCTCTAGGGACGAAGGAAAAAAACAGGGTAGAAGGTACAAGCAATGTGGCCACTGTAATCAGTGCCATGAAGTGAGGGAAGATCATTTCCTCACCCTAGGTAACATCAATAAAACAGTGATTAGGTTTAAGAAGGGTAACTGTCAGACCCAACATGTGGTCTATCTAGCTACCTGCACCAATTGTCCTAGTTGTTATGTAGGAAAAACGGATAGGCGACTGAGGAATCGTATTTATGACCATTTGTATTGTATTAGAAAAAAAGATATGAATAATGCTCTATACAGACATTTGGAAGCCAGTAATACATGTGACACCTTCAAATTTGCCATACTAGAATGTGTTAAGACTGACCCCAGAGGAGGAAATGTGAAAGCTAAACAGGGGGAGAAGGAAGTGAAATGGCAAATTTTATTGAATGCAGCCACCCCCCAAGATTAAATGAATGTATTTCCACTAAACCCTTATTGAGTTCTTGAAAGTGTTTTTTAAATATATAATGTTAATTATACTATAAGTACAGAGCTGTATTCTTGCAGTATAGAAATATGTGTAAATCTATGTAATTTTAGCTGATAATTTTATAATTGTTCCCCATTTTTTACACATTTTTCATACATCTCTTACAATTTTTATATTTTTCTAGTGAACTTTTTACACATTCCATCATATGAATTTTTTTCCATTGTGATTTTAAATAGGTTTTAATTTATATTTTATTATTAACGTGATGTGTATAGTTTTATTGATTCATTTTACGATTATGTAGTTGCAGTATTTAATTTATGAACTTTTTGAATATTAATGATGCTTATTGATGCTGTTAGGTGATTGGAAGGTTATTACTATTTAAACATTAACGTTCTTGGATGTGGTGCTCTGAGGAAGTCTACTGTGTGTAGATGAAAGCGCTCAACCAGAAGCTATCAAAGAGAGTGTGTTACCAACCTAGCTCCAGTGTGAATTCTTGGGACCTGATACTGCTGCTATACCAGTGATTTGAACATTCTTATTTTGTTTGGAAACTGTTGGGCTTCACTGGTGCATCTGGTGTATGTATATATATATATATATATATATATATATATATATATATATATATATATATATATATATATACATATATATATGTATATATATATATATATATATATATATATATATATATGTGTGTGTGTGTGTGTGTGTGAAATGCCTCATTTAGGAATAACAGGTGGATGTAATGGGATCCTATCTCGCCTACATTCATAACTGATGGGTTCGGAGCCGATCCATCGGCTCCGACTCGGCCAACTAGTATACTAGAACGAAGTCTCTTACTGGCTGGGCTACCTTCTATCCCAGGATGCACCACACCTGCTTCCCCAGATCTCGTTTGCCGCTTTATCAAGCTAGACGTGGTCTCGACTTGGCTGGAGCTAAGTGTATTTTCTTCTTTTTTCTGGTCTTTTGACCTGGGGTTTCCTCATAAATTCAATCAACAGCTGTTTTAACAGCTATTCTTAACTTTGTGTATTGTTATTGGCATTTTTGTATCTGTTGGTAGTTCGGGCAAGGCCCGTTTAAGTTAGAGGGCCTTTGCCCTTCTTATTGGAGTGAGTGTGTTGTCTGTGTTTATTCCTTTTCTTCTCCGGGTAAAGCCCGTTTAAGTTAGAGGGCTTTTGCCCGTTGTTGTGTTCCTTTTGTTGTTGTTCTCCTTGTGAGGTAAATCTTGTGTTCAGAGGGCTCGCGCCCTATTCTCGCGCTTAAAGTTTGGTGAAGTACTGTTTTTTGTGTGGCAGTTAGATTGTTCCACTATTCCATCAGTTGTTGGTGAAAAATGGCTAAAGAGCAGAAATCTGGTTTTAAAAAGTGCACTAAGTGCAATTATAAAATGTCTATCACGGATAGTCATGCCATTTGCGTTTATTGTTTAGGGCCAAAGCATTTGCAAGAGACATGTAGTGTGTGCCATGCCTTTTCCGCTAGGGTTCTTCAAGAACGTAAAAATAAATTAATCCTGAAGGGCCTTATTAAGCCCTCCTTTGAGGAAGCTTTGGCTTCATCTTTTGCTACTGCTTCTAAAAAGAAAAGGTCGTCGGCTCCGACCAGTCCGTCGGAGCCGACTACTAAGAAGCATAAGTCGACCTCTTCTTCCTCGGCTCCACTGACTTCGGAGCCGAGGGTCGAAGGGTCTGCCTTGATGCCTCTTTCCTCGGCTCCATTAGTTTCGGAGCCGCAGGTTGGAGCATCAAGAGGCAAATCACCTCCCTCGGTTCCATTGGTCTCGGAGCCGATGGAGGTGTGCAGCTCAGACTCTTCCCCCTTGGCTCCAAAAGCTCCTTCGGCGCCGATCCTTATTCATACTGTGTCGGATCTGGCGCCGATAGTGTTGGAGCCCTTTCGGAGCCGGTCCCCTACCTTGTCGGAGCCGAGAGAGAAGCCGTCTCGGCCCCTTTCTATTTCCTCTAGATCCTCCAAATTATCTGACTCGGATTTGGATAGAGTTATTCAGAGACTTTTCCAGTCTCCGGTTTTCGCAAAAATGGTCTCGGCTCCAGCCCATTCGGCCCCGGAGCCAATCCCCCCCTCGAAGCTTTCGATTCCTCCTCCAACTTCCTCGGAGCCGTTGGAGCCGGTGATGGTGGAGCAAGGCGGAGCCGTACAGTCGGAACCGAGACCCCTTCGGAGTTTATCGGTTCCGACCATTGTTCCTACCCTGTCCTCGGGTTCGGGTTGGTGCGGGACTTCCTCAGCCGGGGCCGAGGGGAACATCTTGGAGATAGGTGCCTCGGTGCCTAGTCTTCCCCTCGGAGCATCGGCTGCGGGGATTCCTAGTGCCGTCGTGGTCTCTCAGCCAGTGACCTCCATGGAGTCTGGAGGTCCTGCCTTTGAGGCCATGAGGAGCACGCTGGCCATGTCCTTGCCGGCTCAGCAGGTTTCCATCTCACTGTCCCTAGACCTAGAGACTGGTGCTTCTGGCGTACTGCAGTCCCATGACAGCGGGGTCCCAGGGCCTGAGGATACCCCCGTGGGGGGTTCCCTTCTTCCGTGGGGTCCGTCCGAAACCGCTTCGGATGAGCCTCCATGGAAGAAATTGTGCAAGAGGAAGCACGTGGACTCCCAAGATGAGTCTATCACATCTGACACTGACCTCGATGATGCGGAGGGGTCCCCAAAATCATCTTCGGATGATGTCTCTTTCTCGGATATCCTTGAGATTCTGAGACAGAGAGGAGATTGGCAGGCCAAAACCCCTTCCGCTGAGGAGGCAGTCTTCCTCAAGGCCTTCGGGGCCCAGCCCTCCGCCTCCTGGGTGTCTCCGCCCTTCGATGAGTTACTTGATTTAATTTCTCGAAGGGCTTGGGAGCACCCTGACTCTGTGGAACCGGTGCCTGCAAGACCCAACAAATTCCTTTCAGCCCCCCCTCAAAAGGAATTTTTAACGAAAGGAGTTCCTGTAGATGCGATGGTGGTGGCATCTGCCACACAGCAGGACGTGGCAGAGGCTTCAAAGTCTATCCACCCTCCTAATAAGGATTCCAGGAGCATGGATAGGTACGGGAAGCGTACCCTTTCTTCAGTGGCCTTTACCTTACGGTCGCTGAATTACCTGTGTCATTTTACTAGGCTCCAAAGGGACCTCCTTAAAGAGCTAGGTGAGTCCCTCACAGGTAATCTACCTGAGGCGTTAGCCCACACTGTTGGCGCCCAGATGACTACCTTATCATCCATTGTGAACTCGTCCATGAGGCTCATCTCGTATGCGGCTGAGGGGGTGAGTAGAGCAGCGGGAACAGGCGTGGCCCTTAGGAGACATGGCTGGTTACTCTTGTGTTCCTTTGCGGAGGCCTTCAAGTCTTCCTTCGCCGACGCCCCTTTTGATGGGTCCTCCTTGTTTGGACCCAAGGTGAAGGACACACTGACTCGGTGTGAGCAGGAGGGCAAGACCTTGACTGCCGTTGGGGCCCGTTTTTCCGCTCCCTCTAGGCCTTACCCCAAGGCCCAGAGAGGAGGGAAAATGTGGTTCAGGAAAACTCAGAGGTCTTTCCCTACTCCACCCAGTGATCCCCCCTCTAGAGGCGGGGAATTCGGGAAGACGCCGTCCCAGAGGCGGCAGAGGCCCCCGTAACTCTGGAGACCGCGATTCCTTTCGTGATTCCTCCTACGCTCACCGTCCCTGAGTTGGTGCCCGACTGTGCAGCTCCGGAGCCAGTCGGGGGTCGTTCTGGAACACCCACAGGCCTGGGAAGCTATTACCAGCAACCAGTGGGTGCTCCGGATTATTACCGGAGGCTATCTCATTCCCTTCATCAAGCCCCCCCTTCCCTTCAGGGAAATCCCGGACGTGCCACCCAGTCAGCGGGATCAAGCAGCAATAGAGGTTTCAAAGCTGCTAGAAAAAGGAGTCATCCAGCCTGTCCCCGCCGATCAGATCGGATCAGGAACTTACTCAAGACTATTTTTGGTGCCAAAAAAGACAGGGGACTTCAGGCCCATTTTGGACCTCAGTTCATTGAATCGCTTTGTGAAAAGGTCCAAATTCCGAATGGTCACTCTTCAGTCCATTCTCCCACTATTGGAGAAGGATGTCTGGATGTGCTCCATAGATCTCAAGGACGCTTACTATCACATTCTGATAAGTCAAGAGTCCAGGAGTCATTTACGTTTCCGCCTGGGAGACAGTCATTTCCAGTTTCGAGCACTGCCCTTTGGTCTCACCACAGCCCCCAGGGTGTTCACCAAGTGTCTGGCAGTGGTGACTGCTCACCTGAGAAGTCTAGGATTCCAAGTGTTTCCATATCTAGATGACTGGCTCCTTACTGCCACCTCCAAGCATCTACTAATTCAGTCGCTCATGGCCACAGCCAGCTTGGGCCGTTTCCTAGGAATCACTTTCAACTGGGAAAAATCTGTGCTACAGCCATCTCAGCGTATTACCTTTATAGGCGCAGAGTTAGACACAAGAAGGATGCGCGCCTTCTTACCGGCAGAAAGGATTCAGGTTTTGCAGAATCAAGTTCGATCCTGCCTCCCCCTATCAAGAGCTCCGGCCAATCTGATTCTGCAGGTATTGGGGTCGATGGCATCAACTATTCTCCTAGTCCCCTTAGCCAGACTGCACATGTGAGTGCTGCAATGGCTACTTTCAGTTCAATGGTCCTATCAGGAACTTCCCTTGAACCACTTGGTTATGATTACGGAAAGTTGCCATCGAGATCTGCGTTGGTGGCTCCTCCGATCCAATCTCGACCAGGGGCGACCTTTTATCCTTCATTCCCCCGTTGCCACTGTGACCACGGACGCCTCCCAGGTAGGGTGGGGGGGTCATTATCTGGACAGGTCTGTCCAAGGCACATGGCAACCCCAGGAAGCGCATTTACACATCAATATCCTGGAAATGAGCGGTGCTACTGGTACTACAAGCTCTCCATCACGCTCTCCCGCAAGGTCTGATTGCTATCCTATCCGACAACATGTCGGTAGTTTGGTATATAAACAAGCAAGGCGGGACCAGGTCGTACCCACTGTGCAGAGAAGCCATGAGACTTTGGCACTGGGTGGTAGCTACCAACCGCTTCCTAATGGCAACGCACATCCCGGGGAAATCCAATGTGATTGCGGACAGACTAAGCAGGACTATCCTGTTACCCCACGAGTGGTCCCTCAACCAAAGAGTGGCTGCGAAAATCTTCGCCAAATGGGGTCTCCCTTGCTGCGATTTGTTTGCCAGCCCCCACAATGCGAAGTGCAGAGAGTTCTTCACTCTGTCTCTCTCTCAGGGACAGATTCCCAGGGACGCTCTAACTCACATTTGGCCCCCCGGTCTCCTTTATGCCTTCCTTCCAGTTCCCCTCCTGCCGAGGGTGATACAGAAGGCAATTTACCTGGAGAGCGACATGATTTTGATTGCCCCGCACTGGCCTCGTCAGGTTTGGTTCCCCTTCCTTCGGAGGTATGCAGTGGAAGGTCCATGGTTTCTGGACCCGGTGCCAGACCTGTTGACTCATCAGTCAGGACAGTCTCACCCATCTCTCAGGTCCTTGAGGTTGGCTGCGTGGTTACTCCACTTCCATCCTTAGTCAGGGACAGTTCCCTCTCTCCGGAGGTTATCCACATTTTGTCCTCTTCTCACAAACCTTCCACTATCAAACTGTATTCCAGCAAATGGAAGAGGTTTGCCTTTTGGGCACAGTGATGAAGTATAGACCCTCTTACTGCCCCAGTACCGGAGGTCTTAAATTTCCTGGCCTCTCTTTTTCAGTTGGGCTCTTCAGTTTCCACGATTAAGGTTCAGCTAGCGGCCATCTCTAATTTTCATGTTTCTTTTGAACCTTCATTAATGGCGAACAAGCTTTGCAAGTCTTTCCTTAAAGGAGCGTGGCTCCTTAGGCCCCCGATATCTCATCCTGTACCCCCTTGGGACCTAAATATGGTCCTGGCTGCCTTAACTGCCTGCCCCTTTGAACCAGCAGCTACCTGTGATATGAAATTCCTGTCTTGGAAGACCGCTTTTTTAGTGGCCATAACTTCGGCCAAGCAGGTTTCAGAGCTCCAGGCTCTTTGTTCTAATCCTCCTTATTTGATTTTTCACAAAGATAGAGTGTCCCTTAAATTAAATCCCTCTTTTTTACCAAAGGTAGCATCTTCTTTCTGCATTCAACAGTCCCTAGAGCTCCCTGTATTTTTCCCAAATTCTCCAATAACGCAGAATATATCTTTCATCAGTTGGATGTCCATAGACAACTGCATTTTTATTTGAACAGGACTACTCAGACACGGAAGTCAAATCAACTGTTTGTGTCCTTTGCAAAAAACAGGTTGGGTCAACCAGTGGCTAAAACCTCCATAGCCAAATGGATTAAAGATTGCATCTGTTTCATTTATTCGCAGGCTGACAAAGAGCTTCCCTTTCCAGTCAAGGCTCATTCTACCAGGGCAATGGCTACTTCTGTAGCATTCCACTCCAAATTATCAATAGATGATATTTGTGCTGCGGCTACCTGGACTTCTCCGCACACTTTCATTTCTCATTACAAAATAGATGTGGCTTCTCGAGGCAGGGCTTCCTTTGGTTCCACAGTTCTCAGGAGTGTTTTCCAATGAGCCACCGGGATTTAGGTGCTAGGGGCGCTGTCCCATCAGTTATGAATGTAGGCGAGATAGGATCCCATTACATCTTTTAGTTATGTACTTACCATAACTTCGGATGTATGGGATCCATCTACTCATTCATTCGCTCCACCCTCCTTTCCCCCTTCCATTCGGATTTAGAGGAAATGTTGGTCCATTTGGAGATCTTCTCTTGAAGAACTTTAGTTGGTTGGAGTAACTGGTATTTTTTCTGTGTTTGCATGTAAGTATGAAAGCGAACAAACAAGATCTGGGGAAGCAGGTGTGGTGCATCCTGGGATAGAGGGCAGCCCAGCCAATAAGAGACTTCGTTCTAGTATACTAGTTGGCCGAGTCGGAACCGATGGATCGGCTCCGAACCCATCAGTTATGAATGTAGGCGAGATGGATCCCATACATCCGAAGTTATGGTAAGTACATAACTAAAAGTTAGTTCATTTTCTCAGGCTCAAACCTTGTACTTTAGTTACAGGAAACAAGAGTCTGAAACCTCTACCTCAACCACCAAGCAGTTAAAAAAATTGAGTTTCAAGGAGTTGAGTTTCAGGTGCATTTTTCAAGGAACTGAGTTCCAGGTGCATTTTTCCAGGAATTGTGAGCTTCAAGGGAAGAGAAGTTTACTACTGCTCTTGCTACATCTGTTTACAATGTGCAACTGTTTTGTTTAGCAAACGGTATCACTATTTTGCTAAAGAGTTTAACTCACTACATCTGAGTGACGCCTCTAGGTGCATCTGCAGTTAACTCCTACTGGCACCTCTAGGCATCAAATATTGCTTGTTCATATTTGCATCAATAATTCCAAAACCATGCTATGTACAAGGTTTTAACAGATTTCATTTATTTTTATTTATTTATTTTGCATTTGTTGAGCGGGCTAGTCTAACTGGATATATGTCCATTTTCAGAAGAGGCCCGGGGAGAAAAGCTCCACAACAGCATTATGTAAATTGAAAACAAAAATAGTACATAAGAATACATATTTAAAAAAAAAATAATTAGACACGGAGACCAATAAAAGTGAATATACATTACATAAGAAAATACAAAATGACATGTTTATAACAAGATTAATATGTGAAAAGCTTAGGCAATATTAGAGAGTAAAGACACAAAATATAAAAAGACAAGACAGGATGTGTGTTTTTTTTTCATCTTAAAGCTCACACAATAGCAAACTTAGCTGTATTAATATATGACCTCTGTCTAGTGCAGGTAAATAAATATTAACTGTTGTTTTTATGAGATTAATTTATATAGATATCATTTTCACATTTGTCTAAATATCTCAACAACCAAGTAACACAAAAACAACTCCTTAGCCTCACATGAGAGCTCTCAGCTAGATGAGTAAAATGCTGCTGACAGTATTTATATAACTTGAGTGGTTGCTGAGATGGTATAAGTTGTTTACAAAATATTACAAATGTAATAGTTACTGTATTTACTGTGACTTATAAAATTTGATTTAAGACCTAGAGCATAAAGAATACTACCACTATAAAAATAGTTTGTGCTGAAGAGTTTGCCATTTATACTTCTTTCATAACCCCTATGTATGCAAGGGGCCCTATGATTTGAAAACAGCCCAAAGGTAAACTTCATCCATCACTGGCCAGATGCATTTTATTTGAATGTGGGTTTCAATGTTGTTTCTATGAGTGTGACTTTCAAAGGCAGAGAAGTTTTAATGCTAGGTCAGTTTTCATTGTGAGACACTACTGCTTTGTTTAGAAAATGTCCATCAATGTTTGTGCTATAAAACTTGAAATAAAAGTTTTAAATTAAATCCAAATAATCATTGTAAAAGTAAAGCAGAAAACAGTATGCACATTGAGAGGTTTGAATAGTGTTTATGGTAACTGGAGAGAAACAGCCAAGTAATGTGACATTGGAATGGTGGTGGGGCTGTGTATGGGGGCCCAATCCATTACCCTTCCTAGTGCCCCATTTGATCATGATCCAGCTGTGTCTCTACTTGCATTCCTTACTGGCGTGTATTGTCTGTTGTCTATTGTCTGTCAACTTTAGCATCCTACTGGTCAGAATTAAAACAATCAGAAATTTCAGTGATAATGGAGAACACTGGACCACACAGTGTGTTTGCATACTGCTTAGAATATTATGGCATTAGCGTAGTTTGACAGCTGTTCACTGTTGGTGTAACCTGCTAAACCTTCTCACAAACAGTATTTTTATAAAAATTCATGTCAGACAAAACCCCAGCAAACAAGTTAAAAAAGCAACTAGCTGATGCTAAAGTGACCCTTCACTAGAAACACTAACATAAAACATTTTTATGGCTGTGTGAACCCTCTCCTGTTTCTCCTGCACTTTCAGCATTGGAGGATGTTTTATTACAGCCTGTAACTTGCTGGACAACCAGCCTGTTTTCCCTAAATGAGCAGACGGATTGTATAAAGTTTCTGAGTCTTACAAATATTTATTTTCTAATCACAGAGCCGACTTGACAGGGATTTCCTTAGTAAATCCTGCTGCTAGTTCTAAACATTTGGTAAATGCTAATCCCTCCCCTCTGAAAAGAATGAGAAAGCCATTGCTAGACTTTGGGGGGGAAATGTTTACTTCTGCCACACCCATTTTTACAATTCTTAATTGTCAAGTTCACAAGTTAAAGTTTTTGCTTGTATCATTTGAGAATATGAGGAAAATTATAGCCACGTTTCCCTCGCCTGAAGAAAACTCTTATATATAAATATTCTTTTTCTTTCTGTCTCAAAAGACCAAACATTCTTTGAAATGTACTTATGATTCAACTAATGCCTCTCCCAGAGGAGCTGCTACTGGAATTGTTATGAGAAGGGAAGTTGTTTTTGGTTAATCTGCTGCTGAAATCCTGAAAAAGTGTAATGAGGGGGACGGAAACTGATTCAGGGGTTTACGCACATTTTTTAGCTTTCCTTCTCCAAGTTTTTTAAAGGTTTTACACCTGCCTCTGTACCTTTTTATGAAAGGCAAAATAAGCAGACATAGCAAGATTTTGGCAAGCAAATATTTGGAAAAAAAAAAAAAAACAGTGGCAAGGTGTATCCAAAAAAAGTGAGAAGGATCCCACCCCCGAAACAAGGCCAGTTCAACACATCACATCTGAATGACTATCTGCAGAGCATCCCTCAACAAGTAATCTCAGACAAGTGGGTTTTGAATGTGATACATCGGGAATACAGATGTCAATGGAAATCACTCTTCCTTTTCAGGGGATTCCTTCTCATCCAGCTAATCAGAGTTCTTTTTTCCTCTCCTGTCATTCGGCATCAGCTAACTCATTCTTTCACTGTTAGGGAAAGGCTTTTATTCACAAATGTTTCTGGTAACAAAGAAAGAAATCTTTTGCATACCACTGTAAAAACATGTCTATTGTAATTTGTGTATATACTGATCATGTCTAAATATCTAAATGTATCTGTAATTTTTCTATGCGGAGCTTTTCTCCCCGGGCCTCTGCTGAAAAAGGGCCTTTTCGGCTCAGTCAGACACCCCCGGTTAACAAATGTAAAATAAAATAAAATAAATAAATGTAAAATAAATAAGTAATACATTTTGGATACCAGTCTTAAACTTTTCCTTTCTAAACCAGTTTGTGAAAGTCCCAAAGTTCAAAATGCTATCCTTTTATGACCTGTTACATCTGATTTTCCCCTTTAATTTCTTTATAATTCTAGATTTAAGGGATGATCATTGTCACATTCCTATAGCCTCAGATTTCAAATGTTTCTTAAGATTTTCTATGTCTGTATCACACTTTCCATTCTCTGCATTACCCTTTGGATTATCTACCGCTACAAGGGTATTCACAAAATCTAGCTCGAATGATAGCCTATTGCAGACTGCCAAGTATTCACAGTTTTTCTTATTTAGATGACTTGCTTATGTTTGCAGAGTATTTTTCAAAGTGTCAGAATCTCTCAGTTGGTTGACAGATCTCCTTCGCAGACTGAGTTTTCAAGGGAACATCCAAAAGTTTTTTTTTTTTTTGGCACCTTCTCACAGGATTGTTTTCCTGGAGTGTCTCCTGGATACCTCAGTACAAAGAGCTTTTCTTCTATTGGAAAAAGTAGATCAATATCTAGATCTATTACTGAGTTTTTCCACTTAGTCCATAACTTTAGCTAGTGACTTTCTCAAGATACTAGAATACATGACATCCATAATTCTCATGATTCCTTTATCCAAACTCTACATGAGAAATGATACCCAAAATATGTCCCCAACATTCCACATTTTTATTTTGGGATTTGTAAAACTGTAACTTCTTTGGTAAAGAGACAAGTTTAATCTGAATCCAGGCCACCCCTTTTCCCTGCCAGTTCCAGCACAGTCTGTAGCTACAGATGCCTCATGGGAGTAAAAGTGCATGGCCTTTCGAGTAAAAATGGCAGACCAAAACACATAAACATAAAAGAGATGTAAATGTTCTTAGCTATTTCAGTCATCTATGGTCCCATGTAACATTTCAAGTGATTACAGACAACACCACAGTAATGTAATACATAAACAAACAGGGGGATCCATGTCTCATCTTCTGTGCTGATTAGCCATGGTTGCCTGGGATGTAGCACTTCAGCACAATCTCACTTTACAGACATCTTACATCCCAACAGAACACAATACTGTGGTAAACAAGCTGAAAAGGACCAGAAAAGACACACTCAAATGGAAACTGAAATGGGGGGGGGGGGGGGGTCTTCCAGGATTTGATCCCGCTGTGCGGAACACCTCAGATAGATCAGTTTGCCTCCATTCCCAGCAAACAACAGCAACATTCTGCTCCAGGATTCCTTATAAGCAGGCCTGAAAAAACAGATGCATTCCCATTTCCTTGGACAGGAATGCTCTTTTATGGTTTTCTACCCTTTCCAGTGATATTCAGGGTAATTCTGAAGATTCAGAAGGACTCTCCAGAGTCCATTGTGATGGCTCCCTTCTGGCCAGGGGCAATTACCACAAGCTTCCTCACAGACTGGACCTACTCACACATGACAGGGATTATTTGATACACCCCAATTTGAAGCAACTTCAAGTAACTGTCTGGATAATAAAGTTTTACTACTTTTTAGGCACCTATTTTCTAAGGATGTGTGGCAGGTATTAATGCAGCTAATGAAACCTGCTACTAGGAAATCACATATTACAAAATGGAAGAGAGTTTCCATTTGGTACCAGGACAAGAATCAGGGCCATTTTAAGGATAGTATTTCTCTGGTTCTACAATATTTATGTGTGTTATTATCCTCTGACCTTTGTTACTCTTCTATCAATGTTCATTTGCCAGCCATTTCAGCATGCTTGCCCATGAATTCTCACCCTTTCATTGCCTTTCAATGTTAAAATTTTTGAAAGGGTGTTGCATATTCAGCCATCTAGAAAACAGGTAGCTCCTCCTTGGGATTTTACTTTTGTGTTGGAAAAATTAACGCTTGCTCCAATTGTGCCAACCCATCAATTTGATCTGAGGTTCTTAAAAGGGTAAGCAGTTTTGTTAATTGCTCTGACTTCTGCAAGAAGAGTGTCTGAATTGCAATTTTTCATGGTTGGCCAATCTTATTAATTTTCCACAAAAATAGGGTTTCCTTGAGAACAAATCTTTCTTTTTTGCCTAAAGTGGTACCTGGGTTTACTTTGAGCCAAGTTATCGATCTCCCTGTCTTCCAAACCTAAAAATGATGGAGAAATGATTCTTCATATCTGAATGTCTACAGACAGCTCTGATATTATCTTGACATAACTAAAACATTCAGAAACTGAACAGTTATTAATTTATTTATGTTAGAAAAAAGGACAACCTATGTCAAAGCAGACTCTCTCCAATTAATTGTCACATGTTATTTCCTTTTGCTGTACCTACCACAAAACAAATCAGTTCCAGGTAGGGTCAACCAGGGCATTGGCTTCAGTAGAGGCTTTCTGGAAAGGTATGGATTCTAGAATTATTCAAAAGCATCAGTTTGGTCCCATGTATATTCCTTTACAAAGCACTACAAACTAGATCCTTTCTCAAGGTCTAGAGCAGGCTTTGCTAGGACCATTCTGCAGGGGTTCTTGGACCCTCATCCCTCCCAAAGTCAGTACAAGCTGTGGTAGTCTACCCCTATAGTAATATAACTCAGAACAGTGAGAGAATTGTGAATTGTAGCAGGATCTGAGCCTCGTTTTATTAACTTTCTACTTGCATTTACTTGGTTTGTGACATTAATCTTGTAGTAAAACTCACAATAGTGAGGCAGCTGTGAATTGTTGCAGGATCCGAACCTTATTTATTACATTTCTACTGCATTTTTTTTCTGTTTGCATTTTACTTAGTCTGGGAACCTTAATCTTGTAGTATCACTCACAATAGGGAGATAATTGTGAATTGCAGCAGGATCTGAGCTTTACACACACACACATACACATATATATATATATATATATATATATATATATGGTTCCCCTTCAAAACATCTAAAACCCATAACATCTAAAATCAAAACATCAAGGCCATAACATCTAAAACCCATAACATCGAATTTCATAACATGTGATGTAATGTGATCCTATCTCGCCTACATTCAATACTGATGGGCTCGGAGCCGAGAATCGGCTCCGACTCGGCCGTTCTGACTACCACAAAGTTTCTCATTGGCTGGGCCAACCCTATATCCCAGGACGCACCATGCCCAAAACCCCAGATCTCGTTTGCCGCTCTTGGAGTATCGACGTGGTCTCAACTTGGCTGTGGCTAAGTACCCTCTTTTGTGATTTTTTCATATCTCATAGCAGTTTTCTGTAGGAAAATTTATATTCAAAAGCTATTTTCATAGCTACGTTGTGGTAATTGACTTGTTGTTTGAGTGGGATTGTTTATTCCTGTTGTGTGAGTGATCACTCTGTTTGGCGGGCTAGGCCCGTTTTAGTTAGAGGGCCTTTGCCCTATCTTGTGTCTCGGCGTTTAACTTAGAGCCGTCCCCCCCCTAGTGTTTAACTTGTGTTTGTGCATCATGTCTACCAAAGAAAAAGAACATAAGCCATCGGTTTTAAAAAATGTGCAAAGTGTAGCTATAAAATGTTTTTGACAGACGGTCACGCGATTTGCGTATACTGCCTTGGTGCCAAACACTTGCAAGAATCTTGCAGTGTCTGTCATGCTTTCTCTTCGAGAGTTTTGCAGGAGAGAAAAAATAAACTTATCCTGAAGGGTTTAATCAAACCCTCCTTTGAGGAAGCTGTTTCTCCTCCCTCTGAAAAGTCCTGGGCTAAGTAAAAAAAGAAGTCCCCGGCTCCGTCCTCTTCTTCGGAGCCACCAGAGAAAAGATCCAGGTCGATGTCCCCTTCCTTGGCTCCACTGGTCTTGGAGCCGCTGGCTATGGGGTCTAAAGCTGTGTCTCCTTCCTCGGCTCCATTGGTCTCGGAGTCGCAGGATTCAGGGTCGACAGCAGGGTCCACTGTCTCGGTTCCACTGGTTTCGGAGCCGCAGGTAATAGTTTCCATTTCGGAGCCGGCTTCTTTGGTTCCACGGCTTTCGGCGCCAAAGGAGGTTTTGGTGCTTCTCGAGCCTGCTTCGGCTTCGATCATCTTGGAGCCGATTTGGAGCCGTTCTCCTAGTCATGTCTCGGATCCGATGGGAAAGGTTTCTCGACCCCCTTCTGTCTCCTCCAGGTCCTCCAGGTTATCTGATTCGGACGTAGATAGGGTGGTCCAGAGACTCCTACAGTCGCCAGTGTTATCTAAATTATTTTCGGCTCCAGCCCAGTCGGCTCCGGAGCCCACCATAGTATCAGTTCCATTCCTTCCTCCTCCGACAACCTTGCTGTTGTTGGAGTCGGAGAGTGCTGAGTCGAGTGAAGTCCTTGGGTCGGTCCCGAGACCCTCCGCCAGTCTTTCGGTTCCGGCCTCAGCTCCAACCTTCTCTATTCCTTCTGCACGTTTCGGTACTCGGGGGTCCTCAGTCGGGCCAGAGGGTGATACATCGGGACGACTGACTTCGGTTCCGAGTCTCCCCCTTGGTCCTTCGGCTAGGGGAACCCCGACTCCGGTCATGGTTTCGGAGATGGGCCCTTCCTCCGATTCGGGGGGACCCGCCTTCGAAGCTAAGAGGAGCGCACTGGCCAAGTCCTTAGTGACTTCACCTGAATCGGCTTCTCCCTCCCTGGACACTACGACTAGAGTTTCTGGCGACCCTCTATCTCTGGACAGCGGGGCTCCAAGGCCTGAGGATACCTCCATGTGTGGTCCCCTGCTTTCTGAAGGCCCTTCAGAGTCCATGCCTGAAGAGCCTCCCAGAAAGAAGCTGTGTAAGAGGAAGCACCCAGACTCCCCAGATGAGTCTGTCACCTCGGATACCAACCTCGATGATGCAGAAGGGTCCCCGAAGTCGTCCTCGGATGATGTCTCGTTCTCCGACATCCTGGAGATCTTGAGACAGCGGGGCGACTGGCCATCCAAAAACCCTTCTAAGGAGGACTCGGTCTTCCTCAAGGCCGTCGGAGCCCAGCCTTCCACCTCTTGGGTGTCTCCACCCTTCGATGAATTGTTGGATCTTATTTGTCGAAGGGTGTGGGAACACCCTGACTCTGTGGAGCCAGATCCTAGCCACCCCAATAAATTCCTATCGGCACCTCCTGGGAAAGAGTTTTTGACCAAGGGAGTTCCTGTGGATGCCATGGTGGTGGCATCTGCCACTCAGCAGGATGTGGCAGAGGCTTCTACTTCCATCCATCCTCCTAATAAGGAGTCTAGGAGCATGGATAGGTATGGGAAGCATACCCTGTCTTCAGCGACCTTTACTTTGTGGTCGCTGAATTACTTGTGTCATTTTACGTGGCTCCAAAGGGATCTCATTAAAGAGTTGGGAGATACCCTGGTGGGTAACGTGCCTGAGGCGTTGACCCAGTCTGTTAATGCCCAGCTGTCTACCCTTTCTTCCATCATCAACTCGTCCATGAGGCTCATATCTTATGCAGCCGAGGGGGCAGGTAGAGCAGCGAGTTCAGGCGTAGCCCTCAGGAGGCAAGCTTGGATGCACTTGTGTCATTTTGCGGAGGCTTTCAAGTCTTCTTTCACGGACGCCCCTTTCGACGGGTCCTCCCTTTTTGGACCCAAAGTGAAAGACACCCTCACGAGATGTGAGCAGGAGGGTAAGACTTTGTCTGCCGTTGGGGCCCGTTTTTCTTTCCCCACTAGACCTTATCCCAAGGCTCAGAGGGGAGGAAAAATGTGGTTCAGAAAGTCTCAAAAGTCTTCCCCTGCCCATCAGAGTGAACCCCCCTCCAGAGGCAGAGGAGGGGGAAATTACTCCGGAAGATGTCACCCCAGAGGAGGCGGAGGCCCCCGCAATACAGGAAACCGTGAATCCTTTCGTGGCTCCTCCTTCCAGCATCCCTGAGGGATTACCCGACTGTGCGTCTCCGGAGCCAGTCGGGGGTCGCTTTTCGGAGCATCTTCAGGCCTGGGAGTCCATCACTCAGGATCGATGGGGGCTTCGAATCATCGCCGGAGGTTATACCATTCCCTTCATCCATTCTCCCCCACCGTCAAAAAGAATCCCGGATGTTCCACCCAGTCAATGGGATCAAGCAGCACTAGAAATCTCAAAGCTGATAAGAAAAGGAGCCATCCAATCAGTCCCCGCAGACCAGATCGGATCAGGAACTTACTCAAAATTATTTTTGGTGCTGAAAAGAACAGGGGACTTGAGACCCATTCTGGATCTCAGCCGTTTAAACCACTTTGTGAAAAAGTCCAAGTTCCGAATGGTCACGTTACAATCCATTCTCCCCTTGCTGGAGAAAGGAGTATGGATGTGCTCCATAGATCTCAAGGACGCCTATTATCACATCAAGATAAACAAGGCCTCCAGGCATCATTTACGCTTCTGGCTGGGAGCCAGTCATTTCCAATTCCGGGCCCTGCCCTTTGGTCTCACCACAGCCCCCTGGGTGTTTACCAAGTGTTTGGCAGTGGTGACGGCTCACCTGAGATGTCTAGGATTCCAGGTGTTTCCTTATCTAGATGACTGGCTCCTCATTGCCCCCACCGGGCATCTACTTCTTCAAGCCATGAGAACCACCTTCAAATGGGGTCATCTGTTAGGAATTCCCTTCAATCGGGCAAAATCTGTATTGCTGCCATCACAGCATGTTGCCTTTATCGGTGCAGAGCTAGACTCTGTAGAGATGCGAGCATTCCTACCCTTAGACAGAATAAAGGTGTTACAGGCTCAAGTTATGGCCTTATTGCCCCGCAGAAAAGCTCAAGCCAGAACAGTTCTGCAGTTGTTGGGAACAATGGCGGCTAATGGCGGTTCAACATAATTAACCATTTGATACACATTTTTGGTGAAAGATTATTTAATGAGATTAAAACATATTATGTTTTAAAGTGTTATAATGCCACATGGGTTTTTTAGCTCCATGACTGATATGACAAAACTGAAAGCATGTATTTCGTTCTGTTTTTTGTTGATTTTAAAATGCGGTGCGTAATGGCAAGCATCTAAAGTGATTCCTTCCCATATATGGGCATAACTTCCTTAAGAACTATCTGCAGTAGTTTAATTGTACTAATTATAGGCACAATATATGTTATTGACTTTTATGCATTTATGAGGCCTTAATTATGAGAGTCGCTTGCATTTTGAAAGGGTTTTAAAACAGTATACATAAGTTTTTATTACTGAGTACAAATATATCAGTGTTATCTTGATGAATTATCTTAATAATGTACTGATTTACTTGTTAATTGATTGAATAATTGACAATACTTTTTCACTATAAAGATAGCTGAAATCTTTGTAAAATTTGTAACCTGATGAAGCGCATCTTGTTGCGTGAAAGCGCTTGTTTTTATTAATAAAAAGATTCTAAACTTTCTTCCTCGTGGTGGTTTCAAGCAATATTTAAGTTTCGTTCCTCTACCCTTGATGCAAGGAACCTTTGGATGATCGGCTTTTGTCTTCTGCTATTGGTATTCCTGTTTTTGTGCTTAGCCGATCTTCACACGATGGAAATGCAGAGTATTGAATTAGATTACAATCCAGTAAGTACAATGGTTAATGAAAACTGGAACTGTCTGTTTTATCAGAAAGAGAATCCGCTATTGCGAATGGACATTAATGGTGATACTCATACTAGTCCGTCCAGTACTAGCGAGAATTTGTATGAGTTTTTTGGAAGCCTGAGAAACCTGGAAAATGATCTTTATCGCCTGCATAGGCTTGTCTGGCAGAGGAGACATCTACAAGCATGCTTACATTTCAAGGTTATCCCCCGCGGCATGCGGGTCCTATGCATGCCGACTTACGGGGATAGCCATCCAGAATTACTCCGTCAATGGCAACAGCTGAACATTGACTTTGGAAACAGATACATCCAGTTGCTGCTGGATTATTTCACACCGATTGAAGCGGAGCTCCTTGCAAAGGTAGAGGAACAATACAAACTACTTACTGCTAATTATCAAACTGAATTTTGTAATTCAAAGGTGCAAGCTATGAATAGACAGTTAGCTCTATACAGTAATAAGTTGGAGCAGATAAAAACTAGAAAACTAAAGCGTGACTGTGAAGATTTCCATCTCGGCCGCATTTTCGTGTGGCCGAGAACCAGCCCGAAAGATAAGTCACTTTCTACACTAGCATCAGCAACCCCATGCCCCTCTAACAATGATACGGTGACTGTGCTGAATGACTCAATTAATACTAGATTGTTATCAGAAAATGCTACTAATGGAGAACCCAATATGTCCGATACACCTGTTGCATCCTTGCCCTGCAACCAGCAGGGATTAGTTAACCAAAGTTCTCTGGGTGCCAAGTCTAAAGCCAGTAGTTTGAACCATAGATTTATGGCGCCCATACCTTTAAATTTTCCTCTCCCTTACAAAGGGGCAGTACGCACCCGTTCCAACAGCCGGGGAAGAGGAAAAAGGAAACTATCGGGAGAAACGCCGGAACAAAGAAGAAAAATGAAAGCTTGAATTGTTTGTTTTTCAATTTAACAACAAGGACATTCACATCGAATGAACAGTATGTCCTGAATAAGGGTTTGTCGTTCATCCCTTCCAAACATAGTATTGTATCTGATACTTTGATAGGTTTACGCATGTTTTGTAGAAAACTATCCCTTAAGGTTTTATTTAAGGATGCTTTACCCAATCACAATGTTGGTTCAGATGCTCCTATTTGTAGGAAGAAAAGTACCTTTATGCCTCCACTAACACAATCTATTGAATGCTTTATGAAAACATGTGAGCGGGATTTTTACCATTACTATGACTGTCATGATAAAAAAGGCATTTTTGTTAATCTAAGCGCAATAGAGAAATGTGAGCTACATGGCCTTTGTAATGATACAAGCTTAGTGTTTAAACCGGCTGACAAGGGAGGGGGGATTGTTGCTATGGACGCGATCTTTTACCAACAGTTAATGTCAAACATGTTGAATAATGACAATGCTTATAAGATAATAGAGAAATCGGATGTAAAATCAATAGTGCAGTATGTACATGATACCTTTTATGATTTATTGATGACAAGATCTATAGATAAATCCCTTTATGATTTCCTTATGATAGACTTACCTTTGATACCCATAATCAAAGGTTTGCCTAAGTTACATAAGGACAAATATCCACCCCCATTACGTCCCATTGTATCAGGTGACCATTGGGTAACACAAAATGCATCTTTATACATACAAACTAAATTGGGAGTACTGGTGAAGAAAGTACCTACTATACTACATGACTCCTATAAATTACTGGATGACCTTAAACTAGATGTGGTAAAAAATAAGATCAAAACAGATACTCTATTAGTCACGCTAGACATAGAGAGTCTTTTTACTAGTATCCCCAATGATTACGGTTTAGAAGCAGTAAGAACACACCTGACAGAATTAAAAATGGACAACACCGAGATTATGAATATCTGTTGTATGTTGGACCTGGTTTTAAATAATAACATCTTCTTGTATGACAATACGGTATATGCACAAACATGGGGGGTAGCCATGGGCACCCCCTGTGCTAATGCATATGCCAACCTTGTTGTGTACAAATGGGAAAAAGAAAACATCTTTAATGATCCTAGGTTTGACAACGTGGTACTGTACAGACGATTCGTAGATGATGTTCTACTATTGTGGACTGGGGATGTTGATACCCTGAACGACTTTATTAATTTTATGAACACTACTACATCCTTCTTTAGATTTACTTATGAATATTCTAAATTAAGTATCAACTTTTTAGACATTACTATTATGAAAAGTATTAATAATGAACTGGTTACTACACTCTACAGGAAATCCTGTTGGAGGAATGGGATTCTCCATTTTGATAGCCTACACCCACGTCACATTTTTCAAAATATTGTAAAGAATCAGATGAATAGGATACTAAGGATATGTAGTGATAAATCAGATGCACTACAGTTAATCAACTCTCAGAAAAAATATTTTATGGATAGAGGATATCCTATAAAATTGATAAATGATGTAACGGAATCTCTACTTGAGAGCTCAATACCTCAGAGAGTGTCAGTTAGATCACAGAATAAAAAGAAAATGACTCAAAGTATAGAATATGATATTAAATATACCAGTGACGTGCAACACCTAACCAAAATTGTAAAAGGGAATTGGAAAATTTTGCTAACAGATCTAACACTTTCAGGACTGCTTGGGGAAAAACCGGCCTTCAGATATAATAACTGTATGAATCTAAAAAGGCTGCTATGTAAGGAGAAATTAGATATTGTACCTATTGACATCAGGGTTGAAATGAAAACAGGCACTTTTCCTTGTGGAAAATGCTCACTATGTAGATATATTAATAGGAAAGGAGATTTTAATGTCTCAGATGTTGAGTTTAATTTAAAACCCACTTTTTATGCAACTTGTAACACTCGAAATGTAGTTTATTTAGCTACCTGCAACCAATGCAATAGCTATTACGTGGGCATGACATCACGAAGGTTTAGAGACCGGATATACAATCATGTTTATGATATAAGAAGAAATAGTCCCACTAATGCATTGGCCATGCACTGCAGTACTCATCCTCAACATAGTTTTGTGTTTCAGATCTTGCAAGTAATAAATCCTAATAGAAGAGAAGGTGACCACATGAATACTTTGGAAACATTTGAACTCAGGTGGATTTTAAGATTGAAAGCTCATATACCACCTGGTCTAAACACCATGGTCAATATTCGGCCTGCCCTGTTAGGTCTCGCATGAGTTATTACATCATTATATTACAATTTTCTTGTGAGCAAGCTGTATGTTTTGTTATATCTGGTTCACCAACAGGATCTTTATATTATGGTTAACTTTTTGTTTACTAATTTCTATTTTGTTGGGCCCAGTATATATATTATGAATATATACATTTGCCATTTAATAATACTGATACATCATGTCCATATTAATATTTACTATATGACATACCTAATAGCATTCTTTATATATATGCTACTTAAGGAATTAATTATAACAAATCTCCGTTGCTTTAAGGCCGTTGATTTTGTTAGACATAGAGATTAGTAGAATAGTGATATATATTTTTATGTCTTTTCATGTGCTTATATATTTGTATCAGCTTTCTCAGTTCTTTAGTTGTTTAGCTTCGGCTTTTATCGGCCGAAATATAGTTGATTTTTTCTGATATGGACTTTTAATGGAAGGACTTTTTATGAGTTTATAATATGTGATGCATAAAGTATTGATAGTGTCGTATGGACCTTTATGACCCTGTGATTGATATGAGAAAAATCGGAGAGTATGTTTTTACACTCTGAGGTTGAAAACATAACTACAATAACAAGTCATGAATTAAGTACTTTCTAAAAACATAGACATAATTCTCTTGAGCAATACTTTGATTGTACTGCTTATAGATACAATACATATTATTAGTTTTTATATATATATATGCAATTATATACAACTTTACATTATACATAAGGTTAATTTTGTTATTTTAGTTATAGATATCATCCTGGATCTTTTTATATACAGATTTTATGTTTATTTGATGTATTTTATCATATATATAATATACTCTAATAACACCTTTAAAATACATGTTTGTTCAGGATATTAACTTATAATAAATGAATTTGGGCTGCGTAGAAGTTAATGACTTTCTTTTAGTTATGGGATTGATAGAACAATGATAAATAATTTTTGTGCCTTTATGCACTTGTTAATTACTCCAGTTTTTAATTTTCGTCAGCTTCTTAACCTTTTAGCTTCGGCTTTTATTTTGGTTCAACATAATTAACTATTTGATACATATTTTTGGTGAAAGATTATTTAATGAGATTAAAACATATTATGTCTCAAAGTGTTATAATGTCACATGGGTTTTTTTAGCTCCATGACTGATATGACAAAACTGAAAGCATGTATTTCGTTCTGTTTTTTTGTTGATTTTAAAATGCGGTGCGTAATGGCATGCATCTAAAGTGATTCTTTCCCATATATGGGCATAACTTCCTTAAGAACTATCTGCAGTAGTTTAATTGTACTAATTATAGGCACAATATTTGTTATTGACTTCTATGCATTCGGTTCAACATAATTAACTATTTGATACATATTTTTGGTGAAAGATTATTTAATGAGATTAAAACATATTATGTTTTAAAGTGTTATAATGCCACATGGGTTTTTTAGCTCCATGACTGATATGACAAAACTGAAAGCATGTATTTCGTTCTGTTTTTTGTTGATTTTAAAATGCGGTGCGTAATGGCAAGCATCTAAAGTGATTCCTTCCCATATATGGGCATAACTTCCTTAAGAACTATCTGCAGTAGTTTAATTGTACTAATTATAGGCACAATATATGTTATTGACTTTTATGCATTTATGAGGCCTTAATTATGAGAGTCGCTTGCATTTTGAAAGGGTTTTAAAACAGTATACATAAGTTTTTATTACTGAGTACAAATATATCAGCGTTATCTTGATGAATTATCTTAATAATGTACTGATTTACTTGTTAATTGATTGAATAATTGACAATACTTTTTCACTATAAAGATAGCTGAAATCTTTGTAAAAATTTGTAACCTGATGAAGCGCATCTTGTTGCGTGAAAGCGCTTGTTTTTATTAATAAAAAGATTCTAAACTTTCTTCCTCGTGGTGGTTTCAAGCAATATTTAAGTTTCGAACAATGGCGGCTACCATCCTTCTAGTCCCTCTTGCCAGGTTGCACATGCGAATACTTCAATGGCTCCTTTCGGCCCAGTGGTCATATCAGGATCTGCCCTTGTCCCATCCGGTTTTCATTACGGAGAGATGCAGACAAGATCTTCGTTGGTGGCTTCTCCCCTCCAGTCTGAATCAAGGAAGATCGTTCATCCCCCCGTCCCCCATTGCCACGGTAACCACGGACGCCTCCCAGATGGGGTGGGGGAGACATTACCTGGGCAGGACGGTTCAAGGTACGTGGCAAGATCACGAGACTCACTTGCATATCAATGTTCTGGAGATGAGAGCAGTGTTTCTAGCGTTGCAGGCACTCCACAGCTTTCTTCCCCAGGGAAGCATTGCAATTCTTTCTGACAATATGTCGGTTGTCTGGTATCTGAACAAACAGGGGCGAACCAAGTCCTATCCCCTTTGCAGGGAAGCCATGAGAGTGTGGAGCTGGGCTATCGCTTCCCAGTGCTTTCTAGTGTCAACGCACATTCTGGGGAAGTCCAACGTGATTGCAGACAGGCTGAGCAGAGCTATTCTGATGCCTCACGAGTGGTCCCTGAACGATCGATTGGCTGCTCAGATATTCTCCAGGTGGGGTCTTCCCTGCTGCAACCTCTTTGCCAGTCCCCTCAATGCGAAGTGCAGAAATTATTTCACTCTAATCCCTCCTCAAGGGGAGCCGCCCAGGGATGCTCTAGTCCACGACTGGCCCTCCGGTCTGCTCTATGCCTTCCCTCCGGTCCCTCTCTTGCCAAGAGTGAGTCAGAAGGCAATCTACGCGGGAAGCAGCATGATTTTGATAGCACCTCTCTGGCCCCGTCAAGTTTGGTTCCCCTTCCCTCGGAAATATGTAGTGGATGGGCCTTGGATCCTGGACCCAGCTCCAGACCTATTGACTCATCAGTCGGGACAGCCTCATCCATCCCTCCGAACTCTCAGACTCGCTGCTTGGCTACTCCACTTCCTTCCTTAGTCAGACAGCATAACCTTACCCTGGAGGTACTACAGATTCTGTCCTCCTCTCATAAGTCTTCTACTAGAAAGATTTACTCTAGTAAATGGAAGAGGTTTGCTATTTGGGCTGAGCAGCATGACCTTAATCCCCTCACAGCCCCTTGGCGACACTTTTTAGACAGGGTTCCGCTGTCTCCACTATAAAGGTTCAATTGGCAGCGATCTCTAATTATCACGTAGCTCATGAGCCTTCCCTCATGGGTCATAAGCTGTGTAAAGCCTTTCTAAAAGGAGCCTGGTTAATTCGCCCCCCCGATTTCGCAACCCGTTCTACCATGGGACTTAAATATGGTGCTTGGAGCTTTGACGTCTCCTCCCTTCAAACCTGCAGCCACTTGCGAATTAAAATTCTTATCATGGAAGACTGCATTTTTGGTAGCCATTACTTCAGCTAGAAGGGTATCGGAGCTTCAAGCCCTTTCTGTCAAACCTCCTTATTTGATTTTTCACAACGACAGAGTATCTCTAAGACTAAATCCTTCCTTTCTCCCTAAGGTGTCTTCTGCATTTTGTCTCCAACAGGCTATTGAGCTACCAGTCTTTTTTCCGCAATTCTCCAACAAAGCAGAATACATATTTCGCCAGTTGGATGTACATAGACAATTGAGGTTTTATTTGAATAGGACACAACAGGAGAGAAAATCAGACCAGTTGTTTGTGTCCTTTTCGGACAACAGAATTGGCAGATCTGTAACCAAGGCGATTATCGCTAAGTGGATTAGAGATTGCATCTCATTCATTTATGCATTGAAGGGTAGGAATCTTCCCTTTCCAGTGAAGGCGCATTCTACCAGGGCTATGGCAACTTCAGTGGCCTTTCACGCTAGGATGTCCGTGGATGAGATTTGTGCAGCGGCTACTTGGACTTCTCCACATACCTTTATTTCTCATTATAAATTGGACATGGCATCTAGAGGTCGTGCTTCCTTTGGTTCCACAGTGCTCAGGAGTGTTTTCCAGTGAGCCTCCCAGGATTTAGGTGCTAGGGACGCTGTCCCATCAGTATTGAATGTAGGCGAGATAGGATCACATTACATCTCTTAGTTATGTACTTACCATAACGATAGATGTATGTGATCCATCTCGCCTACATTCTTACGTACCCGCCCTCCTTCCCCCTTCCTGTTGGATTTGGAGGAGACAAGTATTGTTTGATTCCCATGAGGATATTATTTTTTCTCTCCTCTTACACTTGTCTCTTGTGTGTTCTGTGGGTGGAAGAATGTTTTGGGGGCAAACTAGATCTGGGGTTTTGAGCGTGGTGCATCCTGGGATATAGGGTTGGCCCAGCCAATGAGAGACTTTGTGCTAGTCAGAACGGCCGAGTCGGAGCCGATTCTCAGCTCCGAGCCCATCAGTATTGAATGTAGGTGAGCTGGATCACATACATTTATCATTATGATAAGTACATAACTAAGAGTTGTTGTTGTGTCTTTCGGCTTTTCCCGGTTAGGGGTCACCACAGCGGAACTCCGGTCCACTAATGATTGGCAGTAGATTTTTACATGCCGAGTTGCCAGCCCTGACGCACAACCTTCAACGAATGTTTAATATGTAATAGTGTATCATCAAAAGTGTAAATGTTATAGTTTAATCTGTTAATTTTGTGGTATCACTATGAGATGTTGTAGTTTTTATTTCTATAGTTATTATTTATATAGTGCAGGAATTTATACTATTTATATAGTGTTTATTTTGACACTCTGTATGTGTTTTTTAGGCCATGCAGGTAAGTGATGTAGACATTATATGTACATTCTTTATGGTGATCGTGATACAGTGTGGTTAGGAAATTAACTTTTTCCCACTGTAGTCTGATCTCGGAGTTGGTATATCTAATTTATGGGGGGTGTGGGGGGCAGAGAAATATATGTTAGTTTGGTGTCATTGTATGTGGAGGGGATATTATTTTCATGTAATTTGTACTGTTAGATGTTGTGTTGCACATTTTAGATGTTATGAAATTCGATATTATGGGTTTTAGATGTTTTGGGTTTTAGATGTTATGGTTTCGATGTTATGGGTTTTAGATATTTTGAAGGGGAACCATAGATATATATATATATATATATATATATATATATATATATATATATATGGGTCTACTTTGTTTCATTGAATCTCATTTCACTGAATTTCATTTCACCCAGACCACATCGCTGAAGACACAAATTACTGAAAACTCATTTCACTGAATCTCATTTCACTGAACTGCAGTTAGTATATATGGCACTGTGCAGAGTACTGTAAGGCAAGTAAAAGATATATGCCCTTTTCCCCACTGTAGTGTGATCCTGAAGTTAGTGTATATATATATATATATATATATATATATATATATATATATATATATATATATATATATTGGGGGGGTGGGGGGCGTAGCCCCCAGCCTCACCTTGTTTGTTTTATATTGTATTTTACCAAAAACTTCAAAACAATACATTTTAAACAATAGACATGCATAGCTGCAACACCAATGACTAACTCTGTCCAGAAGACAAAATGTCCTCAAACTAACTGGGGGGCTATGCCCCCCACACACCCCTAACTATAGATAGTGTATATATATATATATATATATATATATATATATATATACACTAACTCCAGGATCGCACTTCAGTGGGGAAAAGGGCATAACATTTTACTTGCCTTACACTACTGTACACAGTGCCATATATACCAACTGCAGTTCAATGAAATGATATTCAGTGAAATTAGTTTTCAGTAATTTGAATTTTCAGCGAAGTGGTCAGGGTGAAATGAAATTCAGTGAAATGAGATTCAATGAAACAAAGTAGACCCATATAAATATATATATATAAATATATATATATATATATATATATATATATATATATATATACACACATTCTGCGGTGGTGCAGTGGTAGCATTGTTGCCTCACAGCAAGAGGTTTCCCGTTCAATTCTCGGCTGGAGTGCGGGGAGTGCCTTCTGTGTAGAGTCTGCATGTCCTCCCCACGGTTGGGTGGGCATTTGAAAGACATGCGTAAATGGGCATGCCTTCGTTAAAGGTTGAACGTTGATCTGGAACCTCGGCGTTCGTCAAAATGTACTGCCAATCATTAGCAGACCGGAGTTCCGCTGTGGCAACCCCTAACCGGGAAAAGCTGAAAAGACAACACACACACACACACACACACACACACACACACACACACACACACACACACACACACACAAACACACACACACACTTCTACTGCATTTTACTGTTTACGGATTAGATTAATCTCTAACTCACCTCTATAAACTGTGCTGAGTTGTGCAGCAGTGGTTTGTGGCGCCCTGTATAGAAGCAGGCAACTAGAGTTGTAGTTTTCCATATAAAACTTCCTCTGCTATTTTTCTCAAGTATCTAGCTGAGTCTAGAACAGCTACTTTGCCCACTTAGAAGTATTATCCCAAGAGTGTTGTTTTAGATCAATCCTAGCCCTATTCTCCCAGCCCAACAACTCTAAATCTGATTGCACCACCCCTCATAGATCACAAAAAGAGGATCCACAGCCATGGATGTGCACTTTCCTACTTTCTCTGTAGCCAGCCTGGTAGAAATGGGCATCTTGAGACAATGAAGCAATTGTTTCACGTTTACAGACAACCACCTTATTGTTAAGCAGACTGGCATAGTTTGCAAGAGATATGATTACACTATGTCTTTGGAGGTAAGGCTCTCGCATACATGCACTGTTATCTCCAAACAGGTTGCCAGTATCACACAGTTGATACACCTACTATGGATAAGACACAAAAATTGACATATCCTGAGGTTCTTAAATGCAGTCTACCCAAACCTCAAAGGCTTCCTATACACTGCCCTCAGTAACTGCCCAAACATTCTACAAAGACAACACTCCCCAGGACACATACAACCATGTCTCACAATGTCTCTATCTCTAAGCCCTTAAGGCAAACTGCCATACATCTCAATATACTGATCATTGGAGAGACTGTTGTGAGACACACTGATGCCTCCCTTACCAGGCTGAGCACAGAAACTGTCACAGTCAGTTGCCTATCAGGATTAAGTATCCTCCAGATCACACATGCACTTAGGACATACCAGTATGACTCTGCCGTAGTCTATGTTGGTATTAATGACCCAAGACATACTTCCCTGGACTATATGAACAGAGAGAGAAATGATGGAGCTTTTAGACTGTGTGTCTCAGGCAGGTATAAGCCTAGCATTGAGCAACACTGTACCTTCTCCAAGGATGATATCACAATACAAACAGAAGATGATTGACTTTAACAATTTGGCTTAGATACTGGTGTCATTCTAAGGGGGTCCAGTGTTTGTCAGATTCGGAGGACATGATTGACAGACCACACTACTTTGCTAGGGATGGTCTGCACCTGTCCTCATTAGGCTTTCAGATATTGGCCCAAACATTATCCACTCCTATAGTGCCTTTTTTTAGGTTAATACCTATCTGATATACCTTTCAGTATAGTAAATTTTATGCAAGATAAACTAAAGGTGTTACTGTTCAAGGCTAGGAGTCTCAAAAAAGCTCCACTCCCTGGAAACACTCCTCACCATGGAAACTGTCGACATCTGTGCAGTTACTGAGGCATGGTTTAAAGGATGGAAGGCAGCCCACCAGTACAAGGCTATAATGTCTTCCACACATGTAGACCAGCTACTGCACAAGAAGGGTAAGAGATGGAGGTGTATCAATCTACATAAAAAGTTGGCACATCCTAAGATTAGTCAAACAGTATGACATACTAGATCTACTCCATGTCCAACTAATCACAGCTAAAGGTGAAAACCGTATCCTTGCTAGCTATAGGTCCCTGTCTATGACCCAGGATAACCGTACTACATACTTCAATGTGCTGGAGTCAATCACAGTTCAGCCCAATACAATATTCATGACTAATTTCAACTATCCAACCATAAACTGAGATACATACACAGTCAATTCCTGGAGTTTGTCAATGGAAACACCTTGGAAAAGCTAGTCTAAACATCTACTAGGGGTGCAAATATCCTGTCTGGTACTCACAAATATGAGGGAATGTTGCACCCTCCCGTGTAATGTTCTCACTTGTCAGATCAGATCACAATGCCTACTAAACCTGGTGGGCTTCTTTGAGAAGATCACTAGAGCCATGGATGAGGGCAAAATTGTACATACTGCCTATCTTGACCTGGAAAATGTATTTGTCACAATATCTCACTCAGGTATTATAGACAAACTCACAAATTTAGGTGTAATTCCCCATATCACCCAATAGATAGCCAAATGGCAAACAGAGAGAACACATGAAGTTAGGGTGGGGGAATTCACCTCCACCAAGAGGCTTGTTACTAATGGTGTCCCACAGGGCATGGTAGTAGGACTTCCCTGTTTGGAATATACTTCTCTGAAGTCAAGGCAAATGTAGAGGGCCTTTGGCTCACCAAATCTGCTAATGACTGTAAGTTGGGTACAATCACTAAATCCCCCAAAAATATGGATATACTCCAGGAAGTTCTGACACAGACAAATAACTGGTGCCAGACCCATAGCCTAAAACACAGTGCAAAAATGCACAATCATACCTTTTGGAAAGACTACCACCCCTGAAAATCACAACATTGGTAACACTCCCCTAACAGCAGATCCAGTGGTAAGGGAATTCGGAACTCAGACGTTTTTTGTTTAAATAAGAAACATTTTCATTAAATTATCACATATGACATAGGCAATTATACATTTAACTATCCAGTCATTATCAGTAAAATATTATATAGCTCACTCAAATCCTGCCTTCTACTACACCTCATTCTTCCTCCAAAATATTTTTCTTCATGATTTGTTCCCACAATTTCCATTTTTTATATGTCATTTGCTCCTACCCTTTTTTAAAGGTCCCATTTCCAATTGTTTTACCTCTGCTACTATATTCACTATGTTTAGTAGAGTTGGTTTAGACTTTGATTTCCATTTTCTAGTAATTGCATTTTTGGCAGCTATCGTAATTAGACTCAGCAAGGCCTTATTATGTCTAAGCAATTCTGATTCTGTATCATAGCTCAAAAAATAATTTCCTTAGCTATACCAATTTGCTCACCCAGTATTTCTGATAGAGTAGCCTGCAGTGAATTTTCAAAGCCTACCAATTCATTACTTTTCCAAAAAATATTTTCCCAATTACCCCTTTCTTCCCCATCACATCCCCAACATTTTCTATCTACCTGAGAAAAAAAATGGAGTCTACTTGGGGTGTATAAAAATACCTATGTAAATACTTCTGAGCAAAGATCCTGAATCTTCTATGATTTGTTGCATATCTGGCAGCCATACATATATCCCCCTTTGTTTCTTTGTGAAATTGCTTATCCAAACTTTCTTTAAAATCATTTATAACCTTCTCTGATTGATTCTTATAGTTCTCATGCAATAAAAATTATCCCTTTTTTAACAACAGATTCTGTTCTAGAGTCTACTAAAAATTCTACCAGTGCTGGTCTTTCGCTTAGGATCCTCCAATTTCTTTCTCTTTGCCTATACTCTCATATCAATCCTTGATAAGCAAAGCAATCTGTAGCCTGCAGTCCAGATAAATTATTGGCCTCTTACCATTTTACTGCCTTTCTCTCTCTATTTGTTTCCAATACTTTGGTTCCTTTTCCAGTTTTCTCCTATAAATTCCAGCCCCTCTTGCATATTGTCTGGATCCCTAATTGCAGTCATCCCTATCAGCAGAATCTCCTTTCTCAATTCCCATGTTGGCTTAGTTCTTAGAATACTTTCTGCTACTTTATGAATATAATATTCTGTATGGCTAGTGTTGTTCTCCCTAAGGATCTGCATCCAAAATCCCAGTCTCTCCTTGATTCTTGAGCTTCCACCATTTCATCATTATCCTTTTCCACTTTGAATTATAGCTTTAAAAGTGTAGGTCTGAAACATCCCTTCAAATCAAGTATTCCCACACCACCTTGTTCTTCTGGAAGGATCAGCTTATTTGACTTGACTCTTGCTGTCTTCCCCTCCCAGATAAAATCCTTCAACTCTTTATTAATTTACTGTCATACCCAATGACGTTGGTATCACTTACATCTCTGATTACTTGGTAAAACACAGCAGTTATAGCACTGTGGAAATAGATCTAATACTACATTTCTTAGAATTAGTTTTAGAGAATAATATCTTTATCTTTGATGATGTTATTTATAGACAGGTAGACGGTGTTGCGATGGGTACACCGTGTGCCAACAGTTACGCAAATATGTTCTTGGCACAATGGGAAGAGAATGTACTATTTAAGACAGAGTCATTCAAGAAACATGTCCTGTTTTTTCGACGTTTTGTTGATGACGTTTTTATCCTGTGGCAGGGGACAATAGATGATCTAGAACTTTTTGTAGGGACTATGAATAATCTAACCAGTTTTCTTAGATTTACTTTGAACTACTCTGAGAATAAGATTGAGTTCTTGGATTTATATATTGAGAGACTGTCCAATGGGTTGATCAATACAGGCATATTTAGAAAGAACTGCTATAGTAATTCTCTGCTAATGAGATCAAGCATGCATCCGTCATTTGTTTTTAAAAATATTATCAGAGGACAAGCCATAAGGGCCTCCAGACTTAATCCTACAGAAGAAGGTTTTATTAGTGAACTTAATAACCTAAAGGATAGGTTATTGGAGAGAGGATATAGGACTCATGAAGTGGATAGGAATTTACAAGATTCATTGGACCTGAGGAGCACTAGTGCCGTACCATATTTTGGACCGCAGGAAATCATAAATAATCAGATAGAGGAAAGCAACATAAAACCCACTGTCAAGTTCACCACTACATTTACATCAGATCACTACATGGTCAGGGACATTATTAGCAGATTCTGGACTGTCTTCCAGATTGATGATGAGATTAGAAATATAGTTGGTGACACTCCGAAATTTCAATATAGAAATAAAAAGAACTTGAAGAGGATGCTCTGTTACTCTAATGAGACGCATGTGGATGCAAATCGAGGCAGTACGATGCCCTGTGGTCAATGTAATTTTTGTTCATACATAGACAGTAATGACACATTCACACATCCTGATACAGGACAAATATTCAGGACTGATATCACAGCAAATTGCATGACATGCAATATAGTATATCTAGCAGTATGCCAAGTATGTATGAGTTTCTATGTGGGCAAAACCAATAGAAAATTCAGAGATCGGATTAGAGAGCATATTTACAATATTAGAAAAGGTACACTGACCAATGCCTTAGCCAAACATGTCATGAACAATGATACATCACACACCTTCAGATTCAGAGTATTGGAAGTTATACCTGTTAGTATGAGAGGGGGAGACATCAGAAGCCACAATGAAAGCAAGGAAAGTGATTGGATCATACGCTTAAGAGCAGACTGTGGGGTAGGCTTAAATGAAAGAGCATCCATCAAACCACGGTTAAGGAAACGTAGAAAGATTAAGTAGAATATCTATATTAATATAATACAAGCTATTTTTCAATGCATTAAGTATGTGCGTATATATATATTCAGAATATAAGTTTAATTATTTATTTCATATATTTTTTACATATACATTCTCTACATATATCTTTCTTATATATTTTTTATATATATATTCATATGTATATATATACACATTCTTATCAGTTAGTGGAGGTGCTATTTAAGTCCTATTTTTTTCTCCATCTATGTACTTTTGAAAATTTATAATAGTATTTAGGTGAATACAAGATTAGTGACAATTGAATGAATACATATATATGTATACTTTTTATATCAGATTTTATATATTTATGATATTTATTAAGTTTACTTAAACACATATATACATATATATATTTTTATATATTTTTTGAACTTATACATGTCTTTTATGGAATTAAAGTATATATATATTTGATGATGTTTTTATGTTTAGGTTTTTGAAAATGTATAATATTTTATGTTACCCTTTTAAATATGTAATGAGCATGTTGCAATGAACTTTCAACTCAGTGTTGCCATTATATAAATAGAGCAACTATGATTGATTAATTTTGTAATAGACCTGAAGAAGCTACCTATAGCGAAAGCGCTTGTCTGTTTAATAAAGAATTCTACTGCTTAATATCAACATTCATACTCGTGGATTGATTCTATTCTTGGATGACGTTGATACTTTTAAGCTCTGCTTCACTCCTTGCCTACCACTACTTTGAATTTATTATTTTTTATTTGTTTGGCAAAGGAGTGTTTATCCAGTAGGTGGCTAGTCATCATTTTAGTTCTTAGAATACTTTCTGCTACTTTATGAATATAATATTCTGTATGGCTAGTGTTGTTCTCCCTAAGGATCTGCATCCAAAATCCCAGTCTCTCATTGATTCTTGAGCTTCCACCATTTCATCATTATCCTTTTCCACTTTGAATTATAGCTTTAAAAGTGTAGGTCTGAAACATCCCTTCAAATCAAGTATTCCCACACCACCTTGTTCTTCTGGAAGGATCAGCTTATTTGACTTGACTCTTGCTGTCTTCCCCTCCCAGATAAAATCCTTCAACTCTTTATTAATTGCTATCCACAACTTCTGCTCTGGTTAATAAAAATATGCCAACCCTACATATATAAACCTAAGGGATTAAAAACATGTTGACTGCTTGTATCTTGCTATCCATTTCCATAAAACAAAACTTCCAATTTCTGAGTCTTTGTATTACATTTAGTTTTAGTCTCTTCCCACATATCCTTTGCTGCCATAACAGAATTCTTTTTTATCCATACTACTATGTGCTTCATTTATCATGTCCCCATAAACATGGGTAATGCTGATCCAATTTGTATGCGAGTATATAGTTTACAGGTACTGTCTTTGTTTTATCTTCATTAATTTTGTATCCCAAAAAGACTCAAAACTATCTAAAAATGTTGCACAACACACTGAAATGCCCTTTTCTGGTTTTAACAGGTATAAAGTAATATCATCTGCAAATAAAGCCAGCTTTTCTTGACTAACATACCAGTTATAGCGTTGAATTTCTGAGTCCCTTACTTTCTTTCCCAATGGTTCTAAATATAATGCAAAAACAAAGGGGAAAGAGGACACCCTGCCTGGTTTCTCTGCTCAAACAGAACTTATCAGAGAGGAACACACCCATTTTAATTTTCACCTTCAATCCCTCATATATCCTCCTAATCTAACTTATAATTTTATCAGGGATTGCAAATGCTTCCACTGCCCTGCTCATAAAATCCCAGCTTAGTCATCAAATGCTTTCTCTGCATCAAGACCCAACAACAACTGTGGTATTTTCTTATATTCTGCTTTCCGCTGGATCATCATTGCTCTATTAATGTTGTCAAAATTTTGCCTCCCCTCCACAAAACTACACTGATCCATTTTATTCAATTTTGGCATCACATTTCCCATTCTTTTAGCCATTATAGACATAAACATTTTATTAGCATGGTTTAGAATTGAAATAGGCCTACATGGCTGGATCTGACGGGTCTTTACCATCTTTAGGTATTACAGCCACCACTGCTTTCTTTCAGGATGTTGGTGCTTCTCATTTTAAAATACTTTTAAACAAAACCTTCCAGACCTTTATTAGTTTTCCCTCTTAGTTTCCAAACTTCCACAGAATACCATCTATTCCTCGGGACTTTCCTGTAGATTGCTTGTACATCACCATTTTTATATATCATCTCCTCCTATCCTGTTAGCAATTGAGCTTCATCTACCTCTAACCTTGGCATATTTAATTTTCCATAAACATTTCCATTTGTACCATTTCTTGATTTCCATACTTCTCTGCTTTACACAGATTTTCATTAAATTTCCAAAATATTTGTAGTACGTACACACAATCTCTGGTTATCTTCCTTGTAATAGTTCACTAAGCTTGTCAACAACCCTTTCAACTTTCTGTTGCCTGAGTTGTTGCGCTAAAAGTTTTTGTGCTCTGGTCTTATTATCAAAAAATGGTTGCTTAACAGAAGTCTTTCTAAATTCATTAATATTATTCTATATAATCCCTTATATTCTGTTTAGCATTCTGCAGTTATTCCTCTTTTTGTTCTGTGAGATTTTCCCTATTCTGCAATACTTTAACCTTTGTCAGTCCCTGTAAATAATTTTGTTACTTCTGAACAATATCTCTCTTTCTTTTATTCTACCCTATTTTTAAACTCCACTTTAATTTTATCTCACTCCCTAGTTATATTTTCAGAAGAAATGTCTGTCTTCCCTAATAACCCCTGAATAACTGCCACTACCAATTCCTCAGATTCTTCTCTTTTTTAACAGATAGGTAGAAAAGTAGGAGTGTCTCATTTTTATTTCATTACCCTACATTTGTAATTTAGATATTATTGGTGCCTGATCTGAAATATTTATTGGATGCATATCAGAACTTTCAATTAACTGCACATGTTCCTGTGAAATATAACTTCTGTCTAGCCTAGCTCAGTTTTTCTACCTTGAGGAATAATATGTAAATTCAATCAGAACTCCTACTACTAAATTCATAACTCCCATGCCAAATATATTGATAAATTTCTTCAAAAATATATCCTGTTTTGTTATATTTTCCCTTCTGCCCCCCAAATCCCTCAGAGCCACACGCTCCAGGGATCTAAATCTTGTCATCACAATGAACAAAACATGCTGGAGGGATAGGTTCCTGACCCAGAGACTCCCCATACTCTGGAATAGACTGCCCATACATGTCAAGCAGAGCACCTCATTGGCCCTCTTCAAAAGGAACCTTGATGATTGGATGGGAAATAGGAAATTCACCCCGGGGATCATGTCAGTCGCCCTGCTAGACAGGGGCCCAGAGAAGTAAATATTGTGGGAAGAAATATCCAGGGAATTGTTATGGCTAGACTTGCATAGGCCTTAGGGCCGATAGCCTAGTACCAACCTATGAACCTAAATGCATCCTCACTGCTGCAAATTAAATTCCAGTCCCTACCTATAAGTAATATCTGAAAGCTGATTATTTATCCCAGAATTTTCTTAAGCTCCATTATAGCAGTTTTAGGTGAAATATAAATACATGCCAGTGTAATTCTCCTCCCTTGCTACTAGCCCCGTAAGTACTACAAATCTACCATTATTATTTTTCTTTTCTCTTTTATTACTATTGTAGCTCCTTTTGCAATATAAGTACTCCTCTTTTCCTTTGTCCCAGGTATTCTGCTGAATAACTATCCTGAAAACCTTTCTTTATCAGATACACATGTTCATTTCTTTCCAAGTGTGTCTCCTTTAGCATAGCTATTTGTACTCTACATTTTTTAATATTGTTCACTACTCTTTCTTTTTTGTATATATCTGTGAGACCATTTACATTTTGTCATTATGTTAAGAAATTATTATTCCCACCTGTTATGTTTAACAGCTTTTTTAAAGATCTGGTTTCAGCTTTTGCGTTACATGCATACACTGTTTGACAGGTTGATCTTTTATACAGTTGTTTGTTGTTATATCCATTTGAAGCTACATCACATCTTACAAAATGTTTTTGTTCTAGTGAAAACTCTCAAACAAACAAAAAAAAAAACAACCAACCAACCAAAAAAAAACCCCAGAGCACCCATAAAACCTAATAGCTGAGTACTAACAACCCAAACTATGTACATCTTCAAATATTGACATTTAACCCCCCTAATAGGAATAATTGTCCCAGACTTATTAAACTATAAGGAATGTTACCCAAGCCAATTCATATGGTACAGCGTGTGCTTCTACTTCTGCTTTTGTCTTATATTTATTTCTCTCCCAGATTAGAAAAACACTTGAATGCATTCATAATACATAATCTCTTAGCCACTAAAAGAAATAAGTATTCTGTTTTTATTCCCCCTTATCAGATTGTCTCCATAAAGAGATGAGAACCACATACACAGCTGCCACTACTACAAGCACTCAATTATTTGACAGTGGAAACCTTTTTATTATATTCAGTGTTTTTTTTATTTGCTTCCCCCTTAAAATTTGTTACTAGATCAAGCTGAGGGCTTTAATCCAGTCATTCATTTATGCAACAGTAAGAAAAAGCATATCAATTGTTCTTGTGTCATGCTTTTTTGTCCAGACTTTTCTTCTTTTTTACATTGCAGTCCCCACCTACCTTTCTTAAAACTGAACAAGGGGAAAGAAAGAAGGAAAAAAAAACAGGGACACCTGTTTACTTTAGTATCCCTATTACACTTGAAAATAACTAACAAAGCTTTACCTTACTTTACAGCATGCAGGTTATATCATGCATTATAAAAATACTAACGTTAAGAACAAAATTTTGTTTTATTTACAGTTAACTCTTTCCTTCCTCTTCCTCTATTCTAAATGTTCTTCCAAACATTAATGACATGAAGTAGGGCAAATGCTTTGGAGCCCTCTAAAAGTTTAACAAAGTCCAATATTTCCAGATTTTCATGTTCTGTCATGTTTCACTAATATAATTAATGCTTTATAATCCCATATTTATTTTTCAGTTTCTGAGTTGCTGGTATTCCTCTTGTTGATCTCCATCTCCCAAATCCAGTTTCTGCTTCATTTCAACTCCTGTGCTTTTTTTCTGTCTCTCAAGCATTTCCCTTTGAAACACTGGAAAAGGTTTCACTGGCACAGTCTCTCTATGGGCTTTATTACCAGAAGAACAAGAAGCATTGATAGCTCAAGTTTTGTTGGACAAAATTTTGTAATTCCTCCTTGGCATGTTCTGCATCAAAATAAAATTATTTTGACCCTCCAGGAAAGAATATTCTGAAAATAGTCGGCTACAGCAGCTTGAATCTCATGCCTGCTTCTTGACATCCCCCGATTACTGGAATAGATTTACTCCTCTTCTGCCTGGTGTGCAGTAAATAATCATTTTCTATAAACTTTCTACTGTCTCCCCCTTTTAGTACTTTGTTCTTTTACCACAGTTTTGTCAGAATCAACTCTTTCTGCTGGTAGGATTGCATGTTTACAATTAAAGGTCTCGGTTGCTTTCTCATGGCCAGGTTTGGAGCATGCACACAATGCAATACCAGTTGTTGTTGTCTTTTGGTTTTTCCCAGTTAGGGGTCACCACAGCAGAACTCCGGTCTGCTAATGATTGGCAGTAGATTTTCACGAACGCCGAGGTGCCAGCTCGACATTCAACCAGTATAGTTGCTTATTTGTGCATTCATAAAATGAATACAGTCTGTTCCTTCCAGCTTCTCTGGTACAGCAGAAAATCTCAGGTTTTCCCTACGTGCTCTGCCCTCTAATTCTATTATTTTTTTGAAACATCTTTTCTTCAGCAAGTCTCATACCTGGCCACCCTTTTCTTCATTTTGACCTCTGATTTTTGCAGTCTTATCACCACATCTGAATATCTGTTTAAAGTTTCTTCCATTTTTTCCAGCCTTTTATTTGAGTTTATATACTTATTCAGTGTTTCATTTATTTTATTCATCTCTGAGTACATTTGACTTCTTTTTTCCAATAGGTTACAGGAAGTCATGTCTTGCAAAAAAGCTGGAGATTACATTGCTTTTGCTGAACAGCTGCAGAATTCTTCTCAGTCAGCGTTTTCTCCTAACCTTTTGCGATTGATTTTCTTTCAGGTTTTCTATATTTCTTTTTTTGCTGGCATCCAGGCAGTGCACATACTAGCCAGTTACTGGAATGTATCACCCCCCCCCCACAAAAAAATAAAAATAAAAAATAACAAGTTCACTGGCTGTCTTTTTGAGTTTCTGTTTTCACACTGGGACAGCTGAAATGTTTCCATTACAATTAAAGTCTCTGGCTATCACCACATTTCTGTTTTTGAATAAAGCTCACTTGATAAAAAAAACTTACATTTAAACCTGTGCAGTGATTTAAATGTTTTGCTTTAGAAGACAGTCTGACTCTCATTAGTGGTGTCTTTAAGTGATAAAATACAATTAAAGACTGGCTATCACCACATTTCCTTTTGAATATAATGTTATAATGTCTAGATACTTTTTGGCTGTTTTAGCTCCTATTCCTAGAATCCAGTAAGTATTTATGAGAGTGTAATGCTTTTTATCTATTTCTGTTACCACAAATCCCAGCATACCATTCTTATCAGAATAAGTGTCAACTATTTTAGGTAAACTTAGTGTTTTCTTCCAAAGGATAAGAACACCTCTTCTTTTCAAACTAAAATGAGGACCTACTAGAATTAAACAGTCTTTTATTTGCAGCCTGCCTAAATCTTCAGTCACAAGATGTGTTTCTTGCAAGAAGACAATATCTGCTTTATGTAATGTTAAATACATATTTAAAAAGTTTCTTTTTAAAGGGTTATTCAACCCATTAACATTTAGTGAAAGACACTGATATCTTGGCATGTGTGAGAACAAATGGTTTAAAAGCTAATGAATAATGGTTTAGTAAAATTAATACAGATTTGACATATGTTATGACAACTTGTTATGGACAGACATTCTAAAACTAGTATTTAAAAATCTAAGTTAAAAACATTTTCATCCTCTAACATGGAATAAAAGATTCCTGGTTTGATGAAAATTTCATACAAACCATACACTAACAACCCACACCTCTGCCTAATCACAAGTCTTTGCTACTGCTTATTTAGATATAATAAAACAACATGAATAAAATAGGATATACTCTAACTATATAAGTTATGCTTCTAACATACATAACAGAAAACTAAACAATTAGCTTAATCTTATAAAATCACATTTAGGATAGGAAGCCACAATAATTATAACAGTTGTCTTATTTATTTGTAAGTGTGTTCATATTACTTACTTAGTAATGTGTTATTCACTACTTTCTTAAAACACGATTCCCCTAATTCTAGGACTTTTAAATATCCTATCTACAAAACAACTAATAACTATACACATAGTATACTACACTGACTATCATAATATACTGCTGAAGTGTTATTTAGAGTATGTGGGATAATCTTTTACTTAAGCAATCCTGTATATTATGTATAAAAGCTTGATGTTTATGTCAGTGTTATTAAACATACCAATATAAAGTGTCTGAAATAATTATCTTTATTGATGACAATGTTGGCTGGGTATACCAGAATTAAACTTTTGGTGAGATAAACTTAATTTAATTACCTGTGCTTACATTTAATTAATTACAGGCTGCCATGATGCATATGTATGTTGTCAATAGGTTACAATGGTATTTATTTTTATGCAAGCTACACTATCAAGGGATTTCAGGTTTATGTGTGCAGTTTCCCTTCAGCTCCACACTATCATACAGAACTGTACATTCCTCTCAACAGAGCTACAGGAACACATACAGATCTTATCATACGGATCTCTCCTCTTCATCACCAAGGCTAACAATAATGCAGGGAAAGCGCTCTACTCCCACACCGTTGCCAGAAATTGGAACTCTCTTCCCCTATCCGTGTCTACTGCCCCATGCACATCCATATTAAAAAACTCCCTCAAATCGCATCTTCTTAGTACCTGGTTATGCCCTTGTATCACATAACCCTACCCACACTGCTATTAACTCCTCAAACTCATCTCTGATCACATGCTGGATCTCCGATCCCCTGTAGGCTTGGTCATCTGAAATGGTACTTTTAACTGTAGAATCTTACTTGATATATTTTCTTGATGCGGTGGTGGTGCTGCGGTAGCGTCGTCGCCTCACAGTTAGACGTTGCCAGTTCGATTCTCAGTTAGACCATCTTCTGTGTGGCGACATGCGTGAATGGGCGTTCCTTCATTGAAGGTTGTGCGTTAGGCCCAGCAAGCCAGCATGTAAAACTCTATTGCCAATCATTAGCGGACCGGAGTTCCGCTGTGGCGACCCCTAACCGGGAAAAGCCGAAAGACACAAACAAACCAATGTATAACTGACATTGTCTTTTTACCTATGTTCTATATCTTCTTTTACCTGGAGTGTTTTATTAATTTCTTGTTATATTACTATGCTCAGCATACATGATGTAAACTGTTTTGTGCAGTATGCTGGATGTATTGTAACTGACATTCTTTTACCTATGTTCCATATCTTCTTTTACCTGGAGTGTTTAATTTCTTGTTATATTACTGTGCTCAGCATACATGATGTAAGCTGTTTTGTGTATTATGCTGGATGTACTGTATTTGTATAACGTGATGCCAGAGCTTTTCTCCCCGGGCCTCCACTGAAAATGGACATGGTCCAGTCGGAATTTCCCGGTTAACAAATGTAAAATAAATAAAAATGATAAATAAATAAACCTCACCTTCTTCATATAGTTACAATCCAAATGTGAGTATGCAAGCATACACATACACACCCACGTCTAGTAGTTATCATGACATAATATAGGATAGGCTTCTGAGGTGTCTCTTACAAAGCTGGAATGTTGTTTACTTTTTTTTAAAAAACAAAACCTGTTAAACTTATGTCATGCAGCAGTTTATTTTTTACAGATGTTTTAAAACTCAGCAAAGTTGTTGTTTAAAATGTGGGTGGCGAAGCTCTATGAGTTCAAAAATAAATAAAACTTTTTGTAACTTAAAATGTATGGTGACCTTATTAGTGAAGCTTTCACATAATCCCTTTAGAGTAGCATTATATGGTTTATAGAGGTTGTTTTTGAGTAACCCACCTTCAGAGATCTTTTCCCTTATATATCATGTTTCTTTCCCCCCAGTCTTGCAGCTCCTATCACAAGTTTCCTTAAACCGAAGCCTCTTTGGTTTCACTGAAGTAGAAATATTGAGTATAAAATTAAAAAGCATGTTTTAACTTACAAAATCATTTCTAAACTCAATGATTAATGTAAAGTCTTCAAAACCTTCCAATAATGTCTGTTTTAATGTTCCATTCAAAAGTTCCCTTCATAGCTCTCAACCTTCCATCTCCAAAATGAGGAACACTCGCCTTCATAATGTGGAACAAATGGGCAAAATGTGGAACACATACTAATGGCTTACTAACAACTTCAACTAGGAAGGTCATAGGATGGTTAAAATGTGCTGGTTTTACTTATAAAGAAGATCCTTTAATGAATTAATATGATTAATTTCTATTTACCATGGATTTCACTTAAAAATATTCCTAACACTGAATGTGTGACAGATTGTTTCAATGTGGAACTTCGATGAACATGAACTTTTTAAGACCCTAAATGTGGTACGTTCCTCGTAATTAGGTACACTTGAGAGGTATGGTTCCCTTTATTTCCTATTTCTGGAGGGGTTAGAGGTCAGGTAGCACTTTTTTTCTCATAAGCTGTTCAGAATGAAACCTGCCCACTGTGGAAACTCAAATAAGCTTGTGCCATTAAAAAAAAACAATTTCTAAACAATTTTAGACTTTCAGGCAGGCAAATGAGGTAAAAGAATGATGAAAAAAGTTAAAAGGGCTCACCATGATCTATGTAAAAAAGACACTTTAACAATTTTAGTGAAGAAATAAAGAAAAGAGTTCAAATAAGCTCCATTTAAAGTAAAATTCATTAAGTACATTATACAAAGCATTTCCCCAACGTTTATTAAGACTGATGTTGATAATTTAATTGTTTAAATTTAACAGAAAACCATAACTGAATAAATCTGCATATTTTCTTTTTTTTAGTACATTGTTTTAAATAAAACTTTCACTCTATATCAAACCCAGACTAATTATCATTACTTATATGCCTTCTTATTGATATTTAAATAAAGGGAACTCTTCTTCTTTTTCTTTTGGCTGTTCCCGTTAGGGGTCGCCACAGCGGATCATCTGTTTCCATTTCTTCCTCTCCTCTGCATCTTTCTCTATCACACCAACCACCTGCATGTCCTCTCACACCACATCCATAAACCTTAACTTAGACCTTTCTCTTTTCCTCTTACCTGGCAGCTTCATCGTTAGCATCCTTTTCCCAATATACTCAGCATCACTCCTCAGCACATGTCCAAACCAATGTAATCTCACCTCTCTGGCTTTGTCTTCAAACTGTCCAACTGGACTGACCCTCTAATACACTTATTCCTAATCCTGTCCACTCTCATCGCACCCAGTGCAAATCTTAACATCTTTACCTCTGCCACATCCAGCTCAAACTCCTGCCTTTTTGTCAGTGCCACTGTCTCCAACCCATATAACATAGCTGGTCTCACTACCCTATTGTAGACCTTCCCTTTCACTCTTACTGGTACTCGTCGGTCATAAATCACTCCTGACACTCTTCTCTACCCACTCCATCCTACCTGTACTCTCTTCTTCACCTCTCTTCCACACTCACCATTACTTTGAACTGTTGATCCCAAGTATTTAAACTCATCCACCTTCGCTAACTCTACTCCCTGCATCCTCACCATTCCTCTATCCTCTCTCTCATTCACACACACATATTCTGTCTTAGCTGACCTTCATTCCTCTCCTCTCTAGAGCATATCTCCACCTCTCCAGGGTCTCCTCAACCTGCTCCCTACTCTCACTACAGATCACAATGTCATTTGCAAACATCATAGTCTGGGGGACTCCTGTCTGATCTCGTCTGTCAATCTGTCCATCACCATTGCAAATAAGAAAGGGCTCAGAGCTGATCCTTGATGTAATCCCATCTCAACCTTAAACGCATCCGTCACTCCCACAGCAGACCTCACCGCTGTCACACTACCCTCGTCCATATCCTGTACCACTATTACATACCTCTCTGCCTCTCCCGACTTCCTCATACAATACCACAACTCCTCTCTGGGCACCCTGTCATATGCTTTCTTTAAGTCCTCACTATAAAACTTTAATCAGTTGTTTAAACTCATATTATATATTTCAGATTACTAACTACTAATACAGCTATTACTTATACTTTTCCCCCATCTAGTGGAAAATCAGATGTATTTCAATAAACAGGAAATTATTGTTTACTGAAACTATATTTTAATATGACAAATGAAAAGATGAAAAGTTTTACCTAGTGATGAAATCCATTCAGAAATACTTCAAAAAACAAATTATAAAACCATGCATTGCACAACAACATGTAGTATTTTCATTTGTCCCCGAGTTTTTTTTTTTTTTTTGTATTTTACTGTCCATTCATTTCCTGTAGCATGTCTTTTCAGAGATAAGGTCCACTCCATTTCTTCAGTGGGGTTATGTAAATTGTTTTTCTGTACAAAAAACAGCCATCTTCCAGGGTTTCAAACATTTTTCTTCCTTCTGGCAAAAAAAGTCTTATTTTTGCTTGGTAAACTAGATGTGTTTTATTCCAAATTTCTTTAGACTTTTCAGCAAGGGAATACATGCTTTCCTTTTCGAGACAAGAAAACAAGAAAAGTCATTTTCAAATCTGATAAGGTTATCACCTATTTCGATGGGTGATGTAGACCAGGCAGTTTTTAGAACTAAGTCTTTGCCCTGACTGGAAATGAATTTCACTATTATGGATCTTGGATTTGAAGTTTTCTTGTTTGAATTTGTTGTTGATAGGGATCTGTGTGCCATCTCTAAATCATATGATAGGGCTTCAAGGAGGTTTAAAGTTTTTGGAATCCAAGTAGTTAAAAAGGTTACCATATTTTCTCCCTCTTGCCTGAGTCCCTATATCCTGATATTGTTCCTTCTTGCCCTGTTTTCAAGATCACCTATCTTCTCCAGGAACTTGTTTTGTTTTAAAATGAATTCAGTGTTACTTTCTCCTTCATTCAGTCTACTATCTAAATCAGTGAGCGAGTCTTCCATGGTAAATATCTGAACTTTTTGCTGTTTAACTACTTCATTTATTAATTCTATCTACTTTTTAGAGTCTTCTTTGATTGTGTCTACCTTAGAGTCTACTTTATCCAATTTTAACGACAAGTCCTGAATACTATTGATGATAGATTATAGCTCCTTCTTCACAGTGACTTCTTCAAGTGGTGCCTTAGAGTGACTCGTTTTCTTTCGATATTTTTCAAGCTGAAGTTTTGACAGGAATTTTTTTTTAAAAAGATTGGATTTTTTTCACTAGACAGTTACAAATAGTTTCCATTTCTTTAATTCAGCTATTGAGAAGGTTTTTTAGTGAAATTAAAAATTAAATCTGTCAAAAATGTATAGCAGAAGCAGAACATCTTGTGCTGTTAACTGCATGCCATCTTGGCCACCCCCCCACAACTTATATTGGATTCTTTTGTTGCCAGCTTGAGGACTCTGATTTTTATTTACCTAGCATTGGGCAATTTGAGGGCTATAGCCATCCTTTTCTGTTGGCAAGAAAGGTGTGAAGAACTTGGTGCCCAAACCATTGATTTTCTTCAGCTCTGCTCAAGCTGCCAATGGTTTGGGTGCACGGAAGGTTCCCTTAAGCTTTGGAAGCTGGTCAGCTGTTAATATCCCAGTAACATGAGATACTGGATGATTGTAGAAGTCTAGAAGGGCTTTGAAAGTGGAGTACTTTGGAAAGAAATGACTACTGACTTAGAAATTGTGAAGAGTACTGAGTTTCTTTTAGTCAAGATACTGCTGTGGTGTTCTTTCCTTGGAGAGTTTGAAATAAATCTGCAAATCCTATTTTATATACAGTACAGTGACTTAGACCTACAGGTTATGAGATCAGAGGGAGAGTATAACAAAGAGGGAATAGCAATATTTTACCACCTGAGGACTCAGTTTCGCAAATCCAAAAGTTAGATACTCTATAGGATTTTGATAATAGGATTTTGACATTCCTGACCAAAAATCTTAGTATGGCAGGTAAAGCTCACTATAGGGTCAAAGTATAATGTCAGATATGTGCATGTTTGTAGATCTCATTAGAGGTGCCAAAGAAGTGGTAAAATTCCAGCTAGGTTAGTCTTTGTTTTTAAACACTTTTATTAAATTATCACTTATGATATACACAGCACACATTAATAGAAAAGAAAACAAACCATTTTAACATGTTTCATGTTCATACACTATACATTACATATAACTTTTCTTTCGTTTTAACAATTATTCACTTCATTACATAAATTACTCAATTCCTGCCTTCCTTTAAACTTCACTCCTCCTCATGAAGATTATTCTGCATGTATTGGTCCCACAAATTCCATTTATTTTTATGTAATTTGCTCCTTCCCCTTTCTAAGGTTCCCACCTTTAGTCCTGTCTCCTTTACAATATTCAGTACTTCAGTTGCAGATGGCTTGTACTTTGATTTCCATTTTCTAGCAATTGTTTTTTTTTTTTTTTGGCAGCTAACAGCGTTAAACTTAGTAAGGCATTATTATTTACTGGCAATTCAGATCCTGTGTCCCAGCTCAAAAGAATAATTTCCTTAGTTCCAGCCATTAGCTCCCCCAACTTTTCTGACAGAGTACAGTGTAGGGAAGTATTAAAATCTTTCAGTACATTATATCCCCCCCCCCCCAAATGTTCCTAGTTATGTCTCTCTCGTTTCCATCACACCTTCAGCATTTGTTATATACCTGAGGACAAAATCTCTGAAGACTGTTTGGGATATAAAAATGCCTATGCAAGTACTTCCAAGTAAAAATCCTAAACCTTCTGGATTTTGTCACAAACATGAAGCCATACAGATGTCCTGCCATTATTATTTGTAAATTGCCTTTCCAACCTCTCTTCCCAATCTTTTCTAACCTTCTCTGATTGATTCTTATTGTTAGTATGCAGTATTTCATATAACCAACTAATTAGCCCATTTTCTGTTTTAGACTAGACTAAAAATCTACCAGAACAGGTCTCTCACCTAGGACTCCCCTATCCCTTTCTTTTTGCCTATACTCTGATAGGAAAGCAGTATCTAACATGCAGTCCAAACTTCTGCTGGCCTCATCCCACTCTATTACCTTTCCATCAATAGTTATTTGCTCCTAATATCTTGGTTCCTTTTCCATTTTCTCTAGTAAATTCCAGCCCCCTTTTGTCTATTTTCTATACTCCTACTTGCAGTCATCCCTTTTGACAAAATCTCCTTTCTCCATTCCCATGTTGGCTTAGTTCATAGAATACTTTCTACAACTTTATGAATATATTATCTATGGTTGTTGTTATTTTCCTTAAGGATCTGGGTCCAAAATCCTGCTCTCTCCTTATTCCTTGTATCCCCCCCCCATTTTATCATCATCCATTTTCGCTTTAGTTTATAACCTTCTGCTTGCTTTATGTATTTGAGCCTTAACTGTGCATCTGTAAAGCATCCCTTCAAATCAGGTAATCCCAAACCACCTTGTTCTATTGGAAGGTTCCACTTATCCCATTTAACTCTTGCTCTCTTATAGGTTTATAGGTGTAAGTTCATAGACGATTGCAAGTTGGGAGCCATAATTAACTCCCCAAGTGATGTTGACATCCTACAGAAAGGCCTCACTAAGGCCAACAACTGGTGTCAGAACTATGGCCTTAAGCTCAATGCCAAAAAATGTGTCGTCATCCCCTTTGGGAAAAATCCAGTTCCCATGAATTACCACATCGATGGTAGTCCACTAAACACAGAAAGTGTCATAAGAGATCTGGGAACACAGGTTGACAGCAACCTCTATTTTGACCACCACATTGCCACTGTGGTCAGAAAGTCCTTCTGTGTGGCACATCTCATTACTAAGGGTTTTGCATCCAGAAAGAAAGAGGTCATTGTCTCCCTCTACTCTTCCCTCATTAGGCCAATCATCAAGTACAATGCCCCATTTGGCATGTACCTCACTAGACACCTGCAACAACTGAAGAGGCCGCAAAAGTACCTCACAAAGAGGATCCTAGGCCTTAAACACTTGCCCTATATGGACAGACTCAAAAAAATCCAACTATTCTCTGTCTCATATCGTCTACTTAGAGGCGATCTCTGCTTGACTTACAAAGCCATGTCTGACCCAGCTCTGTTAGAAATGCTACATCTAAAGAAATCCCAATCCCTCCACACTACACACTCCAGAGACTTCAACCTCATCATCACAATCAACAGAACAAGCTGGAGGGACAGATTCATAACCCAGAGACTCCCCATGCTATGGAATAGATATGTCATACATATATACATACATACATACATGTCAAGCGGAGTGCTTCACTGGCCCTCTTCAAGTAAAATATTGAAGAGTGGATGGGAAATAGAAAATTCAATCCGAGAATCACTCCAGTGGCTCTACTCGACAGAATCACTGGGAACTAAGGTTGGGTGTCACGATGCCAGGGTAATCCTATGGGCTAGGCTTGCAAAGGCTCCAGGGCCATTAGCCTAGTACACACCTATGAACCATGCATCCCAAATGTCTGACAAGTTCTGATACCCTTGATAAGTGTAAGCATGGGCCTGGGAGATGAACCATTTACAGGTTACCTGTGTCCATTAGAGACATAGGTGCCAAACCAGGGATGAATTTCTGGTTTCCCATCCAATTGTCTAAGTTGCACTTGAATTGGGTTAAGGAGGAACTCTACTTCACATGGATGAGGAGCATGTTCCATGGATGGGGTAGTCTCTGGGATACATACCTATCTCTCCCATCAGGTTCTATTGATATCACAGGCAAGGTTTTAGTCTTTAGAATGGGTAATTCTGGTACTGTTTGTTTTGTGGATATGCAGGAGGTCCATCAGAGTGGGGTCTGAGAATGCCCTGTATGCCAGGCATAGATCTCCCCTCAAAAGCCTGTAGGAGACAGAATACAGGGATAGGGCCTTGAGGCGGTCTGCATAGGACATATTACTTATGTCCTGCATTCTTTTAGTGAGGAACCTCTGTGGATGTTCCAATTGTAGGATATGCCTGGTTAGGTACATTCCAAAGGGTGCATTGTACTCAATGATAGGTCTGATGAATGTTGAATACAGTGGAAGAATGACTTCCTTGGACGTAAGTGCCATACCTTTGTTTACTTTATGCGCAACATAGAATGATTTCTTCACCACTATAGACATGTGAAGATCAAAGGCTACATTACTGTCTGTGTGTGTCCCTAAGTCCCTGACTACTGGGTCAACTCTAAGGGGTGGTTTGTCAATATGATAGTTACCAGGGATGGAGGACATTCCAAAGGATAGTGTTATGTACTTCTTGGCATTTAGTTTTAGTCCATGGCTCTGACACCAGTTATTTGTCTGTGTCAGCCCTCCTGGAGAACATTTGTGTCACTGTGAGATTTAATGACAGCTCCTAATTTTCAATCATCTGCAAATTATGTCAGCCAGAGACCACTAACATTGGGCTTTACTTCTGAGAAGTAAATGCCAAAAAGAAGCGGCCCAAGGATTGATCCCTGAGGGACTCTACTTGTGACTGCCTTTTTGTAGAGGTGGAATCCCCAGTTTTAACTTCCTGGGTCCTGTCTGTGAGCCAGTTGGCTATCCAACGGGTGACATATGGGTTTGTACCTAACCTCTTGAGTTTGTCAACAATGCTCGAGTGGGGTATTGTGTCAAATGCCTTGGCCAGGTCAAGTTAGGCAGTGTGAACAATTTTGCCCTCATCCATTGCTTTGGTGACCTTCTCAAAGAAGTCCACCAGGTTGAGTAGACATTATCTGCCCTTGAGGAAACCAAACTTGGGTGGGTCCAGTGTCTGGAGGTTTACTATATTTCTATTGATCATCTCCATGATAATTATTTCCATGGCCTTACATATAAGACTAGTGAGACTTATGTGTCTGTAGTTCAGGATCTGTAGATGGCCCACCTTTGTGCAGAGGGATGACTGTTGCCTTTCTCCATTCATGAGGCATGAATCTTATTCAGAGGCTACAATTAAATAGTAATTCCAGAGGCCCTGATAGGTCATGTTTCGTGCTATTTAGAAGGCATCCTGGGATACTGTCTGGGCCCATTGATGCAGTGTCCCTGTCTTAGAGAGAACATTAAGGACCTGTTCCCTAGTGATAGTAGGGGGAGTTATATTTGATGACATTTCCTGAGGGAAGGTTGAGGGGGAGAGAGATGTAAAGTTGGAGCTGAATTTATCAGCCAGAAGGTTTGTTATATCTTCTGGCTCAGTATAGGTGGCTCCATTTACAATGAGCTCTGCACACAATTGTGTATTGCCTTTGAGGTTGCGGACATAGCTAAATAATGCTTTGTGGTTGTTCTTCTGAGTTGTTTGTTTAGTTTGATGAGAGTGCTTTTATCCTTCTGGGTGCTGCACCTCCTAATTTTTGCCATGATTTTCTTCCTCCTATTATACATCTGATTGATTTTGTGATTCCACCAGGGTGGCTTTTTTCAGTTAGTTCTGTATTTCTTCCTGGTGGGTACAGCTTGCACCTTGCAAAAACATTTTTACTTCCCTCCCTTCTTTATGGTGCCCCTATCCTAACTAAATTACACACTTCTACCATAAGCAAGATGGAATAGTGTTACAACAAAGTTGCGAAGTTTGCCACAAACTCTAAATATCACACATATCACTGTAAACCACTCCTAGAACTAAATTGGCTTGAACTCTCCAACCAACTTGCCTTTATTCAGCTATCCACATTGTACAACCTTATTTTTAACCCTACTGCCTGCACTGCACTAGCCAATCTAGTTACACCTTACACACCAAATCAATCCCTATGATCAGAAGACAAAAATCTCTTAGCTATCTCAAAACCCACAAGAAAACCATTTCACTCTCTGTATTCATACTCTGTCTCTATACTTTGGAATTCACTACTTCTAGCCAGCAGGTCTATGCCTGGGCTAACTCAGTTCAAAGCCTCTTTAAAAAAATCATCTCAAAAAGACATGCCTCTGCTCCTGCATAAAGCCTGCCTGATGCTCAGCACTTCTTCTTCTTCCACACTAGCCTCATCCTCCTCTTCGGTCACATTTCAATCCTTCACAGTCTGCAAGATCCTAAGGCTCTTCTAACTCCTTCTCAGGCTGTATTGCTTCTATTTTTTAACTCTCTCACTATCTTTCTGTATCACTAACCTTCTGGTTACTATTTTCCTAACTGAAACTAACATTCTCTTTATTTATTTACTTATTTTTTGTCATGTACTATAGCAGTCAATGTCTCACATTGCACTACCTACATTCTATTTTTTGGACACTACATCATGTATAGTGAGAGTGACTATTATTGTCTATAATGTAACTCTATAAAATCATCTAGCTGTGTAGTATATATTGTAACATTGTGTAACATAGTTTGTTCTTTCAACTTATTCTGTATAGTATTTCTAATGTGATTTGTACTATATTGTGGAGCTTTTCTCCCCGGGCCTCTGCTGAAAATGGGCTCTGTAGACCTAGTCAGACCATGCTGGTAAACAAATGTTAAGTAATAATAATAAATACAGCTGCCTCTATGCAGCTGTTATGCTTATATAGGGTTTCTGTGAACAGTTCTGCATAAGCAGATGTGTTCTCAGGGTTTATAGGGCATTGAAATTTTGCCAGCTTGAGGTTAGCCTTAGAATAGTTCCTGAATATTCCCAGTTGAGCTGGGGGTCCAGGTTTTATTTTTACTTCAAAGGAGACCATTTTGTGGTCTGACTTTCCAGGGAAGGCATTATAGTAGGGGGTTTGCAACACTCTCACATATTAGTGAGGACCAGATCCAGTATGGTTGCACCCCTGGTTGGTGTATTGACTATATGGTCCAGGGAGTTTGTGTTTACAAAATCCAGGAATCTCTACGCATGTACATTCAATGTCGCATAGGATTCCCATTTAATAGTGGGGTAATTAAAGTCACCCATGAATATGGTCTTGGGTTGGATGGTTAGGGTTTCTAATAAGTTTAAATACATGGTATGAGTTTCCTGGGTCATAGAGGGGTACCTATAGCTTGCAAAGAAGTAGTATTGGATTTTACCTATGGTGATTTGAACATGGAGCAGCTCAAGTGCATTGTCCTGTTTGACCAGCCTTGAAGTATATTTATTTTTGATGTAAATAGAGACACCTCCACCTTTAACCCTGCCTGTGAAGTAGCTGGTCTAAATGTGTGGAAGGCATTATAACCCTGCACTGTTGGTGTGCTATCCGTGGCTTTAAACCACGTCTCAGAGACCGCATAGACATCAGCATTCTCTAGGGTAAAGAGAGCTTCCAGGGAATGGAGTTTTTTATTTAGGCTCTTAGCATTGAGCAGTAATACCTTTAGATTTTCTTGGTTTTGATTTGCTTTGTTGGAAATACTTTCAGTTTGGCATTGCCTAAAAAAGGCACTATGGGAGAAGATAATGTTTTAACTAATATTCGAAAGCCTAGAGGGGAGAGGTGCAGGCCATCCCTGGCAAAGCAGCGTGGTCTGTTGACCATCTCCTTTCATGCTGACAAATACTGCACTCCCTTAGAATGACCCCTCCCAAATAAATTCTTTAACTCTTTATTACTTATTGTCCACAAACCTTTCCTTTGGGTGATAAAAGATTTGCCTGATCTGTGTATAAAACTAAAGAGACGAACATTTTTACTGCTTATATCTTACTATCCATATCCATAGTCAAGAGCTTCTAGTTTCTCAGTCTTATCTTTTGTTTAGTCTTTTCCCACATATTCTTAGCTGCCATAACATAATTCTTTTTAATTCATACACATAAACACTTCATCTTAATATATCCCCCATAAATATAGGTATTGATGAGTCAATTCATGTGCAAAGGCATTGTTTACTGCTATAGCTATTGATAGCTTTTGTTTTATCTTCATTAATTTTATATCTTAAAATGACGGGAACCTGTCTCAAAATATTCCATAACATCAAACTGTCCTTCTTTGGATTTATTAAATGCAGAATTATATCATCTGCAAATAAATCTAACTTTTTCTTGATTACCATACCAGTTATATCCTTGAATTTGCAAGTACCTTATTTTCTATGCCAGTAGCTCCATGTATAAAGTAAATAAAGGGGAAAAAGGACACCCCTGCCTGTTCAAACACAGCCTGTTAGTGAAGAACACACCCACTTTAATTCTCACCTCCAACTATTCATATACCCTCCTAATAAAATGTCTTTTGGCTTTTCCTGGTTAGGGGTCGCCACAGCGGAACTCCGGTCCGCTAATGATTGGTAGTGGATTTTTACGTATTGGGTTACCAGCCCTGACACACAACCTTCAACGAAGGCACGCCCCATTCACGTATGCCTCCACACAGAAGACGCTCTAGCTGAGAATCGAACGGGACAACGTCTTGCTATGAGGCGACAACGCTACCACCACTGCAGTTATGCCCTCCTAATAATCTTTATTATTCTACCAGGGAATGCAAATGTTTCCATTGCCCTACTTATAAAATCCCAACTGAGTTTATCAACTCATTTCTCTGCATCAAGACTCACCAACAATAGCAGTATTTTGTTTACATTCTGCATCCCTCTGTATCATCATTGTTCTATTTATACTGTGACATGTTTGCCTTCCCCCCATAAAACTATATTAATCCATATCTACCAATAGTTTGGCAATATCTTTACTATTCACTTACCCAGTATGGACATAAACACTTTATAATCACAGTTTACAATTGAAATTTGTCTATATGAAATTGGGTCTGAAGGGTCTTTAGCCTCTTTGAGTAATACAGCCAACAGACCTTTTTTTCCAGGATGTTGGTGCTCCCTCTTTGAAAATACTGTTAAACAAAACTTTATCACTTTTTTCCCTTTAAACTTCCACAGGAATAATGTCTGTTCCAAGAAGCTTCCCTTTTTTCTACTAACCGTAGATGTGGTTTCTTTATATACCTCCACACCTCTTGAAGTGGGGCTGGAATATGTTGCCTACTTTTTAATCAAGTATACTGCATGGTCTGAGAGTTCAGTGAAGACTTGCATTTCATTGTTAGAACTTATGTTAGAAAACAATTTTTTTGTATTTAATACAAAATACTATCAGCAACAAAGGGGAGTTGCCATGGGGGCCACAGTTGCTCCTGCTTTTCAGGAATAGTTATGGCCTGGTGGGAAATGGAATGTTTGCCTAAAATCCTTTTAGCTAAGGATATTTTATTTTATTGTCATTTTATTGATGACTTGTTTTTTATTATAAAAGGATCTGAAGAAAAAGCAGATACTTTTTTAGAACAGCTTAATAAAAGTAGCAACTTTTTGAAATTCACATTAAGTAATTTAGGGCACCAGGTCAACTATTTAGATGTGGTCCTCACTTGGCATACAGTAGAACAGTTTTTCTAGCAAGATATATAGGAAAGAGGCTTATGTAAATAATTATTTACATTATCAGAGCAACGACCCTGCTTTCATGAGACGGAATATTCCGAAAGGACAGTACATCAGAGCCTCTCGGTTAACCAGTAATGATGAAGATTTCTTTACTGAAACAGCATTTATTACTGGTTTATTCTTAACAAGAGGACATCCAGAAAGTTTATTAAACAACTTAGTATCTGAGATCTCTAATAGGAGATCTGCAGATTTTCTGTCTATTTTGGTTCATAGTTTAACAGTTAAAACAGCAACTGGTGATTTAGGTACAGACATTTCATTTAACCAGCCTAAATGTGTTGTGGATATGTCTGTAGACAGTATTAGGATTAAAAATATTAACACTGATCAATTGGAAAATTATTAGTGGTAATAGTGATTTGTCAAGTATTTTGGGGAAGGTTCCTAGTTTTGTTTATAAAAAATCAGGTAGTTTAAAGAATTTATTACAGTATGATAGTACTGCCATCCTTTCTCCTAAATCAGATAAACCAAAAGGCACCTATAAATGTTTTAACTGTTCTGCTTGCAGGTTTATCCATGAAGGGCCATACATTAGTTTAACACATTTAGATTGTACCATTGCTGTGCCTGGTAGGTTTACTTGTAATACATCTCATGTGGTATACATTGCTTTGTGCTCTGGTTGTATGGCATTTTATATAAGTATGACCACCAGGCAGCTCAGTAGACGTATTAAGTTGTTATGCCATTAAAACCAAAGATATCAATAATGCTTTATATAGGCACACTTTGGTGTGCACTATGTTTAAATAGTTTTCCTTTGCTATTTTAGAGTATATTAGTAAAGATCTGAGAGGGGGGAATATTAAAAATTGGGTTGAAAGAAAGGAAACCTTATGGCAAGTAAGATTGGGTGCTGACAGTCCACCTGGGCTGAATGAAAGCAGAAATATTAAGTATTTTTTTAGAAGAAAGGAAGTTAACATTATAATAATAAACTGATAAATACCACCATTGCAGGTCGCTGCACCTCTAAAAAGCTCCTAGTAATCCAGAGGTTATATTCAGGACTTCTAATAATCCAAAAAATGTCTGTAAAGAACCCCAATAAACGAAAATACCAAACAGGAATTTTATTAAGCTTAAAACCAAGCTTTTCGTCGGCGCTCTGCACCAACTTCTTCAGAAAGCAAACTAAAAACAAAGAACAATACATCTGTCCCATTATTTAAGCATCAAAGCTCCACTCAAACACTCCCCCTTGTGGACACACCTGAAAATTGCACATCAATGCACTTAAAAAACTTAACCACAGAAAAACTGTGCATCACCATTTGTATAAGATCAACATGACCAGCCCTGAATATTTGTAATCAAACTAATACTCTAAATGTACGCCACCAACATAGCATGTATACAATCTTAAATACCTGGTAGACACTATAAACACACAAGTGGTAAACCCAGGAAAAGTATATGTGTGTAGCGCCTGTTTTAAAAAAGCCATGTAAATAAATCAAAATGCCATTCAGATGGTAACACAACTCGATGGAAGACTACAAACCATGAGTTGATTTAAAATATACAAAATACATCTATGAGTATACCTTGGAAATGTATGCTTAATATTGTTATGTTGTTATCATAACCATCTGATAATAGTAGCAGTATTAGTAGCAAAAAAAAAAAGAAAAGTAAGTTATATATTCTGATGAACGACCAAACTACACATCCCCCGCTTAAAATAATGGACCACAATGTAACCATTGATAAAGACATTAAAAAAAAAAAAACAATAATAACAAAGTAGCACTAAACCATTTTAACAATCAAAAAACGAAGAAAGAAACAATCCCCATAAAATAGCTAAAAAGGTGGTAATTCCCAAGGGGATTAAATCAGTCTAAGAAGCTTCACCTAACTAGGCTTCTCAGTTTAAGAAAGCAACTAATAGAAAGCATGCTGTTTAGTCCAGGTAGGTGGTAAGCTTCCAATTTGAGTTGCCACATCAACTCCTTGCATTCAAGTCTCAGAGAATCAGGACCCCCTGTGCCTCCATCACAAAGTTGGTCAATCACCAAAAATGAAAATTCATGACCTGGGTTGTCTAGAATGTGTTTAGCCAGCGCATTGTTTACTTTCCCCTTCTTGATGGCATATAAGTGTTCGTATAACCATTCTTGTAGCTTCCTGTCGGTCTTGCCAACATACAAGCCAGGGCAAACAGAACACTGGGCCAAATACACCCCCCGATTGCTAGCACAATTGAATCTTCCTTGAATAAGAAACTTCTTGTCCTAAATCAATCAATATATAATATATAACTTACTTTTTTTTTTTTTTACATGGCTTTTTTAAAACAGGCGCTATACACATATACTTTTCCTGGGTTTACCACTTGTGTGTTTATAGTGTCTACCAGGTATTTAAGATTGTATACATGCTATGTTGGTGGCGTACGGTGGTATTTATCAGTTTGTGGTTTTGTTTTTGAGTCTTCATGTCTTCCGCCACGCAGGAAGCTAGTGGCACCTCAGATCCAGGGGATTTAATGATACTTATAAACCTTCTCACGGAAAAGGTTGAACATCTTTCACAGCGAATGGATGGACTTTTGCAAAGTGATGCTGTGAATCCTGTAGTGCGACCCCCCCAGTGGACTGTCGACTGAATCCCCCTTTATGATACCGGCTAGTGGAGCCAGAGCAGAGCTGGGAGCCGTCATTTCCAACGGCTCTAACGTTCTACACAATCAGGATGGCGGCGACAATCCTATGGGCTCCACGAGAGGACACAGGAACCCATTAAATAACATAGGAGCTTCTGCATCTAGACTTGGCGAGGTGGGGACCCTGAGGAGGGACTATACAGACTTGAACTTAAATAATTGGCTGAATCGACCCTTTTGTTTTTACAGTGGAGAGGATACCGCCAACAAAGATACTTTTACTGAAGATCTTCTTGACTTGCCCACTAAACTCAACCAATTTGATCAAAAATTATTGAGGCTCAGAAAACTACAACTAGAGGTCTCTTATTTTGGGGAATGCCAACATGCGAAGATTGTCCCGAAGGGTCTTCGCTCGTGGCAATATCCCACAGGGTTGGAGGAAGGGTCGAAATTCCATCTCGACCTTTTGTCACTTTTTGATAGACATGGGAACGAATTAATCAATCTGATTTGCTCCCACTACCAGGAAGCTATCAATCAATTAACCATGGACCTTTCTAGCCTGGATGAGGAAATAAAGTTGGATATCGATTTTCCAGGTATCGCTACGAATACGAGAGAGTCTTCAACAGCATCGACCAACATATTTCTAAGATGACTACAACTAAAATTAAAAAATTAAAGAGGGACATAAAAGCTTACAAAGATGGGGCAGCTTACCCCAAACCCCCTAAATCCCAAGGGAACTTTTTAGGGAACAGCAGAGAAACTACGGGGATCGATTCAGTTTTGGTTGATACCAACCAACCTACGCACCATCGTGAAGCAGAGAATGGGCCTTCGGCAAGGCGAATAAACCATAGACCTTCAACCGAAGGAGAGGTTATCAGTGGGAATGGTCTTAACCAGGTCCAGCCAGCATCTGAAGCCCATGATGTAAATTTTCATGCCCAAGCCTCGTCTCCACAACAAACATTGAACCGCACGACGAGGAACAAATACAACGAGGAGGAATTGATGGACGACTGTTTAGCCATTCCTTCTCCTCCTATTCAAGCATCGGAGATCCTTTACAATACAGGCAAAGATTTCAAAATTTACAATTTTTCTCAGTTTGCTTTTTCCCAACCTTTGGTGGACATTTTGGCTAAAGGGTTATCTTTTGTACCATCTAGTCGGGCTAGTGTTGGGAGGTCGATTTTGGACCTGAAATTATTTGTGAGATAGTTGAATTTGACATTATTGTTGGGTAATTCACAAAGACCCAAGAACTTTTTTCACATACCTAGCACTTTCAACCCACCTCTTTTACCAACCGTTGGAGTTTTCGAACAACTGTGCGATCTTGATATCCGTCACCTCCTTAATTCAAGGCGACCAGCCCAATTTAATGTCACCAGAGAGGAGAAGGGCCTTTTGGAAGCTCTCAAGTCTGCACCGGTTAGACTGATGCAGCCTGATAAGGGAGGTGGATTGGTAGCTATGGACTTGGACAACTATAATGACAAGATGTTGGCTATCTTGGCCTCTAATACCTATCATGAAGTCTCTAGGAATGAGTTAAATGTAAATATGAGCCGTATCCGGTCATTTTTTGAGGAGATGTTCATCAGTGGCTTAATAGATGTGGGTATATACAATTATATCATTGTTGTATCACCTAAGATACTGGTTTTGTTTGGGAACCCCAAGATACACAAGAATATATATGATCCACCTATGCGGCAACTAGTTAACGCTAGAGGGAGTATAACCTATGCAGCCGCTAAGATGGTGGACAATATTCTCAAGAAGTACGTGTATCGTGTTCTACATATTTCGAGAGATTCTTGGGCTTTTCTAGAAAAGGTGGGTTCCGTCCCATTCAATGCTGATAGTTGCCTCTTGACGATCGATGTGGTTGATCTATATTCATCTATTCCCCACCTCGTGGCAGTCGAGTGGATTCAATTGGAATTGGGCTTCCATCATGCTCCGACAGAAGAGATCTCACTGGTCAGTGAGTTATTGGATATTATTCTCACTTGCAACTTTTTCTCATTCAACAACCGGTGGTTCCATCAATTGGTTGGTGTTCCCATGGGATCACCTTGCAGAGCCAGCGTGGCAAATTTAGTAATGGCCCATTGGGAGAGGGTGTTCGTTTTATGCAATTTCCTAGTCCAAGAGAAAGTGTCGTTATACACTAGGTTCTTGGACGATATTTTTATCATCCTCAATGGTTCACAAGATGATGCAAATACCTTGGTGACTTTTTTTAATGGTTCTACCAAATTCTTGAAATTTACATCTAATTTTGCAACTGATAAGATAGCCTATTTGGATGTAGAAATTGAGAAAGATAGGACCATGAATCGCTTCGTGGCTAATATACATCGGAAGCCGACATTTTCAAATTCATACCTACACTTCGATAGTGAACATCCAATCCACCAAAAGAGGGCTATCGTGAAGGGCCAATTTGTTTGAGCGGCCCGCATGATTTCAGAAGATAAAAAATTTTATGACGAGTGCAGGTTTATCGCTGACATGTTTGTTTGTAGAGGGTATCCTGCAGATTTCATCACAGATTTAAGCTTGGAAGTGCAAGGTAAAAGGGCCAATGGTCATTTTAGCCCCATTTTGGGGAACTTGAACAGCGGGTCATCAGGCTTGCCTCGTCCTGCTCGTGAGTCCGATAACTTCAACTATAATTTTATAATTACTTACAACTTGGACGCAACTGACATTGTGTCCATCATAAGGAAGAATTGGTGTTTATTAACCACTGAGTCAACAGGAGTACCTGGGCTGGCATTGTACCCTAAGGTCACTTTCAGGAGGGGCCTTAACATCAAAAATATTTTGGAGTCTAAAATATCTGGTACCTCCCCCAGATCTGGGATGTACAAGTGTAACATGTGCAGGTACTGTAGATATGTTAAAGCAAGCACAGCCTTTTCCATTAAGGACAAGAAGTTTCTTATTCACGGAAGATTCAATTGTGCTAGCAATCGGGTGGTGTATTTGGCCCAGTGTTCTGTTTGCCCTGGCTTCTATGTTGGCAAGACCGACAGGAAGCTACAAGAACGGTCATACAAACACTTATATGTCATCAAGAAGGGGAAAGTAGACAATGCGCTGGCTAAACACATTCTAGACCACCCAGGTCATGAATTTTCATTTTTGGTGATTGACCAACTTTGTGATGGAGGCACAGGGGGTCCTGATTCTCTGAGACTTGAATGCAAGGAGTTGATGTGGCAACTCATATTGGAAGCTTACCACCTACCTGGACTAAACAGCATGCTTTCTATTAGTTGCTTTCTTAAACTGAGAAGCCTAGTTAGGTGAAGCTTCTTAGACTGATTTAATCCCCTTGGGAATGACCACCTTTTTAGCTATTTTATGGGGATTGTTTCTTTCTTCGTTTTTTGATTGTTAAAATGGTTTAGTGCTACTTTGTTATTATTGTTTTTTTTTTTTAATGTCTTTATCAATGGTTACACTGTGGTCCATTATTTTAAGTGGGGGATGTGTAGTTTGATTGTTCATCAGAATAGTCTTTTATGTAAGGGACGTCAGCCTCCTAGTACCGGCCGCTACACATAATATACAATCAATATATAATATATAACTTACTTTTTTTTTTTTTTTTGCTACTAATACTGCTACTATTATCAGATGGTTATGATAACAACATAACAATGTTAAGCATACATTTCCAAGGTATACTCATAGATGTAGTTTGTATATTTTATATCAACTCATGGTTCGTAGTCTTCCATCGAGTTGTGTTACCATCTGAATGGCATTTTGATTTATTTACATGGCTTTTTTAAAACAGGTGCTACACACATATACTTTTCCTGGGTTTACCACTTGTGTGTTTATAGTGTCTACCAGGTATTTAAGATTGTATACATGCTATGTTGGTGGCGTAAATTTAGAGTATTAGTTTGATTACAAATATTCAGGGCTGGTCATGTTGATCTTATACAAATGGTGATGCACAGTTTTTCTGTGGTTAAGTTTTTTAAGTGCATTGATGTGCAATTTTCAGGTGTGTCCACAAGGGGGAGTGTTTGAGTGGAGCTATGATGCTTAAATAATGGGACAGATGTATTGTTCTTTGTTTTTAGTTTGCTTTCTGAAGAAGTTGGTGCAGAGCGCTGACGAAAAGCTTGGTTTTAAGCTTAATAAAATTTCTGTTTGGTATTTTTGTTTATTGGCATTCTTTACAGACATTTTTTGGATTATTAGGAGTCCTGAATATAACCTCTGGATTACTAGGAGCTTTTTAGAGGTGCAGCGACCTGCAACGGTGGTATTTATCAGTTTGTGGTTTTCTTTTTGAGTTGTGCAGAAAAACATTATAATAATAACCTAGGGGTTTGGGAGGGTGGCCTAATAGTTAAGATGTTTGCCTTACAAACACAAGGTGCAGGGTTTGAGTCTCACAAGGGATAATTGGGTAGGCTTAAAATGTCTTGCAAGGGCAGTTAGCTTAGTACTAATCTATGAACCTATGAATCTATAAAATCTTGTTAAGTTTTATTAATTGAATGAGTGGTGTTTTTAATTGGTATGGAGTGTATTTAAACAGTTCTGATTTACTGTGTATTCATTCTGAAGAAGTTTTTAAGAAAGCGGTAATTAAACTTTTCTATGCTATTTGGAGTCTCGAGTTGTTCCTCTGTTAGCACAGTGTGGTTTTGCTTCTTGGTTGTTTTTTTCGTTACATCCAGTGCCATTTTTGTTTTATAAGCTTCCCTTTTGACTATGTGTCACTGTTCTTACCTCATCTATCCTCCTATCTTAATTGTTAAGCCTCATCTTCCACTGACTTTTATATAACTAAGTCTTCCATTAATATTTCTATTTGTGCCATTTCTTGGATTCTACATTCCTCTGTTTTATACAAATTTTTATAACATTTCCAAAGTGTCTCTAATACCTCTATGGGATCTGTCATTATTTTTCTTGTCATATGCTTCTTAAGTCTGGTGACAACCCTTCCTACTTTCTACTCCTGAAGTCATTTAGTTTTAGTGGACTGAAGTTTTTATAAAAAAAAATGCTGCTTGACAGCAACTTTTCTAAACTCATGCATGTTATCAAATTACTCACCTGTTTTCCATTAAGCATACTGCAATTGCTCCTACTCTTGTTTTGTCAGATTCCCTTATTCTACAATACTCAAGTCTTTGCCCCTCTAAATAATTCCTTTTACTCCTTTCTCTTTTATTTTTACCCTATTCTTAAACTCCACTTTCATTTTATCCTACACATTTTCCCATCTGAAAACTTTTCTATTTTCCCTAATAGCTCTCAAATAATTTTTAACAGGTAAGTAAGAAAGCACCCGTGGCTCATTTTCACTTCATTACTCTGCATTCTTATCTTAGTTTTTATTGGTGTATGATCTGAATGGTCACTGGACATGTATCATAGGTTTCAATTAAATACACATTTTATTTTTATTTATTTAACATTTTTACCAGGATTCTACGACTGGACAGCTAGTATCCATTTCCAGCGGAGGCCCTGGAAGAAAAGATCCACACAGTACAAAATGAACAGTAATCAATAGTAACAGTTATAGGTTACAAAAGTTTAAATGTTAACAACATGTTACAAAAGTTTAAAATGTTAACAAGTACAAAGTAGAAAGATAGTTGGACAGAACTTATGGAACACAAGAGAGACATTACAAATATTACATCAAAAGTTGGTTGCTAATGAACAAATATGTGTGCATAGCATTTTCGTGGTAAAAACATATGTACAATATTTACAATGAGCATTGGTTGAGCATATTATTAGTATTCGCAAGAAGCTTAAGGAAATAGTACTCCTGCAATGTAGTCAGGCTTCAAGGTGGCCCATTGCAGTTGCATGACTACTCTACCTTTCCTTTGTCCATAATATTCTGCTGAATGTCCATCCTGAATTCCATTATTCATATGCTCATTTCTATCCAAATGTATCTTCGGCAACATTACTAGTTGCACCCCATTTTTAATATAATTCAATAGTCTTTACTTTTTATCTATACCTGTAGAGCTCTTTATATTATGTGATAATATGGTTATAATATTCACTATGATAGAAAGCTATTACTCCCACCTATTATACATTATAGCTCTTTTGAATGTTTATTTTATTTATTTTATTTTACATTTGTTTACCGGGATAGTCCAACTGGATACATGTCCATTTTCAGCGGAGGCCCGGGGAGAAAAGCTCCAAAAAACACATTCAACAAACTGTTACATTTTTACAGTTTAAAACACAAAATAATAATATAATAATAATGTGCATTCCAACTTTTGGCTTACATGCATACACCAATGTTTGGCAGGCTGAATTTTTAACCAGTTTTTTTTCTCATCTTCATTTGAACTTATGTCATATTTTTCAAGACTTTTTACCTCAACAAAATCATTCAGACAAAAATATACATTTTCAGAACCTACATAACATTTTAACCTAGAACAAATACACAAAACTATGTACTTTTTCAACATAATCATTTTATCCCTCTATAGCAGAGAAATCACCCAAAATCAATGTGCCTTCATACAAGCACTACTTAATCAAAAATTAAGATGAGAAAAAAAACTGGTTAAAATTTCAGCCTGCCAAACATTGGTATGTGCATGTAAGCCAAAAGTTGGAATGCACATTATTATTATTATAGGTTCATAGGTTCATACTAGGCTATCTGCCCGAGGGCATTTACAAGCCTAGCCCATCGTTTTGTGGCTTACGCCACCCCTTAAGTATGGGGAACTATACCCATTATTTTGCTGTGCCTCTGTCGAGCAGTGACACTGAGGTAATCCCTGGGGTATATTTGCGATCTCCCATCCATTGGTCAAGATTTCTCTTGAACAAGGCCAGCGAGGTGCTCTGCCTCACATATACCGGGATTTTGTTCCACAGCATAGGGAGTCTTTGGGTGATGAATCTATCCCTCCAGCACGTCCTATTAATAGCCGTGTCGAGGTTTAAGTCTCCGCCCTTGTGGCTCTGGTGGATCTAGATTTTTGAGGTGAAGCATATTCATCAAATCTGGGTTTGACATGGCCTTGTATGTTAGGCAAAGGTCACCTCTGAGCAAGCGTGTTTACTGAATAGAGTTGGAGTTCTTTCAGTCGGGCAGCATAGGACAGATTTTTGAGACCCTTTATCCTTTTGGTGAGGAACTTTTGTGGTCTCTCCAGCTGCTGCAAGTGTCGGGTCAGATACATTCGAATTGGGCATTGTACTCAATCATTGGTCTGATGAGTGATGAGTAAAGGGAGACCATGACCTCCCTTGATCTAGATGAGAATCCCTTCATGATAAGGTGGGCAATGTAGAAGGTCTTCCTAACTACTTTAGCTACATGGGTGTCGAATGACAGACTACAATCAACCTGGGTCCCCAAGTCCCTGATAACTTCTTCTGTGCTCAGTGGATTGCCACCTATTTGGTAGCTAGGGGGTAACCTTGTTTTTCCCGGGGTATGACTATGCATTTTGGCATTTAACTTTAGGCCATGGCTCTGGCACCAGTTATCCGTTTCTGTGAGACCCTTCTGAAGGATATCTGTGTCAGATGTGTTTTCTACTATGGCTCCCAGTTTGCAGTCATCTGCAAACTTTGTCAGCCATAACCCTCCTGTGTTTGCTTGTACTTGGAAAAGTAGATGCCAAACAAGAGTGGGCCCAGGACTGAGCCCTGTGGGACCCCACTTGTGACAGGCTTTGAGTCTGACATGGCGCCAGCAACTCTGACCCTGTGGGTTCTGTCACTCAGCCAGTTTGCAACCCATCTTGTGATGTATGGGTTAACATTTAAGCTGCTGAGTTTTTCAATGATACCCGAAAGTGAGGTATTGTATCGAAGGCCTTCGCCAGATCCAGGTAGGCTGTATGGACTGCCTTTCCCTCATCAATGGCTTTGGTGACTGTTTGAAAAAGTCAACCAAGTTTAAAAGGCATGATCTGCCTTTGACAAAGCCAAACTGGGTTGGATCCAAGGTCTGCAAATTCCTATGTCTTTATTTATGAGGTCCATTATGATCCTCTCCATGGCTTTGCAGATAAGGCTTGTCAAGCTAATAGGCGGTAATTTCCAGGGTCGGTGGAAGCACCGCCTTTGTGAAGTGGGACCACAGTTGCAGTGCGCCACTCCTGGGTACATATCCAGAGGTAAGACTTTGATTAAATAGCTGTCCTAGTTGTGGGTTTAATTCCTCATTGAGTTCGTGGAGCACAGCCGGGGACACCGTCGGGTCCCATGGATGCTGTGTTTTTCGCTTTGAAGAGAGCAGTTTTAACTTGTCCGCTGAAAATGTTTTGGGGTGCTGCAACCGCTTGGTATAGATATCTCTCCTTTTGGGGAAGGGGGGGGAGAAGTTTGCACTGAACCTGTCAGCCAGTATGTTGGCAATGTCTGTAGGATCAGTAATCTTCACATCATTTTTGACTAGTTCTGAGCATATCTGGGAGTTTCCTCCCAGGTTTCTAACATAGCTAAAGAATGCCTTATGATTGTCTTTTGAGTCTTTAGCTATTTTTCTCAAAATTTGCTTTGGATGATTTTATGAGAGCTCTTAGTTTTTACTTATAGTGATCAAGGGTGTCTTACCTTTAAGGATTTTGCTCTATCTTGTAGTAGCTTTCTCCTTCTCCTTTGTTGTAGAGTTTGTTTATGGCTGGGGTCCACCAGAGTGGACGCTTGCCTTTGGTACAGAGAGTCTTTGTTTTGCTTGGGATGGCCTTAACCACGCAGTCCTGCAGGTGCTGGTAGAAGGCATTTGTGAGTGAGTGATTCAGCGGCTTGAGTACTGTTTTCCCACGCCTGGGCCTTAAAGGAGACCACACTAGTCTTTAGAAGTGTGAAGTCGGCCGAGAAGTTTTACTGTGGTCTTTTTATTTCAGGTGGGGTGGGATGAGGACCTCCAGCGAGATTAGTTTGTGATCTGATCTCACCAGTGAGGGGTATACTTCGGTGTTGAACATTGTGCTCCCATGTTCGTGATGATGAGATCAAGTATGTTATCTCCTCTTGTGGGATGGTGACTAGTTGTTCCATGGCATTTGAGTTTATGAATTCCAGGAACTTTTGGGCTAGGGTGTTTGGGCTTGAGTAGTGTTAGTGTTCCCAGTCTATATTAGGGTAATTGAAGTCACCTAGTATGATGGTGTTTGGTGATACATTTATCCCTCTAGTGTTTTCAGGAAGGCCATGTGAGGTTCCTGAGTTTGTGAGGGTGGCCTGTAACATGCTACAATTTGCAGAGCAGTCTTGCCTATGGTTAATTGCACCTGGATGGTCTCCGATGCATCGTATGCTGCCACCAGTCTTGAGGTGTGGGTGTCCTTGATGAATATGGATACCCTCCTTTCTTGGTATTGTGTCCGGATTTTGGGGCCCGGAACGCATGATATGAGGTAAAACCTGATAGCGCTGGGGTGCTCTCAGGAGCCTTGAACCAGGTTTCTGTCACAGCACAGACATCGATGTTCTCCATATTGAGAAGGGCCTCGAGTGCAGCATTTTGAGATTTAGACTTCTGGCATTGAGCAGCATTACCCTTAGTTTTTTTCCTTTTTGTGTTCTAGGGTGGTAGGTTTAGAATTTGAGCCTTGCCTAAAAAGGCACTATGGGGTGGCAAGAGCCTTTGCCAATATCCGGAATCCCAATCCAGGGTGACAGGTGCAAGCCGCCTTTAAGCCGGGCTTGTCCAGCATGTCATCCCAGGCAGACAGACACTGGATCCCCTTTGAATGACACCAGTGGTTAAGCCAATTGTTAAAGCTGATCATCTTATCTCTGTATTGTGGCATCATTCTTGGTGAAGGTAGGATACTGCTCAAGGTCAGGGTCATACCTGCCTGGGCTACATAATCAGAGAGCTCCTCAATGTCTCTTTTCATGTAGTCCAAGGAGGTATCGTCTCAGGTCGCTCACACCAGCATGGATAATGACTGAGTCATATTTGTACCTGCTGTTGAGAGACCTGAGTGCTTGCGTGTGGCGGATTCTGGCGCCCGACAGGCAGCTTACTGTGACCTTCTCCTTACTCAGTCTGGTGAGCGGAACGTCAGTGTGTCTGACTATGGAGTCACCAATGACTAGTGTGTCTGGCATTGTGTTTGGCCTTAAGGGCTGTGACTGTTTGACACTCTGACTGTGAGGTCTATGTGTTGCAGGTGCTGTGTTCTGAGGTGGTGGTTGTTTGGGTGTCTGCTTAGGTGGCCTCTGCTGTTTTGGTAGATTTTTGTTCAGAGCCTCCGAGTATGTCTTTGTGTGTTTATGTGTATGATTTGAGGTTGTGATGGTACTATGTGAGACTGGGTCTATAGTGTGTGGTAACCTTCTCCTCCTGACTGGTCTTGCCAGTCCTATGTTGAGAGAGCTCAGCCTCCAGTTTGGCCGTATAGTTGCATCTCTCATGTATTTGTGTTTTGTGGGAGGAGGAGAGGGTTGTTCAGGTACATGAGGCAATTGTAACATTGCCTCAAAATTCCCAGGTTCACCAGCTGAGCAGGAGAGGACACTAGCAACTGATCCGTCGACATGCTAGAAGGAATAGACAAAAACTTTGAAAAGGATTCCGGGACGTGGGTGACAGAAATGGGGTTTGCCTTTGGGGTACTATCTATGACAAGAGTGCCTTATCAAGGTAATAAGTACTGTAGGAGCAAGTGCTAGGTTTAACAGATAGAGAATAGTCTACTTGGAGTCAAGTAGAGATGATCTTTTTAGTTATAGGATACGCTGATTAGATCAGTAGTATAGTTCGAGGAAGGTAGTTTTAAGGGAAAATTTGAAGAGTGTAATTTAGGTAGCCCTAATAGTTTAAATCTGCTTAACCGGCGCGTCCCTAGTGTGCAACAGTAGCAGCTCCGCCGCGAAATCCCTTAAATCGCTACGCAATCGCTAAGGCGCTTTTATATCAGGGGCTGAAAGAAGCTAGGAACTGGCCCAAAACGACCAATAAACTACAAGTTGCTGGCTGAAACCTCACAAAACTGGACCAACAGGCAGCTCAATGCTTCCCACTCCCACTGGATAGCAAAGGAACTTCCTCCTTTCCAAATTAGGTAAAGAATCAGTAACAGGAACTGCAAACAAAGTCCAGGGATCAGCAAGCTCTGAAACTGGACTAATCTAGCTTAAGGCTGGAAAACAAGAGATATTTTTCTGGGTTTTTTTTTTTCAAGAGACAAGCAGAACAGATACAGTAAACACTTATAAATGCTATAAATCGGCTATCACAGCCTACACAAACAATTTGCAACAGTTACAGATATTTAAAGTAACAAACTGAGAAACAAGTGCAATATCAGAATAAATGCAGAATAAAACAGTAGCAATGTATCAGCAAACAGGCGAAAATACAGTAGCAAGATAAATAGAAGTGGAAAGCCACAAAAATATTCTTATATCAGGTAAAGTCGCTTTTTCAGCTCTCTGAAGCTTGGATTACTCTGCTGGCCACCACGAGGATCTTGTGCTGAGTAGGTACAAGCCAAAACGCCTGCTAGCTTGTTATATCAGGGGGCTGAAAGAAGCTAGGAACTGGCCCAAAACGACCAATAAACTACAAGTTGCTGGCTGAAACCTCACAAAACTGGACCAACAGGCAGCTCAATGCTTCCCACTCTCACTGGATAGCAAAGGAACTTCCTCCTTTCCAAATTAGGTAAAGAATCAGTAACAGCATTATTTTGCTAAAGTACATGTCACAGCATGTGTTCCTACTCACGCCTACTGTAATCTGTTCTTGTAATTCTCTATTTGAATTCCTGATGTGAAAAACAGCTTGCATGCTTTCAATAAATATTAAATTTTAGTCTTAAGAAAGAGTACACTGGCTATTTTTAAATAAATAAACTAAATTGTGCACTGTTCTGTTAAGTGCATTAAACTAATAAGACTGCTGGGGAAGCTATTACTTCTTATTCATTTCTCACAGTTTTAAACTTTATGTATTTTTCACCAATCTGCTTGCAGTATACCTTTTAGTGTTACATTTCTCTCATCCAAGAGTACTCAACACTCTGAAGATTAAATACTTATACCTGCAACTCCAAGTAAAATTAGTCACCACTGAGGAAAAAAAACAGCAAATAATTTTGCAGATACATGAAAAAATATTTGTAAATTTCACTCAGAATACAACTGTACAGACTTCTGCTGGCCAAATGCCTACACCTCCAAGCTTCTTGTCTCCCTCTGACAGCATTTGCTAATGAAAAAAAAAGCTAATAACTTTGCAGAAGCAAGAAAATTACCATTTTGCAAGCTTTTGTTGTTTTGTTGTATGTTTCATATCTGTTTGCTTAAAAAAAACAATGTCTATAGCCTAAAACAGGGACATTAAGTCATCCACCTTTGTACAAACAAGGGCAATTACTACCTGAATTCTGCATATATAAATACATTCTTACACCCCAGCTAGCCAAGATCAGAGCATTATATTAACTTGCTTCTGACCATCCTTTCTTATTTTATTTCAGTGTAAAGCCTGTTCATCCTTCTTTTAAACATGTACTTCCTTGCTTTAACAGATGTACCAGTCCACTGATAAGTCTCTGAATACTTTACATTTATAAACAGCCCTCTCTGCACACTAAACAAAACTGCTTTTCAATATAGCATGTAATTTACATCATGATGTTAAGAACAAAAACAACTGTACTTACAGCAACTTCATCATTACCTTCCGTGTCCTTCTAGACATTAGTGCACAAAATGGGGTATATGCTTTACAGTTCCCTCACAAGTTTAACAAAGTCAACACAGTTCCAGTCTTTCTTAACCACTTTTTCTTGGAAAACCATACTTCACGTGTCTATTCTTATATTCACTGGGACTGATGCTTTATAGTCTCTAATTTATTCACTAAGTTCAGTGTTGCTGATTGTCTTCCTGATCATCTCCATCTATGAACAACAGTTCAAGGTACTCCTGATTCTTCTTGTCAGCTCCTGTGCTTTTTTATGTCTCTCAGGCATTTTTTTGCAACACTAAAAAGGGTTCAAAAGTCTCTCCACTGACTTATTTGTTAGAAGAATGAGAATCAGAGTCACATTTTGCTTGCTGGTTCACTCTTTGCTGCATAAACCCTTTTATTTCCTTCTTAGTCTGTCCTGCATCAAAAATGTCTTTGGTGTTTCAGAAAAAAATATTCTGAAGAAAAGTGGATATAGCAGCTCGAATCTGACACCTGTCTCTCAATATTCTTTGATTGCTGGGATAAACATGCTTATGTTTTGCCTTGTGTACACTGAAAATCATTTTCCACAAACACTCTGTTGCCTCCACATTTTAATACCTTTTCTTTCTGTTACAGTTTTGTCAGTATCAAATCTTTCTGCTGGTATGATTGCATCTTTATACAGACATAGATCTTGGCTTTCTAATACCCAGGTTTGGAACATACACATGATGTACCCTTTCATTTAACAATTCCTGCTGTGGAACACCAGTCCAATTGCTTATTTGTGTTTTCATAAAGGTGATACTGCCTCTTCCTTCTAAACTGTCTGGTATAGCTGAAAATCATAGGTTTTCTCTACATGCTCTGTCTTTTAACTCTAATTTTGAAACAGTTCTTCATGAAAAGCTTCATACTCAGACGCCTTTTCTTCATTTCATCTTCTAATTTTTTGCAGTTTTATCAGCTCATCCAAATAGCTAGGTAAAGTTTCTTTTATTTTTCCAGCCTTTGTTATTTGAGTTGATATATTCCTTCAGTGTTTCAATTATTTTAAACACCTCTGAGTATATTTGATTATTTTTTTTCTCTAAATTACTGGAAACCATCTCCTGTACCAAAGCTGAAGCTTGATCATTTTTTTTTGCTGAACTGCTGCTTGAATCTTCCAGATGTTCTTCGTCTTCCCTTGCTGCAGTCCTGACTATTGGGTATAGTCCGCGTCCCAGTCGGCCCGAATACCAGAGTATAAGGCTGGCCGGTCATGGCGCTTAGACTGGGACTGACGCACGCCAGGGTACTACGCGCATGACCGCGCCATTTCCTCAGTCTTTTTTGCCGCATGGTCCGATGCAGAAGCAATTTTGCGAGTGCAGGTTGGCGTTCTGAGATTTTCCGAAACCGGAGTTTCAGACCGAGTACAGAGTTGGCTAAGTAACCCGTTGGGAACATTTTGGTTTTTCTTGCCTCAGTATATTACCGGATGTCAGAAAAGTGAATAACTGTATTTCTTGTGGGAAGCAGATACCGCATAGGGATTATCATACATTGTGTATACCTTGTTTAGGGCCTGAGCACGACGTTGTTGGTTGCCGCTCTTGTGCTAGATTTAATAAGCGCACTATTAAGAGAAGGCTTGATTGTGCTAGGTTAGTGTTTGGGAAGCGTTGTATTATACTATGCCGCCGGATGCTCCGGCGCCTGCTTCATCTAAGAAGCGCAAGGACAAAACAGTGAAGTCTAGGGTGAGGAACCGCAGTCCCGGACGCCGGTCCTTTAGAAGGCTCAGGGGAGCCAGAGGTTTTGCCAGGAGTCTCTATGGAGTCTCAGGCTGATACTTTACTGTTACAGGATGTGCCCTCTCAGGAAGTAGGCCAGGCTGAGGGGGCCTCTCAGGTAACTGTTCTTCCCTCTCTTCCCAAGGTAGTTAGGGCCTCTCCTTCTGTTTCCAGAGCTTCTTTTAGAGGAAGGCCAAGTTCAGCTTCTGTAGGGGCTTCTCCTAGCATTTCGGGCTTTGTGCCTAAGAAACATATGCTTAAAATGGCTGAAGATTTGATTACTCTGATTAGAGGTTCTATGCCCCCACCTGATAAGAGGCCTAGGGTGGAACAGGAGTTTGATAGTTTTGAACAGTGTTCACAGGCTTCAGAGTCTTCTGTGGAAGACTTGCAAGAGTTTCCTGCTTATTCTGATTCTGATGTGGATGATTCCACTCCTTCAGCTTCTCCTCCTGAGGATTTTTCATTTTCAGAGACTCTTCACTCCATGAGGGAGCACTTTAAATGGGAAGGCCAAGATTACTCTGACTCCAGAAAAAGGCTTAGGGAATTCTTGTTTTGCCTCAGCATAGGCCCTTAGCTATTCCTCCTGTGTTGAATGTGGTGGAGGATGTTTTGCAGAGGCTTCTCTGAACCCTGATTCCTTGCCTCCTGCTCCTGTTAAGCCTGATAGGTATTATAGGGTGCCCAAGCTCATAAGTATTTGTTTAAGAGTCCCAGGGCGGACCCAGAAACTGTTTCTCAGGGGCCTAAAGGTGTTAAAGCTTCTGTTGTTAAAAATCCTGTACCCTCTGATAAAGAGGCAAGGGCTTTGGATAGGTGGGGTAAGAAAGTATATACTTCTTCCACTCTAGCCATGAGGGCGTTGAATTGTCAATTTCATATGCTGAAATATCAGAATTATCTCCTTTCACAATTGAAATCTAAGGTGGATGCTTTGGCGGAAGGTATTGAGTGTAAAGAATTGCTGGATTTGGTTCATGTGTCTGAACAAGTGGGTAAGCATTCTTTGCAGTGTGGTTTTGATGCTGTTCAGGCCTCCTCGAGGGTGGCTGCTACTAGTTCTGTTCTGCGCAGACATGCATGGTTGAAGGATCAGAATTTAGCTGAGCATGTTAAGACCAGGATTTTGGATGCTCCTTTACAGTCTGATGTGTTGTTTGGACCGCCTGTGGAAGCAGTTTTAAAGAAAATGGAGGACAAAGCTAAGTCTATGCAGACTGTTAAAGATTTTTGCAGGTGCAGCCTCAAGTTTAGTAGAAATTGGCCTGCTAAGGGGTGGACATATCCTGCTTATGGTTCCCAGTCTAGGGGTAGATCTAGACGTGGTAGGGGCAGGGCTCAAGGTTCGTTTAGGCCTAGATCAGACAGTTCACCTGCTCAGACTTCTGCTGAGGGCAGGGGTCAGTCCTTTCGTAAGCAGAACCAATGACCTGCCTTTTCAGCTGCCAGTGGACTCTCGTCTGGCAGCTCCTTTGGGAGGAAGATTGTCTCTTTTCAAAGAGAATTGGGATTTAATCACTCAAGACAGATGGGTGCTGGATATCATTCATCACGGTACAGATTTTATTTCCACACAATGCCCCTTTCAAAGGCATGCCAGATGTTCCTCCTCCACAAAGAAAAGAGGCTCTCAAGCAAGTTTCTCAGTTACTCCAGATAGGGGCTATTCAGCCAGTCCCTGTGTCAGAAAGGGGCTTCGGATTTTATTCTCGCCTGTTCCTAGTACCAAAGAAGGGGAACACGTGGAGACCAATTTTGGATTTATCTATCCTCAACACTTATCTGGACATTCCCAAGTTCAAGATGTTGACGTTACAGCAACTGTTACCCCTGCTGGGCAAGGATCACTGGATGGTAACTTTGGATCTCAAGGAAGCTTACCTTCATGTGCCTATAAGGCTAAGTTGCAGAAAGTATCTGCGGTTTCAACTGGAGATTTTCATTATCAGTTCTCTGCATTGCCCTTTGGCTTATCTACTGCCCAGAGTATTCACAAAGGTTCTGGCTCCAGTGATAGCTTACTTCAGGCTTCAAGGCATTCAAATTTATCCTTACTTGGACGACTGCCTGATTCTGGCTCAAGAAAAAGAACACCTTCTACAGCATCTGGAATATGTCATAGCAGTGCTAAGATGCCTAGGGTATTCTGTGAACGAAATAAAGTCCAGTCTAGTACCCTCTCAAGACATGTGCTTTCTGGGTGTGAGACTGAATACAGCAGCCCAGATGGCCTTTTTAACCCCGGACAAACAAAAGAGTCTGTCACTTTACTTCCATCAACTATCTCATCAGTCCGTGCTGACTGCAAGGACAGTCCTTCAAGCATTAGGGTTCATGGCATCTTGTATTCTGGTGCTTCCCAATGCCAAACTGCATATGAGGAAGCTGCAATGGTATCTCAAAATGTATGGACACAGCACTGCCAGGATTTGGACACTGTCATTCAAATAATACCTTGCCTTCAAAAGGAATTCTTGTGGTGGGCTCAGGAATGTCACCTAAACAAGGGACTCTCTGTGACCCGCCAGAGGCGAGTCAGATTTTAACGACAGATGCCTCGGACACTGCTTGGGGAGCTCATCTAAATGGAAAGTGGATACAAGACAAGTGGCCTGCCAGACTACAGCATCTACATATCAACATGAAGGAGATGTTAGCAGTCCAGTTTGCATTGATGGCGTTCAAGGAGTTACTTCTTCCAGGGCAGGTGTTGATTCTGACAGACAACACAACTGTCATGTGGTACATCAACAAGCAAGGGGAACACATTCTTATCCTCTATGCAGGCAAGCAATGATTTTATGGGAGACTGCTAGGCCTGCAACTGACTCTTCAGGCAAGGTTTCTGCCAGGAGCACAGAACTCCCTAGCAGATATGTTAAGCAGACAAATCATGGATCCCCACGAGTGGAAACTGGATCTTCATGTATTTCAGAAATTGACAGTGTCATGGGGAACTCCAGACATAGATCTGTTCGCTTCTCCACTAAACCACCAGCTGCCAAAGTATTGCACAAAGGGGTTTCATCACACAGCTTGGAAAGTGGATGCTCTGTCTTTCAGTTGGAAAAACCTTCATGTATATGCTTTTCCACCTCTTCCTCTTCTTCCAAAGATATTACTAAAGGTCAGACAGGACAGGCCAAGGATGATTTTGATAGCTCCAGATTGGCCTCGCAACACTGGTACCCACTTCTAAGGAGTCTTGTAAAGAAGCCTCCATGGCCTTTACCTCTGATTCCTCATCTGTTATCTCAGAAGGACGGTCATCTGCTCAATGTCAAGCTTCAATCTCTCCATCTCACAGCTTGGCATATTCTGTGTTGAAACATGGAAGGTCTCAGCTTCCTCAACAAGTTTTAAATGTGATTATGGAAGCTAGAAGGCCTAGTACTAGGAGAGTGTAATGAGAAAAATGGAAGAGATTTTTATTTTGGTGTACAGCAAAGAATTTGGAGATTTCAGAGCCTAATTTGAGTGTGGCTCTTCAATATCTTACTGAGTTATTGGACAAAGGTTTGTCTTTCTCTTCTATAAAGATTCATGCTGCAGCAATTTCAGCTCACTATGATTGTGACCCACCTTTGTTTTCGCATCCTTTGTTCAAGCAGTTTCTTAGAGGGGCAAAGAATATAAGACCCCCAATGTAGAGCTCCTACTCCTGCTTGGGATCTCAATTTTGTGTTGGAAAACTTACTCTACAAGCTTTGGAGCCGGCAGCTACTGCTGAATTGAAATATTTGTCATGGAAGACGGCTTTTCTGTTGGCTATTACTTCTGCAAGAAGGGTGTCTGAGTTGCAGGCCCTTATGGCAGTAGAGCCCTTTTGATTTTCCATAAGGACAGGGTATCATTACGCACTAATCCTTCCTTTATGCCTAAGGTGGTTTCCAGTGTGGCTTTAAACCAAACTATTCATTTGCCTACGTTTTTGCAGATCCTCAAAATAAAGGGGAAAAGATTTTGCACACTTTAGATGTACACAGGCAATTGCGTTATTATTTGAGCAGGACTAAAGATTTTAGGCAGTCTCAGCAGTTACTTGTTTCTTTTGCTTTAAGTTCACAGGGCAAACCTGTGTCAAAACAAACTATTTCTAGATGGATTGGCTTTTGCATTGCATTTTGTTATTCCCATCATGGCAAAGAGATTCCAGCTGGGATTAGGCCTCATTCCACTAGGGCTACTGCCACTTCAACAGCATTTCTAAGGGGGGTGGCAACTAAGGATATTCTGGAAGCAGCTACTTGGAGTTCAGTGCATACTTTCTCTAGGCATTATCACCTGCCTATATACTCTAAGTCTAGAGCTGGTTTTGCCACAGCTGTTTTACAAGGCATGTTGTCAGCTCCTGCTACTTTATAATTTGCCAGCCTCCCTTACCTCTGCTTTGGGATTCTACCCAATAGTCAGGACTGCAGCAAGGGAAGACGAAGAACATAGTACAGTTTTGTACCTACCATAAATGTAGATGTTCGAGGATTCCCTTGCTGCAGTCCAATTTACCCTCCCTCCTTCCCCTCTGTGTTTCAGGGTGGTTGTGTAGGTGAGTTTACATGCTTATATTTTTTGTATATATATATATATTACTGTATATATTGTACATGTTTTTTGGTGCAGGTTGTTTTTGGGACTTGTCTTTTTGGGTCTTCTGACATCTGGGGCAAGAAAAGACTGAGGAAATGACGCCGGTCATGCGCATTAGTACCCTGACGTACTGACGCCAGTCTAAGGCGCCATGACCGACGTCAGCCTTATACTCTGGTATTCGGGCCGACTGGGACGCGGACTATACCCAATAGTCAGGACTGCAGCAAGGGAATCCTCGAACATCTACATTTATGGTAGGTACAAAACTGTACTTTTTTCCTCTCTCTTTTCTGGTGGATTTTTATCAGGCTCTCCGAATATCTCCTTTGCTGGCATCCAAGCAAACTTGGATCTTTAGCAAGTGACTACATTTTACCCAAACTGGCAATTTCAACAATACTTTTTTCTCAGTTTCTGTTTTCACAATGGAAGAGCTCAAATCAATTTGTTGATCAGTGTGTAGCCATCTTGGAAGTCCCTAGAAATGCCAGTTAGGTGTATTTAGAGTAAGTCATTCATAACCTGTGAGCGACAGTACTTGTTTTAACTACAGTCACTGTGTCAGTTCTTATAGGTTTATAGGTTCATAGGTTAATACTAGGCTAACTGCCCTTGCAAGCCATTGTAAGCCTAGCCAATTATCCCTTGTGAGACTCAAACCCTGCACCTTGTGTTTGTAAGGCAAACATCTTAACCATTAGGCCACCCTCCCAACCCCTTCCTTAAGGTAAATGTTTTTTTTTTTAATCTACTTGACTGCTATTAGTATGTTTTATGTTTTTTCTGTAACTTCACAGCCTTTAAACATTTTTTCCTGTTGAATAATGTGTAATCCTCATAAGAAGTAACAAGTGTGCTTGGAGAGGGTTATTCTTTCTTCTGAACAGCAGAATTTACATTTTTTTCTATTTAGAGAAGAGTCTTCAGATTACTGACTGTAGTATCGGAATTCTTCTAAAACTATTCTTGCATACTACAGTGCAGCTTTAAAGGGACAATCCCAGCTTTTCTTTGTTTACATTCTACAATGTTTACATTGAGCAGTGTGTAATTCTGAGCATGCTCGAAACTTGTTTGTGTAGGGTAGGGGGAGGGTTACCCACAGGAAGTTTCAGCCTTTTAATCACAGTCTTTCTTTTTTTCCTGATCTGTTCACAACACCTTTTAGGTTGAGTCTTTCATTATTTTAACTTGTGGTGTGTTATTTTCAAAGATAGATATCTCCTAAATGTTTTACTGACCTGCCTTCTCCTGACTTCTAGTTTCTGTGGAAAAGATTAGTAAACAGAGTTATTCAGTCTTTTTTCAGCTGTTAATTAGCTTAACCAGTGACTTTTATCTTCACCGAACAATAGTACTTCATGGATTTTATTACCTGCTGCTACTCCTGTAGAAAGCATGTGTGATTCGGGTTTATATCACGACTTCAAAACAGCATAACGCCAAACACCTTTTCATCGACAAATATATGTCGAACTCCCAGATAACCGAACAGCCAGATCACTGATTTCTTTTCTAGGGAAAGAAATCGGTAGGCCAACTGAACACAACACACCAGTACAAACATTACAAAGTGGGGGGCTGTGCCCCCCCACCCCTAACTAAATATACTAACTCTGAGATCGCACTACAGTGGAGAAAAGGCAAACCCACAGCAACAGCAAACCATTTTTTTCCCCTAGGAAAACAACTTGGTGATCTGGCTGCCGGTTAACTGGGATTCGAAATATATATGTGTCGATGAATAGGTGTTCGACGTTATGCGGTTTCGAGGTCGTGATATAGATCCATGTGATTCAACTCACAAACATTAGTACATGGAGTTCTCTGTTTCTTGCATTTCATGTTATTTAGTGCCTACTTTGGAATCCAAATAGAATGCATTTTGTAGTACAGGCATTGCATCTTGCTACATTACTGGATTTCTCTGTTGTCAGTTTCATTTGCTCTATGCATTTTGATAATCTGTGCAGTTTTTCTCATTCAAAATGAGAATGAAAGCATTTTACAATATGTCTAATAGTACCTTTCTCCAAAGAAGTATTATATACATATTTTTTTCTGTTACTTTCACTTGACTTGTTATTTTTTCATGTTGAGTTCTGCATTTCCAAGTATAGCTGCAGCCTGTTGTTTTGTTAGTTTAATTATTAGTCCTACAGGCTGCAATCCAAATTTCTGTACTGGTACAGATGATACAGCAAAATGACAGAACTGCCACTTTATTTGAGCTGTACCATGTACCTCTCTTTCATATCACCACAATAAAATAATGAAAGCTAAATGTAATATTTTCTTCAGTACATGCTCTTGACTGACTCCTCTACTTGCTTTCCAACAGTTTAAACCAGTGAGATTCCCATGAGTGATGCTTTCGTACCCTGCATTGCATGTCTGCAGTTCATGTCTGATGCTACTCTCTGCAGTGTTATCACCATTCTGTTATGCATCACTGCCTTTCATTTTGTCCTGATCAAAATTCACTCTTTCTTGACTACCTTACCAGTTATATCCTTGAATTAATTTCTGAGTACCTTATTTTCTTTGCCAATGTTCTAAACATAATGCAAATATTAAAGGGGAGAGGGAACACCCCTGCCTGGTTCCTCTGCTCAAGCAGTGATTATCAGAGATGAACCCCACCTACTTTAGTTTTCACCTCCGATCCCTCATATATCCTCCTAATCAACCTTGTAATTTTATCAGGGAATGAAAATGCTTTCATTGCTCTGCTCCTAAAGTCTCAACCAACTCTGTCAAATGCTTTCTCTGCATCAGGACCGACAACAGTGGTATTTTCTTACATTCTGCTTCCCTCTGGATCATCAGAGTTCTGTTAATGTTGTCAAAAGTTTGCCTCCCTCCACAAAACCACATTGATCCATATCTATCAATTTTCAGCATCACTTTTGCCATTCTTTTAGCCATTATAGACATAAACACTTTATAATCATGGTTTAGTATTGAAATGGACCTGTATGAAGCTCGATCTGATGGATCTTTACCCTCTTTAGGTATTACAGCTGCCAGCACTTTGTTCCAGGATGTTGGTACTTCTCCTCTTAAAATACTGTTAAACAAAACCTTCCACAGCTTTATCAGTTTTTTTTTCCTTTCTAACTTCCAAACTTCCACAGGAATACCATCTATTCCTGGTGACTTTCATGTAGATTGGTTATACATCACCATTTTTATCTCATCTCCTCCTATCCTAACTGCTCACATACAACTTACTTATGAATTGGAGAAGATGCCTGGATAATGAATCCAGTGTGAGACTAGGATAAAAATGTCCCCAGGACCTTAACGACCTTGACTTAGTTTACCTAAAACTATTTATTTTCATTTGGGAAAGTTTTCTTTTTTTAAGGCTCTCCCAAATCATGTTGCATGTGAATAAAAAAGTATAGTGTAGGCCAACAGTGATATTTCATGTTCTGAGAGGTGGTCTGATTTACCATGCTGCCAAAAATCATTCATTATTTCCTCTATTACCCACTTAGCCTCATTGCAGAGTCATAGCAGATTTGAAGATTATCCTGAACAAGGTTCCAATGAATTGCCAGGCACATGGACACACAACACAGTAAGAGCAAGTGAAGAAGTGTAATTTCACTGCACATTATGTCATTGGATGTGGAAGGAAATGCAGTATCAAAAGTCACAGGCAGATTGTACAGATTCAGATAAAGTGCTGCCATTTAGAACTGAAATGGGGAAATAAGTAATGCAAGGCGGCAATGCTGATTACTTCAAGACTGTGCTATTTCGGATATAAATTAGCATGCAGCTAATATGAAGATTCTGGTCCTCCAGAATAAGTTAAGTAAAATAGTGTTTTCATTCATAATCCCATGACACAGGTATAGCATACTCAATAAGTGCTCTAAAGCAGGCTTTAGCACTTCCTTGATGCCAAATGAAACATTTCCTCCAGTGATCCATTTAGCAGTCTGCCCTTGCCCGCACAAGCACTTCACTGACACCAAATGAAACATTTCACCCAATGATCCCTTGAGTAGTTTGTCCACGTCTCCATAAGCAGTCAACTATCATCAAATGGAACACTTCCCCCAATGATCCCAGGACAAGCACTTTTACTAAGATCAAACAAACCATTTCTCCAACATACACATTCAGTAGTTTGTCCATGCAGGCCCAAGCACTTCACCAACATCAAATGAAATATTTCCCCCAGCGATGCATTTCATAGTTTGTCCATGCCTGCAGAAGCATTTCACTGATGCCAAATGAAACATTTCCCCCAACAATCCCCTCAGTAGTTTCCCCATGTGTGTCCATGCACTTCACTGACACCAAAAGGAACATTTCCCAAAAACAATCCCTTCAGTAAGTTGCCTGTGTCTGCACAAGCATATCACTGACACCAAATGAAACATTTTCACCCAAAATGTCCACACAAAGACTTCAGTGATGACAGAATGAATAATTTCATCAAATGAACCCTTCTGTAGTTGCTCCATTATTGCTGAAGTCATTCACTGGCATCAAATAAAACATTTCTCCCAACGATCATTTCAATAGTATGTTCATGTCTGTATAAGCACTTCACTGATCCCAAATGAAACATTTCCCCCAAAGACACCTATAGTAGTTTGTCCATATAGACACAAGCACTTCACTGATATAAAATGAAACATTTCTCACAACAATCCCTTTAGCTAAGAGTTTGAGATGTATGCAGATCTCTTACCTGCTGCTGCCACTGCTTGATCAAGCTTACACCCCACCCCAAAACACAGTTATGGATCAGAACATGCATGGTAAGATCTTCCAAACATGATCAATGCTTTGGGCAGTCACAAAAGATCCAGTGAGGCCTGACAATGATGTTACTGTGGCAGGATCCTCAGTGCAGTCTACAAACTGCTGCTATGAGAGAGTGAGGAATGCCACTGGAGATGGGCCACCCTTGCCTTTCCAGATGAGATAACAGTGTTACTGGCCTCAAATCATACCACCAGGACATATGTTGCCCTTATGCTTAATGTTGACAGGTGTGGATTCTGATTATATCATAGCTGTGGTCCTGTACTTGCTGATTAGTAGTCCTTTGGGTATTTCACCATGTTGGAAAGCAGCCCTCAGAACATTTTCCCTTCATATTGCAGCATCATGGGCACTACCACAGTTTGTCACAATGATATTAGTAATGCAGGATCTGCTGGGCACATCGCCTGACACCTGTTTCTTTTTTATGTATAGTTCTGCATCAGGTACAGCAGGTGTTTTAAATGAAAAGTGGGTGCATTCTATTGCCCTGAGGATGCAGGGGAAATTGGCTATAGCACAGAATTATTGCATAGCAGTTCTTTAATCCATGACTGTTGCTGGGAAGTGGATGTAATCATCCACCTTTGTGCACATTGCTGCCAGGAAATGCAAGAGAATTTGAATGGCAGCTGCCTGGAGTACTTCTATGGCACCTCCCTTAAGCTGCTGAAATGTTCCAGAGACCAGCATACCTCAGACAAATTTTTGTTAGCGAGTGTAAAAGTAAAAAGTGTGTGTTTGGAAGATCTGTTCACATTTCATTTCTCCAAACAGTATTGCCCATCCATCCAAGAATACTGCAATTATGCTGGGGAGGAACTTTGATTATAATTTCATTCTTTCTATGCGAGAAATTGTCTTTGCTACTTCTGATTAACATCTGGAAGAAAGTGTGATATGCAAATGTTATACTTTATATGAAGGCTTGCATATTGATATCATGTTACAGGCATATGTCAATTGACTACCTCACCTCAAATTTACAATGCAAAGCCGTGCTAAACAATCAGTTTCATTTGTATTACTGTTGTGTATAAATAATCAGAATAAATATGAAAAATGTCTGAATATGTAATATTTAAGAAGTAACAACATCATCACATATATACACTCCATTAAAAAGTTGCATAGGTCACATGTGGGATTTGAACCCATGGCAGTAGATATCATAACAAGTAAGGGACAACCACACAACCACTGTGCCATAGTAATGGTGCTCCACAGTTACATGCACATCCAAACAGAATGAACATGTGTATTCCATCAATGTCAGATGCCTGTCATATACAACCACAGTCAGTAGTACACATCATAACAGATGTTACTCTCATAATATGGTATGCAACACACATAACGGAAGTTATATAGAAACACTGTAGGAAAAGTCAGCATATTAAAAAGATCTGTTATGCACTAATGGCAACATATCAACAGAATAAATAGTGAACCATCCTCTTGTTATTTCTATCAGACCGCATGCTCTAATGACTACTACTATTTTAATAACCATCAGAAAGTATCTGTAAACTAGTCGTTGAACATACTACTAACGGAAATCCTCAGAAGTCATTGGTTTCCATAAACATACCACAGAGATTGTAGGTTAGTCAGAAATACCACTACAGATATATTTTCATTCTATCCAGATCTATAGCTCACTAAGACTGTTTCCTTTTTACCCATATGTTATTACTGCATATGGGGTAAATCTCCTTATCAGTGGTGGTCTTTTACCCATCTCTGTATGTATATTGTTGAATTCTGTTCCCCTCCTTTATGTCACAGCAGATTATAATGCAGACAATTTACCAAAAAAAGTGACTGACAACATGTATAAGATGACTTATACAGATTGATGATAACACAGTTATATGATAACAACTATCTACTCCACCACAATGTCAGCAGATGACAGGTTACCTTTGAAGGTGGCTGTACATCAGCTATACCTTAAAGTGAGACGGAAGGGCTGTCCATAGAGAGTCAAATGATATAATAGAAGTAAATATAATATATTATTGTGCAGATAAATTAATAACAGATAAAATCTTACCACAAAACCACAAGGCAGTAAGGGAAAGGAAGGGTAGAAATCAAATACCATCATGGAAGTATTGAATAGAGAAAACTGTATAGCAATTAAGACAAGAAGTGTCACTGTTAGAAGAGTACAGAAGAGGGAATAGATCAACAAAATACTCAGTAAGATAGATGTGATAAAAACAATGCGCAGTATCAGAACAGATCAGGATCTATCACTGACTATCGTAGCTAATAAACTAAAAATATCACCATAGGCAGAAAAACTAAAAAGATATGCAGATAAATCTAAAGGAAAAGTACAAAGTAAGCAATTTATTGATGACCCAGAAAAGTTTTATAGAGAAATGGGAAACAAGTGAAAGGAATTGAAAAACTACCAAAAAAAGGAAGAAATAGATATATTTTGGAGAAATATCTATGAAGATTCTGTGGAACATAACAAAGATGCTAAATGGATAGAAGAAGTAAAAGAAAGACTAAAATGTTCAAATGTACAGGATATGAAACGGGATAAAGTAACAGCAAGAGAGATTGAAACAAAGTTAAAAAACTCCTAATTGGAAAACTCCAGACCCAGATGCAGTACCTATCTGGCTAAAGGTATTAACATTGTTACATGAAGATTTAGCCATGAGGAAGAAATATTTATATCAGCACTCTGAACAGGCACCAGCCTGGTTAACAACAGGAAAAACGATACTCTTTAAGAGTGAACCCACAAGCTATCCTAAATACTATAGATAGCTTGCCTTCCGATGACGTATAAACTACATACTGGAATTGATGCCAACAAGAGTTTATAGTCATTTAGAAGAAAACTCAACCATGGCAATAGAATGAAAGGGTAATAAAAGAAAGTCATATGGATCATTTGCTTTTAAATAAAGTCATATTGTAGAACTGTAAAAAAGGGAAGAATCTATAGGGCTATTTGCCTGGTAACCTCCTATGACCATATGAATCAGTACACATATCTTTTATGTATAGGCGTGTGGACACGTGCACACACACACACACACACACACACACACACACACACACACACACACACACACACACTGGCAAGGTCAAAGTAATGTAGCTTAAAATTCAGCTCATTGTGACACACACACATACACACACACACACACACACACACACACACACACACACTGGCAAGGTCAAAGTAATGTAGCTTAAAATTCAGCTCATTGTGTCCAAATACTGCTGTTTAGCTTAGCACAGATGGGGTTTCTTTAGGTAGTAGATACCACATTTGCTGGAAGCTAATGAAGCAAACATCTGTCTGGGGGTGCCAAGGAAAGGCAGTGTTCCCTGGAATGTAGTATGAGCAAAAACAGCACTTCCATCTTCATAACCTGTTTTGTTATCTCAGACAAAGTACCTAACTACATTCCAAATGACTTCAACACATACCCGTAATAATGCACATCATCATTACCCCCTTCCCCCATTTTTCTACATGGGGTCAGAGAGTCATGTGAACTATCACAACCTCTTTTGATTGAATACCATTGTCCTTCCTTCTTTGAGAGTCATGCCCGAGTGTTGCAGGTCTTCTCTGACATAATCCAACCCTCTCTTTGCTGGATGTCCTAATTTCCTCTTCCCTGTTTTTCACAAAACCTCTTCATCAAATTGACTTTTGTTTTCCTGCACGTCTGAAACACTGTAATCTGTTTGTTTCGACCATCTTTGAAATTGAAGCTAGTTTGGCTTCTTCAATGATGTCATTTTATTCATGTGTCCCACAGTGTGCATTCAAACATCATCTAAGTCACTTCACCTCCATCACTTCCACTTTCCTCAGCTGCTCAGCCTTCACTGACCAGGTTTCTGTACCATAAAGAAGTGTTGGTCATAATGTGGGTTTGGACACCTTGTTTTTCAGCTTCTTTGATATTATTCTGTCACATACTACCCCCCACACTCTATGCCATTTGCCTGCAGCCCCCTCTGATTCTAGCTTTGACCTCCCCCTTCAGACTTGCCTTCTCCTCACCTACCTCTCCTTCCTAGATACTTAAAACTGTTATAATGTTCTACCTTCCTTTCAGTCTCAGTTTTCTGCCTCTTCTGATTTCTCCATTTGCTGCTATGACAACTGTCTTGCCTGTACTTAGTTTCATTCTATATGACTTCAATTTTGTATTCAGATCCAAATAGTTAGCTGAACTTCTTGTTCACAGTCTGCTTGTACTGCCACATCATCTGTGTACATCAGCTTTATTGACCTGTCCCCTGCAACCAGTTTGCTAACTTAGTGCATCACCAGTATAAATAACAGTGAGCTCAGAGCTGAGCCTTGATGCACACCCATCCCAGTGGGAACTCCTCTGCAAGTCTTAGTACTGTTAGTACTTATGCAAATGGGTCCTTGTACATAGTCTGCACTAATTCTGTCAGTGTTTCTGGGACTTCAGTACATTGCAGGACTGTCCAAATCAGCTTTGTCATACACTTTCTCCAAATGTGGGAATACTCATTTGGACTCCTTCATCTTTAGCTTCTCCTCCACTATCTGTCTCACTGCCAGCATTGGATTGACCATGATACTTCCTGATCTCACTCCAAACTGCTCATCCCCTATCAGTCATCCTTTCCTGCACTTTCTTGAACTGCGACAGGAGTTTGCTGCCTCTATAGTGCCAGCACTTGTGAATGTGTAAGGTAATGAAAAAAAAAAAAAAAAGCCGACATCATCAGGGAACTTGATGTGAGGTGATATAACAAAGGACAGGGTAGCAAAATTACAATCTCTTGCATCACCAGACATGCTTAGATTGCAGTTATATCCACACTCATCTATGAATAACAGCAAATTGGTTGAGCTTCACATACAAATTGCACAAACACAAGAAATCAATCAACAAGGTAAGTCTACAACATCATCAAGAAGGTCTTTGGCTAACAAAGTTCGCAGATGACTGCAAACTATGAGCCGTAATCGAAACTCCTAAAGGTGTGGACATCCTAAAAAAGGGCCTCACTGAGACAGATGCCTAGTGTCAAAGCCATGGCCTCAAGCTCAATGCCAAAAAGTACACTGTCATCCCCTTTGGTAAAAACTCTGTACCCATGAGCTACCACATAGGTGGTAGTCTACTTAACACCGAAAGTGTGATAAGAGACCTTGGGACACAGGTGGACAGTAATCTCTCCTTTGATAATCACATCACCACAGTAGTCAGGAAATCCTTCTATGTGGCACACCTCATCACAAAAGGTTTCTTATCCAGGAAAGAAGAGGTCATTGTTCCCCTCTACTCGTCACTCATTAGACTTATTATAGAGTACAACGCCCCTTTTGTTATGTACCTCACAAGACATCTACAACAACTGGAAAGGCCACAGAAATACCTCACAAAGAGGATTACCGGCCTCATACAGATGGCCTACGCAGACTGTCTCAAAAAACTCCAGCTTTACTCCGTCGCATATCGCCTACTCAGAGGCGATCTCTGCCTAACATACAAAGCTATGTCAAACACAGAGCTATTGAATATGCTCCACTTAAAGAAATCCCAATCCCTCCGACCTGCACGCTCTGGGAACCTAAACCTTGTCACCACAATAAACAGAACTTGCTTGAGGGATAGATTCCTGTCCCAGAGACTTCCCATACTCTGAACAAACTACCTATCTATATCAAACAAAGCTCCTCATTCGCACTCTTCAAGAAAACTCTTGATGATTGAATGGGAAATAGGAAATTCACCCCGGGGATCACCTCTGTCACTCTGCTCGACAGGGGCACAGGAAAATAATTTTCTTGGGTGGCAAAAGCCAGGGTACCTTTTTGGCTAGGCTTGTATAGGCCCTAGGGTCGATAGCCTAGAACCTACCTATGAACATCTCAGTCTTCTACTGCACTGGCTGATTGCCTGTAACTATAAGTTGCCTGTATTATGCAAACCAAGTGTTTAATAAACTTTGAGACACTAAATGTTCTCATCATGGAACACTGTGACAAGTCTACCTGACTAGGCTAATGTGGGCTAATGTCTCTAAGAACCTGAAAATGTAAAACTGTAGAGCATATGTGCAGAAATCCTTATCAGGCAGTCACAGTTAAACACTCATGGTCCTGGGCCTTTAACCTCAAACAAGACTGGATTAACCTAAAAGTACACAAAGTACAAACACATACACACATGTACAAGCAAATAGTCAGCTAAATCCATTTCATCAGGAAACAAACTGACCACCCATGATGTATTCAGGTAAAACAGAAGAGTAATAAAAATAAATCAAAAATGGTGGATGATCCCATCCAAGCGTAAAGAACTACCCACACACCCACATCAAAGTTAAAATAGGAAACTATATTAGAATATTTATTCTGTACTTAAATAGTCTTGTATTTGCCCAATTTCTCTGGATGACAGATTTTCAGCTACTTAAAATGTTATTATCCAGGCATATGGAAACATGTTTTTCCATACATTTTTTCAAAATAAATCATTAGTTCATAATCACTAAGTACAAAGCATTAAGTATTTATAGCTGTTATCACTGTCTCTTTTTTCAGGTAATCCACCTGTGTTCTTTGAAATTTCTCCCATATAATACGTATAATATGCTGCTTATAGACCTCATTTACATATATTCTCACATTCTGGTGTGTACATATTGTCAACAATATCCTTCTCACGCTCACACACACACTCTCTCTCTCTCTCTCTATATATATATATATATAAATATCCTGCATAGCCAGCACCAATATGGTAGTACCTTGCTCATCTAACAGTCAATGGGAACATTTCTATGTCTTGCTTAAATGCTTCAGTCCCCCTAACCAGCCATTAAGTAAATGTTAAGCTCAGTACAAACACACACACACACACACACACACACACACACGCACGCACACACACATCCAGCCATTAAGTAAACGTTAAGCACAGTACACACACACACACACACACACACACACACACACACACACACACACACACACACACACACACACACACACACACACACACACACACACACACACACACACACAGACCCATTAAGTAAATGTTAAGCACAGTTCAGCTGTTAAGTAAAAGTTCAGCACAGTTTCTCCTATTCAGCCAATAAGTAAAAGTTAAGCACTGTTAAGTAAAAGTTAAGCAGAGTTTCTCCTGTTCATCTGTTAAGTAAAAATTAAGCACAGTTCAGCCATTAAGTCAAATTAAGCACAGTTTCTCCTGCTGCCTGCAGCCCTGATGATGTCTGCCACTAAGTAAAATTGATCACACACAAATCAGCCGTTAAGTAAAAGTTAAGCACAGTTCAGCCGTTAAATAAAAGTTAAGCACAGCAGCTGTTAAGTAAAAAGTTAAAAGTTTCTCCTGCCTGCAGACTGAAGCTGACATTTTTCTTGCACTTGTTGACTTAGGGAAGGTAGTTACAGCGAAAACAAAAAGATCACAAACTGTTCAATGTGGTCATTGAAACTACTTTCAGCGAAAGCAATCACAGCCATATGAATGCACTAGTACTAGTAGCACCACACTACTGTCTGTCTAATATACAACCATTAAGAAACGAATGAATGGCTTGGCTGCACATGCTGTATAAACAAATACAGTAGTACACACCCCCTGAAGCCCTCAGCCATATTCCGAAAAGCTGGCAGGCTGCACACAACATCATCACGCATGCCCCACATGTGATGACGGCAGCAAAAACTCTGAGAGAAAAAAAAAAAAAAAGACGGGAAATTCAGAAATTAAAGAGCCCATGCGCGAATTTGTGGCACCCCATTATTTTGACCTCAAAACTGGTAAAAAAAACGAGTAATTCGGTATGGTTGAGAGGTATGCATACATGCAAAATAATTGGTCAATACTGCTCTGCATTCCAGAGTCACTAAATTAAGAAGGTTTGCACCATGAAATAAATAGTCTGTCAGCAGCAATTAAGCAGTAGCAGCAAACTACCACACAACATAGTAACACCCACAAAGTGGAAACTTTAAATGCCCACAGTGTTGCCTATTACAAAATGGTGTGCAACTGAGGGGAAGATGCAGGTTCTATATCCTGTCAGGGGACAGGATGTGGCTGCTGGATAACCTCTTTCTCCACAACTCAGACGCTGATAATAAATGGAAATGGTGAAGAAAATGGTTTACTAAGTCAATGTCAGGCTGCTTGGTAGAGTGACAGTCATAGTTGGGTCACATGTCAAAGTATGGCTTGTCAGCTAAGAGGTATCGTTCTCACTTTGGGTGTGAGAGGTGCCAAATTCATATACCTGGTTCAGGTACCTTCTTTTATGGGGACTAAGAAAAATCTGGAGTAAAAATCTTTTCCTTGCAAAGAGTTACAAGTCCCACAGAGCCTTGGGTGAACTAAAGCTGTATTTGGTTTAAGGCCTCGGCTGTTTCATTGATAAGAATATTGGGGAAGCCTGAATGAATTAAGGGTTGTTTGAACTTAAGTTTGTTACCTTACTAAATGATGTTTAGAACCTATAGATCCCTGGTAATGAGGGTCAGGTTCTTGTGGAATAGGGGCAGTTGCCCTCCCAGAATGTGGGAAGAGGAAGATTTAGGGGTAGAGGATGGGTGGATGGGGAAATGAACAGTTATTTAAGAGTCATGACTGCACCTTGCTAGTTCCCTGGGGGTGGGCTCTGCCAGGCCTATTTTGGTCTGTTTTCCACTGTCTTGGCCACTGGTGCTGCATTTGGATCCTTTCCCTTCGATGTCTCCTATATTTAGGCTTAGACTGGGGGGGGGGGGCAGAAAGGGCCAATGTTTGGTAGGGTAATTTCTGCTGAAATGAGGAGGTTGGACCAGAAGAAAGTCCTTGAAATTTTGCATGGACTTGCCTTATCCTCCATTTTCTTAAGCACAGCTTCAGCCTTAGGACAAAAAAGAAAGTCTTTGTCCAAGAGGGCATCCAGGAAACTGGATTTGATATGTTCAGGAAGAGATTGCTTCCTCAGCCATGTCTTATTTATTTTATTTATTTATTTATTTTAGATTTGTTAACCGGGTTAGTCTGGCTGAGCTTTTGTCTCATTTTCAGCAGAGACCCGCAGAGAAAAGCTCCTCAGGACTAGAAAAAAATTTATTAAATTGTAGTAACATAATAGTAACAATCAGCTATAGGATCTTACAAGCAGAGACCTGGAGAGAAAAAAAGCTCCTCAGGCAATTCAATTATACCAATTGGCAGACAAGTATGTGAGTTGTTACAAACAAGGTTTTAAACAATTAGCAGAAGAAAATGTGACTAGTTACAATATTATTTAAGCTGCTTAGAGCAAAATGAGTTAATAGGCAGATGCTTATTTAAAGTGGGTAGGATCTAGTTGTATAGGAGTTTGGAAACAAGAAAGGAAAGTAAGAATGGCTAGTATGAGATGTAGGGGAGGTAGAGTATAGGAGACAGAGTGGGCAGGTAGGTTGTTTTGAGACTGTAAGAATTAAGAGTGGTTGGAGATAGAGGAAGGGAAGAGGTAGAAGAGGCAGAGAAATAGTGTTAGAGATACATTAAAGGTGGTGAAATAGGTGAAAGGATGGTGGTTTCAGGGTGGTTGGCTATAGTGGCAAGACCACTTTGTTTTTAGGTATTTCCTTGTGGCTAATTTGAAACTTTTGCTATGATGGAGGGATTTTATTTCCAAGGGGAGTTGGTTCCAAGATGTAGGAGGTTATAGTTATAGAAAAGGCAGCCTATTTTGGTTTTGGGTTTGTAGATGTCTAATAATTCTTGATTTGAGTTGCGTAGCGTCCTAGCAGGGGAATATTTGGATATGATAGTGGAGAGGCTGGGGCAGAAGGAGGGTAGATACAGGATAGAGTGGATGATTTGTAGTTGGTATAGTTGGAGCAGCTGAGGGAATTCTAGTCAGTCTAGTTGCTGTAATGCTAAGCAGTGGTGTGACTTGTAGGTTTGGTTAGCTGCAAATCTGGAGATCTTATTATAGGTAGTTTCAAGCTTGGAAATAAGTGTAGAATTTAGGTTTGTGAACATGTGGCAGCTGTACAGGAGTGTTGGGAGTAATAAAGCCTGGGAGAGAGTTATACGGCAGTGTTAGTTAACTATTTCTTGTTACGGAAAAGGTCTCCAAGTTTCTGATGAATTCTTTTACCGAGTTAGTAATATGGAGATCAAACTTAACCTGATAATCTATTGTAACACCTAGAAATTTAGTACTAGATTCAGCTGAGATGATAGTGTTGTTGCAGGATAAGATGGTAAATGTACTTTTGAGTATGGTGATGTTTTTAGGGAGGAAGAGTAGGAGCTTAGTTTTTTTTAGATTAAGTATTAGTTTGTTATCACTAAGCCAAGTCTCAATGTTGTGGAAGGATGCCTGGGTAGTTGAGTGGAGGTCAGCTGGGTTGTCAGCAATGGTTATAACAGCTGAGTCATCAGCATAATGCACAAGAGATGACTGAGGACAAGAGGAGTAGAGCAAGTTGGTGAAAATATTAAAGAGTAGTGGTCCAAGTATGGACCCTTGGGGGACTCCCATTTGTACAGTGAGAGGGGAGGATAGTGCAGAGAGCCATTTAACTGATTGCTGGTGGGTAGAGAGATAGCTGGAGAACAGGAGATAGTAGGGGTAGAGAAATGTATGTTAATGAGTTTATCTAGAAGGAGTGGGTGAGAGACAGTGTCAAAGGCTTTAGAAAGGTCAAGGAATAGGCATGAGTCAAGTTTATTGCTATCACGAGCTAGGGAGACTATGCTGATGAATGATATGAGTGCAGTAGTTGTACTATGCTTGGGAAGGAAACCATGCTGTGTAGGTGTGGAAAACTTTTCCTGGTGAAGGTAATGCATTACCTGCTTGTAAATGCATTTCTCTAGGATTTTTGAGTGTGGAGAGAGTATGGCAATTGGTCTGAAGTTGGATATGTCTGAAGAGTTGCCCCCTTTGTGAATGGGTAGAGTAAAGAAATTCTTCCATACAGTGGGGACACATGATTCAGAAATGGATTGGTTGATTAAGATGGATACAGGATAGGCAAGAGGTTCAGAGGCAATCTGCAGGAAGTAAGAGGGTAGCTTGTCAACAGATGGGGAGCAAGTTTTAAGTTTAGAGAATATTGACTTTGCATAGTTAGTTGATATTGTTTTTAGAGAGGAGGAGTTAGGAGGGTTTGGAAGAGGTATAGAGTTTGTGGGGGTGCTAGTGTTGTTTCTGAGGGGGGGGGTTATTATGGAGGTTATTGAGTTTATAAAATAATTGTTAAATCTGTTGGCTATGTCTTCAGGTGTTGCATTGGGACATGGGTTAGGAGAGGAAGGGTTTCCTGGATGAAGAATCTGTTTAATAGAGCTCCAGAATTTCTTTGGGTCTGATTTAAGAGTAGAGGGAAGACTGGCATAGAAGTTTATTTTGTCATAATGGATGATTTTTCTTATTTTATTTCTGAGTTCTTTATATTTCTGAAGAAGAGAAGGGGTCCTAGTTTTAGTCCACATTTTCCAAATCCTGTCCCGGTCTTTCATGAGGGTTCTGGAGATTTAGTGAGCCAGGGAGCAGTATTAGATTTGATTCTAATTGTGCGAAGAGGAGCAAGGGAGTTAAGAATGTTTAGGTATGTAGTGTTGAAGGAGTGGACAGCTTCATCTAAAGGAAGAGTGATGAGGTAAGACCAGTTAATTTTGGAGAGTTGGTGAATAAAGGAGTTAGGACAGAAATGAGAAAGTGAGCAGGTGGTAATAAATTTGTTAGGTTTGGTAAGGTGGGGAGTATGTCTGGTAACTGTTATAGGGCAGTGGTCGCTGAGGGCATTTGAAAGGGTTTGGGAGTTATGATAGTTTTGAGACCAATATCCAGTCAAGAAGAGAGCTAGGTAGGTGAGATTTATTAATGTAGGTTGGGGTTGTGATTAGCTGCTCAAACCCATGTAGGTTTATACAGGAAGTAGTGTTGGGAGCTTGTATTGTAAGCCAATCAATATTTACATCTCCCAGTATAATTATTTCATTGTGGATGGTATGTGAGAGGTGAGATAGGATGTTCTCAAGTATGTTAATATTATCACCTGGGGGAATATAGATTGCTGTGACAGTTATGGTGTTGAAACTGTTAAGTTTGAAGTTGGTCAGTAGGAGTTCAGCTGGTGAGAAGGAGGGTATGTCTAGTGTGGGACTGATTTGGGAGAGACAATTGGAGTAGAGTATGGAGATTCCTCCTTTTCTTTTAGGTCGATCTAATCTAAGGATATTATAGCCAGGAGGGATGATTTCACTGTCCAGATGGTGTGGTTTTAACCATGTTTCAGTTAGGGTAACTATGTCAGGAGTATAGTTAGCTATCCAAGCATGGAGTTCTTGAACTTTATTTACAAAGCTCCTGATGTTGATAGAGGAGAATTGTACTTGTTTTTGTGGGTTGGAGGGGTTGGTAGGATTAGTTACAGGGGGGTTATTGTTCAGGGTAGTGTCTGTAGGGCCTGGGTTAGGATGAATGTCACCAGATAGAAGTAGAGGTTTGTAATGGGGTTTTAATTTGAGTAAGAAGACTTTGTTTTTTTGTTTTAAAGGGGAGGGGGAAGATATTTTTATTTTAGGAATGGGAGTGATGGGGGAAAGGATGGAGGGACAAATTAGTAGATAGGGTTGTGGTGTAGTACTTGAGTTAAGAGTGGTGTTTGAGGGATGGAAATAGGGAGTAGGTAATTGTGAGTGATAGGAGGTGAGGTGATAAGAGTATAAGGAATAGAGAAGGTAAGAGTATAGTTTGAGTTGTAAGAGACATGTCACTTTATGGGATGTAGAACAGAGGATGAGAGGAAGGGATGGGAGTAAGGTATAGTAGTCTTTGATAGTGGATAGTAGGTAAGTGTGGGGAGAAGGAAAGAAGGGAGGTAGTATGAGAACAGGAAGTAGAGGGGTGGGGGATTTGGGAGGAAGTGAGGGGTGTGGTTGTATGGATAGGTATAAAGGTAATGATATGGGGGTGGTCTTCTAATGATGGATCCTGTGGCTGCTGCCCTGCTGGAAGTTTCCAAGGCATTATAGCCTCAGTGCAAGGAGTGCTTCGCTACTTGGGTACAGGAGCTGCATAAATGCAGTAACTCCTTTGAGAGGGTCTTATTTTCAATCCCATCAGTTTTTGTTTCACCCAGTCTACAATGGTTTCCTGGTACTGTAACATATGAAACTGGCAGTTCAAAGCCCTCATGACAAGGGTAGGAGAGGTGTTGACATTCTTTCCAAACCTGTCTAAGCATCTGCTTTCCTTGTCTATTGGTAAAGGATTTTTGGATGCACTAGCTTTTGCTCCCTTAGGACCCGGAGTCACTACTTTCAGAATCTGCCACAGGGTTCTTAAAAAGGTATTTATGGGAATCTAGAACCCTATAAAATCTGGCACAGGGGAAAGGGAGTCCGGTTGGAAAGAGAAGTTCAGAAAGACATAGTCTACCATCTCTAAGACTGGGGGAATGGCAAGGTGTTTATGCTCAGGGAGATTTAGAAAATCCCTAACTCTCATCTTGGATTGTGGGTAGTTCTGAGCTTCCATATGAAGTGCTCCTTCAGGGTATGTAAGGTTTCTCCCAAGGAAATGTCATTGAGGGGAGGCTGAGGCAAGGTTCTCCTCACAATCAGACTCCCCATAGAAGGCAATAGATGCACCCTCCTCAAAAGTGGATTCATCATTATCAAAATCATCTTCAGATTCAAAGGAGTCAAAAAACTCCTTGGGTGAAGTATCCTTTTTTATCTTACCAGGGGATACTTCAGTGACAGGGAGGCATCTGGACCAATGATATCAAATCCTAAGCCAGCCTCACTAGGTCTTGTTGATATGCCCGAGATTGGCAGCTGGTAAGCCTAGGCTGACGTAAGATAGATGAATCCTTTTTGTGAGAGGTCTTAGGCTTAGGCTCTGCACTAGGACCTGGACAAACAGAGGACTCCTGTGGGTGGTAAGCTGAGGTGATTTCCTGATGATGAAAGACCCATCATCTGTTTTAGAGCAGTAATTGGGAGCTGGAACCTGTAAAGTGGTCCTGGACCCAGCTGATGAGCTACGTCCTTCAGCTTGTAAGAAAGTACAGGGACCAGGAAGAATATCAGACTCCAAAAGATCTCAGTGGAGGCCTGCTCCACAGCCTCAGTCACTGAAGGGGACTGCAAAGGCACCTCATTGTCTTCAACAATCACAAGCCTAGGAGGCCTAGCTGATGGTGAAAGAACATCATCCGGGCACGAAGTTTGAAGCACTTTTCTTTTTTTTGCCTAGGGAGATAACTTCAATTTGACCCACGGACGACATGGCATGCAAAGGCCTTAACAACTCACTGAAATGCTTACCTAGAATCTCAGCCCTTTGCTTGGTAGTCCTGCTATTAAAGTGAGCACAGAACTGACAGTTAAGAATGTCGTATTCTGGGCTCAAACAAGTCACACAAAAGGAATGAAAGTGCTGGTGTGGTATCTGCTTGCTACAGCAGAGACAGTTATTAACTTTCTCTGACATTAGTCAAAAAAACACATGAAAAGTTCCCCAATAGGGTACTTAGCCTTAGGCATCTTCTTTCTCTGGTGCGAATGACTGACACACTGACTAGCATTCTGCTTCAGGCTCCACCAGCAAGAAAGAACGGTGGTAATGGCACTGGCTGACTCCCTTTATATCCAGATGTAGTGAACACTGGACTGGGCATGCACCTGCTTCTGGATGAGGGGAAAATTCTGTGGTGGTTATGCTGGCCAAGAGCTTCCACAGCAGGGAATTTCACAAGTTAGGACTCCAACAGTGATACATGAAGAACATCTTCAGTTTCTATTTCTTTAACTTCTCCATTACTAATCCTCTTTTCTACTTTCTCCCTTTGTTTTCTTATTTTTTGTATTGTGAAATTTTCCATATCCATATGCCTTTGCCTGTATTTCTCTTCATGTATCTTTAGTGTTGCTATTTTGTATTGATAAGAGTTTCTTTCTCCTTTGCACAGATATTGTACCATATTAAATCTCTTTTCTTTCACAAGTCAATACCTCTTCTTCAGATGTCTCCTGCTCCACCTAGTTCTTCTTGCTTTGGGGGCCCATTGTTCTAACATGCTGCAACATAACCTGTGAAGACTTTCTATACTAAATCCTTCACTGTGCAGGTATTCTATAACTTCAGCTTCTGTGTAACTTCTACTTTACTAATCTTTTGTTTTATGTTCCCCTTTGTGATATTATTTTTTGTATTGTGAAAATTTCCATATCAGGGTGCCTTTGCCTGTATTTCTCTTCAAATATCTTTGGAGCTGTTTTTTTTTATACTGATTAGTTTGGTTTTCTCTTTTGCATAAATATTGCACCATACCAGATCTTTTTTCTTTCCCTTATCTATGTTTCTTTTTATATCTTTCAAAAAATCTGTTGGTTGTGTTCTTTATATTTTTGCACTTCCTCTGTCACTTCTTTTTCCAAGCGGCCCCAATTTTTTTGTTTGTATAATGGTGTTCATGAATCTATTGTATTAATGAAAACAAATTTGCATTTGAAGCTTTTGACAGCTTTTTTGTGCAAGTAGTTTTCTTTCTTCTAATTTCTCTCAATCTTTTTGAATATCTTCTTGCATAATGGTAACAATGCATACTTTCTTCCTTATCCTCAATAGTCCACTCTGTCATCTTTATGGTTCTTTTTTGGCCTGTCAGTTTTTGTGGTTTTTGAGGACTACTATTTCCTTCTACAACGGAGGGGGGGGGGCATCCTTCCCCTAAACCTTGGCTAACCCCTTTGTAGAAATGCTTCCATGTCTTCAGAATTTTACAGTGTCATTTTTTCCAGTCCTGGCACCAGTGCACATATCAGGATTGGCCACTTTTTATCTTGGGATTTGTGCACCCAGCTGTCTTTTTTATTTTTTAACCTACTGCTGTCAGTGATGTATGTTACATAAAATACAGTATATATATCAGTGTTGTCCTGGTGAGAGGTACTCACCAAGACCTTAGGATGAATTTAGTTCCAGCAATACCACTCTCCTTTTCTTGCTGATTTTATCATCTCTTCATTTGGACCCTTATCATCTCTCCATCTGGTTCAATATAGGTGGCATCATTAACAATTAATTCCATACATTGCTGTGTATTGCTTTGAGGTTACAGACATAGCAGAGGAAAGCTTTGTGATTGTCCTTGGCCTGGGAGGCTAATTTTATGTCAAATTTGGCTTTAGTAAACTTGATTAGCCCCCGAGTTGCTTGTTTAGGTTGACTAGGGATTTTTTACCTTGATGGACATTACACCTTGTAATTTTTGCCATTAGTTTCTTCCTTTGGTTATACCCTATTGATGATGGAATTCCACTAAGGAAGCTTATTTTTTGAGTTGATCCTACACTTAATCATGATGGGTACAGCTGTCAATATGCAGCTGTTAATATGATTATGCAGGATTTCTGTGAATGGGCCTGCATGTTAGGGGTAGTGTATGATTCCCACTTTATACTGGGGTAAAGTCACCCATGAGTATGGTGGAAGGTTAAATGGGGGGTGTCTCCACTGCATTTAAGTATGCATTATGGTTCTCCAAGATCATACAGGGGGACCAATAGCTTGGAAGAATATGGCATGTCTAAGGTAATTTGGAAGTGGAAAAGCTCAAGCGCATCATTCTGATGAGCAAGCCTTGAAGTGTGTTTGTTTTTAATGTAAATAGAGTCACCTCCACCTTATGCCCCTTCCCGTGCAGTAGTTGATCTAAATATGTAGAAGGCAGTGTAACCCTGAACTGCCAGGGTGCTCTGGTTCTCAAGAACTGCACAGACATGTACATTGCCCACAGTGAGGAGACCTTGCACGGAGTGGAGTTTCTTGCTAAATCTTCTTGCATTGAACATTAAAACATTCAGATTTTACTGGGCTGGTTTAGCTTTGGCTGTAGGTTTAAGACATTGACAATGCCTAAAAAAGGCAGTATGGAAGTGGACAAAGTTTTGGTCGATATTTAAAATCCCAGGGGGACAGGTACAGATTTTCCCTGGTAAAACAGCATGGTCAGGCTGACAAATACTGTATCTCCTTCAAATTACACCATAATCTAATCCAATTGCTAAATTCAATTATCTTCTCTTCATATTGTACCATCATCCTTGGAAAGGTATAATGCTGCTCAGTGGTAGGCTCATACTGGCCTGGGAGATACACTCCAAGAGTTCAGTTATGTCTCTCTTCAAGAGGTACAGGGAGGTACGTCTCACATCATTTATGTCTACATGGACTATGAATACTCCACAGTCATGCTTGTGATCCTATAGCCTAAGTGCATGTGTGATCTGATGTATCCTGGCCCCTGATAGAGAGCTCACCGCAACTCTGTCCTTACTTGGCCTGGTCAATGGGCCATCAGTGCATCTCACAGTAGAGCCTCCTATGACCAAAATATTGGGCTGTGTGACCAAAATATTGGGTTGTGTGGTGGTGTGCCTTATGGGCTTAGATACTGACACTGTGGAATGTTGCCATTTGTATCATATTGGGTATTTATTTTGTGAATGCTTTTGAGGTAGCTGAGGATATTTTTGTTTGTGCAATGTTAGGGAGGTCTTCATGGTTTAGGGAGATTACATTTAAAAGCCTTAGAAATGGGCATCTATGTGTGTGGTGCATACTATGTGAGGTGGGTGCAGCACGTGTGTTACCGACAACCTGTTTGTTATTAAAAGTGCTTGTATGTGAGATTCTCGCCTCCAGTAACATTATGTAGCTACATCTCTCACACACACTTTTATTTTCTCTGCACAATAACATTTGGCCCCAGTAAATGGACTCACCCTGTCTTGAGGATCAGAAACGTCCTTGGTCACTTTCCTCAAGTTCAATAAAGTAGTATCCAGGAGCTGAGCATGTTTCAAGCCTCTCTTTGTGGCATTCCGAGCTCCCCCTCTAAAGGAAGTCTAGTATGTTCTGACACTGGTGCCTCAAACTCAGACTTGCTGCTGCCAGATAACTCTCCACTTACATAACCTCTTCCAAGAGAAATCTAGTTTGATTCACCAGCTGGAGCTCAGATTCAGGTTCTCTACTGCTAACTAACCCCCGAAACAGACATGTCACCAGTTTTGGTTCTAGGTGTGGGCACTGGCTGTCCCTCACCTTGGTCCTTCCCAAGTGCTTGTCTCCAAGCTACGATTTGTGTACCACATCCATAGCAGGTACTGCATTATTAAAACAATTCCCTATTAAAATATTCACCAGGATATCATTGAACACTGCCACCTGTGTGTTCCCTTGCCCTCCTTCCCAAACCAAGTAAACAGGCCAATGGTACCTGAAAAGCTGGCCCTCTTAAGGCTGTAGTCGGAGTTAGCTGCACAGGCAAGTATTCCCCTGTTTAATGCTGTATCCCTCTTGTTGAGGGTATCTTTCACCTTCACCCACATAGGGTTTGTACTCTTGTAGTATTGGTGCAGCAATTATCCTCAGGCAAGCCACCATATTTGTAGTGCTACCCCCTGTTTTCTGCCTCCTAAATCTTTGCTCCTCATCTTGTCTCAGTAGACAGACCTACTGAATATGCCCCATTTGGTTACACTAAAAACTTTTGACAACAAGAGCTTGCTGTGTACTTGAACTAGTGGCATCTCCATTTGCTTGCAGAACCTGTTGTAATGGCTTACGCTGCCACATGGGTCCCCTTCTGCCCATTTGTACTACTAGCTACCCACTTCTTGTGCAGTTTTGACTTACTAGTAATAAAACACATACAGAATAATAATGGGCACAGTGATTCATTTAAGCTCTGTTCATGCATGCAGTAAGCCAGCCACAGTGTAAAATGTTCATTGTCCATAAGATCTGGCTTAGTGTGCTTTCCTTTGATGATATCCTTACAGCCACGCTGCTGTGGACTGACAACACTGATTGCATTATTTTCCCTTTTTTCCAACTCTCAATACAGTTTATATAACCCTTTATTTTTTAATGTTTCCAGAGTTTATGCTTCTTTCACCCACTGTAGCATAGACAACAAATCAAAGAGTTTTGCACCTCTTTGGTTTACTGTGTACATTGTTGGAAGGACCAAACGAAAAGCCTAGATCTAAGCAGTGTATGGTACTATTGTAACAAGGTACTACAGCCATGGCTGCTTTCAACAGGGGCACCACAGCATCAACATTTTTTGCATTTATGCAGAGTAAAAGAAAGAGGTGGAAAAGTTCCCCCTAGATAGGTGGCAATCTAGACAGCTGCTTAGTTTGTTTAAGCATAAGGCTGGCCAAGTCCTCTCAAGAATGGGGTCATAAGACCGCTGATAGTTGGCGGGCAGTGGAGGATAAGCTTATGATAAAAAAAACAGTGCTGTAAAATATGATCCTTAAGAATAAGTAATTGGCAGTTATTGTTATTAAAGCAAAGCATATTTATGTTTTATGTATTACTTAGTATTAACTGAATCTAAGGAATATACATTTTGAAAGCTATAAATTATAATAAAATAAATTGAAAGTTAAAACTTGCTTTGTGTTTTCTTTATGCTCTTGTTACTGTAGTTGTGGAATGTGCCCCTTCTGAGAAAATACACTAACTTTGAATGTGAAGTCCCACAGTAATGCACTTCATATTCTTCTAATATACATTCAGTGCCTCCCCAATGAGCCATACCAGTGACATTTACTGGTACTTATGTAACTGCCTTTTGCTACTTTGCTTTCTTTGTCGGGATCTATATTAGAACATCGAAGTTTCAGAACTTCAAATGTTCTAATATCGACCCCTAATAAGCGCAAGCTGAAAATAGCGAAGTTTAAGAAAACCGAATTCTTTCCTAGGAAAATAATTTGGTTGTCCGTTCCTGTCGCTTTGCTATTTTCACCTCTGCGGTGGAAAGTTATGGGTCGGGTTCAGGTAAATGTGCAATTGTGTGGATGTGAGGGTTACGGTGGGTTAGGTGAGTTAGGGTTAGGGCACGGGTCTGGTAAGTGTGCGGATGTGTGGATGTGAGGGTTAGGGTGGGGTAGGTGAGTTAGGGTTAGGGCGCGGGTGAGGTGTGTGTGCGATAGTGACGGACCTTAGGGTTAAGGTTTGGGTTAAGGTAAGTGGGTAGATAGTGGTGTTTGTACAGTTTAGTGTAGGTGTAGATGTAAGATTTTAGGTGTATGTGTGTGGATTGCAGATTGTTTGGTGTGTCTGTGTTGTGTGTATGTGTTTTGGAACAACAAATTTTTTCCCTAGGAAAAAATTAGCTGTTCTGAATTTTCGATGTTATCAGTTTTCGGTTACTAGGGGTCGATATCAGAACATTCGAAGTTCTGAAACTTCGATGTTCTAATATAGACCCCTTTGTCATATAGCCTGCTCCAATATACATAGCCTGTTTTACTCCTGCATGCCTTCCACATCTGCTGATCACCATGTCCTATATGTGTATACATGTGTAACTTGTATGTGTGTGCATACGCACACAGACACACATGCATGCATACACTTTCATTTCTGTGAGTGTGTGTGTGTGCGTGTGTGTCCTATAGTCCTGTCCCCTGTACAGAGGACCCCCTCTGTTATGGTCCACTGATGACAAGATGCTAAGACCAACATACTGTGTGCCTTGCTTACAGACAATCACAGTTAGCTACTCCCCACCTCCAAATAATCCCATGTATGATAATAAGACACATTACTGCACCCAACTTGAATGGGCAATGGGTTGTACCTCCCCAATCGCTTGAAGTAAGGGGAAGACATTGTCACTGAAAAGGATTCATTACAGGAACTTGGAAGATTAACATGTTGACATTATGTGTATCCTGCCACTCCTCCTTGGGATCCATGTCCAAAGCATTTGTCATGTACAACCGCTTCCTCCAGTGTTAAAGTGTATTGAACCTCTTGCATACTTTATTGGTTTTATTAAGAATAAGCAGGTTGTCATTTCACATGAGACTATTGCTACAATGCCTCAGAATACCCATCACAACTAGACTGGCCACAGAGAGAGTTAGGAAGTGCATATCCATTGGTACTGATATACTAGAGACGACTGAGGGAAATTTAAATATTGAATAGGTCAGTAACAGGAGGAATTTGATGAGCAATGAATGGCCAGCTATGCGCAAACTTGATGAGCAGTTTGGATTTGGATCAGGATGCGGAGGAAGCATGCCATTGTTTGGATTTGGATCAGGATGCTGACAATGGTTGCGTGAGACAGATCATTGAGAAGAAGCTATAGATGAGGAAAGAGTCCAACTGGGTATTCCTAGACTTGGAGAAAGCATATGACAAGGCCTCAAGAAAGCTAATTTGGGCAGTCCTATGGTGTTCGGAAATTGTGGAAACATTGATAGAATTAGTGCAAGTTATGTACAAGGAATCAAGTACACAACTACAAATAGTGTTCATTCTCACAGAAGGGTTCCCAGTGGGAGTGGGTGTGCACAAGAGTTCAACTCTGAGACCATAACTGTCCATACTGGTAATGGACTACATTTGCAAATAAGCTGGAGGGGATAGATCAACAAAGCTGCTGTATGCAGATGTAGGATTACAAGCAGTACTACATTATGGAAGAGAAACTTGGGCAGTAAAGGCAGAGGAGTTGGACAGTACAATGGAGCAGCGGTAGTGTTGTCACCTCACAGCAAGATGTTCTCCATTTCGATTCTTGGCTGGGGTGCCTTATGTGTGGAGTCTGCATGTCCTCCCTATGTTCTTGTGGGTTTCCTCTGGGTGCTCCTGTTTCCTCCCACGTTACAAAAACATTCATCTGGAGTGCTTCTCCCTGGGCCTCTGCTGAAAATTGGCTTTGTTCCAAGTCAGACTTTCTCAGTTAACAAATGTTAAATAAAAATAAATGAAAAATAAAATAGTTGAAGAAGCTAGAGGTGATGGAAATGAAGTGCCTGAACTGGGTAATAGGGACACTGTGGGACAGATGAAGAAATGAGAACATCAGAGCAGAAGCCAAAGTAGCTCCAATTGGAGAAAAGGTAAAACAGAATGGATTACTGTGGTTCAGGCACATGTGCAGAAAAGTCGAAGACAATATGGTGAACAAGATTTGGGACAGATAGGAAGAAGGCAAGAGGAAATGTGAGTATCCAGCAAAGAGCTGGATGGATTATCTGACAGAAGACTTGTGACAGCTAGGCATGTCTCTGAAAGAAGATAGGAAAGTGGCATTGGATCAGGAGAGATTGTGACAGCTGACAGGACACCCAGAGCACATGTAGAAAAAAAATGGGAAAAAGGGAGTTGATGATTTTGATGATCTTCAGTCTAAACTGTGATCCTTCAATTGTCCAGTTATGGCTTCCCTTATTTCCATCCCATTCACTTTTCCTCCTAGATCCTTACCGGTCTTAAGCACATAAACTCTGTACCTCCTCTCTTCCAGACTGTACACACTGAACTTCTCTAGTCTTCTCCAACAGTACAGACTGCATGTCCCAGTCAGGGCCAGTGTTAGCATTTGGGGGGCCCCAGCAATTGTCAAGTTAGGGGTCCCTGGAAACGTCTACTCGTATCACTACATAGCTGTCACCTCCCTTAAACAACATTTTAGCTCATGTTAGAAAGCTTTAGAAGTAGTATACAAAGACTAAACTATGGTTACAATACTCTTGCATTATGAAAGGCTTCTCTACAATACCAAGCTGGCCCATTCCACAGAGGGGCACATTCACAGTGATTCGCATTTAGTTGCATTGAGGAATCATATACAACACCAAATGTGGAGGCACATAAATTACTGGACTTTATAAACACAAACTCACTGGACCAGATTGTCAATACACCAACCAGGGGTGCAACCATACTGGATCTGGTCCTCACTAATATGGGATAGTGCTGCACACCCCCTAGTGTTATGTTTTTTGTGGTAAGGTCAGACAACAAAATTCTCTCCTTTGAAGTAAAAATAAAAACTAGAACCCCAACTAACATCAGAATGTTCAGGAACTACTCCAAGATTAACTTCTACTATTAAGTGTAACCCGGCAAAATTTGAAGCCCCCATAAACCCTGTGAACACAGCTGCCTATGCGGAAGTGTTCACAGAAGCCCTATACAAGTCTGTTAATAGCTGCATAGAGACAGCTGCAACCACCAGGAAGACATACAGAACTAAATAAAAAAACAAGCAACCCTGGTGGAATCACAACATCAATAGGCTGTATAACAGAAGGAAGTTAAAACACCAAATTCCCTTGACTGCAGGTCCACAAATCACGGAAAACAGATTAAAGATAAGTGCTTTCGTTCCTATATTTTATAACCGGAACTTCATCAGTTTTTTATAACAGAAGGAAGAAAATCATGTTAAAAATTAGGAATTGTAGCACCCAGCAGGATAAAAGCACTCTCAAACTAAGCAAACAACTCAGTGGACAACTAAAGTCTACCAAAGCCAGATCTGAGTTAAATTTGGCCTTCCAGGTCAAGGACAACCATAAGACATTCTTTACTCATGTCCACAGCCTCACAGGCAAAACACAATTGTATCTGAAGCTCATTGTTAATGGAGCCACCTATACGGAGCCAGAAGATATAGCAAACCTACTAGCTGACAAATTCAGCTCCAACTTTACCCCCCTCGCTCCCCTTAACCTTCCCTCAGGAAATACCATCAAATATAATTCTCTCGACTCTCACTAGAGAACAGGTCCTTAATGCTGTCTCTAAGATCAATAGCACTGCATCAATGGGCATTGACAATATCTCAAGTTTCGTTCTAAATAGCCTCAAACATGACCTATCAGGCCCTCTGGAATTTCTATTTAACTGTACCCTCCAATTAGACTTTGCACCTCATGAACAGAGAACAGTGACAGTCATCCCTCTGCACAGAGGTGGGACATCTAAAGACCCATATATCTCACTAGTCTCATATGCAAAGCCATGGAAAGAATTATCATGGAAATGATCAATAATAATATAGGAAACCTGCAGATAGTGCACCCAACTCAGTTAGGTTTTGTCAAGGGCAGGTCATGCCTGCTCAACCTGGTGGACTTCTTTAAGAAGGTCACCAAAGCAATGGATGATGGCAAAATGGTTCACACTGCCTCCCTTGGCCTGACCAAGGTATTAAACACAATACCCCACTTGGGAATTGTTGACAAACTCAAGAAGTTAGGTATAAATACTTATGTCACCCGGTGGATAGTCAGCTGACTCACAGACAGGACACAGAAAGTTGGAATTGAGGAGTCCACCTCTACTCTCACACAGAGTCCCTCAAGGATCAGTCCTGGGACTGCTACTTTTTGGCATTTATGTCTCTAAAGTCAAGGACAATGCTGATGGCCTCTAGTCAACTAAATTTACAGATGATTGCAAATTAGGAGCGGTCATAGAATACCTCACTGTTACAAATGTTCTCCAGGAAGAAAAACAAACCAAGAAAAGTCCAAAGAGAGTAAATATTCTGCTGAATAAAAGTATTCCAATGTAAAATGAGACAAAATAACAGCAGAACAATCCAAGGCAAAGCAGGACCATGTAAAAACGACCAGAGCATAAAATAAACTGTTTTATTGAAGCAAAAAACTTTCAGTACTTCAGAAACAGATAAGTGCTTTCACCATAGGACTTTGTCAAACCATAAAAACACACAGGCTTCCCCTTCATCCACTTACATAATTATACAAAGCCAGTCACATAAAGAGATCTATGTGGTTACTATAGAAATGAACCACAATGAAATAGTATTCTAAAAAGCAAACTTTTACTGGTACGAACAGTTACTTACTAGTGAAACTCTGTGAATATTTTAGTTGTTAATTCATTGAGATTAATTTCTGCAGTAAATAGTAAATACAGCAAACATTAATGATCATGCAGCAGTTGCAGAAAGGCTTGTGTCAGCAAAGATGAAGCAAAGTTGAAAAGTGTAAGTCCTATTGAAAAGTGATAGGAACAAAAAATTCAAGCATAGTTGATGCTGGGAGCCAAAGCAGGATTGAGACTGAACATATACAGGATATTTAAAAGAAAATTGACACTGCGGGTGGGAATGTGACTGACACGGTAAAGTGGGCATTACTTTGGTCAGCTGTAGTTTGGACCTGAATTTTAAATGCTGGGATTGTCCCTTTAAAGCAATGTGGAATACAGAGGTAAAACCAAGATATTAGCTGTTCTGACTTTGCATCTTCTACTCCAGATTCATCTGTGCAAATTTCTCCAGTGGTGAAATATTAAAACAAAAACTTCCTTTTCCTGCATCAGAAATGTCAGCTAAAGCCCAGAAAAAGTGTAAGTGACTCTAACATTTCAGAAGTGGTTTAAAGGAAAGCTGAAGCCAAAGTGCAGTCTAATAAAATGTAGAAATCTACTCTAAGAAAGGTAATTCCATTCTGTCCCATAGTGATGTCCAAAGGAAGGCTTCTATTAAACGTTATGAATAGACTCTAGATTCTAGCTGGCCTGAGTTCACCTTTAGTTGAGGCATTTTGACTTTATTCTGTTTTATTTTTTAAGGATTTAGTCTATTGCTACCATCAGTTCTTCTCCTTCCAATTTATGGCACAGGGAAAAATGGGTTCAGACCAGAAGAGCCATCTGTATTCTTTTGACTGAGGTGTTACAGCTACTAAATCTTTTATCTCACCTGTGTCAGTCTGTCACATTCATTCTGATGTTAAGAGGGAGAATATTTCTAGTGGCACTAACTTCTCTGTTGTCCTTCTCCCACTTTAAAAAGCATGGATTCCATTACAATTTTGATTATGCTGCCTATGCTAGAGATGATTTAAATGTATTGAAGTGACAGACTACTATTATTTTAAACATACTTTACCCTTCTGCTTTGACTGTCATATTTGATTATGAATATTTTTCAGGATGACACTTGTATCTATTTCTCTTCCTTTTATGAGCTAGTGGATCTGGAAAACACAGATACCACTGCTGTGAACTAGGAACCAAACAGGAAGTATGGCAGTGAAGTAAACCGCAGCTCCAAATAGTTTTAAAATGTAGATGTTATTAGTAAACCAACTTGTTCTTTAAAATGTGCAAAACTCTGTAAAAATGGGGGGCATGCTAATTAGACTTTCAGATGTTTGGTTGGATGCTCCTACTTATCAAAGGCCCATGTACCTATTTTCAAAGTTTGCATGTTGAGAGACATGCTGGCAGCCAGACCTCTCAACTTTTTGTTCAACAATCAGGGACAAAGCTATAAAATAATGGGGTACAGAGGCCCAATTTTTTTAACAAAATTGTAATCCATTTACAAGTTAATAGAACATCAGGTTTTGCAACAATTTACATTTTCTGAACAATAAGAAGTATAAAATGTTAATGTCTAACATTACTGACTGACCACAATCCTCAGAGATTTATCAGCAAGTCAAACATTTTATATGGGACAAGAAAAAAATAACAGGCAAAATCAGGGACATTCTGGAAAATCAGAGACAGGTGAGATCTACTCTAGCAGCTACTATTAGAAAGATAGTAGACTTGTGTGTAGCACTCACCATAACAGTAAACTTTCAAATAACATAAATACCTGCCAATGACTGGCCACCCTCCCACCTTTCCCTTTCTGTTGTACCATATGTTGGAGTAGATGAAGTTTTTATTTCTCTTTTATGCATGTTATTTCTTGAGAAAGATTAAATAGGTATGTAATACTTATGCACGCTTACTGTACACCGAAGAATTACTAAAAAAAAAAAAAACAACCTAGTTACAGTTGAAGTAATAATACATGAAGATCACTATAGCAACTTTGTTATAGTGAGGTTCATACATAAGAACTTCATTACAGCAAGCTACAGCTGTGGATGTGCACCCACAGAAATGACCAATAAAGTGAAAGAATTAAAAAAAATCATATCTAATAAGTGGGTAATGGAGAATGTAAGAATACACCCAGTATACCATATGGTTCGTCAGTGTCCCCATCACTCCTCTATCTGAAGAACACTTAAACTGTTATTCTTATGCGTCACCTGCAGTAGGTTGTCAGAAACTGCACACACATAGAGATGATGGTGCTCTACAATGACAAGATTTTACTATACCCAGAGGTACCACTATTATGATCTGTTGGTGACAGAAGGCTAATTCTGATTTCAGCCTAGGCCATGAGAAAACAAACATAACACAGCAATATAATGCTTTGTATAACAGACAATACAGCTACTCAGCCCCAAATAATTACATTTCCTTGAATGGCTGTTTAACTGTACATGTTGAAAATTTAATTCCATTCAAAAACTGTTTGGATGTTACACAGACCCAAATTTTAAATAAATGTTGCAGATTTAATTTCTTCCAAATTTGTATAAATGTTCTATAGACTAATTTTATTTGACAGCTTTCACTGACTGGCAAGGTTTATCTGCATTTTCATTACCCCTCAGCAAAATATTTTCAAAAATAATGACTGGAAGTACAGGGTCCTGGAATGTCCCC